>NC_139971.1:3715000-4320000 GCF_963993115.1 Abramis brama
ATCACATGACCCTGCGGAGGTAATGTGTTGTACTTTTATTTTAATTTAATGCATTTATTGATGAATAAAACCTTTCCCTTCCCTATAACAGTCACACATGCCCATGCTCTGGTCAAAACATGGAGGTCAAAAGTCCCACATTGCATTCTTTTGAATTTATTCATAAAGGGCTTTGCTATAGCATGCAAGCTATTTTAGGGAACAAACATACAAATAAAAATAAAAAACTGCCAAAATTCAAACAAACAAACAAACAAACAAACAAACAAACAAACAAACAAACAAACAAACACTAACATTTATGCTTTATTGCATATCCATGGTCTCTGAGAACAAAGTTATGTAATTGAAATTATGTTTAGAATCAGTTCTAAGGATAAAGAAAAGTCCTGATATGGCTTTGAGGTCAGGTCAAGTCAAGTCACCTTGATTTATATAGTGCGTTATACACTACAGATAAAAAAAAAAAAAAAAAAGTACTTATTTTTTCTTTCAAAAATTTTTGCACGCAGATTTTTAAAATAAATTTCATGTATGGAATTAAGTAAACTGTACTTGACTAAGTTAAGTAGAATTAAAGAAAGTTAGTTAAAGGTTGTTGAGTAATTTCTACTTAGTTGAAGTTTCATTTGCAATGCTTTTCACACAAACACTGAATTAAACTCTTAAACTCTTTAAACTCTTTTAAAGTGGATGCTTTACATTGAAATATCTCAGTAAATAATACAGTAAATATTATGTAGACACCATAATAGAAGTAACGCACTACCGAACACAGAGACCTCAATACTTGGAACACAATACACAATGACCGTAATATTAGATGGATCTTTTTAGAGTATGATTTGCATTTTGAGTAGAAAATGAACTCCAGATGTTACAAAATGGCAAATTACTAAACCTAACAACAAAAGCATTGTTAAAACAGTGTAAATACAGCTGGAAAAGAGTGAAAAATCAACCTTATTAATTATTCATGCTCCAGTGCATGATGGGAAAAGTTGAGTAGGTTCTATATAATTTCATAACATTGATATTTACGTTTTAATTTCTACAAGCTTGAATTGAGTACTATGGAAGCCCGTTTCCGCCACATTGAGTAAAAAAATTAAGATTCTTTAAGTCATAATAATGAGAAACTTTCTTGTAATAATGACTTAACATCTCGTAATAATGAGAAACTTTCTCGTAATAATGACTTATTTTCTCGCACTTCTACGCATGCGCAAAGCAGCTGAGCAGAAGGGCGTGCCACGCTATAGCGACATCCGCTGGTTAAAGCCGTGTAACGCCTGGTTCACACCGGACGCCGAAGCGACGCGGAACAGAAAATCACGCGCGGTCCGGCGCCTGCCTGTTCACACCAGACGCGTATTCTCCGCGGCGGTCGACAAGCGCTTCTGCTCAGTTGTTGTTTATTCAGAGCTATTTTTTACATCATGGGTAAGTAAATAACCTCATAAAATGAATACACCATGTTTCTGTAACCAAGAAGTTTGTACACTTCTTTTATTAATCCGTTGTCGAGACACACACGCAGCCAGAGAGAGAATATGGTAGACAGTAGTAGTGTAGATATACCGTTGAAATATACACCTCTCTTCAAATTTATTAAATCTATTTTGTTGTGTTTTTTCTTTGTTTGTTTTCATCTTTCTAGTCTGTTTAGATACACAAATATGATCGCATTTGTCACTCGCGGTATTTTAATTTTTGAAAATTGCTTATATTTTGACAATTGACCGGATTGTCTCGTGTTTCTTGGTGTGACTTCCTGCCGGTATTGACGCGGATCACTCGCGGCTCGCGCAAAAAATAGACCAGACGCCGAAACTGGCGCTTCATGGCGCGGGCCGGCCGCGGAGCTGGTGTGTGGTGTGAACGACACCATAGGTTAACATGGGCGCCGAAAGGAAGCGGCCTCTGTTCCGCGCCGATTACGCGTTGCTTCGGCGTCCGGTGTGAACCAGGCTTAAATGCATCACAGCAAACATGGCACGCTCTGCAGTGAATAACATTAATGATAAATGATCAGTATATGAGACGGGCTTCCATACTAGGTAGTTTATTCATTTGTCATATTCATTTGTATTTTTGTGTATGAACAAGTAGCAACACAGAAGGGTGATCCATGGATTTCAAATAGATGGAGGAATGATAAGACAGCACACCTTTCCAAATCTGTTTAAGAACACTTCTTCTAAAAACGCGGCGTTCTAAAAACGCGGCGCTCAATTGAAAAGAAGTTCAGCTTTTAAAAACACGTCTCGACCTTGCGTTTTCCCCCATTCCACTGCCCACTTATGTTTAAATGTCCCCAAAGTCATAAACATCTTAAAGGTGATTTCTGTATTGATATCTTCCAGATGAACCTACACATCAAATATCCTAGAAGCATCTGCAAAATACGTGTTATATTAACACACATACTCATATATTTTATGAAGATGTTACACTTAAACTTGACGAATAAATGTAATATTCCAACTTTAATCTGATAGTTTTGTAAATTCATGTTTACGAGATGTTCAGTCATTATTTCGAGAACGTTTCTTATTATTACGAGATGTTAAGTCATTATTACGAGATGTTAAGTCATTATTACGAGATGTTAAGTCATTATTTCGAGATGTTAAGTCATTATTTCGAGAAAGTTTCTCATTATTACGAGATGTTAAGTCATTATTTCGAGAAAGTTTCTCATTATTACGAGATGTTAAGTCATTATTTCGAGAAAGTTTCTCATTACTACGAGAAAGTTTCTCATTATTTTGAGATGTTAAGTCATTATTTCGAGAAAGTTTCTCATTATTACGAGATGTTAAGTCATTATTTCGAGAAAGTTTCTCATTATTACGAGATGTTAAGTCATTATTTCGAGAAAGTTTCTCATTATTACGAGATGTTAAGTCATTATTACGAGAAAGTTTCTCATTATTTTGAGATGTTAAGTCATTATTTCGAGAAAGTTTCTCATTATTTCGAGATGTTAAGTCATTATTTCGAGAAAGTTTCTCATTATTACAAGATGTTAAGTCATTATTTCGAGAAAGTTTCTCATTATTACGAGATGTTAAGTCATTATTTCGAGAAAGTTTCTCATTATTACGAGATGTTAAGTCATTATTACGAGAAAGTTTCTCATTATTTTGAGATGTTAAGTCATTATTACGAGAAAGTTTCTCATTATTTTGAGATGTTAAATCATTATTACGAGAAAGTTTCTCATTATTATGACTTAAAGAATCTTTTTTTTTTACTCAACGTGGCGGAAACGGGCTTCCATAGAGTACTAATATAGATTTTACTTAGTTTTTTTTATTTTTTTTATTTTTTTTTTTATTCTTGCCTGAACTAACTTTTTCTCAAAGAAATTACATTTTAGTTTTTTTTTAGGTTGTTTTTTTAGTATTTACTTCACCACAGAATCATTTTTATCAGTGTTGTTTCAACGTTTACAGTGATAAACAGGAAAATAATGATTCAGTGATGTAAACAGAACTCAATTCTGCTGTTAAGCAGATCTAAAATGACAATAGTAAACAGTCATTCTTCATTTGAAATCAGTTCAGTGTTGATTCAGTTTGATTCAATAACTTTGGAAAGATTATCAAATATGAAATGAGTTAAATTCATCTATAAAGCAGCTCTGCAGAAAACAGTGATGTCATCGTCCATCTCAGTCCAGTTCTCATATAATGGTGTCAGTAATATTGCTGAATATTAAGTGTCTCTAACCAAGCAAGCCAGAGGCGACAGTGGCAAAGATCCCAAACTCCATCCGTGACAGAAATGGAGAACAAAAACCTTGGGAGAAACCAGACTCAGTTGAGGGCCAGTTCTCCTCGTGGAGATTTGATTATGATTATGCATCACAAGTCAGATTGTAGATCATTCTGAATATTTCATCCAGTACATCACGCTGGCATATGGACAGAGTTGAAGCTGGTCGTCGGGGTCTGTGCAGAGGACTTGTCTGGTTCTCTTTAGGCAGTGCTCACTCTCAAGACCTGTTCCACTGACTAACGCCAAACTTGTGTTGTTCTCAGAGGAGAGCTGGCATGGACATTAACTCAGCAGGGTGTTAAGTTGGTGGGGCTGTTAATGTTAATGCTTTCGTAAATGACGCTAACAACGGCTGAAAACTTGATTAGCCATTACTCATGTCAAACACTTCTCGCTCTTCCTCAATAAAAATGACATCACATTTGATTAGCGTTGTGTCTGGCTTGGGGTTAGCCGAACGCTCTATCCAGCAATGACAAATCAGCAAACAATTTCAAACCAAGCCTGCGTCATCTGACCTCAGAATAACTCGACTCATCCTACAATATCTACAGACCGTTAGAATAACTGTTTATAACAAGGCTGGCAGAAACATCAAAGTGCCTTAAATGAGATGGTGAGTAAACAGATCGCCCCTGAAGTACGCACTACACAGGCCGAGAAGGAGGAGGTGGAGCCAGAGAACATTCGTCTGTCAAACGGAGCATGTTTGCAACAATTAGGCTGATGCCAGATAGCGGCATTATCGCAGCTCCCCATCAAGCTCTCTGTTTATCTTTAATTGCAATTTGGAAAGATCTTTGGTACAATTAGGCCTGGGAGTGGCTCTACACATACCCTGCCCTAAACAACAGCGCTGTGTTTTGCCATCTTTGCACGCTGAAGGACCTTTTGAGATATGAGGCATAGTGGCTGCTTATCACCACAGAAAAATGTTGAAAATCCCACCTCGTTTGATATTTACCATCATGTTTTGGAGTCTTTTCATATTTCAAAGATCACACTTGGCATATTTAGCAAGTATCAGGTTGATATTTCATGACTTTTCCAAATCTTGATTTTCAACAATAGATAAGCATCCTTCATGAAAAATGTTGCATTTGTAATGTTTGTGGTCTCAAAGACCATTTAAAACATGAACTTTTACATTATAATATTTCTTAAATACTGGACACATTGCAAACATTTGCACTAGCCAATAATCTATACCATAAAAAAAGTTGTAGTTGTGAATAAAAAAGGTTATTGGAGTATGTTTTTACATTACATTTACATTTTTACCATGCATTTTTACAGAGACCAAATTGACCCAAAACAAAACAACATCACCATACCGGACAAGTCCATTTTCTGAAAACAGTATGAGAAATTGTATGATCAGTACGTTATGACAACATGTGTTTTTACATTGCTTTATCTCATCAAAATAGTTAAGCAATTTTCAACTTTTTTTGTATAAGTTATACAAGATTGAACTCATTTAAGTCAGTTTTATGTAATTTAAGTTGCAATGACTTAAACATACAAGTTGATTGTTCATCTTTTATTTATTTATTTATTTTTTTCAACGTACTGTAGAAAGCATGTATACTTTGCCTATGTCTGAAAAAAAAAAAAATGGAGAATTTGACAGAAAAAATAAGATGCTCATTTCAAAATCAATGTCAATCGAGTCTCTGCGACCCCAAGAATCCAGTCTATCTCAACAGAACATGAGGGTTAAGAGATGCAGGAATAAACTGAAGTAATGGATTGTTTCTCTCAGAATAAACTCAGATATTCCACCTCCTCTCAGCAGGAGCATCAGAAGAAAAACAGGTGCCTTGAACGACCTGCTAATGCGATTAAAGGCCCCATGAGGGGTCATCAACCCGACAGGCCTTATCGGATCACACGAGATGGGAATTTGTGGCCAGAAACAAATGTGATTCGGGTTTTTTATTTGTCCGTGAGACGGTTCTGCAGAAAGCTCTGGGTGCGTCACGCAGAAACGCATCTGGTAGAATCATTGGCGGCCCGTGAGCTCAACATATCCCTGCTGTTGTGGGTCTATATCATAAATCCACATCAGGTAAAACGAGGCCATCTTTAGAACTTATAAGAACTTCTGAAGTAACGCCACACGGAATAGTAAAGCTTTATTTTTGATAACGATTATTTGGACTTGTGTTTATGTGCCACACAGTGTCTGGAAAGAAGAACACTTGAGGACTTTGAGAGGGCTTTGGCTGCCATCTCCTGGCCATCATCTGGAAATACAAAATGGTCCCAGATGTGGTACAGACCATAAACATTTTCCATTTAGCTGTAAAGAGAATAATATTATATACTTCTAATATATATTAGGTCACACATTAGATCACTTCTCACTATTAACTATTAACTATGACTTTTGCCTCAATAAACTCCTAATTACTGCTTATTAATAGTTTTGGGGATTGGGTACGATAAAGGATGCAGAATATAGTCATGCAGAATAAGAAAATGGAACATAGTAGTGCAGAATAATTAATGTGCAAAATAAGTACTGATAAAGTTAATAGTGAGAATTGGACCGTAAACTGAAGTGATACCATATAGGCCTTTTTTTTTTTTTTTTTTAGCACATTCTGATGTGCTCTAAGGTGGAATGTGCATTTGATTAAAAATAAGTATTATATGTTTAAGATGTAAAAAGCATTGAAATAATTTTCAAAAGGAGGCCCAACTTGGGAATAGTTCTGCATTTGCATACACCTCTCCAGCTTGCCTGCACCCAGATCTTTTGGATCCACAAATAGCATGTGGAAGGAAGCTTTCCTGTACACGTAGCCAAGTGAGGGAAAAGAGATGAAAAGAGAGAGAAAGTGAAGAGGAGGGGAAGAAGGGGGGAAATAAGAAAGCATAGGAGCTGCTGGCAAGCCGTGGTGCTTTTAATTGGTTCCAAGTGTCCCAGATTTTCTCCCGTTGGAAAGCTCCTCTGGTCCTCCTCTTTGGAGCTCCTCCGTAACAGCATGGACTCCGTTTGCCCCTGGATTCTTTATTGTTATTAGGCAATTTCCTGAGGACCTTCTGGACGGCATACAGTACAGGTAATGGATAAGCTTTAGTGGTGACCCCGTTGATGAGGTGGGCCAGTCCCGCAAACTCACAAACACCCACACAACAGCTGCTGCCCCTTACATCACTGACAATCATTTAAAGCTACACTGTGTAATTTTGTAAGTTGATTCTTAGCAAAAAACACTTTGTTCTTTCAAAATTATAAGTGCTTATTCATGTGTAATTACTTCCACCAACTAATCAAGTATCCTCGTAAGCGTAGAATCTGCCATTCAGAATACACACGAGCGAGTCGCTCGAATGGCGGCAGCCATGTTGCGCCTCCATCTTGAAAATACATTCGCCAAAGAGGGACATACCTGGAAATTCAAGATTCGCCTTTCGCACTTTTACACTCAGTGGCACCGTGACGAATGCGAGGGGGAGATTACTCGCGACTGCCGGCAGATTTGAAGGCCTGTTGAAGATGGAGGATCACGCCTATTCTCGAGGACATGTAACAGAGGAAGCGAAAGAGAGAATTAAAACGACAACGTGACAGGCAAATCAGCAAGACCAAAGTCAATATTGGAGTGGCTTTTCCAAGACGGAAAGAGCTCATGAGGAGCAATGATTTTAAAAGGGACGCCGAAGTCGCCTGCTTTCTTCTCGACAGGTAATCAAAGTCAAAGTTTTATAGTTGCTTGGCTAACTATAGCATGGTGTGCATAATGCTAGAACGACATCTAGGCCACCGTAGGAGTTAAAACGCCCTCGGAATGGGAGGGGTTAAAAAGTAATATTCAGTTGACATGTACAATTTCACCGCTAGATGGGAGAAAATCTTACACAGTGTAGCTTTAAGACAGTCAGAAAACACAAAGTATAAAATGTACTGATAACAACACTTTGAACAGAATATTCAGCTTCTGTATGAATGGGTTATCAATCATCACAAACACAGCAAATTAAATATCAGACAGTATGTAGAAACCATTATAATATCAAATTAGGTCACAGCAAAAATTAACAATGGCAAAATATAAAACATTCTGGGTTGTACAGTCAGTCTTTTGAATTATCTACCTTACAAGGAATATTTTTCAGTAATTATTATTGTTTGATTGCAATACGTCGAACACAAAAAGCTACTTTTTTTTCTGAATATTATTGTCAGATGTATTTTAAAGAGAAATAGTGTTCACTAACACTAAATCTCCTCACTCACAGCCTGGATTTGTCATCCCGCTCAGAGAGCTGCAAATCTCCACAACCTTTATTCTACTCCTGCCAAGCGTCTTCAAGCCTGCATCTTCCCTGAAGCCAAGAAGTGAGATCTCCCAGACATTAGAAAGCATCCATCATGGACACAGGAGCAAGGAGAACTCAATCAGACACAGAAAGCCCAGTTTGCACATGTCAGCCATTAGTTATAGCGATGCATCATAAATGAATAGGTCTGAATACTTCACAACTGGGGGCAAATAAGAGTGTTTGTGATCAATTAAAAATCTTTTTAAAATTCTACATTAAAACACAACAGCCAAGTTCTTAGAAATGCACTCTTCGTATGCTCTTTTAGTTGAGAACCTTTACTGTTTTACATTTAATAATTTTACAAAAAATTCATATGGTGTGACCATCAAGTAAACATTTTACATTTCCTATACACATTGTACACACACACATTCATGTGTGTGTGTGTGTGTGTGTGTGTACATACTTAACTATATTTTGGGAACAAATTTGTCTCCAAAAACCTCCTTTAGGGACGTCCTCATTTTTATAACTGGTATAAAAATAAAGTAATTAAAGGCCTTTTAAAAATGTAAAAATGAATACAGTTTTGTGTGTGTGTGTGTGTGTGTGTGTGTGTGTGTGAGAGATTATTTTGTTTTTTTGGGAAGTCATACCACACAACAAAACAACCTGTACTAATCTTTTTCTAATATTTCAAGATAATTATATATAATATAATATAATATAATATAATATAATATAATATAATATAATATAATATAATATAATATAATATAATATAATATAATATAATATAATGACCTAATTGTAATCACTTCAATGAATGAAAAAAAAAAACAACAACAACTTTTCACTTTAAAAGTTGTCTAACTTTTTTAAAACACTGGAATGTAAGTTTGGAGACAGGTGCAATGTTAATGTTGAGCATAACTGACTATCAAAGCTGAAAAAGCAAGGTCAACACAGTCACTGGAGAACCTTGTTATCTCGGCCTGATCACTCAGGAGTTGTTTTGGCCGGCTCATTATAGAGAGAGCCCAGCAACCAAACAAACCAAACCCGACGTCATTCCCCAGGTTTCTCTCATTCATCACAGCGAGGGGCCAGAGCTGTGAATGCACATTCAGAGACCCCGACCCTCCTGCTGTGAGGACCACCACGTCTCCAGCTCCTCCCTTCCCGTTTCCCACTGCAGGATCCTGATAATCGCCTTGAAGGAGGAGCAGCGATGGCCTTTGCCTGAGTCAAAGGAAACGGAGGAAACAGAATTCCTTACGTGACAACAAGAAACACAATGGAGAGAGGAAACAATGATACGGAGAGGATGACAAAGAATGAGACGAGAACAGATAGTAAGAACAGGCGTTTGTCAAGAATTTAACAATTTGTCCAAGTCATGAGTTAGGAAATAAAGTTCCTACGCAAGACCAGTGGTTCTCAAATGGTTTTTCTTGTCAAGTAGTGACCCAAAACAGTACTAAAATAAAAATGTCTTAATAATAATAAAAAAACAATAACAAAATTATTTTATAAAAGTGTAGGCCGAATAACAATAGTTCCTGTAACTCGTGACAAAGGTGAACATTTCATAACATAAATACATTTTTTAGATATAAAATAATCTTATCTTGTATTTAATTGAAATATGATCTTTCATATTCAGTTAATTTATTCGCTGCTCTCAAGAATGCCTTCAAAAAATGAGTGAAAATATGAATTTGTAATATTGCAAAATATCTCTGGTCGTCTGTTGCCAGCAGAAAACATACATGGTGACATTTCCACAAAATTATATTTGTTGCTTCTTGCACATTTCTTGATGTTTTCAAAGTGAAAACTTTGGCACTAAAAGGTTAATCCTCACTCGCGTGTGAAAATAGTGGACCATTTACACTAAACAGGACCCTAAACCTAACCAATAGCGTTAACAAAATTAAAAGTGAGATACAAATGCAGTTGCTGAAGCAACCATGCAAGTTTAGCTTGTTTCACAGGGCTTGAGCTGTGAGCTTGTTGAGCCACAAGTTTTTATCAGAAGTTTACTATATCAGAAAAGTCAAACATATGCAGCTTGATATGTGATAAAAATGTCAAAAGGTGTATGTAGTTTACAAATCATGCACTATGGTAAAAGTGTTTTGAGATCATAACATGGGATTGTACAAGCAACCATGTAAAGCAAGTCTTTATTAATGCATAATCTGCTGCTGTAATCATAATACGTGTGAACAGGAATAAAAGTTGTCGGTGTTTTACTGCCTCTAGTGTTCATTGAGTTGTATGTACAGGTATGTTTTTGCATTTTTGCTAAAATGTAGGTAGAGGCACATTTTTCCAGTGAGCCTGGGTTGTTATTTGCACGCGATGCAGTTTTTCCACACTGTTCACGGCTCGATGAGAACAGACATGTGACCCAGGACCGCTGCTTTAGGCCGCCCGCGTTAAAAATTGAAACTGTTAAAATATCTTCTAATTAAACCGCACTCAGTGCTGAATGCTTATATGTCTGTGGGGAACAGGGTTTGTGTAGGAAGGTAATGTGTGGTTATAGAAGAATTCCTCAATGACCAATATTGTAATGAAGCTGTATATGAGCTACACATTTCCTCTGCCTGTGGATGCAATCAGAAACCAGGAAACTACTAAAGCCTTGGACGGTTAACACTTCTGCAGTGGGAGACAAAGAGAGAACATGTATGTGTGTGTGTGTGTGTGTGTGTGTGGCCGTTAGCCTCAGTACCATCTGGATCTGTGTGAGCTGTACAGCTGCAGTGACTGTGCTGCCATCACTGGGTTGTTTCGTTCCGTTCGCTCTCTGATTTACTGTCTGGATTTTTATCAGACGGCCTCATGCCGGGGCTGCGGTACACCTCGCCTCCACCGCGCGCACAGGCAGTTAGGCCAAACCTCCACTCACTCACACACACACACCAGCACACACACCAGCCTGAGCCTGTGCTGCAATTCTGCTGCATGCTGGGTACACAGCCGTTTCCAAACACAAATTAATCGCTGTATGTGTGTTCTTGACATGAACATGCTATGTGAATTTATAAGCAAAATATAGGCACAGAACTCATTCTTGTGTTACAAACATCTAGCAAGTGCAACATAACCAAGCAGAAGTGTTTGTAATAACTACAAAAGGCCCAAAGTGTGTATGTGTCTATATGTACATGTGTTTGCCACGCCCCCAGATCTGATTGGTCATTTGTTTTGAAATGGGCACTCAGTATTGTTACAGATTTTCCAATTTAATAAAATTCTGATTCACAAGCTCTCAAATCGATTTGATTCTGATTTCAATTTGTTTGAGTAAATTTGGTATTTTTCATTTATAAAGTTAATTTTGCTTGCATGCCAGAAATGCTCTCTCTGCTAATGAGTACAGGGCAGTGTTTCACGCTGATTCAAATCTGTAACTCGTCTTTTTAAAATATCCAATAAAAGAATCAGCTTATATAATTCAGGAATCAGGCTCAGAAATCAATATTTTTTCCCAGGCTTAATTAATAACTTCACATGACTTGACAATGCAGCACGCATGATGTAATATGGTTATAAATCAATGAGACATCCATTTAATCTGCATATAGGGCGCTTCTTTATTTTGTGTGAATTTTTTAAATAAATGCACCATATGCCTTTACCATGCATGAAAAATGTCAATCATATCTAGCTCTGCAATGATACCTATGCATGTTTGACCTTACAACCCTGCCAGCGAACAGAATCCCGTGGGATATTGTTGCCTCCACCTCCACCTCCCCCTCTCTCTCTCTCTCTCTCTCTCTCTCTCTCTCTGGCTACTCCTGTCGCTGAGGTAATGTCTGAATTTGTAATCTGTCTCTGTGCCTCGCTGAGAGGGCAGATTTTTCTCGCAAAGAGTGTCTAAAAGCTTAAACCAGACCTTCCTTCAAAATCAACACAGAACGCCAGCCTTTGAAACAGAAACTGGATCCTTCATGCATATTTATGCTCCATTAGGCACCCAACACAAACTCCCACAGAAACATAGTTCATATGTAAGGGGATTGGTATTAAGCATAAATATAAATCCAGATTTCAAACAAGCAACAGAACACCAGTGTTTTCTGCAGAGGTTTCTAATCCAGCCACAGTAATTGTCCCGGTCAGCGCTGTCGAGAGAGGAAAGAGAGCCACTAATTTGAGTTTGGTTAGAGGACCACAACATGTAAACACTTCATAACTCATGATGATCTACTAACCACACCACCAACCGGACGGCCTTTGAAATGCTATTCTATCTATTTATCAAGTGATTACTTAAGACACAGACGATTTACAACCATTTGCAAGTGACATATTGATATTACTATAAGTAAGCGATATTAAATGAGCAAGACAGATGTTCGAGCTGATATTCAACAACCAATGCCACGATTGCGAGTGTGATAACACTTTTATACATCAGTTCAATAAATAATAAATGGATGTTGAGTAACTTACATGTTAGACACAGTATTCCCAGTTAATTTGTCAAGTGTTTCTCCACCAATGACGAAGTCAAGGCAGAATCAACAACAGCTGCGTTTCCCATCAAGACAGAGTAGTGCTGTTTCATTAGTGAACGAATCAGCGTTTTGAACGAATCGGTTGATTAAATGATTCAAAGACTCACTCGTGGACTCACCACCTTATAGACATATTTGTTTTTCTTTACATGAAATCAAAATAGAATATTATAGAAGCTATTGCTTGTTTCCCACCAATAAAAAAGGTAATTGCAACTTTTTATCTCGCAATTCTGACTTTTTTTTCACAATTGCAAGTTTATATCTCGCAATTGCAAGTTATAAAGTCATAATTGAGGGATATAAACTCACAATTGTAAGAAAATGTCAGAATTGTAAGCTTTTTTTGTTCCCTCCTTTATAACTAAATAACAAAATTAGTTTATATCTCACAATTCTGAGAAAAAAAATGAAAAAAAAGAGAATTGCGGTATATAAAGTCATAATTGCGAGATATAAACTCGAAATTGAGAGAAATAAACCCATAATTGTGAGATGAAAAGTCACAATTATCTTTTTTTTTTCGTTTTTCCGTTTTTTTTATTATTATTCCGTGATGGAATTCTAAATTCCATAGAATAGAGAGGCCTATACAGTATACATATTTATTTCATTTTTATTTAATGTTAAGGTTTTTAATTTCCTTCAAAAACTCATATTTTAAAAGTCTGGGCACTGCATTTTAATAAGCACTTTTAATAGTTTGAAGTCCACAAGCACAAAATTTGCATTGCTAAATTCATGAGTCGATGAATATTCTTAGCTGGTGGTTGATGGGCTTGAGCCATATTTCATACGCCTATCTAGCCTAATTGAAATTATTCAGAATTCCATGCATTTCTAAACTGAAGTGGGATAAACTGCAGAGGTGAAATAATTTAGTCCTGATTCATTCATTCATTCATTCATTCATTCATTCATTCATTCATTCATTCATTCATTCATTCATTCATTCATTCATTCATTCTTTTATTGTTAACTCTGAGACCATACAAGCAGAAAGAAAAGCCATGTACAGTACTGTGGGATTATTGCTCTGTTCCAAAAAAGGAAATTATTATTATTAGATTTCAAAGCTATGGCATACACTCCCGAGAAAAGGGAAACGCTTACAGTAGCTTTTTTTTATTTTTATTTTTTTTATTGTCACATTCTAAAGAAAACAGTCCCTGTTTGGAAGAGACACAAATACATCCCCCCTCCTCATAGAGCAGAGACATTCGGCATCACAGCTTATGTCTGAAATCTGTTGGTCTGTTGCAGCATCTGTGAAGCTTCTGGCTAAAGTAAGAAAAATTGGAAATTACACTGATTAAAACTGCAGCTTCGGATGGCTCCTGTCCCGAGCATCATCCCACCACTTTGTTGGGATGCTTTTAACATCAACATGTCTTTTCCCAAACACTAATGGTGTAATTGCTGAGCATAAGGTGTTTTTATTTTATTTATTTTTTCACTCCATCTGTTTGAAGCTTAGAAATGAAAAGATGAGGTAAATGCTCGTATGGACCATTTATAACTGTCTATAATAGACCTGAACTCCTGAACTGAAAAACAGATGGTAGTCTATCAAAATTCTTTAAAACAAGCATACAAGAATAAATGTGAAGTCTTTCCCTCCTCTGTATTCTGTCAACAACAGCTTGTTTTGCAGACGTTTTTGTTCAATCAAAATGTTTCAAAACACTTGCAGGTTGAGAGGTGGAGTCGCAGTCAGCAGAAACCTGGAGTCAGACGAGCACCTCACGTCAGTTTCCAAAGCAGAAGTTGGGCGTTTAGCGAACAAAGCAAAGTCGAAAGGTTCCGAGATTTCACCGATGCCAAACGTATCTCGAATCACACGCCTACTGTAAATATCCCTAACATATGATGACCGTGACTCCTGAGTAATGACTTGACATGCAAATAAAAACTCTCCAACCTGAGCTTTGCAAATCAACACCCACACATCTGTCAGAAACAAGTCGTCCAGAACTAATGCAATTTTCCAAACAAACACCCCAACAGAACCCCAAAAAAACATGACTTTCGGCCCAAAGATAATAATTTCCTCGTTCATTTCTGATGATAAATGTAAACATTTTTGGTCATTTTTCCATGCACAGATACTCGATTGGCCAGGGTCTGCCAGTAAAGTGGTCATTTTGTGTAATTGCTCAGGGGTTTGTTTTCTAGCTGCGGTGGCGTGGGAATGTTGTACGATTGCCAGACTGGATTGATGAGGTCTTCCCTAACTGGCCTCCAGCGAAGCGCCCCGCTCCTGATCTCGGCTGGCTCACGGCCCCACTTCCTACCAAACAACCTCAGCTTTGTCATTATGAGCCATGGAATTATGTAGATGCTCTCAGCCACACATTTAAAGCCCTATTTTCCAGCTTTCTGCTTTTCAGCTTTTCCCCAACAGGTACATTTGCCAGTGTGTGAAAGAAGCAAACATTAGCATATCACCTGTAAAAAGAGCACTAATTACAGAAACATTCAAATTGTACTTTAGTGTGAACTGAATGTAATGTTTTCAGACACTTACAATTAAATGAAAATGTGCTATAGTTACAATTTACGTTAAAATGCTACGTATTTAAATTAAGCTTTTCGTGCTGCGTTAATATTATTATTCATTGTGTTTCATTGTATGGTGGTATACAACAGACCCTCTCTCTTTTTCCATATCGCTCCCTCTATCAGGCACAAGAAACCCTAGCCGAGTGTTACAACCTCAGCCACTTCATCTGACATCTTTCCACATATTGGAACGGTTAGCGGAGACCTAACCCCGTGACCCTGTGACCTCTCCTCCGCTCACACATACACACAGTCTGTCTCAGAAAGCCTCCAGGGAGGTCATGGATTAGCAGGAGCACAGAATACTTCAGGGTTACGCTCTCTTCTGCCACATCACTGCTCTGGTTGGGGCCATGTTGCAGATTGGTCCTCGCAGCACTGGGGGACAGAGGGATGCTTGGCCCCTTAAACAGACTGGGATAGTTTTGTATAGCCGTCAGAGTGACTTCAGTGTTAGATACTGTGTCCTATTTCATGACCAAGTGTTAATGCGATTCTGGACTGTGACTGCATGGAAACTCTTTAGTCTCAAGCAGCTTGGGGAAAAGTGTCTCTCTAAGCCAATGCACAAAAAAGCCAGACGAGGAGATTCTGCAATGACCGTGCAAAAGAAAGATTTTAAAGGCATAGTACAGACAGATAAAGCTGGCATCATTTAGTCAACTTCATATGGTTTCAGACCTGATGAAAAATTCACACTGACCCTTGTTCTGCAAATTTTCGCAGGCGAAATCCAATTGATTTCAATTGGAATCCACACGATCACACATTTTTGGTCATGCAGATTTGCTGTTTGGTTTAAAAGCCAAAATGTCGGTAATGTGGCCGTGTTTTAAAGGCTGTCCTAGTCGATGGTTTTCCTGGAACTAAAACTGCCTTAAAAATTATGCAAAAGCACCATAAAAGTATCCTAAAAGAAGTCCATGTGACTCTCAATCTACGTAATTCAAGACTTCAGGAGATATATGATAACTTTTGTGTGAGAAATAGATTCAAATTTAAGTTATTATTCATTATTCATGTGATTATTCAGCTCTCAAGTGAGGATTATAAATTAATGAGTAAAGACCTAAGTTTCAGCCGCAGCTTCATGACTACAGAGGACTTGAAATTTAGCATTTGAGCCATTTTTATGATACTTTTATGGTGATTTTTTGCATCCACTTTAAGGCTTGACAGCTTCAGTCTGCAATAGCATGGAAAAGAAAGCAAATTTGTTGGAACAATGACCAAATATTTCATGTTTGAGTGAACCGTCCCTTTAAATATCTCTTTCTCTCTCTGTGATCTAGCAAGCGCACAGTCCTTCTCCTGAGCTCCAGCAGTCTAGCGTTTCTTACCTGAGGTTATAATACTTAGACTGTGAAATCATCTAGTCACCACCGGCCCCCAACTCCCTAAACTTTGCAGCGCTCTCGTATAGCAGATCTTTAATATTTATGGTTGTCAGCCGAGGGAGCGGAAGGGGTCTGAGGGGTGGAGGTCTACACTCCTGCTTTCTTCGCAGTGCTGGCGGTTTAGCAGACAGAGCCCAGGCATGGCCTCCATGTTGAAATGATTAGGACACAGGAAGCTGAACCTGACACTGCTGACACCAGGCCTCAGCGCCACATCCTGACCACAAGACCCTCACTGTGCCGGAGAAGCCTTCGTCATGACAGCCAGGCGCTGATTTACACCTTCTGATAAGAGGAACTTGGACATGGAGACCGAGGGTGTGGGAAATTAAACTCAGAATCATCATGAGCATTCAGGTGCATTTTGAATGTGATAAAATGCATATTTGTTCTTTAATTTGCACAGCAATTGTAGGTAAAAGAGTCACTGTCCAAAAAGCAAAAAGCAAAAAAATAAATAATATATATATATATATATATATATATATATATATATATATAATAAAAATAAATAAATAAATAGGCTATAGGCTATATATATACATATTAAATGCCCTAAATTGATAAGATGCGTTAGTTGTTATAGGTTTCATACAGTGCACATTCAATATACATCTTATATCGTATTTTCGTCATGTTGGCCACCAAGTGAACCAAAAATGCCCCCACCCAAACATATATACTGGACATATACATACATACATATAAATATACATACATAAAAAAATAAAAATAAAAATAAAATAAAATAAAATAAAATAAAATAAAATAAAATAAAATAAAATAAAATAAAATAAATAAAAATAATTAAAATGATAAAATAAAATACAACACATAAAATGAAATAAAATAAAATAAAATAACAAAACATGACATTAAAATAAATCAAATAAAATAAAATACCTAGAATGGCCAATGTTCATTTGATGTTTTAGTGCATCTAAAGGCTTTTATTAAATAAATAAATAAATAAATAAATAAATAAATAAATAAATAAATAAATAAATAAATAAATAAATAAATAAATAAATAAATAAATAAATAACCCTTTTTTCTTAGGTACATTCAGGACATTAGCACATGTCCACCAATGACAGCTGCTGATTAGAGATTTGCGGGACATCGCTGATCTTTACCAACAACACAAGAGCAAGTTACAGTTGACAAATGTTAGCAGAAGAAGTTAGCAGTTCTGATCCATTGCTCTTCAGCATTCTTATATAACACTGACATGGGCTATGTTCTGCCCTCAGAGGATTTAGGTGTGAATATTTACATGGGGGAAAAAATCTTTCTTCATGCCCCTACTTTTTCTGACTGTAGTTTTTGTACTATAGAGGTCTAGTGCCATCTAATGGTGTGGGTTAAATTCCATTCGTTCATTTGAGCTTGGGTCCAGAATAATGCATGAAGAAAAATGAAATCATTGGCCTTGAAACTTGAAATACTTTGCTGGACAACATGAAACATTTGCAGTTTAGCTGACTTTTTAAATCTAATATTAATGAACTCTTGAAACGTATTATTACTGGGACTGTGTCTGCAAAGAAAAACTGAAAAGAGAAAGTATTAATAAATAAATAAATGTCTTTTATTCCACTGATAAATAATGAAATGCTTTCTGATGAATGCAAGGACAGATCCACATCCTGTCTCACGTTATGAATTATGTGACAAAATCAAGGTTTCATGGCTGTCAAAAATGTTAATAAATGCTTACTTATGTTTCTAAATCGGTGACTTATCCGTTGAGCCTTTTAAAAGAACATCATAAATGTTTAAACACTTCAGATCTACGGCCATGTATTTTTAACAGAGGGAGTGGGAAAAATATGACAGTTTTTTTTTTTTTTTGTGCAAATGCTACGAGAGAAGTGAAGGGATGACGTGCTGTTTCCATGACAGGGATCATAAGGATGATGCAGGTCTTGCTTTTGCTCCCAGATGGTCGTCTCTTATGATTGTTTTCTTTAATAACACACTGCTACTGTTGCCATCGTGATGGCCGTTGGTTACAGACAGAGCTTTAGAGCACCACTACCTCATTAACATTTTTAACAGGCCTGTTTGTTTGTCTTTCCTAGCCTCTGGTCATAATTATAACAGTCGATTAACCCTCAGAAAAAGGGCATAACAGTGAGGGTGCCAGACTATCAAACTTTACTCATATTCATCTCACCCTGTCTAGATGGAAAATTACTGCTGGCTAAAAAAAATTAAAATAAAATAAAAAAGAAGATAAATTTACTTGAGAATCAAGAGTAAGACTGGTTTTCAAAGATTGTATGTTGAATAGATTTTTTGTTTGTTTGTTTGTTACACTTTTTCTTTAACTTTAGTTTAAAAATATAATATCCTCCTGAGACCCAGAAACTATTTTTTATTTTTTTTATTTTTTATTTTCATGTCAGCACATTGTTTAGAGCATAAGTAATGGTAAAAAAAAATAAATAAATATATATATATATTATTCATATGTTATACTATATCCTCTGTAGTGGACACCAGGACTCAGTTGTTTAAAAAATAAAATGACATAAAATTATATGTATAGGCAAAAACTTTTTCTTTCTTTTTTTTCTTTTTTTAATCATCAATAAATGTTGGTGTTTCAGGATTTATTTTAACTAAAATTTGTATAAAGATGATTCTCAACTATGTTATGAAAGATATAACGGAATGAATTGATACACCATTTTACTTTATGCAATATGTGGGTAAAATGGCCATAAATTAATATTCCCATTCAATGCAATGTATCTATACACTGTATCTAATGTGCACATTAATGTGTTCTTGGAGCAACATTTAATGAAAAAAGAAGTGTAATAATTGGAGTAATTATTAGCAACATTTTAATAATAATATCTAATATTTCATAGGAATATTAATGTATAACTTATTTCCATATTCACTTGTTGTGTTTCCCAAAATGCCTGTATGATGCCTGTAACATGTATGATGTCAGAGAAATGTAATAAATAAATAAATAAATAAATAAATAAATAAATAAATAAATAAATAAATAAATAAATAAATAAATAAAATATAATGTTATTATATAATGCTTATACATTTCTTTATGCTTATATTGTACATTACATATACAAGTATATATTTTCGGAAATCTTCATATTGTATGCATAATTGCTTCTCAAGTACATTTACTGTATCTTGTTTTTTTAGATAGGTTTGAACTGGGAAAGAAATGTCTAAATCCCATTACTCAATCTTGCACCATCAACAACAAGATTTCTGCAGTGCATATAAATAGAATAGCAAATTCTATTCATTTATTAATCTAGAAAGATAGATGGATGGATGGATGGATGGATAGATAGATATATGCCTCTTTATTTAAATAGATAAGTACAATATGATAAAGTATGCATATAAAAATATGCATATACATTTTTTTTTTTTTTTTTTTACAAACACAATTTACATAATTGATTCGCTCTGTTCTTAATCTTGTGCTGGCCAGTAGTTATATTTTTATCTCATGTTATGTCTCATGTAGTTTTCCACTATGTTGATACATAAATTAAACCTCAGATCAAATCCCTCAGCCCACACCACACACACACTCATTAGCATATTTCTGTATCACAAGCTTTTTCTTTAGAGTCTTTCTTTATCTATCTAATACAAAGGTGAAACTATCTCCACAAAAAGAAAAAGAAAAACATGCCTGCCAACTCACCGGAGACCTGGAGAGACATTGAAAGACTACGAAGAGTCGGCACAGCATACAAACTCAAGTTTAGAAGAGAAGCGAGGGAATCAATAGTGCAGACTGCAGATTGTGTGAGAGAGCGATGTGCTTCGTGTCCTATTCCTA
Organism: Abramis brama; assembly: GCF_963993115.1. Classification (NCBI taxonomy): domain Eukaryota; kingdom Metazoa; phylum Chordata; class Actinopteri; order Cypriniformes; family Leuciscidae; genus Abramis; species Abramis brama. The sequence continues at coordinate 3,735,403 of NC_139971.1, forward strand.
TTCAATTTACAGTAAATACCCAGAAAGCCAAAAGCACATCACTTTCACACTCAGGGGTCTCATTTAATGCTTGCTAAATATGGCAATATCAATTCTTCAAAATCAAGCTTTTTCTTTCCAGATAAGAATCATATTTAGTGGGAAAGACAACTGAGCTTGTTGCTCTGACGGCATTTGAGCAGCTTGAGGAAGGTCTCCATCTTGTGGGCATCCTTCTTGAAGCAGGTGAGAAGGTTGTAGTCCCTGAGGACAGACTCCAGCACCTCAGGAGATTGTCCATCATATGGAGTCAGCGTGTGTTCGATGGCGGATGAGGACATCCCTTCATCCAGCATCTGTGAAGAAACCAGCGTGAAGTGATGCACACACACACGTATGTTATGAGCGTTCACACTGATGTACCTTGCGGATGAGGACCAGCACCCCCTGCTCCAGGCTCAGCAGTTTATCAGAAACCCACTTGGTCTTGTTGAGCAGAGCGTCGGGGGCGTCATCGTAACGATCAAGAGTAGTTTGCAGATAGATCAGCGGCTCCATCCACGACTGCACCAGAATCAGGACCGAGTGAAGCAGCCATTTATCCTGCAGAGTCAAAGGGATCGAGCTATGAAAAATACAATTTTCATTGATTTTTTTTTTTTTTTTTCATACAAAAGAGTTTGTGACAATATTCTGTAGCCTTTAGAACTTCTTCAGTACAAAAGGAGCATTTGCAACTCCACTCTTAGAAGAAGAAAACAGCTCAATTTTACAGTAAAGGACCCTTTATGCCAAGAAGGTTCTGCATAAGGAGAAATGATTTCATGATTTCATGATGCTCTTATGTTCATAAAATTCGATTACAATTAAAGATGAATTAAAACTACATTAACTAACTAATTACAGATAGACATAGATAGATAGATAGATAGATAGATAGATAGATAGATAGATAGATAGATAGATAGATAGATAGATAGATAGATAGATAGATAGATAGATAGATAGATAGATAGATAGATAGATAGATGAAAAAACAACGCATTCTCATCCTAGGGCGTCATATACTGACGCTTTTGACATTTCGTCTACATCCAACGCACATGGCACCCTTTAGCGTCAATATGACACGCACAGAGCTTTGTTCGGTTATGGTTAGGTTTAGGTCTGGGGAAGGGTTAGGGTTAGACCGCTAGGAGGCGCCTTCTGGCCCATATCTATCTGCGTCTCATATTGATGCTAAAGGGTGCCATGTGCCTTGGATGTAGACGAAATGTCAAAAGCGTCAGTATATGACGCCTTGGGATTAATATTAAATGTCAGAGAGAGGTGGAAATGGCATTTAAAAAAAAGACAGATTTTAAGTGGATCTCAGGTATAAACAAACAAACAAACAAACAAACAAACAAACAAAAACATAAATATTTCATTCACAGACTCCAAACTTTAAACAGACTAAACACTGTGAATACAGTAACCAAGCCTTCATAAAGCAGCACAAGCTCCCGGTGAAGGAGAGGTTATGGGAGGTCGTCCATTTTCAATGTTTTTGCAATGCTTTTTATATACTGCAGCTCCAGATGAATTTTCAGAGGCTATAAAATGTCTAAATCAAATGGAAATATGTGTCTAGTTTGGCTGCATACAGTGCTGGCGTGACAAGACTCATTAAGCTAAAGCAGTTTGAGGGAAATGTTCAAATCTATTTCAGCAGGTGCATGGGGAAAAAGGATATATTGAAAAGAAAACAGCCTATTTGGTGATGGAGGCAATTTAGTTCTAAAGAAAGGTTAGTCTCTCAGTTGAAAGAGCTGTCACACAATAGTGCATTAGATGAACAAGACAGCGCTCTGTTAGTGCAGTCTTTCACACAATACCAGTTAAACAGAGCTCATATGTTCAGAGCTGGAAAACATGGTTCCAGTGAATGCTTAACCTGCGTTGACATGATTACGGCATGCACGGAGATGAGAAGGGTATGTATGGACTTATCTAGCTCTGGGGGATACGGTGAATAAGCTAAAGTCCCAAAAAGTCGGCGTGTTCCTTCAAGAAGATTAAGCTGCATATTCTCAACATTTAATGTGGCCTTTCAAGATTAACACCAGCAAAAAAATATAAAAAATACAATATTTTAATTTTTTTTTTTTCTAAAAATGGTCAGTATTTTGCCTTAGTTCCCAGTCAAAATGGTTTTCCTTGTTTGACATGTGTCATATGCATTTCTTATTTTTGATATTTCCTTCCTCCTTTCCATTTCTAATCAACAAACACACAACACTCGCATCTCCTCACCGATATCTGCTGAATCTCACTCTTGGAGCTTGGGATCGGGAAGGGCTTGCTGTGGCACATGTTTCCTCCCTGATTCCTCAAAGCATGAAGAGGATACGGGACAAACATCTCCTCCTGTTGGACACACAGTAACACACACACACACACACACACACACACACACACACACACACACACACACACACACACACACCACTTCAGGTGGTAGAAAAGCCTTATAAATATCTGAAGGGAGATTTGAAATGAGAAATGAAATTATACCAATATTCTCTGCATGTTTTCCTACTGAAAAGAGACAATCCACCTAAGAACAGTGAAATAATCTAACAAGACTGATAGGCATCTCACAGTGTTTATAATGAGTCTGATTATTCATTAAGATTATAGTCTCATTAATTCAAAGTCATGCACATAGCCGGCAATAATGAGGCAAGGTTGATTAAATGAGACAGAATAATGACATTAAATGAAACTTGCTATCAGTGTGGCTAATAATATCTCAGCTGATGAGATGAAATGAAATTGGTTATCTGATTTTGAGTTAAACATTTTAAGAAGAAAACATCAACAACAACAACAAGTAAAACTTTATTTTGGTGGTCCCCTTTAGACATTCTGTTGGCTATACGTAACATTGCACATGTCAACTTATTCTGAGCCATAACCTAACAATCCACTCATTCTCAACTAATACTCTAATGACAGTTAGTGGATACGCAAAGTTATAGTCAACAGAATGTCTAAAGCTGACCAACTAAATAAAGTGTGACCAAAAGCATGCATGCAGATTTGCAAACTATAACGGTAACACTTTACAGTAAGGTTTCATTAGTTTACTACATTAGTTAACATGAGCTAAGAATGAACTGCACTTCTACAGCATTTATTAATCTTAGTTGATGTTAGTTTGCAAATTAATGCATTATCAAAATCAAAAGTTGTATTTGTTAACATTAGTCAATGCACTGTGAACTAACATGAACAAACAATGAACAACTGTATTTTTAACTAATGTTAAGAAAGATTAACAAATGCAGTAACACATGTATTGATCACAGTTAGTTCATGTCAGTTAATTAGTTAAAACATCTTGCTAATGTTAACAAATGAAACAAAGTTTTACCACTATAACTTCATATGCTGTAATAAATCATTTTATATGTCGTAGAGTTAACAGTAAATATCAATAGACTTTGATTGATTGACAGAGATGGTTCACTCACAAAGAGAGTGCATGACTCTTCAGACACACGGTAGATGAGCTCTGCATGTTGGATGACACGATCTAGAAGTTTCTCTTGGGAGATTGAAGTACAGTGTGTGAGAGATCCGGCCTCGTCCTTACAGTCCAGAGGAACGGCATGAGAAACCCAGAAACGCCAGAGCGACACACAACACAGCCAGACCTGCAGAACTAATGAAACACACACACACACACACACACACACACACTGTAACAGTAATTCACTGCTACAAACACGCTTTGGAAAGTCTGTTAGGCTAATAAGCCTTAGAAATATTTACTTTCTGCAGATCGCACATTTCATTGCGTATTTGAAATATGTTTAATATGCAAGCACTGCGTTTCTTTACAAAGCGAATGCATTTCTTCAAGGCTATAGCTCTAGGTAGATTTCCTTGCAAATAAGCTAATAAAGATGAGGAGTCAGTGTACCTTTAACCCTGTTCATTTTGCAGAGATGTTTCTATAGCCACTTGCCTGCATTAGAGACACACACTGCCTTTATATAATATTCTCAGAGATCCATAGATTCATCAACTCTCCTGCTTCAGTGTAAGAGGAGACGTGGCCTTCTCTTCAGACTCCTTCATATGCAGGCCTTTAACCTGAGATGTGACCGATACCGATACGAGAATACGAGAACGAGTAATGCCACTAAAAATAATCCAGTTTTTTATTAATGAATGGGAACTTACTAAAAATATAGCTTTCCAAGACACTAGCAACTTATTTATAGTTAAGCTACAGTCAAGCTATACATTTAAACAGTAGGACAATATGTCGTTTGTTATAGACTACAAAAATATGCTTACAGTATACATTACATTATTGTAACACATGTCGTATATGTTATGCTTTTATATAAAGCCTACTTATGTTTTTGTTAATAACAATAAATTACTTTTTAAAACAACAATTAACTGTTTAAATATTTGGGGCCAGTAAATTTGTTTGTTTGTTTATTTATTTATTACCTTCGCCATCACAAAAATGCATTTTTCTTAAGTGCATATATATATATACACATATTTCCTGGATTTATACTTAAAATTTGAAAATAATATCAGATATTTACAGATATTTCTAATTCTGACACTTTATATATATATATATATATATATATATATATATATATATATATTAACTTAACCTTATTAAAGTACTTATAGTAAAGTTACTTTCTAATATATGTATATATATATATATATATATATATATATATATATATTAGAAAATAAAGTAGGCTAAGTTTATAGTATTATAAGTAAATAATACTTACTCACCAACAATGGTTTCTATATAATATTCTGTCAAAGGGTCACCTACCCAAGCACAGATAATTATAATAAATCATTTTTTTTTTTTTTTTTGGTATAAGCTTGAGGTTATTTTGTATCCTATCTGTGCAATGTATCTTTTGTATTTATTAGACACTTTATATGATTCAAATTTCTTTAAAGCATTCCTCTTCCGGTCGGGAAGCGGGCGACCGTGTCTCTGTCGATGAGATGAGCTGGTTTTGTCTCTGTGATATGCAAGTTCTTCAAAGATCTGCCGGTCTGTGTAGATGCTATAGGCTGCCAGCCAAAAGAATCTCTCTCAGAACATAATCCACATCGGGATACTGAAATAATACCATTGCAGGTGGGCGGCGGACTTCATTAAGTCCTGAATATAGCAATTCTCTTCTTGATTGTGCTGATTTGTCCTACATATCTGAGTCCCCAAACCACACAAATGCGGCTTAATCCAATTTGAGCATCAAAAGGGATGGATTGAGTCTGTAAATATTTCAGAATTAAGCCCACTTTGTTGGTCAGATTCACATTACAGCGGAACAAACCGACATTATATTACAGCAGAATAGATGTGTTCGTCTATTTATGTAAACCAAAACACCTACTCTATAATAACAGTTTAATACATGTTACATTTTCAGGGCAAAGCCGGAATGTTCCAGAAAATCTTTCAACACAAAAACAGAAAATTCCTTGGCAATAAACAACGTAATATCGTATTATTTGCAAAACTTGTGCTGCTCTTCACTAAAAAATTGTAATTGACACAAAATTGTCCTGTCCTTTCTTTGTCCTTTGGAACATTTGCAGTGACTCAGTGATAGGGGTCACAGCAGTTCACTTCACCGTCTCAAAGGGGCTGTCTCAGTGCCAATGAGATCGGGAGGCTGAGAAACTGTAGCTGTCCAAAGACTCACACTGGACGTCAGAAAGCTGTTACTTATTCACACATCTTCCTGCAAACACCTGCAGCCCAAAATGTTTTGTCACCTGTCTGGCAAAAAACCACCCACCCAAACCATTCAAACGTCTTAATCTCTAAATCTAGTCTTAATCTCTGTCCACATGTCAATTTTCATATCATTACAATGTTTTTTGCTTTGTTCTTTGATTCGGGCAAGAGGTGTGCTGACATAAATACACTAAAAATGAAATATTTAACTGCTTCTTACTTTGTATTTTAGTCTTGCTTTCCAGTACAGATATCTTACAGTACAAACATTCTTAAAGTCCCCCTTTAATACTCATATTTGACAATCAAAATGACGTATTTAAACAAGTTTTCCTGTGAAAATAATTTCTTCCTGCCTTAAAATATCTCAAATGTTACTCTACATCTTTGCTTTATTTAGTATTACATGAATATGCAAATCAGGCCCCGCCTCCACTCAATCACACCAGCTCTACCTGATCCACTCAGCTGAATAAATGATACACAATGGCAAGTGGAAATATTGGTTTAATTAAGAAACCAGAAACTGATTCAAAATTACATGATGTTAAGTCTTTCTGGAATATTTATCAAGATTTCATGGATTTATACTTAAAATTTGAAAATAATATCTGCCAAAAAAAGTTACTTTTTCTCATCAGATATTTATAGTCTAATTCTGAAACTTATATATATATATATATATATTGGTGACAAAAACGTAATATTTTGTCATTTTGCTTGTCAAGTAAATGTATCTTGAATTTAAGAATTTTAGATATTTGTACAGAAACACAAACCAACATTTTGCATTGCATACAACTGTAAATACATTGAAATCACACATTACTCATTACTTAAATAATTGCATATTATAATTACACTTTTAAAAAACAAACAAACAAACAAACAAACAAATACATGCATAAATATATTTCAATGGTGCACATTTACCATTCATACTTTTTATAACTTTCTTTGTTAATAAATATATAGTGTTTTCCTTATTGTTTATTTATTTATTATTATTATTATTATTGTATTAGTTAGATCATTTCTGATAAATGTTGCTACTTAATAGGTCAATTGATTTCTAGGTCATGAAATATACAGTAACCAGTAGACAAACATTATATTTGTCTCCAATAGTTGCTGCACTTGTTTTTTTACATTTTTTGTCTCCCTTGTTTTCTTTCAGAAAATAATCATATTCATAAAATCAGTTCACGCTGTGATCAAGTTTTGCCATGTGTATTTATTTCCACTATGAATCTTTTTTTTTTTAATTAATAAAGCAAAGTAAATATCTTGAACATCAACAAAAAAATTATGCAATCAAGTGTAGCAAACTGTGCAATTAATTTATTAGCACCAGCTATTATCTCCACAAAAACAATCAATATCATATTCAAGCAAACAATTACAAGGTCAAACATGTCCTGCATTCACTAAGCTTAAAGTAAAAAGTTCAATGACAAGAGATGCAACTTCAAGACCCCCGAGGTTCAAAAAAGGCCCAATGCCGTGCCAACACCAACGAGACCAGATTGAAACAACACATCCTGAATTTGAAGAAGGTTGAAAAAAAGGTTGAATTTGAAAAAAAAAAAAGAAGTTCACTAGGTGATCACTCCGCTCTGCATATGGCATATGTCTTGTTTCAATAGACTAATTACAACAGTTCACGTTAAATTCAAAAGGGAAGAAGTGGATTATGCCTGCTGCAGATTTCTGCCATCCTTTAAGATCATTCACACTGTACGACATGGATCTAACAAACTTGGGTACGTCGAAGAAGAATAAAACGTCATGCGCTAGTGGTTAACAAATTGAGCAAGATGAATCACATAATTGTGGTTTTTATGTGAGGAGAAAATGGAGGTCATGGCTAAGGAAAAGAGGCCAACATGTCAATTTTGCAAATAAAGCTTGAGGTAATAGTTTTAAGTTTTAGTGCCGTGTTGCATTGATCAATACGATCATTTGATCATTGATCATTTCATGTTGCATTTGTATTGGCTAGTCAGTAGACGCAGGTCGTAGCAGCAAACACACTGTGAAATGATCATGCTGAATTTTTGACACTGTCAGAAAAGGATCGCAGACTGTCTTTGGTCTCAAGTCTTTGAACCTCTCTCACTGTACGACATATGACCACCGTTTAGGAGCCACAACCACAGAAATCACCACGATTGGTCATCTTTCGTCTGGGACAGCCCAAAATCGTACAATGTGTATCGGGCATTAGAGAGATTATAACTGTAGTCCACATAGAGAGCTGCAGTGATGACGTATTTTTGTAGGCCAACCTGGGAGTTCGCATCACCCTGGTTCCCTTGACAAAAGAAAACTCAAGGATTTTTTTCATTGGCTTTTGAATTATTGTAGAAAATAAGCTCTGTGAAAAACAAACGTTTATGATTCTTACATGTTTTGTGAATCATGATAATCTGATTACCACAATTTTTATGAATACAATTGGCAGAATCAAAAGCTAAACGTTGGCTATAAATGACTAACACCATGGTCACGTGACTTCAACGTCACCACCACTGAGCTTCTTTTGTGAAAGCAACTGGTGAGTAGATGGGGTTTTCCTGATGATGTTTAATGTCCCAGACAACCTTTGTAGTCTCATTTAGCCACAGCAACCGCCTTATCCAAGACAAGTAAAAGTGCACTTTATGTCGTAGAATTAAACATGAACCAAAAACCCATTGACTTTATGACGATGGAACCGTAAGTGCTAAAATGCAAATGGCCTACAAAAATACGTCATCCCTGCTGCACTCTATAATGCAACATATAAGTATATTTTATGATTTTCTTAACCACTAGGTGGCACTGTCACCAAACCTGACAGGTATGCTCAGATCAAGGTGTAAACAAATCCGGTCTCACCCTTCAGTTCAGTAGGACACAGTGTTGGTGGGATACAGGCAGTATACCTCAGAGAACTTTCGGCGTCACTGTCAGCTTTGTTAGGCCATTATTCAGTACCAGTTAAAAATGTACTTCAAGACTTCGTCCCAAACAAACAAAAACATCAATAAATCTTAGCTTCATAAAAAACCCTATTCAAACTAATTCCAACCCATGGTTCATGGACACTCATATGCAATGAACTGCCAATGTGACCCATGACACTTGATTTGGGGAGAAGGAGGTTATCAAATCAGCCTTTTTAAGCGCTCCCAATAGATAAAGTCTGGCCTGGGCTAATTCGTGTCAAGGAACCGGCGACATGCCCTCTCCAGATGTGAAGAGTGCAAAGAGACTCGAGTGCGGAGCCACTTTAGCCCTGAAGAGAGCCGCGATTGCAGAACACACATGAATATTTATTATTCCCTGATGTTCATGGCCAATTACTGCACAGCTTCCTCCCTTTCCTTCCTATGTTTGATTGACATGCTAACTAATCAATCTGAGTGCTATCAGCTTTATAATTAAGCTTCATTGGGGGTTGAATATAGTGTGTGTGTAAGTGTGTGCATGTGTGTGTTGGTAATTTGCATTAATTCAGGCTGGCACATTTTAAGCACAGCCATTGGGGCGGCAGTGGCTCATGGTTCATGTAGGTTGTCTACAAACCGAAAGGTTTCAATCCCCGGTTCCACTTGACCAAGTGTCGAGGTGTCCATGAGCAAGACACCCAACCCCAGCTGCTCCCGACGAGCTGGATGGCGCCTTGCATGGCTGACACCGCCGTCGGTGTATGAATGGGTGAATGTGAGGCAATGTGGCCATAGGTCTGTGAAAGTGCTATATAAATGCAGTCCATTTACCATTTACCATTCCCCCCACCCTTAACCACTAGATGGCATATGCATATAAAGATAAATGACCTTGAAAATAATACTGCAAAAGTCTTACAAGAGTTTCACACACACGATAAGTAAGGGATAATGTATAGCGAGGCGGTTGTTATATCGAATAACAACCCCGACAGGCTGAACTGGACCCCAACGCGAAGCGGAGGGGTCTTGAATCAGCCTGAAGGGGTTGTTATTCACTATAACAACCGCCTCGCCTCGCTATACATTATCCCGCTTATTACATGGCTACCTTATAATTTGACACAAAATATTGATTTAAAAAGGAGTTTATTGATTTAAAAACGATTGTATTGCTTCCGCTAAAGAAAATAGTCCGTTCCGCGTCCATAGCAACGCTCTGTTTTTCATGGCAACGGTGTGTTATACTTCGCAGCGGTCTGTTATCAAGAAATAACAGACCGCATTCTACATTGGAATTCAACCAAGCCATGTAATAAACAAACGTAACGTACAATCTTAAAGCATTTTCTTATTTCAAATGATGCTGGGCATTAAAAAAAAAAAAGAAAGAAAAAAAGAACTAAGCTAAATTAAGCAGTTAGTTAGTTCATTGTCCCCTTAAAATAATGTCAAATATATTTCAACCCATTTTGCTGAGGTTCGTAATGAGCCTAGGAAATTGCCTCTCTATTTTACAGTTGTCTCAGTGTGTGAAAGCCGCCGTTATATGATCCAGTATTTCAGCACCTGCTGAATGTTATGAATGTGTAAATCTTGACAAACGTTCTCAGTGCCAGTGGAGGTTTCTCTTCCTTTATATATTGTAATGACTTCTTACGTCCACTTGCTCCAAGCACGGTTATTGGGAAATGCGGCATCCTGATTTATGATGATTGTTGTCACTTAAAGCGCACTAAAACAAACTTAATAAACGCGTGTGTCTTTGTGTAGGAGGGAGGCTTTAGAGCGCTGAAGCCTGCAGTGCTCAGTACATCAGCTTGCTGGCAATTGTGACAAATAAATTAGCTGAAAGGAGCCAATGCATTGTTTTCTAATGAGGATTTGCAAAGGGGCAATGCGTGTTTTACAATATGATACCAATTATCCCTGGGCGAATATGAGAATGAAGGGTGAGATGAAATTATGCATCCTCATGACGGCCGTAATTAGGTCATTCCGCTTCCATCTTCTTGCCAGCCAACAGAAAGAAATGTGGAGAAAATAAATGTTTAATTTATTGGAGGGCTGGATTGTTTTGATATATAAAAAAGGCGTTTTATGTTCTAATTAGCATTAGTGCCTTTAGAAGATGTTTAGCAACTCAAATGAATCAGGGCATGTGTGTTAAAAATGTCGGCTTTGCTTAAATTAAAATGAAGCATTAGTGCATCAGGTTACTGAGGATGTCGATGGATTTTGTGGGATATGCTGCGGCTTTCTTCAATCTTATTGAATGGCATGAATATTAATATTAAGTAGGAAAATGTGCTATATTTTAGATATGGGATAATGAATCCTATAATTCACACACCACGCATTTGAACAAAAGAGCCTTTCGCTTCGTTCTGAACTCTTATTGTTGCTAGTTGGGTCTGTTTATCAAAATTTCAAAGGTTTTGAACAAACCCCATAACTCTCAGTTTTACACTTCAGTACACTTTGGACTTGAATTAAACATCAATTTGCAAATTCATTCAGACTTACAATTTTTAAAATAAGAGTTCCTTCATTAATTGAGGGACCCGAACTGTATCTTGAAGCCAAACTGTCCTGTTGGTCGGCTCTTTGGACCAGCGTTGGGTGTAATGCATTACTATGCAATTAATTACTGTAATTTAATTACTTTTCAGGGGAAAAAATACTATTATTTGATCCCTTAAGGAATTTACTCTCTGCTAACAAGGAGATGATGGGGATTCAGACTGATTTTAGGACATTACTGTGCATGTAAACAAACTCTTTATGTTAAGGCACTGTAGAATGCAAATACAGCAAAAGAGACAATTATTCAGGCCTGAGGCTCAGTTAAGGTCTAACTGATGAAGTTCTAGGCAGCAACATCTGGCTCTAAATGCCTAAGCGTTCATGCATGCAAGCGTCCAAACAACAAACCCATCAATCAATCAGCCAACCAGCACACATTGTGGGCCTATAAATAAATACAGAAAAAGAGCGTTGTGTTATATGAGCTGTTATGTATGCTGTGTGTGTGAGGGGTGGGGTTATGGAGAGATTAGGTAGATGACAGTTCTGGGCTAAAGATGCATTACCGCTTCGCTTCGAGCGTAATTAGGCCTTCTATGTTCAGATCCAACCACCTACTCCTTGTCTCGCAACTTCCCTCGTGCCCTTGTCCTTCTGTCACCCTCAGGGAAGACTCCTGAATCCTAATCTGCAATATTTTCCTCTCTGCAAAAAAAGGTAGACGTAACCCACACTGCAATACAGAAGCGATCATCTGATGAAAGAAGACGACAAAAGCTGCAAATCAGATCAGTCACACCGATATCCTTCCGCTCGCCGCAAAGATATGCAGCCACACAACCAGGGCGAACCAATCAGATTCAGCGCTAGAGTCGCACGCGTGAACGTTTTCCTGACTCCCTAACACACGGATGACTCAGAAGTGCTCACTTTTTCCCCTGTACCTCCTTTCATCCACACAAAGTACATCTGAGGATTGGCCTGGCGCTCGGAGCTCGGCGAGCCCAGATTATATTTTCTTCAAAGTGAGATCCCAAAATGTGGCACAAATAAAACACGTTGTCTGCCCTCCAGGACTTCCCAGTTCTTCAGAGAATCCTAAATCTAAGGCCATCCCTGTGTTTTGTCTATGAGGATAAAGACTAGTCCAAGGCACCAGGCTGGTTTCTTTCATTTTTTAAGCCACTGGCGATGCCTGTCTCATGTCCGCGCCTCCTCGCGGGTTATCAGAGGATCAAACGTAGCACGAGTTGGGTCTCGCTGTCAAACACGACGTCTCCAAAAGGAGAGGGAGGACAGATGGCTGTTAAGAGATGTCTCATGCATACACAGGCCACCTTTTCACCACGTTTCCCTGTTTTCAAAGCAAATGCTATCTTTGAGCTCTGAATGTTTCTTAGTTATCCAACGCAGCGTCTCCATCCATTTGACATTTTCACTCGGCAAGGCCGATGGCAGAGTTTCCAATCGCAGAGGGTTTTATTGTGGTTATCAGATCAGTTGGCTTTCCATATTTCTTTTTAGCTCTCTCCTTTTTCTCCATCTCATCCTCCCTGTAGATGTTGCCTGAGTGCGTTGGAGTTAGTTTGAACTATGATAGTCCAAAGATTCAAAGATTACTGTTGAGACGTCAACTCTGCAGTCATAACTTAAAGGTTAAGTGTGTCATTTGTTGATGTTAATGTTATGTGGACATTCAACCACAGTAGATTAAAGTCGTTTGTAGGTTGATTCTCTCAAAAAACTTAAACATGGTTGCTCATTGGCACAGACTGGATAAACCAATGGTGTAAGCTTGGGGCGGGGCTATGCTTTTCTGACCAATGACAATGATAATAGTTCATAAATCAGTTTTCTTGTTTAAATTATCGTATTCAGTTGTTTGCAAATTCATTCTCCTGTAAATTGTTCAGTTCAGTTTTTCGTAAATCTGTTGTGTATACTGTATTGTCATGATCAACTCAACTGTTTATACGGTAAAAAAAAAACAAAAAAACATTCAGTAACACTTTATTTCCATAGTCTACTTTAGACATTCATTCTAGACATTTGCAACTACGTCAACTAGCAGTCATTAGAGTGTTAGTAGACTGTTAGTATATCTGCTAACTCTTTATTTTGATGCTACAGATATTCTACTGACTATAAGTCTACTAAACCAAAGCCTAACCTAACAGTCTACTAATACTCTAATGAGAGTTAGTTGACATGATGTTGCAAAGTTACTTTATAGAATGGCCAAATGGCACTATTAAATTAAAGTCTAACCATATATCTGTCTTTAAATAATTGCATAGAGTTACAATTGAATTTATTTGTTCACAAATTCATTCATGTGTAAATTGCTACATTTAATTCAAGGAAATCTGTTTATTATTCTTTTCTTAAAAGTTTTAATTAAAAGATGTCACTACACTAAACTTGACCTTTTTTTCTTTTTAATCAGTAGGCTACTTTCATATTGCTTTATAGTAAGCATATTTAGAACATCATTAAGACATACTACGTTTACATTTAATATAAGATTACTTTTACTTTCCTTACCTTCTGGCAAACCTCTTTTTAAGCATATTTCTCACAACATCTTTTTAGATTTAGGAATGAGGAATTTAGGCATTTGTTAACATTTATATGATTGGCATTTTGTCTCAGTATACTCCTGCTTATTTACAGTTTTTCTCCATTGGTTTGGCTCATTTCTTGAAACAGACCAGACGTTCTCAACACTCTTGGTGCTTTTGCCAAAATAACGTGGATGGTTCGGCACAACACCATGGTTCATCTGCAAAAGTTCATACCTCTCCCAAAACAGTTTAGGGTATATATATATACAGTGAGGAAAATAAGTATTTGAACTATTTTGCAAGTTCTCCCACTTAGAAATCATGGAGGGGTCTGAAATTGTCATCGTAGGTGCATATCCACTGTGAGAGACACAATCTAAAAAAAAATCCAGAAATCACAATGTATGATTTTTTAACTATTTATTTGTATGATACAGCTGCAAATAAGTATTTGAACACCTGAGAAAATCAATGTTAATATTTGGTACAGTAGCCTTTGTTTGCAATTACAGAGTCAAACGTTTCCTGTAGTTTTTCACCAGGTTTGCACACACTGCAGGAGGGATTTTGGCCCACTCCTCCACACAGATCTTCTCTAGATCAGTCAGGTTTCTGGGCTGTCGCTGAGAAACACGGAGTTTGAGCTCCCTCCAAAGATTCTCTATTGGGTTTAGGTCTGGAGACTGGCTAGGCCACGCCAGAACCTTGATATGCTTCTTACAGAGCCACTCCTTGGTTATCCTGGCTGTGTGCTTCGGGTCATTGTCATGTTGGAAGACCCAGCCTCAACCCATCTTCAATGCTCTAACTGAGGGAAGGAGGTTGTTCCCCAAAATCTCGCAATACATGGCCCCGGTCATCCTCTCCTTAATACAGTGCAGTCGCTGTCCCATGTGCAGAAAAACACCCCCAAAGCATGATGCTACCACCCCCATGCTTCACAGTAGGGATGGTGTTCTTGGGATGGTACTCATCATTCTTCTTCCTCCAAACACGTTTAGTGGAATTATGACCAAAAAGTTATATTTTGGTCTCATCTGACCACATGACTTTCTCCCATGACTCCTCTGGATCATCCAAATGGTCATTGGCAAACTTAAGACGGGCATTGACATGTGCTGGTTTAAGCAGGGGAACCTTCCGTGCCATGCATGATTTCAAACCATGACGTCTTAGTGTATTACCAACAGTAACCTTGGAAACGGTGGTCCCAGCTCTTTTCAGGTCATTGACCAGCTCCTCCCGTGTAGTTCTGGGCTGATTTCTCACCTTTCTTAGGATCATTGAGACCCCACGAGGTGAGATCTTGCATGGAGCCCCAGTCCGAGGGAGATTGACAGTCATGTTTAGCTTCTTCCATTTTCTAATGATTGCTCCAACAGTGGACCTTTTTTCACCAAGCTGCTTGGCAATTTCCCTGTAGCCCTTTCCAGCCTTGTGGAGGTGTACAATTTTGTTTCTAGTGTCTTTGGACAGCTCTTTGGTCTTGGCCATGTTAGTAGTTGGATTCTTACTGATTGTATAGGGTGGACAGGTGTCTTTATGCAGCTAACAACCTCAAACAGGTGCATCTAATTTAGGATTATAAATGGAGTGGAGGTGGACATTTTAAAGGCAGACTAACAGGTCTTTGAGGGTCAGAATTCTAGCTGATAGACAGGTGTTCAAATACTTATTTGCAGCTGTATCATACAAATAAATAGTAAAAAACCATACATTGTGATTTCTGGATTTTTTTTTTTAGATTATGTCTCTCACAGTGGATATGCACCTACGATGGCAATTTCAGACCCCTCCATGATTTCTAAGTGGGAGAACTTGCAAAATAGCAGGGTGTTCAAATACTTATTTTCCTCACTGTATACACACATATGGTATTCATGGTATTATGTTATTGACTAATTTTGACAATTGAACAGACTATTGTGCATGTGATGACTTATACAATGAAATGACGCTGACATGTTTTGGAGCGAACAACCATTAGACTGAGAATCAACAATCAGTTTAGATCAACAAGATCTATTCACTTGGAAATTGTGCTAAATGTAGGCTACCTGTACTTAATCATTTGCAAAGATGTACTGAGACATTGAGACATGTACTTAGACATTTGCAATTTGATGAAATGAATGAGAAATTCAATTCTGTTGTGAACAATTGCCAAGTGGTTTGGAGGTTTGTCCATGTTGTTTTGAGAATGTCATTTCTGTTTCAAGAAATGAGCCAAACCAATGGAGAAAAACTGTAAAACAAATCTTATTTTCATTCTACTTTTTCATTTGAGTCTTCATTAAAAGTGATTATGCAATTGTTTTGTATTATTAGATGCAACAGTGTCACATTGAAAGAAATCTGCATTGTCAAATGAAAATATGCTCCCTCAAAGGTGAGGGTAAGGCTTCAAATTTATGCATATCGACTAATTAGAAACATTCCACTGTGAGAGGGTGATAGAGGTGAATGCATATTCGGCATATTCAGATCTAAAGCTTTTTTTATTTATTTTTTTCAGCATAGCCTACTTCATATTCGGCAGCCCCAAGAATAACAGAAGTGTTTTGATAATTAATGCAGTATGGGTTAGGGGTCGATCCTGACACTTACAGCCAAGCTCTCCTCCAAAACAAAATATCTCCTGCACCTTCTGTTTTACTGTCTGCCGCTGTAGCCGAAGTGTGTGGCAGTGATTGTCAGCTAACCTTTTGAAAACCCCTCTCCATCTATTTACCATGCTGAGTCTTCACCCTCTCCCACAAACACCCTCATTGGGATTCGGGGCACAGACGAATTGCTCACTAGGTCCCATATGAAATGAGATTTAAGTAAAAAAAAAAAAAAAAAAGCAGAATACTTGTTTAGACTATGAATAAATCATACAAGGATAGATGGAGTTTAAAAACAAGGCATAATTAGTTCACTTCAGATTTTTTCAGGACCATTTTGTATGATACGTTGATTGTCCGCCTCATGGCATGTTTCCCGAAGGCCTTGGCAGTGTGTTCATCCTCTCTGTGCACTTAATGTCATGGTGGTGCCTGGGCTTAAAGACAAGCCGTATCATCACAGCAACAACCACACTAAAACGGGTCACTGGGTTGAATGTGTAAATAACAGCAGTTCTGCTATCTGCTGTTTGCCTATAACCTGTAAGATTAACTACAATTTTACATTTTCTGGTGGTTGCTCATGCAAAACTCACCATCACAGTGACTGTGTTGTTATGCTGTGTTCTTCTGAATAGTTTTTAGAGAATAGCTATGTAGTTGCTGCATACTAGCCAAAGTAAAAAGTGTCCATCCCAAGAATATATATAATATTATCTATCTGTATGCTGATAGCTTAGAAATTACACTGTCCACCAGAGCCACTTTGATATCAGGTTGTCAGCATTTGTTAATACTTTCGAGTTCATACTTTAATATTAAGCCTGACATATAAAATAATAGTCTGAAAAAAAAAGAAAAAAAGATGGATACACGGATAGACAGACAGACAGACAGACAGACAGACAGACAGACAGATAGATAGACAGATAGATAGACAGACAGACAGACAGACAGACAGACAGACAGACAGATAGATACACTGTCAGAAATAGGGGTATAGTAGGAGTCCATTTCTGTCCCCCAAGGTACAGTCTACACTAATGTACCCCATAGGGCTTATTATTGGACCTCAAGGTACATATATGTACCTTTTTGAGGGTCAAAAAGCATTAAAAGGTACATATGTACCGTTTCTTTTAAAGGTTAAGGTACAATATTGTACCCTTGAGGGTACAGCCCCAGTGACAAGCCATTGTACCCCTAAAGGTACAATTATGTACTTTATTTTCTGAGAGTGTAGATAGATAGATAGATAGATAGATAGATAGATAGATAGATAGATAGATAGATAGATAGATAGATAGATAGATAGATAGATAGATAGATAGATAGATAGATAGATAGATAGATAGATAGATAGATAGATAGATAGATAGATAATTTAGGAACCTTAGAAATGTGTGTATCAAATATACAGCAGGATTTATAGGGTTACTTTAGGGTTATTCAAATTCTTCAGTCTAGTTATATTTTTTATTAAAACATGTTTACAAAATGTAAGATTGAAGCTTGAAAATCTACAATTGACTAACATTAATAGAATGTTTGTCATTAAAAATGTAACATTAACAAATATTTGCATATTAAAATGGAATTGATCTTTTCTCACTTGCATCTATTTAACCATACAAGCATTTTCACACTGCAAATATGGTGTCGGACTGAGTGATGTAAACTGATCATCATGACATCAGCATATCAGCCGTCATGTGACAACAAAAAGCCTTAAACTGAAGCATATACCTATAACTTTAACACTATTCTTTTATTTCCTTCAGGAAATATCTATCTATCTTGACTGTTCAAGTGCAATTCTGTTCTGCTTTAAATCTAAAGGACTAGTCTGAACAAGATAATAAACACAATACACACAAATAACATTCGTGTAGCCAGCCACTCCATTATCGGTAAACAACCGAGAAAGTCCTTCTCACTGACTCAGATTAAATGCAGATGGGGCTTTTAACAAAATACAACCACTTTCAGACTTTGGAATTAACTATCAATGGCTCTCAATGAAAATCGAAACACACCCTCAAAGAGAAAGCCGCTGAAAGACTGCAGCATCAGACAGAGGAATGGATGCATTACAACTGAAAAAACGGAAAGCATCACATTGTTACAGGGACAACATACTGACGGCTCTTGGAAATACAGTAAATTCTTTTATGATCGATCTAAACATAAATGAAAACATGGTTACACTTTATTTTAAGGAGTCATTGTTACAGTGTAATTGTATATTTAAGTACTGAGTAATAATAATGAACTACATGTACTTGCTATAGGGATAGGGTAGGATTAGGGTTTGGTTGAGGGTTAGTTGCATGTAATTATATGTAATGTAACAAGGACACTGTAAAATAAAGTGTTACCTAAAACATTTGTTTTCAGTTCATCCCAGGTAAACTCTCTATGTCTTTCCTTTTAGAAGGCCAGTGTTGGGAAAGTTACTTTTAAAAGTAATGTGTTACAAATACAGTGTTACTCCCCAAAAAGTAACTTATTGCATTACTTAGTTACTTTTTATGGAAAGTAATGCGTTAAGTTACTTATTCTCACCTGGACTAGGCTTGCTTGTTTGTTTTTTAATAAAAAAATAAAAATAAAAAAATAAATGGTTACACTTTATTTTAAGGTGTCATTGTTACAGTGTATTTATACATTTAAGTACTGAGTAATTATAATTAACTACATGTACTTACTATAGGGTTAGGGTAGGATTAAGGTTTGGTTGAGGGTTAGTTGCATGTAATTATACATAATTTACTGTTATTACCATGTAAGTACATGTAAGATATGTAACAAGGACACTGTAAAATAAAGTGTTCCCTTAAAAAAATGTTTTCAGTTCATCCCAGGTAAACTCTCTATGTCTTTCCTTTTAGAAGGCCAGCGTTGGGAAAGTTACTTTTAAAAGTAATGTGTTACAATACAGTGTTACTCCCCAAAAAGTAACTTATTGCGTTACTTAGTTACTTTTTATGGAAAGTAATGTGTTGTTACTTATTCTCACCTGGGCTAGGCTTGCTTGTTTGTTTTTTAATAAAAATAAATAAATAAATAGTTACACTTTATTTTAAGGTGTCATTGTTACAATGTATTTATACATTTAAGTACTGAGTAATTATAATTAACTACATGTACTTACTATAGGGTTAGGGTAGGATTAATTAAGGTTTGGTTGAGGGTTAGTTGCATGTAATTATGCATACTTTACTGTTATTACTATGTAAGTACATGTAAGATATGTAACAAGGACACTGTAAAATAAAGTGTTACGTAAAAAAAAAAATGTTTTCAGTTCGTCCCAGGTAAACTCTCTATGTCTTTCCTTTTAGAAGGCCAGCGTTGGGCAAGTTACTTTTAAAAGTAATGTGTTACAATACAGTGTTACTCCCCAAAAAGTAACTTATTGCGTTACTTAGTTACTTTTTATGGAAAGTAATGCGTTAAGTTACTTATTCTCACCTGGGCTAGGCTTGCTTGTTTGTTAATAAATAAATAAATAAATAAATAAATAAATAAACAATACATATTTTTTGGCAAATATAAAGGCCCTTCGACACCAATGGTGAATGAATACGCATCAGGCTGAAGGAAATGCAAATTCACGCCTGTACAGCTGAGGTCAATAAATGGGAAAACAAAGTAACTTGTGTTACTTATTAGAAACATATATTTTGTTGTAAATTTAGAAGTAATGCGTTACTTCACTTGTTACTTTAAAAAAGTAATCTGATTACATATCTCAAGTTACTTTTAATGTGTTACCCCAAATACTGTAGAAGGGGAAATCACTGACATCTCTTACAGTATGTCCAACTGTCAGCCTTTCCTCAGAGTCTCTGAGTGTAATGTGATGTGACATAGACGGATGCATTTGTAAGACATGAGGCATGGCTCTGGGATGTTGCAGTGAGTAAGTCAGTGGCGCAGAGGAGGACACGAGTCAGTCCCTACTGGCTCTGACCTTCTGCATCTCTCCGTTCTCTGACATGCTTGTGAACGAGTTGAGGGAATGCTGGGGCCAGAGGCGGACTGAGAACAAAAGAGAAAAGGGAGATAAGTTATTCTCAGACTCAGCACCCTTCTTATCAGTGAATATGCAACAGTGACAAATTAAACAGGTCAAACAGTCGTTTTTGCATATCAGGACCCCATTTAGTATCACCTAAATGGGGTTTATTTTATGATAATGACCGAATGACTCTACATGACTACTTACCAAATGAATAAATGCATGGAAAAGAAATAGTTAATTATACCCAGCAAGCAATTTTGAGTTTAAAAGACGCCAATAGCCATCCAAACACAGCTCAGACGTCTAGGCTAAAACAAGGCAAAATTTGGGCTGTCGGTGAAAATGTAATAGACGTCTAAACCATAGCCCAAGAATAGACTAGTCATCAATTAACGTGTCAAAGAAATGAAACCAAAAGCCTTTAATCACTGTTGACTTTGCTTACATGATGGGATACCATACATCTCACAAGATCAGCCGGTCTATTTCGGATCTATAGTTAACCTAGATGGTGAAATGAAGAATAAAGAATTGACCGGAGAATCAAGACAAACTATTTGTGTAATAATGTTTTTATTTGATCATGTTCTCAAAAGGATGTTGTTCACTGTTGCTTTTCTGTTTTGTACAAACCAGTCAACATATCATTTAGAGCTCTCAGAAATACTGTATTATGTTGTCTAAAATTCTTAAAAGATCAAAGGTCTTGTTCTTAAAAGCCCTGAACACATAAAGGTTTACTTATGATCCAACTTCAAGTTCAAGTGAAGTCGAGAGGAATGGAAGCAATGTCAAACATCACTATGATCTAGCAAGAACTTCAAGAATATTGATTGATTTAGCTTTGGCTGGTTGTTTTTTTGAATTTTTTTTCATTTGCCATGTTATTGTAGTTTGAAGTCTTCTAGTAGTTTGAAATCGTGAAATCGAATTTCCTGGTCAGGTTTACCTGCGTCTCTAATCTGAGGGCCTCTAATCCAGAATATGTCACTAAGAATGTCACGTTTCCACTGAGAGAGAAAAGGGGAGAAGGATGGAAAAAATCATTCCATGCACTTTAATCTCTCTCCCTCCTCTCTTCTTTATCCTTTCTGCTCAAATCTAGGACACTTTTTGTTTTATTTTCATCTCAGTTCTCAGGAGTCTTGGAGACGAGAAACAATCCAAAGCTCCAAAAGCCTTCACTGTGTCTCTCCGCAAAAAGGGGTTAAGACACTTTTCCAAGTGTAAAAAAAAAAAAAACATCTGTGTGCAAGTGCATGAATAACACATCTACATGCACATATGTGTAAGCACTGGGTTTCTGTTACTGCTGTTGTGACTGCGTGCAATCTAGATTCATGGGCCAACAAAGGGAATTTACCCAACGGACTGCTGTAAGCGAAGCAGCCACACACAACAATCAGATAAGACGTCAGCGAACAGCAGGCAGAGGCGTGCGAGGCAGTAACATAAAGGCGGCCGTGTCATTAAAGGAATACTCAAAGGTACAGATATCTCCATCTTACAAAGGAGAGAATTCTCCAGGCGTGAAAGGGGAAGACGTGAGGAAGCGTTGCGATAACGCTGGGAAAGAATGCACGGGAGGGGGTGGGATTTCATTGTTGAAGCACAATGAAAATTGTACACATCCTAATGAACGAATGCATTCAAGAGAATGAGAGTCAGTTGTTCACATTTCAATGAATGGATCAAGGCCAAGGGACGAATGTCTGGGACAAATGAATGCATGTAGTTCATCATACCGAGCGTGAAATGTCAGTCACAGGCTTTTGTCTGTGCAAAAATTACTCAGAGACGCACATCTGTCTTGGTGACGGATTCAAAATTGACTTCAGTCAAAAAATGGAATGGAAAAAGGGGAAAAAAACAGCAGGGAAACCAATGCCAGTGTACAACAACATAGCTGAACATTCACAGAAGAACACAATCATAAGAAAATCAAGTAAAAACAACAACAAAAGAGATTAGATATCGTCAGGTTATAAAGTTTTAAAAGTGTCCACCAGGTGGCGCTCTAACACTGTATGCACTTTGCTTGTGCAAAGGTGAACAAATGGAAGCAGAGGGGAGAATAATGGTCAGGAATTTAAATGTGGAACCCTCCAACAATAAAGGAAGGAAAGGTGATGATATAAGCCCTGCAAAAAAAAAAAAAAAAAAAAAAAACTGCACCGAAAATCCGCCCGCTTCCCTCCCACTCACCAACCCTCTCTCACACTTGTAGATGGACATCTCACCATGATCGTAAACACTGCATTCTGTTCATGCATCTATTTATCAGATACATCATGTAATATTTATTCGCCCAGATTTTACAAGCTTGCCTCGCATGCATGAGATTTCTAATGCACTTCTGCGACAGCTAATAAAAGACTGCAAATAATGCTGTTTATGCATTCATGCATTCATATTCAGTGTAATACCTATCATTATCAACAAGAGAGGGAGGGTCCATATGTTATTATAGCATATGGATGTACTGAATATATTGTGCAAAGTAAGAGCCAAACACCACATCCATATGTATAAAAGCTATCCATATGTATAAATTATGAGCTAGAAATTGGGAAAAAAAAGTCTCAATAGTGAGATATTAAAGGTCCCGTTCTTCGTGATCCCATGTTTCAAACTTTAGTTAGTGTGTAATGTTGTTGTTAGAGTATACATAATATCTGTAAAATTATAAAGCTCAAAGTTCAATGCCAAGCGAGATATTTTATTTAACAGAAGTCGCCTACATCGAACGGCCCGTTTGGACTACATCCCTCTACTTCCTTCTTTAATGATGTCAGTAGAACAGTTTTTTGACTAACCTCCGCCCACAGGAATGCTCCCTCAACTCTACCAAAATTCGTTTATGTACTTGCGCACTTCTTATAACTTACTGTGTTTACTCAGCTCTTACGGTGATTTTCTGAAGTAAAACTGACGCTTCATCTTTTGTGTGATGTACAATAAACTTTATTAAACTCATCAGTATATGTTTGATCATCATTCGGACCTGGTCCGAAACAGCAGACTTGTAGGCTATTAATAAACAATGGATACATACAAGCAGATGACAAATACGTTATAATAACCGTAATTAAACTACTAAACTATACCTGTTCCATCTCTATACAGCACTCTGACTCTGTAGGCATTATTGTCCGACTCGAAATGAACACCGTTACTGAGAGTTTCTGATATTATCATCATTGCGTGAGATGAAATTGTCCTGAGAGACTGAGCGCGAGCTCATGAAGCTCCGCCCCCTGTGCAGTGCAGCAGCAGCTCATTTGCATTTAAAGGGCACACACTAAAACAGCGCGTTTTTCTGAGCCCCCAAAAATGACAATTTAAACATGCTGTAAAAAATGATCTGTTGGGTATTTTGAGCTGAAACTTCACATACACACTCGGGGGACATCAGAGACTTATTTTACATCTTGTGAAAAGGGGCATAATACGGGACCTTTAAGGCACATTGTGACATACAAAGTTGCAACTGAGAGACATGAAAAAGCAAGTGGAATAAATTAGCAGCTGTAATATTTAAAGTTACATTTAGCAATATAAAATGACAATTATGACAAACAAATCCTCAGTTGTAAGATATAAAGACAAACTGTGAGATACAAAGTAACAACTGAGAAAATGTCACAAATGAGAGATCGCAATTACACTGTAAAAATGATATGATCAATATGTTATAACCCTAACATATGATTTTACATTGCTTTAACTCATCAAAATATATTTTTTAAGCTAATTTTTCAAAGTCAGTTTAATGTAATTTAAGTTGAAATGACAGTCATATCCAAGTTAATTGTACTTAAAAATTTAAGGCAGCAACTTTTTGTTTACAGTGTATTGTAAGATACTGCCAAATTGCAAGATATAAAGTCACAACTTTGAGATAAAAAGTCAGAATTATAAAGTCAAAAGTAGCAAGAATTAAAGCCGCATTTGTGAGATACAATCACACTGCGAGATATAGAGTCACAATTCTGAGAGACAAAGTCAGAGCTGCAAGATTTAAAGTCACATTTTAAGACATAAAATCGCAAATGGGATATAAAAAGTCTGAATCCCGAGCAATAAAGTTGCAATTACACAACTTAAAGCTGCAATTGTACGACATAATGCGGCACTCACCTTTTCATTGTAACTTATCAAGCAGAAACAAGGTTCAGTACAAATGTGTTTGTTGACCATTAAATTCCAAAACCTTTGGTGGAACAAAGGAATTGTTTCTCTTTAACAACTTTAAACTTTTGAGAAGGCTTTGCACTACATGCGGCAATACCTAATGAGTTTTGTGCAGGCCAGTCAAGTTTTTCCACACAAGCAAATCATATCTGTACGGACTCGGCTTTGTGCACAGGGGCATTATGCTGGAATAGAATAGGGCTCTCGACAAACTGTCGGCCGCACAGAATCCTCTTGAAAGCTACTGTATGGCGTAACATTAAGATTTGCCTTCGCTAGACTATAGTGGGCCCAGTCAGACCTGTTAATTAGAAGAGGGTCTTCACACACTTCTGGCCACGCAGAGTTTAACTGTGGTTCCCAGCAGATGCACAGAGATCAGACAGGGGTTGCGCTCCAGTCTGCAGCACACAGGCATATGATTGCTGGCAGAAAAATTAATTAGTGCGCGGGACAAGGTTACAGCCACGTAATGAAAGTTATTGGGCATGTCAGTTCATCACAGCCTCAGTCCCCCTATTACTTTCAATCAGGCCAGCCGGCCGTGAAATAGAGCTCCGTGTGAGGCTGGAGCTGGAAGTGGCGTATCAGAGGGTCGTCCCCAGTGGCTTTTCACATGGCCGATCAGGGTACTTACTCTAATACGCATGCAGTGTGATGATGCCGAGACTGTCACACTCGCAGGCCTGCCCCTCATTTCAAATTGCCACAGCAAAGTGGATATACTCCTCCTCAGCTCTATCTCTCTCCTCTCTCTCCCCAGTCCGACTGGAGGAGGTGAGGCTAACCCAGGATGACCCAGCGGAGAGAAACGGATGAGGGGAAGAGGGGCGCTGGCGTGAGACCGGTGAAACTCCAGTCAATGACCCTGCAGCGAGCGCAGAAGAGAGAAGATGCTGACAGATGCTCTGTCTGAGAGGACGTCATCGTAGTTCTCACGCTCGCAGCAGAAACGGACCGGGCTTCATCAGTATCAATACCAGCAGACCGCTCACACACAGAACACACAGCGTCAGCTAGATGTATGGATTCCATCATCCCAACATCTCAGACAGAACAAGAGTTAACAAACTTTTAACTGCTAGGGCTCATACGTTCACAAGCGAGATCTCCGAACAAACTTTACTAAGCAAACCACAAACTGTACTTCGCAGTTATAGGATAAGTTTGTTTACTGATTCAGTTCAGCCTGCTTCAATTATTTATATATTCATTTATTATATATTATTTATTAAAATGACTGATGAATACATAATGATAATAAATTTATTTATTATCATTGACTGATATTTAATAAAACAAAATACATATGATAATATACATATATTTAATAAATAACGTTTTGGAAGAAAGTAAAAAATGAACTCATTCTCATGAAAAATGCGGAAACAGTGAAATATTGTGTGGTTCAACTGTCAGATAATAGTACTTATGAGACAACTACACATTAACCTGTGCAATGTAAATAATGAGAATATGCAAAGAAAATAAATACATAATACATTAATATTTCGATTAAATTAGCTTAAAGGGATAGTTCACCCAAAAATGAAAATTAGCCCATGATTTAGTCATCCTAGGTGTATATGACATTCTTCTTTCAGACGAATACAATCTGAGTTATACTGTATATATATATATAAATGTCCTGACTCTTCCAAGGTCTATAATGGCAGTGAATGGCTGTTTCTTTTTGAAGTCCATAAAAGTGCATCTATCCATCATAAAAGTGCATCTATCCAAGTGCTCCACATGGTTCCGGGGGGTTAATAAAGGCCTTCTGAAGCGAAGCGATGAGTTTGTATAAGAAAAATATCCATATTTAACGTTACAAAGTAAAATGATAGCTTCCGGCCAAACGAACATTCTCAGTCCACTTACGCCTAAAGCGGAACTTGCGGAACTTGCAAAACTTATGACGTCAGAAGTAGCGTAGTGCGTCATGGCGTAGAGTAAATATCAGCAGAACATCGCATTACTCACATAAGCTGTACTTTAGACAATGGAATCCGTATGTTCGTTTGGCCGGAAGCTAGTTATTTTACTTTATATAGTTTTAAATATGAATATTTTTCTTACACATGTAGCAAATTAGCTCTATGAAATATTAATAATCAATAATAACTTGTTATAATTTATAATGAATATTTGGATCAGTTAATATAATTAACTTAATGTTGTAAATTAATATTACAATCAATTAACCTGTTTGTCCCGTGAACACTAAGTGTTAATTGTTTATTAATTCTAAGAAATGTACATTTCTAGGGCATGGGAAATGTCTTTATTACTTTACAGTACTACTAAGAGCCAGTAGTCAAGATCTATGATTAGAGACTCCAGATATGAGCTTGAGACACAGACAACTTTACGTGTGACATGAACAAGACTTTATTAACTAGACTAAACACGTAAACTACTCTAACATACACATACACAGTTTACCAAGGGAAAGAGTATACAGGAAAGCAAGAAGTTATAGCATTGTTTGAAATTCAGCAGATCAACAGCCTTGAGCAAACCATCAGTTTAGTTCTAACACGCCCTTCTTTAAAAGTGGTCAGGATACTTAATGTATCAAATAATGAGACTAAGTTTGATACTTGCATGTCTCGCACATTTGAATTAAACTGTCCTGATGCAATTTGTTGAGGCTCCAGTTGATCTTTGCTGATGTGGTCTTGCTGAGAGAGAACCAGTGGGAGTCAGAGGATCTTTGGTGAATGGAAAGACAAGGCCGCGGCCTGGCACAAGCTTGGGGCTTAGACAACTTCTAGTTTAGCATCATCTTCACATCAGGATTCCAGAAGAGAGTAAGAGAGTAAGTGCGCTGATCTTGTGATCAGTGATTTTTAAAGCGTGAAGATGTCACACCCTCTGGAGGTGTGTGAGCCCATATGAAATTTTCCCTTTGGAGGATTGTGTTCTAGCAGGGCATTTGAATATGCAGTTTAATTGGGTGTTTAAGAAAAGAATCTTCAAGATTCTTATAACACTAATGCATCACAAAGTTAGCAAAATGTATTGCAAAGTAACACATGGGGGACGAAGATTGGAGTTTATAGAGAGCAAACATGCCACACTTATGATTTTGGTTAACCATAGTATGCAAAGTCTGAAACATTAACACAATAGCCGTCTGGAGTACTTTTATGATGGATAGATGGACTTCAAAACAGAAACGGCCATTCACTGCCATTATAAAGCTTGGAAGAGCCAGGATTTTTTTTTTTTTTTTTTTAATGGATGAATTTAGAGTAAATCATGGGCTAATTTTCATTTTTGAGTAAACTATCCCTTTGAGTTATACTGCCTACTCTTGTTTATCTTCTCTTTGCTATTTATTATAATTATTATACATCTTTCTGCTTCTTTAAAATCAAGGTTATCCATCAGCTCACACCTAGAAGTCTGAATCAATGGTTCAATGACCGCTGCCGACTCGGCTGAATATCAGTCTCAGCTGCTCAGACAGCTGTACACTAATACAAATCAGGCCTCAGAAACTCTTGGCAGGGAAGAAATCATTGACAGTCATCCCAAAAACCTGCCTTTGATTTGAAAAAGTCCTAACTCTGGCTCTCTCTGCTTCTTCTCAGGCCTGGTCTACGCTGGAAGTCGATTACAGACGGGGCTGAGAATAGCACAGATCTGCATTTTTGTGCTGCTGCAGAACATCCATAAAAAAGTGTGTTTTATACAACAGAAACAAAATGTTTTGATTCTAGCTTTGCTATTTATTGATAGTAAATCTGTGAGAGCTTAATTGACTGTTCTCCCAGATGAGTAGCATAATCTCTCAGCCTTGAGGATGAACCTGATTTCACCAAGTGCAACATGTTCATGGATCAACATCTTTGTTGATCCTGGAAAAATATTCAAATCGACCAATCCGATTTGAAGGACACATTTACAGTTTGTGTGAAGTTTAGGCTTACAACCATGGATATGTGCTTCTACATCAGTGTTGTCAACCTATAATTTTCCTAGGATAATTTATGGCTAGGGTTAGGTTTAGGGGTAGGGATAAGGTTAGGACTACTTGTCAAATAAAAATATCTTCTTTTGTCTTCCACAGAAGAAAGTATATATATATATATATATATTTTTTTTTTTTTTTTTTCGCGTGGCATCTTAATCTTTTATCAAAATAACTTCCCCTCCTTCTTGCAGCATCTCTTCTTTTATCTGATGATGAGGGTGGGGCAACCTGTCACTCACATGAGATCAACCAATAGCAAACCACAACCATCCAATCAATTCCCGACAGAAAAAAAAAACAAGTCCTGCTCTATATTTGTTCTTGTTTGAGAAGCCATTTCGCTTGGATATAGTACGTCACAATAGGGAAGAAAACACTATCAGAACTTCTGTTTCATACTGACTTTAAGGGTTTGAAATTACATAAAGTTGAGTGAATAATGACAGAATTTTCATTTTGAAGTCAGCAATGCCTATAAAAAAACCCAAAAAACAAGTAAACTAGAAGTAGAAATCCTGTGGTAGATTAATCCATGTTTTTGCTGACAAGCATGTACCTCAGGTTTGAGATAAATGCATTGCAAAAGAACAGATATCAATATGCATATTACTAGGATATTGGCTGTTTATTAGTACTTATAAAGAACATATTAATGCCTAATTCTGCCTGACCTTATTCCACATCCCTAAATCCTACCCCCATACCTAAACTTAACAACCACTTTACTAACTACAGTATTATTGAGCAGTAATTAGGAGTTTATTGAGGCAAACATCAGGGTTAATATTTAGTTTAAATTACAACATAATTGCTTGCATTCACTGTTGTCCTTTATTGCAGTCCTCTAAACACTCATTTCAATCAGAGAAGGTTATGTATTTATCATCTTCCACCTGCTCTTCCCAAGTCCCTGTTTTCCTCCCTGGAGACCGCTGAGGATTTGCTCTCTGTCCATCTGGCCAGCTTTCTATTTTTTCTGCTTCGATCACAGTTGTTTCTCACTCTCAGCTCCTCTGTAGTCTCGGGCTTTGGTGTAGACCCCTCCAGCGAGCCGGCTGTTCTCCCACGCTCCCTGTGTCTCTCATTAGACACCTCCACGTGGACCCGTACCCCACTATCAGGTTGGCTGCAAAAGAGAAATAAAGATGGGAAGGTTCTCAAGACCCTGTCAGTACCACATCCAAAGAAACAAAAATGAAAACACGACCAACTTCCCACTGTCCCTCTGGCAAACAGGGATGTCTGATCAAGAGAGGAGGCAAGAGAGGAACATCTCAGAAGCCCAGACCTTTAATGTGTCTAAGCAAAGATGTCACACAGGCAAGGCGGTCTTCTGAATCTCACCACCCTGCCTTTAGCTGTCCGAAAGAAGGAACAGCAGGGAATCGTGGGCCAGCGTTCCCATCCTTATACCTCGTATAAAGTGCTTTTGGAGCTTTGTACCACCACTACTGAGTCCCGTTGCGAGAGTAATGAGGCATTTAAAAAGCACACACTGTAGAAAATGAAAGCTTACGACTTCCAAAGCGCGAGGCCTGAGCAGAACCCCTTTCGGTCTGCTGTTACGAGACTTAATTCTACAGAACAAAATAGTGATCGAAATAGGGGAGGAAAATCAAAGGGAGGT
Organism: Abramis brama; assembly: GCF_963993115.1. Taxonomy (NCBI): domain Eukaryota; kingdom Metazoa; phylum Chordata; class Actinopteri; order Cypriniformes; family Leuciscidae; genus Abramis; species Abramis brama. The sequence continues at coordinate 3,765,629 of NC_139971.1, forward strand.
TTTGGACTACTGCATTACTTGTTCTTGTTTTTGACTCGCTGAAATAATTACCACTGGGTTTACCATCGCTGGGTGGTCAGATTTGTTGTTTTTTTCAGATATGGTTTCTGCAGAGCATATTGGGAAGCAGTGCAATCAAACCTGAAAGTCCGATGAGCTGGAGAAACTGCCTAAAGACTCTGAACATATCTCACCACATCTCAGAATAACTGAAAATAGCCTTTACCTAAACTTTGCCTGAGGCTTCTCGTCTTAGTCAATCAATAAGCAACTTTTTACAGCTTGTAGAGAGGTCGTACAGAGGCACAAGTCAAACACACCGGCTCTGGAGGAACCTAAGGTGCTGGACGCATGAGATCCATATTAAGGAGGTCCGGACCACACACCAAGATCAGACCCGAGAAGGGGGCAGAACCTTCCCGGTGAAGTATTAGAGATGAGACCGGCTTCTCACAGGGCAAGATGTGGATCAAACCGCACGACAGAATACGATAGATTGATTTTTTAGCATACAAAATGCAAACCATCTCCATCGCTCCAAAGCACTGCTCATACTGGCCCTAGACGCCTGCCGCTGGAAGACTAATCCGAAGAGAACTGTTAGCAGAACTTGTTTTAACCGTGTACAAAGTGAGCATGATGCAAATGCAGTGAAATCAATTTTAAATACTTATATGCTGTAAAATATATAAAAGCACGGAGCTGCATTTTAGAACTGAGGACATGGCCTCTTAATTTCAGAACCATTTGCTGTCTGTTCATATTGTCCTTCTTTTTTATTGTTTCATTCTACCTTTCTTGTCTTTCCCAATATTTCCTTAGTGCTTGCATTAAGGTTGACTTGCCCGAAGGAAATGCAGAGGTACTCAATATACTCGTATTCCATTAGGAGGGATACTGTCTGCTTCAGTTCACACACGAAAGACTGCTCTGTTTTCCCGGTGTGACAAACCAGAGCTAATACAATAACAAATGCTGTGACATCAATAATGAATTTTTGTGCTTTTCTTTAGGGAAAGAGGGATGCAGAGGAGTGGAAGCGTTTGTAAGACCCTGGAAGACAAGTCAATACAGAGATGGGGACCATATTATGTGCAAAACTTTATCAGCGTGCCTCTGCAAAATTCTCCAAACAATTCATTAAAGCACATTGGAGGAGGCATCCGATGTTCTCCTTTGTAAAACGCGATAAAGCAGGGGACTTAATTAAAACTCATTATGTTGGAGATGTTTTGCAGTGTCTTTTGAGAAAGCATGTCGCACATCTCTGTTACAGTATGTACTATACGGGCTACAAAGGAGAGATGCACACACACAAGTACCCACACACACACACACACACACACACACACACACACACACACACACACACACACACACACACATATGCACAGAGATTCCTGCACCCACTTGCGTGCTCTGTGCCGTAAGAGCTGAGAATGTTGTACTTATACGGTCCTGTTTTCGCCAGCTTTAGTAATAATATCCTGGGTGAACATATGGAACCAAATGCATGTTTTTGGTAGCTATTTAATATTGGGTTGGTGGATTTGAATTTAAGTCCAGTATTTCGTCAGAAAAAAAGTAGCATGTCAAGATTTTGGTGTACAGACGGAGGAAGAGTTACTTCTGAAGTTGGAGCTGTTCTTCAGATCTGCTAGACTAAATATCTGCTCACGGGCTAGTTTAGTGTTCAGTTAAAGAGATAGTTTACTCAAAAATGAAAGTGCTGTCATTAATTACTCACCCCCATGTCATTATTTCTGAGTAAAAGCCTAAGTCAGTCGGTTTATCATATAAAGCGATCAATTATCTTCAGAAAATGTGGATGCAATCTCTTTATTATCTTTTTGAAGCATCAAAGTGGTAGTTGTGTAGCTGTCTATCGATGGACAGAAAGCTCTCAATCTTCATTTGTGTTCCGAAGACAAACAAAAGTCTTACGGGTTTGGAACGACATTAGAGTGAGTAATTAATGAAAGAACTTACATTTTTGGGTGAACTAACCCTTTAACACACACTGTAAAAAATTTACTGTAAAATTTACAGTAACTTACTGGCAACTTTGGTTGCCAGTAAGACTGTAAAATTTACAAGAGTCCTGTAAATCATTAACTACAATTGTACTGTAAAATTTACAGTAACTTACTGGCAACTTTGGTTGCCAGTAAGACTGTAAAATTTCCAAGAGCACTGTAAATCATTAACTACAATTGTACCGTAAAAAACACAGCACACTGCCTTATATATGCTGTAAAATTGTTTTTACAGCTGTAACTAAAATTACAGTCGAAATAATGTTTATTAATGCAAGAGAAATTACAAGAGCAACAATGAACTTACATGTACTGCTATACATTTTACAGTAAATTAGAGCATTTGCTGTGAAATTCAATTCACTATTTGAGATTTTTCACTGCTGTGTGTATACGTTTGCTGTAAGTTTCAGCCTTTTTGTCAAATAAAACTCACAATAACAGGTTTTCATTAATATAACAAATTTATTGTGCAATAATGGGTATTTAACATAAGCACCAGATTCCAAAATATATTTGGAGAAACAAAAATGGAGATTAAATGAAAGGCTTTAGCCTTGGAAAGAACCACTGAGAACAGGATTAGTTCACCTAAAAATGAAAATTTCCTGATAATTTACTCACCCCAATGTCATCCAAGATGTTCATGTCTTTTTTCTTCAGTGGAAAATAAATAAAGTTTTTTGAGGAAAACATTTCAGGATTTGTATCCACACAATGGATTTCAGTCGCAACCAGCATGTTGAAGTCCAAATCAATGCAGTTTCAAAGGGCTTTGAAGTGCCATGAACTTGGAAATCAGGTCAGAGTCTCTTGTATCAATTCCATTGGAATACTTTTGTTTAAATGGCAAGCCATTCAAAGTCCATTAGTTTCCGTAACAGTGTGCATACATGTGGGTTCATTCCATGCATTTTCTTGTTTCCAGCAGCAACTTTTGATCCAGTTCCCGGGTTAAGTCCTCTGTGAAAAAAAACACACAAAATCCAATTATCAAAAAAACAGTATACACTTAAACAATAAAATACAAAATTTGTCATACAACTCATAAATTACATTTAATTCCAATTAATGAAGAGTTAGGGTCATATTTAATTTTATCCAAAATTTTAATATAAAAATATTTAGCCTTACATGTTACAATAAACAAAATGTACAGATTATATCATTATTATACACATTTAATTTTAGTAATTTTAGATTTAGTTATTCATGCAGTGAATAAAATAATTCTCTATTCAGTGTGTGGTTAGCAATTTTTTGTTGTTCATTTGAAAACTTTTACATAAAATATCTAATCCTGATAAACTATCCTAAATTGAAAACCTAAAAAAAAAAAGTCAAGAAAATTTGAAAGTCCACAATAAATACTGAGTAAGATTTTATGCTCTGAAATACCTCTGAATAAATTCCAGCGTGCATGCAGCGTCATCCTGATAAGCAAGATTTAAGTTGAAATAGGTCGCAAACAATGCTGCCAGGCCCTCAACAAATGTCTCTGAAAATGGGCCCAGGACAACTTCCCTTTCGACTGACAACATCCACTTGTTTGGGGTCATGGATTCACCTATAAAAAATAAAAAAAATATGGCAGGCCATAGATTAATAAGTGTTGTAAAAGTATGGTTCATGGGTAGCTCATGATAAAGGGATAGTCTGAAAATAATTAAATGAAGTGAAAATTACCATGATTTACTCACGCTATCCTAGGAGTAAATTACTTTCTTCTTTCAGACAATTGCAATCGGAGTTATATTAAAATCTCATCCTCCATTCACTGCCATTATAAAGCTTGGAAGAGCCAGGACATTCTTTAAAATAACTGATTGTATTTGTCTGAAAGAAAAAAGTCATATACACCTAGGATGGCTTGTGGGTGAGTAAATCATGATGTATTTTTTTATTTTTAGATAAAGACACACAAAGTAAAGCAATAAACCTTGGATGATCAGTGCGGGTGAATCCGGTAATCCATCTCTTTCCATGTCGGCTGCAGTTGCTGCTGCCTAAGAAAAACAAAAATTAATTTAGCATTACAATTAAATCTTTAAGACATTAAAAATCTAAATGTTATACTTACATCAGCTTCAATTAGAAGGGATTCTGTTCTCTCTTTAAAATGGGCCATTAAGAGTTGCAAGATGCACAGGACCAGAGAATTTCCCTCTTGATACTTCGACAGAACAGCACACACCTCATTGCTTGTTGGCTTTTCTTGAAAAAATCTTAGAATCCTCTTTCCTTTACCTTCAATGCTCTCCATGATTTTTTGTAGCAGTGAGATGTCAGTAAGCAATTGGAAATGTAAAAAGATCCCCTTCAGACAAAACAGATAACGCCATGAGTTCTTTAGTTCAGACAGTGGCGGAGGAGGCGCTGACGGTAATATGTGACCTCCATCAACTTGTGAAGTTCTCCTCTATCGGCTCCAGACATTCCTTCAGTAGAAATTTACTGAGAGAGACAAAATATGTGGGCAATCAGGTACACCACATCTAAATCCTGATTTAAAATATAATAAAATAAATAAATAAAAACTTCACAAGCTAATAAATGCACAGCAAGAAAGCATGTGCACAGCAAATACCAATGTACTTTCTATTTAACAACTAAATTACAAATATGAATACCAAGCACCCTTACAAGTAATATTAACATAAAACTAAAACAGAAAATACTTCATTACACCATCTTAAATTGAACAAAAACGTGCTATTACATTAGCTAATGGCTTGGCAGTCAAGTTAAACACTATTTAGTTGCAAAAAACCTACACAATTTAATTGCAATGTTTAAAAGCTTACATGTTACCAACAACAATGTAAAATCATTTTATACCGAACAGTTATCAAAAATGTAATCGTAAAAAAATGACAGCCCAGCCACACTTTCACGGTGAAGAAAATAACAGTTAACGTTAGCCAGCTAATCGTTCATCTGTGTTTGGACTCAAGCAAATTCAGTATCATAAAATTGGACAAATAATCTAGATTATCCATTTTGCAACGTCACAAAATAAAAATAATAGTTAATATATTGTGGATGTAACAGGATTTCACGTTTACAATAAAGCATGAATTACTAACGTTACACACCTCGTCGTCTCACTCTCAATCGAGGTCCTCCTCCGGTAAACGTAGCCCATGAGGTGAGCGCGAAAATTGAGTTGTGATGATGCAGCGCGGGGAAAGTCCCAACTCCCAAGATGTCCACTGAAGATGACGATTGACGAAATGACATCACACGCACTGCACTACGCCGATGTCGTTGTTTAATCATTGGAGTTTTTTAAAAGCCAACAGTTTTAAAGTACTAGAGGTGTACGTTATATAATCAAATGTCAGAGTTTAAATGGTGTAAATAATTCGCTAAAAAAAGGCTGTATTTATTACAGTTGACTATTACTTTAGTGTTATTGAATTGTGAAGCGCCAAAACTTTTGCAACCGTTTTTTTTTCTTCTTAAAAAAATAAATAAAATAAATTACAATGGTATGCATGATATCCAGTAGCATTTACTGTCATAGGAACATGCATGCTCCCACATGGCAAAATACAGTAATACTGTAAATGTAAAAATACAGTAGTCTATTGTAAATATTTACTGTAAAAACTACAGCAATTTTTAACAGTGCAGCATTGGATGTGGCCATGTTTTCAACTTGAATATGCAAGGCTTCCAGTGTTAAGCTATACAAAAACAGTTGCTTTATGTTGAAAACTGTTTTTTGAAAGCATATTATTTTCATAAATTATCATAAACACACAAGTTTGGAGTGCAAATACCATTTAATGCACTTTGCTATTCTTCTATTTTTTTTTACATATCCACTCACTGAGTATGATGTCACCATTTCCGTATCCAAACGTCCTATCAGATGCTAAAAAAAGCAAACAACAAATGATACTGATACAATAAACACTCACAGTGTGCTGTAAAACTACAGGAAAATCATGATCCTAACCTTTATTGCTAGACAGTAATTCATATTTTATGTATCATTAAAATATTGGTGTCCAGCATGCTGTGGGCCCAGAGACTGTAGTGTACACAATGGGTTTATAAAAGCTTAACTTAAATGTACAAGAATAAGTAATGCTCATAAATGGCTGTTGATAAAGAATTCTCGCTTAAAACGAGTGGAGGCTTGAACCTGAAAACGGTATTCCTTACATCACGACTTAACAAACGAATAGTGGTTAATGAATCACTCGCTTTGCAAAAACCAAACAAAAACATGGCCATTTTTATGCCTCGGTTCTTTGTTACTGAATGAATGAATGAAACAAATCAGTTCAAAGAATGATTCAATGACCAAATGAATCAACTGTTTGAACAAATTGTTTGAATGACTCAATTATTAAATTTTATTAAGATAGAGACTTGACAGCACATAATGGCGGTTTCAGTTTCATATTTAAAGTATTTATTTTTTTCATTTAAAATAGAAATCTCTAAGCATTACTTATGCATTTATAGATGCAGTGCAAATGCATTCAAGCCACTTCGGAGCTGCAACAGTCTGTGTAAATAAATCTACAGTAAATTACAGTAAAAATACAGTAAAAATCTACATAAAATATGATGCATACATCTTATAAGGTTATACACATTTCCATTATTATACAAGCTAAACATCTCTTGGAAATCAGATTAAGGGAGCAAATAGTGCCTCATAGAGGAAAAGTTGATTTCTGTCACTTCTGTGAACTAATCACCACACAAAATATGAAGAATATGATTCGCTCTAAGAGTCAGCTGTCCATGACGGGCCTCATCTTATTATCGTTATTGACAAAATCCCCGAAAATATAGAGATGGTGTAAAATCTTCATTAGCACCACAGACACCATTCATGGAGAATGGATAAACACAATATATACTGTATATATACGTAGGTGTGCGATATTGACCAAAAATCTCTCTATATTTTCTGGGATTTGTTCAATATCGCACACCTACTTATATATACAGTATATATTGTGTTTATCCATTCTCCATGAATGGTGTCTGTGGTGCTAATGAAGATTTTCCACCATTGGCCACGCTGTCACTATAACCGGTGCTGTCATGTACCCTCTCTTTCTCTTTTTCGCTTTCATCCTGCTCTCGTGTTCCTCTTCTCTCCCACCTTTGTGATTAGAGTACTTCCTCATGTTTTACAGAGCGTGTGTGCTTTCCACTGAAGGTGTATTTATCATTCTTGCCCTCTATCTTTCTCACCCCCTTCAAGCCAGTGAAACCCATTTGAATATCAAGGCAACAGTTGACAATGGAGCGACACTTGAGAGCACAAAAAACCTCCAGCCGGCTTCAAGGGCCAAGGAGGAGAAGAGGGGTCTGACAGCAGTAAGGAGCTCTTACCATACACGAAGCTAAACAAAGCAACAGTCAGGGGAGGCAGACCACTCACTCACACACACACACACACACACACGAGCGTCAGGGGAATACACACCTGGGGATGGTGGGAGGCAGAGAGGAAAACAGACTCTGTCTTCCATCTCAACAGAGAGAAGGAAACCTGTGCTTCAGATGCTAGTTTACTTTCCTCTCCACCTGGGCTCTCTTAGAAATGTGACATGATAAATCTACAGTGAACCAGTGTGGTTCTTGATTTATGGGGACAGTAAATATGTAGATGTTTAGGGGTTGGTGATGCTTTTGAAAGAAGCCTTAAGCTCAGCAAAGCTGCACTTTTTTAAAACAAAAATACAGAAAAAATGGTAATATTGTGATGTATTATTACAATTCTAAATATTGGTTTCGGTTACACTTTATTTCAATGGTCCTATTTAGGCATTCTACTAATTATAAGTAACTTTGCAACTACATGTCAACTAACTCTCATTAGAGTATTAGTAGACTGTTAGATTAGGGTTAGGGTTAGTAGAATAAGTTGACGTAGTTGCAAAGTTACTTATAGTCAGTAGAATATCTGTTGAGGAGCATCACTATAAAGAGTTAGTAGATATTAAGCAGACACTCTACTAATACTCTAATGACTGCTAATTGGCATATAGTTGCAAAGTTACTTTAGTTAATAGAATGTCCATCAAAATAAAGTGTTATCCTGGTTTTTCTTTTAATAATTTGTTTTATTCCTGTGAATCTTCAGTGCATGATCCTTCAGAAATCTCTGTAATATGCTGACACTTTTATTTCATCCCACATCACCCAGGTTTGTTTCGAACAAGGTTTTAGATGTTTTTTGAGTAGTCGCTGATTCTCTCACAGCTGTGGTTTAGTTTGTGTGAGATGTATTGCTTCCCGCAGTCTATTGTACTGGTGTTTAGGTGAACGGATTTCAGACAAACCGAGAGGATATCCGTGAGAGACAACCTCGATCGAGAATTGCTCCCTCAGCGTTGAGAGGAAGGGATTGAGCCGGAGCTTTGTAACCCGCTGATCACTGCTTTTCCCAGCACCTGCTGTTTCCTTTGTGAGAGGTAGAGAATCAGTGAGAGATGGTTAATAGATTGCAATGCTAAAACATCCCCTTCTCTGGCTGTGATGCTGAGGATTATCAACATGTACAGTGGACACACAACATCTCTCTCTTGTTCTTATCTAAATCTGCTTTAAATCCCAAATTGCTTGTCAAAGGGATAATTTTAGAAAGCAAAACACAGGGACTCACAGACCAGATTGCAAGCTGTTTGCACCTGGCCGTAGCAATTAAAGCTCTGATGACAGAAGAGGATGTGTTTAATGTGGCCTATCAGCCTTTCACACATAGATTATTCCCTTATGTCTGTGTGCCACTTCTGATCTGACTGCCAGTCCATTACAGGCATTTGGTGCTCATAATCTGAAGATCTGGATGCAAAGAGCAGACATACCTTACAGACAGCCTGGCAGATTACACATGTGTGGCAGAGGAATCAGCATCTCTAGAGGTGCATAATGCCATGTGACACATGCTACTGTACGCACGTGGATAGGCTCATGACAACATGCACAACCACACACGCACTCTTTTAGATGGACTGGAGGAGGAATGACACAACATCACTGAACTACACTGTAAATGTGGCCATTGTTACCTTGTTCAATCTGATAAATCTCGTAAAAGTTTAGAAAAAAAGTGATAGTTCACACAACACCAACACCCAAACAAACAATTTTGTGAATGTTTGCTAGATGTCTGCTCTGTGTGTGCTGAGAAAAAAAAAAAAAAAAAAAAAAAAAAAAAAAAAAAAATATATATATATATATATATATATGGTAACACTTTATTTTGATGTTCCTTTTGAACATTCTGTTGAATATAACATCTTTGCAACTACATGTCAACTAACTCTCATTAGATTATTAGTAGACCGTCTGCTTAATATCTGCTTACACTTTATTCTGATGCTCCTCAACAGATATTCTATAAGTAACTTTGCAACTACAACAACTTATTCTAACCCAAACTCTAACCTAACAGTCTACTAATACTCTAATGACTGCTACTGTAGTTTACATGTAGTTGCAAAATTACTAATAGTTAGTAGAATGTCTAAAGTGGACTATGGAAATAAAGTGTAACCAGGAACTTTTGTTTTCCACCTTCCTGAAATGCCAGGATTTGAAATTGCTTCAGTTGTGGTGTCACAATTTTCCTGCATAAATATGGTGCAATGAAGTTTGCCAAAGCATTACCGGGCCTTTTGTTTTTGGCTAAGTGAAAATGATCATTTTTACAAATATTTAAACATTTTTCAACAATATAAAAAAAAAAAACGTTGCTTACTTCATAAGCAACCCTCCATAAACATATATAAAGATCTGAAACTGCATTTCATCAGCCCCTTAAATCAAGTTTTTGACTTCTTCAGTATAGGTACAGTATATTCAAAACCAGATTCATTTAATATTAATATATATATATACATATATTTGTATAATTCATTACAACACTTTTCACAGTACATATTGTTCTACCGCAGCTTTGCAGAGAATAGTGTCTTGCAGGAATATTTTACCAAAAATAAAACTTTTGTCATGTATTTCGAAACTTTTATAACTTATGTCTTGGAAAACAGAGATGGTCTGCAGGCTGTCAAACCCACTCTTTCCATACAGTGAAAGTGATGGCCACCGCAGCTGTTCAACAAGACTTACAGTAAATAATAAAAAATAAATAAAAATAATAATAAAAAAAATCAGCATATAAATGTCATTTTTTTGGGTAAGGGATGAGGCGAGGACTCAAGGTGCAGAACGATGTGCTTTTATTTGTTATAAAAAATAAAACAAAATCTAGTGGGGGAAAGCTTGACTGGGCAGGGCAACACACAACTGGAACGTTTGACGACGAACTGGCACAGGACTGCACACACAAGGAGAATAAATGACCAGCAATAATTATTGATGGGAGGGGTCAAGACAACAGATAGGAGAACACATGCCACAAAGAAACAAACATGACAAGCCATGTGTTCAAACAAAACATGACACAAATGCTAATGAGGACACTCATAACCCACGTGTTCACACGAGATATAATGAAAACATGCGTCCTGATGTAAACATGAACCGCATGCTACACAACACACAAGTGTACGGCCCGAGCGAACTCAAATCTCACATCAGAAGACAAAAACATGGAGCATAAATGCCGAATCCCGACACAGAACCGAAACCAAGCTAGACTGAAGTGCTGATCCGAACAACACGCTCCACACACACAACAACTCACCTTGACAAAACAAGACAACAGGAGTCTCAGAGCTCACCAAACCAAGAATAAACAGACAGAACCCTGACAATAAAGCTATTGTATACCTTTAAAAGATTATAGTGCATAAATCGTATTGACTAGTGTTATGGTACTTTCTTTTACATTGTATGGAAAAGAACATTGTGTGTTTCATGGATGTTATACAGTTTTGGAACAACGTGAGATTTTTATTATTACTGTCACTTTAATTCGCCCAGTAAGGCGACAATGGCACGAAAAAAAAACAAACAAAAAACATTTTGAGTTTGTCTTATTAGCGTTATTAGTGGACCTCGCAGGAAAACAAACAAAGTGATAAAGTTCTATGGTTGTGACCCGTTTAATAAGCGCTGTGCATGAAAGTGCTGTGATGGTGTATTGTTGTAGCTCATCTATCCTGCGTTCACACAGAGCTCACGGAGCGTCCGGCGGCTCCGGTGGAATCATCTCACGGCTCAGGGGAATTTCCTGAGAGAATTTCTTCCTAAACTGCCCATTTGCGTGACAATAGAAAAGCAAACAAAATTGTTTAAACCCTTCATTTGCATTTGTACCCTCCATTAGGCCACTGCAAAAGTTTGCCTAACAGTGCAGAGTAAATAATGAGGACAGTATTTTCTGGACAAAGAAATGCATTTCTCTTGCATTAGTATGCTGCTGAGTAGGGCGAAGCTCTTTGTTCCTCTCCCTTCTCTTTGATAGTTGCAGAGGAAACACATTTGCCTCCATTAAAAAATGCAAGGCGCCGGTAATGACCCCCTCTGCCGCCTGTCTGCGCATATCAGTTTGGTTACCATGCGCAGGAAATAAAACAGCCGTGTGATCCCATGTCAATTGTGCTTGCAAATTGTTATTTTATGTGGTTGAAACCTTTGCATGTGCTGAAAGAGGCAAACAAGGCCAAGCATTTAGCATAAAATATATATATTTTCGGTCGGGGCAAATTGATTTACTAAACTTTCCAAAAATACAATTAAGCCTGCATATTTGATGTTGGCTAAATCCCAGAGTCAAGTCTCAAAAATTAAATTATAGATGGGATGTTAATTAGTAATAACAATAAAAAGAACTTGAAAGAATAGAGAAAATTAAATCTCACCAGCTCGCAGGCCCCGGGGTGAGACGTCTCAACAGTCCCAACAAATCTTGGCTGTCAAATTACAGATTTATGCAGCTCAAGCTCAGGAGAAGCCTGACGCCTCTGTGTGCCACTTTTAAGCCGTCCTGAGTTGGGCTCGCTGGTTCTGAGCGATCAAGCATCATTACAAATCCAGTCATGCTGTCTGAAAGAGGAGCGGAGGATAGTTAGTGTGAGTTTGGCAAGTGTTTATACCAGATGCTGGGTAATGTGGATAACTAGACCAACCCTGCCAATCAGACGTCAAGCAATTCAAATTAATGAGAAAGAAATGATAGCATGCAGGCTTATATATCGCTCTCCCACGTGGCATTCAGTTTACTCTATTCAGATAAAGGAACACGTTTTGCGACCAAAGCTCCAAAATTGGATAAAAGCATTATAAAAGTACCATGAAATCACAGTGACTCAGATGTTTTTAATCGGTTCACCAAAAATAATTGTTCAGATACAGTATGGTCATTTTTTTTACCCCAGAAATTATTTTAGTTATTCTAGGACACAAAAGAAGATGTTTTGCAGAATGATCGAGGTGCTCTTTTCCATAAAATGAACATGTTACAATGGTTGATTAACAACATTTTTCAAATCTGTTCCTCACACATTGACTTCTTCAACTATAGCACTAGCAATGTATATAGGCTACATTTATCTGATAAAAAATACAGTAAAAACTGTAACATTGTGAACAATTATTACAAAGTAAATTAACCATTTTCTATTTGAATATACTTAAAAATGTTGATGCACTATCATTCAAAACCATTAAAAAGTTTGGGTTCAAAAAAAGTTCAAAGTGACAGCAAATGCATTTAAATTGTTACAAAATATTCTATGTCAAACAAATTCTGTTCTGAACTTTCTATTCATCAACGAATAATAAAAAAAAAAAAAAAAATATATATATATATATATATATATATATATATATATATTATAATGGTTTCCACAAAAATATAAAGCAGCACAACATATGCACAGCATATGGCAATGTTAATGTATTTGGTATTGGCTGACTAGATCTGCTGCGCTGCAAAGCAAAGAAAATATGGACTTGCTTTGCTAATAAATACACAGACACGCTGCTGTGAGCATGTAAGATATGCTTCTGCTGCATGAACACACGCACATAAATCCTGTAGCAGATCTAGGCAGGTGGAGCTGGGGAGGTGGAGGGGTTCAGAGGAACTCTGATAGCACAGTCTCTCTGTATATATTAGCAGTATCAAGTCCATTTTTACTTTGCTTTGCAGCGTAGCAGACCTAGTCAGCCAGTACCAAATACATTATGCCATATTAAATAACATGCTATATGGGTTTAGACATTAGTAATGTAAACAATGACAGAATTTTTTTTTTTTTTTTTTTTTTAAGGGAACTTTTGTGTCATCCTTTTAAGACACTCTGGGTTTACATTTTAACTATAAAAAAGGCAAAATGACCACAGAAACTCCAGGAGATGTTTTTGTGTTATAAAAGTCCATTGGTGTTGAGGATGATGTGTCCAACAACGCCAGGGTGGTGGAATAGTTCACGAGAAGCTCTTTCCATTTCAGTTTAGAGAGCCTGCATTTCTCGCTCTTTAGAGACATGGAGAGTGAAAGAGAGAGAAGGCTGGGCAAGATACTGGAGTGTTTTACTTCCATACCTTGCCTGCCTCGAACACAACTCATAGTCATCCGTCACTGCAGCTCAACACCTCTCGGACAGATAGCAGCGCAGTGACATTCTCCGCGCTGACACACACATTTACAATGACTGGAAACTCCAGTGAAATGGAGAGTATATTCAAAACTCATTTCACATTCACTTCTCCATTCTGCATGTGGGGGCTAGAAAATAGCGGAGTGGAGTGTCCAACAACAGTCGTGTCAGAATTTTGATTTATGACATTTTTGACATTGCCAGGTTGTTTATTGCTCGCCTCCCAGCCTCTTGTGTCTTTAATATCTTTTGATGGGACTTCACGAGGAAAGATAAGGCAGGCAGGAATCCATACTGCATCAGCCAAGAACAGCTTGACAATATTGAGATGTTACGAAAATAGAAGCAATCCACTTTTCACCTGGAGGGAATTATCTCGCCTCGCCATAATTGGCAGGAGAAAAACCAAAAAAATAAAATCGATATTTAGATATCAAAGTCAGCTGGATTCATCAACGTCTTTTTGCATAACCTCCCGTTCGACCGGGGACGGCCCTGCTCAGGCGTAATGGGGCCTGGGTTAAGATGAAGAGGAGGAGGAATCACATAGATTTTCTATTCTTCTCTCTTTCGTTCTTCTCATCTTTGTTCATGATGTATTCATGTGGGTCGTTACATAAAAGACTCACAATGTCCAAAGCTGATTTGTAAGAAAATCTTTGCGAACTAAATATACATATGGCAAAAATGAATAGTACAAATATATATATATATATCTTAGTGATCTCAAACTTTTGAATGGTCAGATTCTCATAAGGTGAAATGACACTATGAGCCCAAGAGTATTGCTTCAATATTAAATGCCTTTCTAAATTATTGAGGATGTTTGTAATGGTCCTGTATAAATACTGGTATTGGTATGTAAATATGAATATAATGCACATATGCTACTTCGTTTGACCTGTGCTATTAATTATACATTCAGCTCAATTTATACTTGATTTTCTGCAAATGTGCTACTTGCAGCATGACAAATGTCATCAAGTGCTGAATGATATAGCCACATATACTGAAGCACAACAGAAATAACATCACATTTGGAATAGTCTGCATGCAGTAAGCTCTGTGACCTCTGGGGTTAACCTCTCAAAGAAGAACTCCTTCCACAGATGCATATGCTATGAAAACATAATTAGAAATCATTTTAAAGTAATTGCACTTAAGAGACATGAATGCATCTACCCAAGTTTACCCTCTTTTTATGCAAAAACACAAACAGTGTTCATTAGTGGACTAATAATTATCTCCCATCTTTGACCAGTTTCATCAGAGACTATTAGAACCTGTTTTATACTAATTAACTGTAAGACATGAAGCTTTTAAAATGCTGAAGTGATTAGCTAAGAGTACAGCAGAGCTGTTGACTGGAGTAATCCTTGGAACACAATCAAACACTTTAGGATCATGATGAATATTGAAGGACATATACTGTATGACACGCTGTACAGTCTTTGAATGTATATATGTAAAAAAGTACTTATGGGCATTAAAAGCAACTAAAGAAAAAATAAAAAATAAGCAAAAGGCATCAGCTTCAGTACTAAGGAAACGGTTATCCTTTTAAATGGCCATAAACAGAGCCTCTTATAGTCTGTAGCTCCTCCCCTAGGAATTAACCATGTATATAAACTAATTAAAGGAGGCAAAGCAATTACGCAGAAAATAAACAGAAGCAATGGCATACATTATTTATGGAGACATTTACTGGCAAAGCATATTGAAAAAAATGAGGGTTCTAAACAACAAAAACAAGAAAAATCACACTCCTGCTGTTCCCGCTTCCCTGCTCCGATATCCCAGCTGCACAGAGGACAACCCAACCTGGTGTGGTATATACGCTTACTGTTTTCTGCTATTGGCTAAAGGAAATAAAAACTTATAATATATATATATATGATGAAGTAGTTTTGTTCAAAACATTAATGTGAAAAGTGTATACATTTTGTGCCTGTTATGACTTTGAAATACTATATGGCCTAGATTTAGATACAGTAATCTTATCAGCAACATTGGAAATAACTGGAAAGAAACATCATACAAATATAATAACTGAATCAAAATAAAATATTAAAGATACAAGCAACACATAAATAAATCCATCAGTTAATTATTATTGTAATCAATCAATCAATCAATCAATCAATCAGTCAGTCAGTCAGTCAGTCAGTCAGTCAGTCAATCAATCAGTCAGTCAGTCAGTCAGTCAGTCAGTCAGTCAGTCAGTCAATCAATCAATCATATTGGCCTGTTTATAAATGGCAACACATGCAAAGGTGTTGGCCAGCGTATTGGAGTGTGCATATTATCCCCTATCAATCATAAGGACTTTAAGAGGTAACACTTTATTCTGATGGTCCACTTTAGACATTGTACTAACTATAAGAAACATGACAACTAACTGTCAGTAGAATATCTAAAGTGGAACATCGCAATAAAGTGTTACTGAAAATAATAATAATAAACCAAACCTGTGCATGATCAGACAATGCAGTCATATTAAATAATCATGCCGGAATGCATGCTGGGAAAAGGGAAAAACCATAAACCTTTTTTTTTTCTCAGTGCAGACCAAAAAAAACTACAACAATTCCATTCAGTAATTCTTTAATTCCCCCCATCTTCAAATGAAGATTTTACTTCAGCAATAAATTGATGCAAACCTTTCTAGTAGCCAATAAGCGCTATTTCCTCTTAACGACATCACTGTCAATTTTTAATCACCTCTGAGGCTTCAAAACTCTAATGGATCTCTTTTTTACATTAAAGGAGGTGGAGGAAAAAAAGACCCAGGAGGTAGAAAGAAAAAATAGAGAATGTGTAAGGGAGGGGAGGAGAGACGCTGGGTCGCTCTCTCTCATGGGCTTCATGAAGAGCTTTTCTGCAGTGTCTGCTCTTTCTTTCTCTCTCCCCTTCAGTGCACCCTGATTCTTGCACTTTGATGACACATTCCTGGAACGAGAGCCCACCCACTAATTACATCATTCACTTTTTTCTTCTCTAATTTAAAGCAACTTTGCAAGTTTTATAGTTGATTAGGTGTGGTTTGGATGTGTGCACGGTCTTCTGGGAACTTACTTTCTGCACTAGACCTTGGCTCATTAAAACAAGAGAAATATCACAGATGAAGAGCTCAGCATCGCATCACTGGTGAATCATATTAACCACAGCGTCAGAATGAGAGAGAAGGAGCCATTAAAGCAATCATATCTAGTGGGAACCCTTAAAGGAAAGTCAAACGGGTTTAAAACATGAGGGTGAGTCAATGAGGAATAAAGGATTTTCATATTAAGCCGAAGTGTTCATTTAAGGTCCAACAGTGTAAGTCTGTTTCATGATATAATGTCCATAGATGTACACTTGAAAACAATACTAAACAGTGTTGACAGTGAATGATGAAGCACACACTGTTGAATCATTCACCCACCTACATTTTGACCAAATAACAAATAAAAAAAACAAAGCCTCACTTGATTTTCCTGTTGAGTACAAGAAAAAAAAGAGATGCAAAACAGTAATGATATAAACTCTGGTCCTAATGCTAAACTCCTTTAACACAATTCAATAGGAGCACATTTCAATTAGGATATAAATTATGCAGGAAAAGTAAAAAAAAAAAAAAAGTCTTTAAGGGGAAAATACTTTTTGATCTGTAATACAGTATACTGGTATTCTTATATTTACTTTATAAAAAATCAGTTAATATTTCACAGCAAAAATACACATGAACCACAAGTTGTTGTTTTCTCCAGAACACCATGTTGTGATACATATGAGGATTATTCTTCACAAAAAATATACCAAAACAAAAATATACAGGAGCAAAATATACGGTAATATACAGTAATACAGAAACAAAATAAAAGGATCACAATCATGATTTGTTCAGTTTCACCAAGAAATGCTGGTCTCGTATTCATATTGAGTGACACAATGACCTTTGTCTTAAAAATGCAAAGAAAAAAAGCATTACTATTCTGCAGAGCCCCTAAAGGGACCTTTGTAAAAAATAAATTGTACAGTTTTTTTTTTTTTTTTTTTGCGTGCTCACACGTTATAATTTCCGGTTTATGTATACAAAACCAATTTTATTTGTGCATCACTGACATTTTACTATGCATAAAATGAATAAAGAATTGGGCCTTCGTTAGAGTCTTTTTTTTTTTTTTTTTTTTGAAGCGTGAGCCTCCCCTTTATATCTAAAGTCCTTTATGTTTATGGCTTTGCTCGTAATAAGCCCTGTTAGAATTGAATGAAGAAAATAAGCATTTCTCTGCCACTTGTTGGTTTAATAAATGGGATTTTGATCTTGTGAAATACAAAAATTGTGTACATTTTACTGCTCCAATAATTTTTATATGGGACAATATAAATATACTGCCCTAACAAAATCCATTTTTAAAAAAATAATTTTTATTGTATACCAATGTTTTTTCATGAACAATTAAATTTGACATATGACAATGCACACTGAGCTCATTTCGTGGTGCGGTTTCTCGGCGCCACAGAGTTAAAGTCATTAAAGTGGACATAAGGCCTTGAAATATGACACACTGCCCTAACGAAAGACAACTTTTGAGCACATTTTACTTTATCAGCCTTTTTATGGACCCTTAAATCAGCCGTATTGCGCCCATTTCACGGCGAGCCGTCACAGAAGATGCGTTAAAATGGACATAAGACCGTGATATTAGAGATAGCCTATACTGCCCGAATGAAAGTCAAGTTTTGAGCAAATACAGCTTTCATGTGCATCCATACTCTGGTTTTCTTCATAGTAAAATTGCAATTAATTAGGTTATAGTTTATACATAAACCAGAAATTATAATGCGGGAGCATGCAAAAAAATTCCAGTGCGCACACAAAAGTCTATATATATATATATATATATATATATTTGTAAATGTCCCTTATTTATATCATTTTAATCATTTTAATACAAAATAATGCAAAATACAGTTCCATGGCAAAACATATTAATATTTTTAATTAATTAATTAATTATTATTTATTCATCCACTAGGCAGTGTGGCAAGAAAGCCAATTGTGGATGCTGTGTGTGATTATGATTTCAGGCATGACACGTGCACAGCTCTTTCAAAGTTCTCAACTCTTTCAGATCTCCCAGCTTCTTCATAACTGAATTCACAAACTGAATTGAAAATTACTCCATCTTTTCCCTCAAATTAGCAATCGCATACGTGCCTCGGAGAGCATATTTGAGTGTTTGTTCATTCTGAACGGACTCTTGCGGTATACACACACTGCGTGTCTCCTCTTCGCGGGAAGGCAAACACCAGCAGTTTAGCTGGAGGGTGTCCTGTGAGTCTGCTTCCCTGACGATCACCACGTCAGAGCGATTTACCAGCGCTTTGATCCACGGATTGACACTGACGGGCAACAAATTAAGCAAATTATCTGTGCCACCCACTAGCCCGGGGCGGGAGCCTATCTCTGGCGCCGGTGGACAAGCATCGCCAGTGCGGCCCATGCTGGAGTGTAGGCAGTTAATGAAATAAATAAATAAATAGAGCTCAAGATAAAGCATGGTGACCCAAAATCTCTGAGTGGGTTGCATATCAGCAGCACCCACGCTTTTCAATAATACAGTCCTCCGAAGACAACGCTGAGTCGACCGAGGCGCTTGGCCCTGTTGAGTCTATAGGAGCGAAGGTTGGTGAACATATCTGATGATGTCCAGACCAGATCAGTGAAGCATGGTAAAGGCCAACAGTAGCATGTCTTTCCTCTTTGTTACGAGCAAATAAGCAGAATATTCTCAACCTGCGCTGGATGCAAACCAATTGTCTTGTACCGACAGCCATTTAAAGGGGAAAGAAAAGAGAAATTGCTTTACTTTTGACAGCTGCATGCTGGAATAGAGTTGCATAAACACAGTCACTGATGTGTAAAGCCTACTGAATTATCAAAATTATTACAACTTTGCTGAAAAACCTGTTGCACACAATCTACTACATGTCTTATGTTGTCTGATTGATAGTTCATACTTTTAAGGAAGTAAAATTACTTTTAGTATAATTGCAAAAACATCTACTTTCAGCTTTTGCTTCCACTTTATATTTTAGCAATATTTCAAGATGAACTTAGATTAACTTGATTGATCCATACATCATAAAATCATGTTCAAATGTGAGCATCAAATATAACTCTGAATAACTCTGAAGCCTCTGAATAAAACTGAGGTATTTTTGTCCTCCTCGAATAAGAGCTCCATTTTCTCACACCCACAAGCCTGATGTATCAAACATGATATCACCAAAGAAACACATGGTTTTATTTTTAATATTTTGTCTAAAGGTTCAATAAACTGTTCCATTTAAAATAAAAATAAAAATAATAATTATTTAATATGTTAGTCTATAGTGTAAATAGAGTGAGCAGTGTATTTAAAGTGCACTTTAAATTCCTGCATGATTCACTAAATTAACCAAACAAATTCAATGCGGAATATTGGACACTTCATGCACTCCACTGTCGCACTGGAGGGGAAGGGAATATTAGACTCTGGAATTACAAAATAACCTTGTAAAATTCATACACAGCTGTGTACATTAATGCATAGTGTATAATGCATCATTTGAGACACAGCTTACGAACTCGTCTGACCAACTAGCAGTTAGCCGAGGGGTAATCAGGCTTACTTTTCAGATTTGAATTAGACCAATCTACATTTTTTATGTAACTGAAGGAAAACATATCGGATGACTAACTTGTAAGACTAGTCTAAGCAGTTTATGCAACTGGCAGAAGCCACAGCATTAGTTTCTGTTGTGCGTGCTGCATGCTAGCTCAATGAATAAACCAGAAACAGTGGCAACTCCAGGCGAGGTCTATACGACTTTTAAATTGATACACTGTTATCTCAAGCAAGTCTTTTCCATATCCCGCTGCTTTGCAAGTAAATATAGTCGGCATTATGCAGGCCACACTCTCCGTACGGTACTTAGAAAATCTCCCGTGGAGACCTCGGCCCTGCGTTAGCTCTGAGCGCTAGGCTAAAATAATGAAGTTAGAGGATAGACCAGCCGCTTTCTCCACCTCAACGCCTCAGTCACATCTCACTGACCAACGTGTCAATCATTTATTGACGTCTCCACCCTACGCCACCGCCCCCATGTCCATCCATCTCCACCCGTAACGGGTGATGCGATGTTCACTGAGCCGTTAGCCGGAGGCAGTAATGACTTGAAAAAAGCAACACATTTCACTGAGTATGTCAATTTGTCTAGCGTTTCCGTCCTCCCTCTCTGATTGCTCATTTTCATTTCACAGATATTGCAGTACAGATCCCAATTGTTTCTCCGTTACAGCAATGAGATTCAACGACATGCAAATGGAGATTCTACTCTTTGCCTTTTTTCATTTTTAGGAGATTGCGATCATCAAAACACAGAAGAATCCAATCAAAAGTAAGATTTTGTATTAAACTTTAAACATGTTCCATTCGATTCTAAATACTAAATAATCTGAGCATTTCTGTGAGCATGATTCTAATTTACATTGGACTAATAATACCCCAAAAGGGGCTTTGCATCCTCATTTCAGAAGACATCAATCCACCACTGGTCTCAAATTTTTCATTTGTGTCCATTTTTATTTCTCCCAAATGACTATGTTGATACTTTTAATGCATCACAACAGAACTCCATGAAGTCTCTGAGCAATCATTTTTGGGTTTCTCGTTTCCCTCTTTCTTTCTGTCCCTCTGGTTTAAGTTAGATAAGGTTCCCTCTCGTCCGTGGTGTCCTCTGCATGCTCTCCTGGTCTTTCTGTGGAAGCAGAGGCCATCTTTCCGTAATGTAATTTCACAGTTCATTAAGACCAGGCCTCGCATGACCCAGTGCAGGCTTGAGTAATGACACAACACAGATTAGCCATTACTGCCCTCACAGAGTCCGCCACACTTAACAAATATATTCAGCCTTCTTCTTAAGCCATACGCTGAGTCTTATTAACTGGACTTATTAACTTATTAACCTTACCAAGAACATTCACTGATTTTTTTAATGTGTTATTCATGTTGCAAAGATGTTCCGGTCACCTTGTGCTGTCTCATTCCTAGATAATGGAAAAAATATTTGATATAGCTTAGAATTGGATTTGCATTAGCTATACAATAGGATGCATTAATATGAACCAAGTCCTAAATATTAATCTCTCAGCAATGGCTATTAGTGGGTTACCCTCAATTTCTTACTGGTTCCACTTTGGTTTTACTCTTCCACTTGATCTCCTCATTTTCTTGGGAACTTTATGTGACATCCAGGAAAGCTTGACATCGATTTTCTCTATTATGCCGATGACATTTTAATGTTGAGTTTATCGATCAATAGAAGTATCAATAATAGTTGTTTTATTATTTATTACGCATGAACATTGAGCCTCAAAGTGAAAAACAAAACAAAAACACGAACAGCGTTAGTATATGTTTCGAAGAAGAACAATTTCTCATTCGGCTCATTCAGATAGAGAGAGCCGCACTTAGCAGAGGTCAAGACAGGGTCATGAAGAAACATCATCTGAAGTTATTTCACACTAAATAATGATAATTATTATGAGTTAATGTTGAAGCTAAAACTTGCTAAAAGACTGATCATGTTCTACAATTATTGTTAATTAATGATAAACAGAAGCAGTAGTCTGAAAATGTGCAGTTTAGGCTTCAAGGTTAAATGTTTTTTTTTTTTTTTTATAGCGTGCAGATGCACTGCTAAATGGATAAAATGACCCATTTCATTCTCAGAATATTGGTATTGGAATGACTTTTGTATTAACACTGATATCAGATCGAAGCAAAAATAAGCTCTCCTTATTTAACTTTCAATAAATCAATAAACATAGATGTTACACTTTATTTTGATGGTCCACTTTAGACATTCTGTTGAATATAAGTAACTTTGCAACTACATGTTAATTAACTCTCATTAGAGTATTAAGTAGACTTAATATCTGCTATCACTTTATTTTGATTCTCCTCAACAGACATTCTACCGACTATAAGTCATTTTGCAAGAAAATGTCAACTTATTCTACTAACCAGAATCCTAACCCAACAGTCTACTAATACTCTAATGAGAGTAAGTTAACATGTAGTTGCAAAGTCACTTATAGTAAACAGAATGTCTAAAGTCGACCATCAAAATAAAGTGTAACCAAAATAGATCATAAAGGTGTCGTTTTATTTAGAACTCGCATTTAAAAAGATTCAAGTGTACTTACTTTGCAGGGGGGTTGCGTCCCAGAGATCAGAAGCAAACATGTACAGATCTTGAACAACAAATTTGACTTAATGGGAATGAGTGTTAATGAAGCTTTTACGAAGCACATCATTAGCATGTGAGTTGCTCACAGCGGATAATGAATGCAGCTCTGCAGGTGTGTACTGAACAGACTTAAAATAACCATCATTATCTGCAAAAACATAATCATCATTTGATACTACACAATGATAATACTCACATCAAAGACAGCATCATAAATACCCTTAAATGATCCCATAAATGGTTGAATCTTGCACTTGCACGGAGTGTGTATGCTGAGCGGTGTGTGAGATCGAGGGTGGACAACTTTTACGTGCAGAGAAAATGTCATTCCGCTGCCCTGCTGTTTTAAGATTTCAGATAATGCGCAGAGGGTCGCGGGATCAACTGAGCTAATTCAGGTTATTCGCAGTCCATTTGACCTTCTACATTACCCTGTGACCTGCTGGTATTTCCTCCGCTCAGCCGTTCCTCAGGGCTTCCGTCCCTCATCTGGGTGTCTCTCCATACTCATGGATGTGAGGGAATAAGATGCAGGCTTTTACTGACTTCATCTCCAGATTCTCTGTCCCCCTTCCGTTCTTTTACTCCACCAACATCCCACACCCGGCGTCACTGACCACACACTCCAACTGGCTCTATTTTCCGGACTCTGAAAGAAACACATCTCCATTATGCCTGGGTTTATGAGGCTGTGTATCTAAATATGACATGATGCCAGGGCCACTGAGGTTTCTCCAGAACCCTCACTTGATAAAATATCCTATTAACCTCTTTCTGTAGAGAGCACCTATGGTGTTTTTATCCAGCTGGCTCGAGGGCAATTGCTTTATTATGTGTGTAAACTGAGATGCACCGCCATACAATCTGGGGACACGCAAGGTGCTTTTAATTCATAGTGACAAAGTCTGTCAACAGCGACGCTTGGATGAATTCCTCAGTTTCCAGTGCGCATGAAAGGAGAGCATGTTCTGAATTAGTCATAAGGTTTCTGATTGATCTATGTAGCAATTCACATCAAGCATCACAAGATAAGATAAAAAAAAACACGCCTTATGTTGCAGAGGATGCCTATTTTATTGATATGCAGTGGACACTCTCAGTTCTGGAAAATCGAAGGCGGGTAAAGTGAAAGCAATGGAACAATGGGCATTGTAATTCAGCAGTTTGTTCTGAAAGTTCAAAAAAAAATTTTTTAGAAAATTGTAATTTTAAATTGTAACATTTTTATAGATTTTAATTGTATTATATTTATATTTATATTTATTTAAACAAAAACAAACAAAAAAAGAAATTAGCACTTTATATACAGAAATGTAAATCCATACATCCATACATCCATCCATCTATCAAGAATGCACCATTTATCATTATCATTGCCATATCGGTTATGGGCCGATATAGTGTATATATAAAAAAATCCCTCGTTATCGGTCAGTATTGGGTATTTATTTGTGCATGCTAATTTCAATTATAAAGATTTTCTATTATGTAACACTCACTTAAAATTTATCTTAAAGAAAAAGTTTAATATTTAATAAAATAATTTAATAACCCTGTTCAATGTAATTGAGATTCAATGCAAATCTCAAAAAAACATATGCATTTTTCATACCGTTTTATTGTGCTGCTGAAATTCACTTGTAACATTTTTTTTTTTTTTAGCTCTTACAGTTTTATTTCTAATTTATGCAGACAAAATAGCATATCTTTTTTATTCCAGTCATTTATTGGTTTTAAGCCAACATGACAATGATCTGTATTAATTACAAGTATTGGCCAGAGTTTTAATATCGGTGCATCCCTAATTAATGATATGCTGATTAATTAATCATATAATTTAAGGACCTGATAAAAAAAAAGTGTATTTTTTTAAACAAATTAAATAAATAACACATTAATTACTCTAAGGAAACACAATTTGACAGCCTTAGGTTGAATCATTTGAAAATGTACTGAAGCATCTTATATTTTTATAAAGTATAGCATACAGTATGTACTGATTTTGCCTTTTCCCCTCATACAGTGAGTTAAACTATTTCAGATGTCATTTAAATGTACTATTACAGTGTTGAGCTTGAGGCACAAATTCAGCATATACTCTATTCAGGCCTGATACTGTATCACCTACCAATAGCAGTACCAAACTCACAGTAAGAGCATTAAGAAGAAACTAAATCAATACAAAAGGCATATTAGAAAGTTCTTCAGTCCTTTGATGTGGGCATTAAGGCCATGATGCATACATCTATGATGAATCAATTTCAATGGCTTTCATTTGTTTAGCTCTAAGACAATTACAGTCTTTTTACCTCCACCACTAAGAGCCGTATTTCTGACTCAGCGAGGCAGTAATTATATGGGCCTGCAAATGCATTTTTAAATATGGGGGAAAAAAGGCCCATTCATTCTTCTTAAGGTAAATGAAATAACCATGCCCTTCAGTGGCTTAAGCAACTTGTGATGCCAGTCTTTGAGAGAGCTGTATTGATTTCACCCTGTGAATGCTTTTCAAAACATGATAGACAGATTTGCAGGCTTGAGGATGGGGTTGACGGAGAAGATTAGATCTTTGAAGTTCAAGGTAAAGAGTTTGTTTTATCGGTCTCTCTCAGAGCTACATCAGTTCTTATTTTTCTTAATTCTGTATATTAGCCCCATTCCATCCACCCACTCACAGAAATGAAGGAAAATTGCAAAGGTCACTGAAATATTAAGTACAGTTGGATCTGATGTGGCCCTGGTTCATCAATAACCTGGTGTGTGTGCATTACACGTCTGAAAATAGCTCGATTTCACAGTGGGGTTTACGTGTGGCTCAATCCAGTGAAAGTTACAGTTAAGCTCAGGTAATATCCCATATTACACAGATTCATTTAGCAGATGTTTTTATCCAATGCAAGGACAAAAAGCTTACAACTAGGTTAAGTGCTTTCCATGAATCTTTTTTTTTTTTTTTTCTTAGCGTGAAGAACATTTTAAAGAAGAACCATCTAAAGAATAACCATTTCCACTATAAAGAACATATTGTGCAATTGAAAGATGTGTAAGGGTGGATTCCTGCAGGGGTTCAGGCTGCAAGACTGCCGGATGACTAAAGAAACGTTATTAGCAAGATGGTAGAAAACTGCACATTTCTTGTCTATTCCACCCACTGCCACTTATACCAGCGACGGAAATAAGTGCAGTTACAATAGCTTAATATTTGTGGGAGAGCGTTGCTATAGAGAGTGATGATATTGTATTGCAATATGTAGCACTTCAAAGTCAATACCAAATCAAAACTAGTTAACACATTAGTTGTAACTGAAAAAGGTTTAATGACAAAATATGGTTATGGTTACACTTAAAACAGTTACAAAATAGATGTATGAGATGATGATAACTTATACCATTAATCTTACCCAGCATGTAAAATGTTACCTGAGAGAGAGAGAGAGAGAGAGAGAGAGAGAGAGAGAGAGAGAGAGAGAGAGAGAGAGAGAGAGAGAGACAAAGAAAAGAGGAGGCAAAAGGAGAGAGCCCCAATAATAAGAAGAGAGCCCCAAGAAAGGGACCCAGAGAAGAAGAGAGCCAGAGCATCAAAGAGACAGAGCAACAGTTTCAATCTTCTTTTATCCTTTCCTGGCCATGTGACTAAAACCCAGATGTGAGACATTCAAACTGACCAATCAGATAATTACACTTCCCCCACCGTACTAAAGGTGTGACAATTCATCGACCCCCAAAGTACAAACATGTTGTCCTACAGGCCTAGATCACTATCAGAAACCTCTGTGCCTTTAGGAACTCCAAATGGTCATTGTGGTAGGAAGAGGGGGTAGAAAAATAGTTAAGATTATTTTCAATTCTACAGATGTTAAATGTTTTTTTATTGAACCATAAATGCCAATTAAACCTTTATTGATAATTACTTCATCTTTAACCACCACAATTACTGCTATTTTACTAAAAAGGAACAGTTTGCCAAAAATGATACATTTTACAAGTATTTTTGAAGAAATAAAGATCATAGATATTTGGAAAGACATAAAGGCGGGCATACACTGTGCGATGTCTGTGCGATTTCAGCAAGGTACCTACTCACACTGAACGAGTAGATCGCATGCGATGTAAAGCCAAAGCTTAGGATTTATGTGCTCACACTATACGGTCCGAACGTAAATATTACGTAGAAGCTCCTCCTCATTGAAAATTGTCTAAAACATTTAGGTCGATTACAATGAATTATAGGCATATAATTAATTATTAAGAGTCTATAATATGTCCGAACACTGCAATAATTCATCAATGAAAATTAAAAACAGCTTTATTTCAAAAACATTGTTTAACAAATTAATAAAAGTGGCAAAGTGTACATTGCAGGTGGCTTGGAAGAAGTGTAATGGTTAATCCACTTTGCAACACGAACTGGAGGTAAGCAACAGTCATTTGTAGCTAGTTCGAACTACAGAACTTAAAGATCTCCCTTTTTTCGTTTTTTTTTTTTTTTTATACTGCAGATGAAACTTCTGTTTTTCGCGCAGGTGCAGTGAGGGAAAAAACACTGAGTTTATGGCAGTCGGTTCGTAGCTCTGCTTCAACTGTGCGATATAGTCACGAGGAGCGACCAAAATTTCTAACATGCCAGAAATTCATCCGACCATTCGATTGCCGGTCGGGAGAGGTTAATCGCCTCTCGTTTCCCCCTGTACACTGCACGACAAACGACGCACGACAAAGCTGAAAATCGGCCCGACCTGAAAAAGAGTCGCGCGATTCAGAATTTGGTTCAAAATCGGACTAAAATCGCACAGTGTATGCCCGCCTTAAGTGTGAGCAAACAATGACTGAATGAATACCCATTTTAACGTGTACTATCCCTTAAAACTTTCATACGCATAAAATCACATTTTAATGTTTGTGCTCAAAATGGCTTCATTGGAGACTTCAGAATTCAAGATTCTTGTCACATCCGCATGAGCCTGAAATATCAATGGCAGAATCAAATAATACATAATAATGAATGACTGTTGACACACACATTGGGTTTTAATTGGTCCACCCAGACTAATATGATGTAGCTCTTGAAGGGAGACAGACTCACAGTTGACGTTTGAACATGGAAATGTGACATTACACTGTGAATAAGGTGGCATTTAGAGAGGCCTTAACCTGACTATAAAATCACTTCATTATAGGAGCGATAAAGAGCAGCGCAGTGAAGGACAGGTTTCAGGAAGATCCATCCATCCATCCATCCATCCATCCATCCATCCATCCATGTACCACTTCACAGAGCATCACAAGATAAAAAAAAAACAAACAAAAAAACACACCTTATATTGCAGAGGATTCCTTTTTTATTGATATGCGGTGTAGACTCTCAGTTCTGAAACTTCAAAGGTGGGAACAGTGAAAGCAATGGAATAATGGGCATTGTAATTCAGCAGTTTGTTGGGTGACATCCATCCATCCATCCGTCCGTCCGTCCATCCATCCATCCATCCATCCATCCATCCATCCATCCATCCATCCATCCATCCATCCATCCATCCATCCATCCATCCATCCATCCATCCATCCATCCATCCATCCATCCATCCATCCTTACCTGCACTAATCCTTTTAACATTACAATGCTGAGCTCTCAGACTGATGACTGGCATAAAGTACTGTGGCGTAGGACTTCAAAGCAGCCAAGAATCAGGTTACCTGAAATAAATCTGCATCTGAAACAGTCTAATCATCCTGAACCATCAAGCTACTGTGTCAGTGTAATATCACTACAGACTCTGCTGATCCAGTATTCCTGGCTTCTCCAACATTTGCCTTTTGATTAAAAAAGTAATGTGTGTATTTAAGCGGGGATCAAATCACTACACCTGTTGTGTGTAAATGACTGTTGTGTATGAAGCTAGGAAAGCGGGCTAGCAAACTAGCATACACAGATTAGCATAAAGTAACATTAATGAAACTGGTTTGGAATAGTCTCTTGTTCAGTGATCATTTTATTACACATATCCAACTGCAAAGCCAAAGCACTGCAAAGTATCAGCTTTACTGCATATTTCATCTCAAGGTGACACCCGTCATCTGTCAATAACAGCACCTACTGAGCATCAAAGATGGATCACAAAACTGAAAACTGAGCTCTATGTCTGTGAAACGACTGGAGCAGCAGAATTATGTATTATTTAGGGGATTTGTGCTTTAGGATGGATATATTTGCTTTTCTCCACAAGGTGGCACAGATCAGCTCAGGGTCACCTACCAACCACCTTCACCCTGACAAGTGATCAGTTGTGAGCTTTGTTTCTTTCTTTTTTTCTTTCCCTTTTTCTTTACTTTTTTTATGTTGCTTACAGTGCAAAGCCATTTACATGATCAACTAATTTTATATTACACATGCATTTTTACTTAATATGTATTTTTGTTTAAGGCACATTTGCATGTTTTAACAAAAAATGTATAATAATAGGTGAACCTCCAGAAGTATCATCAATAAAAACGTCCCATAAATGATAAATAATATACAAAATGGATAAATAATAAATAGATAAATATTAATATATAAATAAATAAATATAACTCCCCTTGTTGAAGACCCCTATATTTAGAATTGGTAATAAAAAAGGTCAAATATTTTCTATATTATACACATACCTTATATTAATCTAGTTTTACTTAACTGTTAACTTAATATTGTATTTTAACACATACATGTTTCAACACAAATTTAAAATTTAAAAAAAATAAATAAATAAATAATAACTGGCAGACCCCCAGAACAAAAAAAACAAAAAAACAAAAAACAAAAAACAAAAAACAAAAAACAAACAAATAAATAAATAAATAAATAAATAAATAAATAAATAAATAAATAAATAAATAAATGGATGGATGGATGAATGGATGAATGGATGAATGGATGAATAAATGAATGAATGAATGAATGAATGAATGAAGG
The DNA here is from genome assembly GCF_963993115.1 of Abramis brama. Lineage (NCBI taxonomy): Eukaryota > Metazoa > Chordata > Actinopteri > Cypriniformes > Leuciscidae > Abramis > Abramis brama. The sequence goes on from NC_139971.1 coordinate 3,795,442, forward strand.
TGAGGGGATTGAATGAACAGCACTCTCTTCCACTCTCATTACCCACAACTGAGGTGTCTTTGAGCAAGGCAATAAACCCCCAATGGCTGCCCACTGCTCCAGGTGTGTGTTCACAGTGTGTGTGTGTTCAGTACTCACCATACATAGCTACACGTCACTTTCACTTTCGAATAAATAAATTAAACATTGTAACAAATAATTCATTAATAGTTCACTCACCTTGTAGAAGGTCCCTAAATTATTATTATAATAATTATTATATAATAAATATATAAATAAATAATAATAATTATTATTATATTATTATTAATAATCTATTAAATGCTCTAAAATGTTTAAATGACTAAAAAAGAAAACGGAAAAGCCATATAAATTGCTTGTTAAAGAGTTGGAACGCTGCGTATCCAACAAACATCTCAGATTCAGCCTGTGCGGGTTCTATTTCCAATTAGCGAGTTCTGCTGGGAGTTCTTCTACAGAACCCTCTAAAACCTGACATATTTTAGCTAAACTTCAACATGTGCTCTTAAATATCCTTTTATATCCCCAGTCTGGGCAGAAGGCCCTCTCCTATGAACCATTCAGCCTAAATGAGTCGATGAGAGCCAGGTTGAGCGGGGTAAAAGGAGCCGTTACAGAACAAAGACAAAGTGAGTGTAGCCCTGCTATGGGACTTCCTACAGTCAGAAGACCAGCTAGCGTTTCATTCTCTCTATTACCCAGAGGTCTTAATTAGTTTAGGTTAATCACGCTCTGTCGTAATTGACTGCTGTTGTGTCTCCTTTTCATCTATCAGTTCAGTGCCTGGAACCAGTAAAGAGAGGCTCTCATTCCACCTTCTTTCATCTTCCAGTCTTTTACGCATGATATTGCATTTTCTTGGCATCACAGACTCGATTATCTAAAAAAACTTCCCATTGATTTAATTCACGTTTTTGAAACAATATCACAGTATAAATTATGCCATTCACTTATATGAAAAACTATTTACTGAGTTTCCGTTCCTTCTCTCCCCATTTGCACACTGAAGCAATAGAGAGTTATGAGAAACATACAGGAAAATAATGAAATGTAACAGAAGGCTTGCTGTGCTTGGTTAGTGGCTTTAGCTCTGCGTGAATACCTACACAAAAGCCTGAACGCACTCGTGATCACGAGATGCAATAGTTCATTACAGTTGTCTTTGCTTTATTTATTTATTCTTTAATGGAGAAAGTAACTCCCCACAATTGAGACATGTCCTCAAGTGATTTAGATTCTGTACATTGACATAGTTTTTTTTTTTTTTACTCTTTTTCTCATGATATTTTTTTATGTTTCTAATTAAGATGCCAGTCAGACCAAGGTGAAAAGCTGCCTCTGAATACTTGTGGCTGCCGTTCCTCCAAAGACCTTGTTATTATTCAAAACGAACATGGATGTTTCAAATTCTTCATTTCATACTCTCAAACAGGAATTTCTGGTCTGTTCTAATTATCATTCCCCCATTTTTCTTTCTTGCTTCCATCAGTTTAATTTATTATTAATGACACTTTTAGCTCCACAATCGATGCGATCCATCATATGTGACACGAGGAAGAACAAGTTAAAGGTTTGCTTTTCTGGCTGCCATGTAGTCACTGAAATTTAACAGTCCATGTGGCTTTATCCATCACATCAAAGTGTGAAAGGGGGTCCCTCAGAAACAACAGATGCCTGAACCAGAAATAAAGCTCAATGAGTTCAATGAACATGACAGTCAAAACTGGGATAACTAACTACACAAACTACTTTATTTTCCTAAAATAAACAAACAGACACATGGATAAATAATTCACTGTTGGAAATGACATTAAAAAAACAAACAGACTTTGTTTTCTTTGAAAAATATAATGGATAGTTGACCCTAAAATTGAAGTTATTTCATTAATTACTCACTCTCATGTTGTTCCAAACCCGTAAGTCTTTAAAGATCTTTAGGATGAAATCTGAGAGCTTTCTGCCGCTCTATTGACAGCTACACAATTACCACTTTGATGCATCAAAAAGTTCATAAAGAGATCCAAAATTTAGTCAAAAATTTTCTGTGGAGACACGATCGTTTTCTATGATGAAGAGATTTAATTTAGGCTTTTATTCACATACATTCACATTCATCAACTCACACATCAGTTAGGGTAAACGGAAGCTCAAGCATGTTTGTTTGACGTGCAAGAACCAATGAGGTTCATTCTCGTGTTACACAGGACATTTGAGCTTCTGCAAGAACCGATGAGGTTCATTCTCGTGTTACGCAGCAGGTTTGAGCTTCGGCAAGAACCAGTGAGGCTCATTCTCGTGTTACGCAACACGTTTGAGCTTCTGCAAGAACCAATGAGGTTCATTCTCATATTACTCAGCACATTTGAGCTTCTACAAGAACCAATGAGGTTAATTCTTGCACGTTTGAGCTTCAGCAAGAACCAATGAGGTTCATTATCGTGTTACGCAGCACGTTTGAGCTTCACAAGAAACAATGAGGTTCATTCTCGTGTTACGCATCACATTTGAGCTTCTACAAGAACCAATGAGGTTAATTCTTGCACATTTGAACTTCTGAAAGAACCAATGAGGTTCATTGTCGTGTTACATAGCACGCTTGAGCTTCAGCAAGAACCAATGAGGTTCATTCTCGTGTTACGCAGCACGTTTGAGCTTCAGCAAGAACTAATGAGGTTCATTCTCGTGTTACGCAGCACGTTTGAACTTCGGCAAGAACAAATGAGGTTCATTCTCGTGTTACGCAGCAGGTTTGAGCTTCGGCAAGAACAAATGAGGTTCATTCTCGTGTTACGCAGCAGGTTTGAGCTTCTGCAAGAACTAATGAGGTTCATTCTCGTGTTACGCAGCAGGTTTGAGCTTCGGCAAGAACAAATGAGGTTCATTCTCGTGTTACGCAGCAGGTTTGAGCTTCTGCAAGAACCAATGAGGTTCATTCTCGTGTTACGCAGCAGGTTTGAGCTTCGGCAAGAACAAATGAGGTTCATTCTCGTGTTACGCAGCAGGTTTGAGCTTCGGCAAGAACCAATGAGGTTCATTCTCGTGTTACGCAGCAGGTTTGAGCTTCGGCAAGAACAAATGAGGTTCATTCTCGTGTTACGCAGCAGGTTTGAGCTTCTGCAAGAACCAATGAGGTTCATTCTCGTGTTACGCAGCAGGTTTGAGCTTCGGCAAGAACAAATGAGGTTCATTCTCGTGTTACGCAGCAGGTTTGAGCTTCTGCAAGAACCAATGAGGTTCATTCTCGTGTTACGCAGCAGGTTTGAGCTTCGGCAAGAACAAATGAGGTTCATTCTCGTGTTACGCAGCAGGTTTGAGCTTCTGCAAGAACCAATGAGGTTCATTCTTGTGTTACGCAGCAGGTTTGAGCTTCGGCAAGAACAAATGAGGTTCATTCTCGTGTTACGCAGCAGGTTTGAGCTTCTGCAAGAACCAATGAGGTTCATTCTCGTGTTACGCAGCACGTTTGAGCTTCTACAAGAACCAATGAGGTTAATTCTTGCACGTTTGAGCTTCAGCAAGAACTAATGAGGTTCATTATCGTGTTACACAGCACGTTTGAGCTTCACAAGAAACAATGAGGTTCATTCTCGTGTTACGCAGCACATTTGAGCTTCTACAAGAACCAATGAGGTTAATTCTTGCACATTTGAACTTCTGAAAGAACCACTGAGGTTCATTGTCGTGTTACATAGCACGTTTGAGCTTCAGCAAGAACCAATGAGGTTCATTCTCGTGTTACGCAGCACGTTTGAACTTCTGCAAGAACCAATGAGGTTCTTTCTTGTATTACTCAGCGTATTTGAGCTTCTACAAGAACCAATGAGGTTAATTCTTGCACGTTTGAGCTTCAGCAAGAACCAATGAGGTTCATTATCGTGTTACACAGCACGTTTGAGCTTCACAAGAAACAATGAGGTTCATTCTCGTGTTACACAGCACATTTGAGCTTCTACAAGAACCAATGAGGTTAATTCTTGCACATTTGAACTTCTGAAAGAACCACTGAGGTTCATTGTCGTGTTACATAGCACGTTTGAGCTTCAGCAAGAACCAATGAGGTTCATTCTCGTGTTACACAGCACGTTTGAACTTCTGCAAGAACCAATGAGGTTCATTCTTGTGTTATGCAGCACGTTTGAACTTCAGCAAGAACTAATGAGGTTCATTCTCGTGTTACGCAGCACGTTTGAACTTCTGCAAGAACCAATGAGGTTCATTCTCGTGTCATGCAGCACGTTTGAACTTCAGCAAGAACTAATGAGGTTCATTCTCGTGTTACGCAGCACGTTTGAACTTCTGCAAGAACCAATGAGGTTCATTCTCGTGTTATGCAGCACGTTTGAACTTCAGCAAGAACTAATGAGGTTCATTCTCGTGTTACACAGCACGTTTGAGCTTCTGCAAGAACCAATGAGGTTCATTCTCGTGTTATGCAGCACGTTTGAACTTCAGCAAGAACTAATGAGGTTCATTCTCGTGTTACGCAGCACGTTTGAGCTTCTGCAAGAACCAATGAGGTTCATTATCGTGTTACGCAGCACGTTTGAGCTTCAGCAAGAACTAATGAGGTTCATTCTCGTGTTACGCAGCACGTTTGAACTTCTGCAAGAACCAATGAGGTTCATTCTCGTGTTACACAGCACGTTTGAGCTTCCGCAAGAACCAATGAGGTTCATTATCGTGTTACGCAGCACGTTTGAGCTTCACAAGAACCAATGAGGTTCATTCTCGTGTTACGCAGCACGTTTGAGCTTCAGCAAGAACTAATGAGGTTCATTCTCGTGTTACGCAGCACGTTTGAACTTCTGCAAGAACCAATGAGGTTCATTCTCGTGTTACGCAGCACGTTTGAGCTTCTGCAAGAACCAATGAGGTTAATTCTCGTGTTACGCAGCACGTTTGAGCTTCTGCAAGAACCAATGAGGTTCATTCTCGTGTTACGCAGCACGTTTGAGCTTCCGCAAGAACCAATGAGGTTCATTCTCGTGTTACGCAGCACGTTTGAGCTTCCGCAAGAACCAATGAGGTTCATTCTCGTGTTACGCAGCACGTTTGAGCTTCTGCAAGAACCAATGAGGTTCATTCTCGTGTTACGCAGCACGTTTGAGCTTCCGCAAGAACCAATGAGGTTCATTCTCGTGTTACGCAGCACGTTTGAGCTTCCGCAAGAACCAATGAGGTTCATTCTCGTGTTACGCAGCACGTTTGAGCTTCCGCAAGAACCAATGAGGTTCATTCTCGTGTTACGCAGCACGTTTGAGCTTCCGCAAGAACCAATGAGGTTCATTCTCGTGTTACGCAGCACGTTTGAGCTTCAGCAAGAACTAATGAGGTTCATTCTCGTGTTACGCAGCACGTTTGAGCTTCAGCAGGAACCAATGAGGTTAATTCTCGTGTTACACAGCACGTTTGAACTTCTGCAAGAACCAATGAGGTTCATTCTCGTTTTACACAGCATGTTTGAGCTTCTGCAAGAACCAATGAGGTTCATTATCGTGTTACGCAGCACGTTTGAGCTTCACAAGAACCAATGAGGTTCATTCTCATGTTACGCAGCACGTTTGAGCTTCACAAGAACCAATGAGGTTCATTCTCGTGTTATGCAGCACGTTTGAGCTTCAGCACGAACCAATGAGGTTCATTCTCGTGTTACGCAGCACATTTGAGCTTCCACAAGAACCAATGAGGTTCATTCTCGTGTTACACAGCACGTTTGAACTTCTGCAAGAACCAATGAGGTTCATTCTCGTTTTACACAGCATGTTTGAGCTTCTGCAAGAACCAATGAGGTTCATTATCGTGTTACGCAGCACGTTTGAGCTTCACAAGAACCAATGAGGTTCATTCTCATGTTACGCAGCACGTTTGAGCTTCACAAGAACCAATGAGGTTCATTCTCGTGTTATGCAGCACGTTTGAGCTTCAGCAAGAACCAATGAGGTTCATTCTCGTGTTACGCAGCACGTTTGAGCTTCTGCAAGAACCAATGAGGTTCATTCTCGTGTTACGCAGCACGTTTGAGCTTCAGCACGTTTTAGCTTCTGCAAGAACCAATGAGGTTCATTCTCGTGTTACGCAGCACGTTTGAGCTTCTGCAAGAACCAATGAGGTCCAGTCTCGTGTTAAGCAGCACGTTTGAGCTTCAGCAAGAACCAATGAGGTCCAATCTCGTGTTACGCAGCACGTTTGAGCTTCAGCAAGAACCAATGAAGTTCAATCTCGTGTTACACAGCACGTTTGAGCTTCTGCAAAAGGTTTGTTCTCATGGGTCAAGCCGGTTCGGTTGAGCTTCTGTTTATGTTGGTTGATCAAGAAAATTTAAAGTTAAAAAAGACTAAACTGCTCAAATAATATGGAGTAGTTTTAACATATATTTATGAACTTTTTGAAGCATCAAAGTGGTAGTTGCGTAGATGTCAATGGAAAGAAAAAAGCTATCAGATTTCATAAAAAAGATCTTTTTTGAAAAGAATTTTTGTTCCGAAGTTGAACGAAAGTCTCATGGTTTTGGAACGACATAAAGTTGAGTAATTCATGAAAGAATTTTAATTTTTTTGGTGAACTAACCCTTTAAGTCATAAATTCACCCTGCTGTTGTTGTAATGCCGTATACACTTCTTTCTTTTATGGGCCACAAAATAAGATTTTTTTTTTTTTTTTTAATGTCCCTCTCGGGCAGTAAATAGAGACCAGCATCAAACTTTTTTTAAAAAAAGATGCAAAAGTATCACCGGATGATCCCATGTGGCATACATTCCAAGTGTTCTAGGGGTATACGATAATGTATTGGATTTTTAAAAAGTCACTAACCCTAAATACAAACACAAGTAATAGTGGTCCTTACCTTAGCAAACACCACTAATTAACTAAGAGTGTAGAATTCTTTTGAGAGCAACACTTTAAAGTGCCAATTAGTCCTAAACAAAGCATCTGGGAAGATCCAGGAAGCTTTTATCCAACAGCAAAGCAAGGGATGGGCGGATTACTCTCAACACTTTCACACCAACTGTGCAAAGCAAATTTGTTTGTGTGTTGTTTTGACAAATGTTAATGGAGCAGGTCCCTTGATGGGAGTCCTGCTGGGGTCATTTGGAGTTTGTGATTACAGCCCTACACCAGGCACTGTTAGGAGAGCACTCAGCTCCGTAGGTGCCATGTGCCAGAAGCATCTAGTATGCACTTTGAGTCCTGCTGATATCAGTTTAAGCCGGGGACACACTTAACGACTGTCAGGCCGATTATGAATGTAATTTGGTTGTTACGACTGATCATTCTCAAACGGACCAAGTTTGTTCCAGTTGCGCTCAGTCGGTGTTTATAGTCGGTGTATAAAGTCATGTAGTGTGTGGTGTCTAAAGATTCTAGTCTTAGAATTTAAGAACCAGCTGTTGCCAGTCATACTCACAAAGATTGTATTAAACGTTTAATATTTGCGACTGGCGCCGGCGTTCCCTAGCTGTCAGACAAAAACACATTTTTTTGATGTTTCTTTTGTATTGTTTCATAAGTTAACATTGTAAGTTAATTGTTTTAGGCTATTCATTTTGTTGAAAATGCAGATGGAAAAAGGTGAAACTAAAAGTTAAACAGAGAAAATAAAATGGTAGCTTATGTAAGCTATATAACTGCACTTGTTTCTGAATATATTTTAATCTAAATAGTCTAAAGAAAAAAAAAATCAAACATGACATTTGTAAATGAAATAATTGTATATATACACTTTAATCATATCTAATATATTTGTGGAAATATGATGAGGAAACGCAGTTCCTTGAATATCTCTGCAGCTCTTCTGTCAAATGAAGTTATGCTTTCAGAGTTGACCCAGGGTTTTTGCTCAGAACGAACCAGTTTGTTTTTTAATTCCTGATTTGAGAATAACAGTCTATATTATTGCTTGATTATAGGTTTAAAAAAAATAGCACAAGAAATGCTGTGATTAATTAAATTAATCAGGAAATGCATAATGAAATTTGTCTAATCAGACGATAACGGCACAAATAAAAACTTGAAAGAGAAAAAAAATATGAAATTATTTATTCAAGTAATGTTTAACGTTTCATAAATAAAACCACCAGTGTTGTTGGCAAGGTCTTTTTTTCTGCACAAATTGCACTACAAATAAGTAGCGGCGGCTGTCTTTTGACAACCATAGTTTTGGAATAAGATCTCGCACAGTTGATTTGGGCAGAATGTCCCGTCGTGACTCACTAATCGTTAATTGTGTTGTGTAGTGGACTGACTCAGTCGTAAGGTTTGTGCTAAAATCTGCTCCAGTCGATGGAAACAGTCTTTAAGTGTGTTGAGTTCAGTCTTAGAATGTTTCAGCTAGTTGTTAAGCTGCAGTTTTCCTATAGCCGCCGTGACTTTGTCTCTCTTACTTCTTACTAAAGTAGAGTAGTAGTAGAGTTACTACTACTCTACTTTTTTTCCTCCTGTTCTCTCTCTCTCTCTCTCTCTGGATCAGCACTGGCCTGTGTAAGCTGCGAGGATGCGAGCGATGCTCAGAGGATCCAATGCTGCCAAGCCATCTGCTCGTCCGAGTGCAGAGACGGAGATTGAAAGCAGCCATCAGAGTCTAGATATAGAAAGAGAGACAGAGAAAGACAAAAACTGAGATGACGCAGCGATGACATCACAGGTGATCATTTAACCCTCTGATGCTGCTGTACACTACAGAGAATAGTGGGTGTATAAAAGCCATTTTAACCAAAAAGTGTGTGACGTTATGTCTTCAAATCAATTTCTCATAATTTTGTCCTCTTATATTGTTGTGTGGTTATACTTTATTTTGATGGTACCCTTTAGACATTCTGTTGACTATAAGTAACCCAGACAGCAACAAAGTGTCGGCCCAGATTCGGCTCACATCTGGCACATGTGAAGTCCACTCATACCAGATGTGGGCCGGATCTGGGCCGACACTATGTTGCTGTCTGGAAACGTTGCACCTACATGTCAAATAACTCTCATTAGAGTATTAGTTCAGTATCAGTAGACAGTTACGTTAGGGTTAGTAGAATAAGTAGACATGCACTTGCTAAGTTGTTTTAGTCCGTATAATGTCTGTTGGTGGGCCATCACATTAAGCGTTAGTGGATATTTAACAGACAGTCTACTAATACTCTAATTAGAGTTAGTTGGCATATAGGTGCAAAAGAATGTCTAAAGTCAGAGTGTTACCTATTGTGTTTGTATTAATGAACAAATTCAACAGTTCACATTCATTTCCATATTGTTTCACCAGGCACTATTTCTAGATCATGTTAGTCATCCGGCTGTCATGTAAAACAACTTAAATTGTATATGTGATATTCTGAGATTGTTCATTAATATAAAGCAGATGGTTGTTTAATCAAATGCATGATGCTGATTTGAGTGCCTTAAATATCTAGTTAATTAATTGTAATGTGTTTTATGTTTATTTCAGAAATATTGTGCATGTTCACAGTTGATGCTTTAATGAATAATCATCATCATCAAAAGTTAAACATCAGCTGAATGGTTCGCAATATCAAGAACCATGAATACATCAGCAACTCATAATAAATAAGTAAAATGCTCTATGATTGGGAGTATGACTGTACATATGGCAATGAGCAGATATGTAACACTTTTAGAATCCACACACACACACACACACACACACACACACACACACACACACACACACACACACACACACACACATGGAATAAGAATACTAAATAATATAATTCTGGATCACACCTGAAACACATTAGCTTCAGGATGACATTTAAGTTCGCTAGCACCTTTGAGATTCATTTTATAACACATGTCCTAAACCTTTAAATTGGGTCACTGTAATTGCTAGCCGTGAATTAAGTACTAGCGTGTTCTGGGCAGTGACACTGACTCACTAATTAGAATAAACCAGGTTGTGGGGTCTGCTGCTCACTGTAGCATCAGAAATATAATAAAGAGTTATGCCTGTCACGCACACAGACGCACACAGTAAGATGTGAACTCGTGCTAAAGCGAACACTCGCTTTCTTCACGACTTGCTAATGGAACAGTGATTTCCTTCTATTCCTATAAAGATCTTAAAGTCGGAGCTGCAGGCATACATCAGCTGCACGAATCAGGGCATCAATTATTTCCCCCCGCTCTTCTCCTCTCCACCAGAACAAACGCAACTTTGCAGACGAGCACAGCCTGGGTGCAATGACGGTGACAGTGACAGGCAATAACACATAAGACATAGCAACAACAACAGGCGCTTTACAGTTGAAGAGAGAGGCTGAGACAGACACTCTCTATATCTGCTTCGTTGTCTCTGTCTGCATTTCGTGTTCTCTCTCCCTTCTACTGAGAGACTTTATTATTCGTTAAATATAATCATCCTCTGTTCTTTAGGGTGAGCACTGAATGAATCCCGCTGGGAGTTCATTTGTTGGAAAACTTGCATGGTAAATTTAGCAGTTCCTGTGTTACTCACTGGCTTGTTTTGCCGCGTCGCTGATTCTTTCATTTGCTTGGTGTTTAGCCGGACCCGTTTTTACGTTTTAATATACAGTCTATGCTAATCAGCACATTATTCATGACCCCTATTATCATCAGTAAGGTTGATTATAACCATAAAATCTGGCCTAAATAACTGCAACTGCAATAAATCTGGTCAATTTCAAAACAGGATAAGGTAAGAATCACTTGTACTTTTGCTCATACTTACAGTTAGTGATATGAACAAACTAACAACACGTTTTTAAACACTCCAACATAAAAACACACGTCAAATCGACTGGAGATGTAGAGGTGTTTTCTAAGCGATGGCATAGCACAATTTAAACATTTGAATTGCATGGCAAATTTCCACCAGAAAATTTAGTCTACATATTATGAATTCAAAATTAATGTAAAGTATTTAATACAATTGATTATGTGTGAACTTTTAAAATTAAAATCACACACTCATTTTTCCAACCCATGTTTGTGTGAAATATGGACAAACCCAACCGTTGTGTGTAAAATTTAAACCAACGATTGGGTATGTCCATATTTGACCCAAACATGGGTTGAAACAACCTAGCAATTTTTAGAGTGCAAGCTTTTAGACAACAGTTTTAGACATTCTTAGCATGGTTAAGCATTTTTAAATATTGTAATTATTTTTTGTCAGGAATTTTAATTGTAGTTATTTTGTAACATTTTTTGCTGTGAATGGTTTATTTTGTGTCATTAAGCAACCAACTACAGTAGCAACTCACCAGAACGTATTTCCAACCATATAAAATGCCCTGGAAACCTTCCACATACAGTACTAGCATTGTGGTGGCAAGTTTTGCATGAGCAAGTCACATTTTCTACAGTAAATCTGGTGTGTATTGCTGAAACTTTATACAGGAAATCAATAACACATAAAGACCTTCTGGATTTATTTATGCATCTCTTTTGTCTTCTTTAGCTTTTGATTTTTATTTATTTTTTGCTTGATGGAACATGCTTTAAAAGTATTTAAAATTGGCTTTTGTATTTGATAGTAGTTTATGCATCCCACAGTCTTTCTTCTTCCTTTTCATTGTCTTCTTTTCAGTACAATATGTGCGAACCTGCCCTGATTACGCCATATGTAATTAACGAAACGTCAGCAGCACCAATAAGCACATCTGACAGATACATGACTGTTCGCCTTGCATAATTTCAACACTTTTGTATGTTTCATGACAGTGTGTAATTCTGGGCTATGCCATGTTCTATTCTAGAATTACAGGACGTAGATGAGATGCGGAAGAGACAGAACACAAAAGGAAATGTGGAGATGAAAGACTTGGTATTAGGCAAAAACGACACAGACAATCTTTGTATTTTTGACAAGAAGTGGGAGTGGACGGTAAGGACGTGCACAAGGCGCTATTTGGAGCTCCTTCACCACTCAATTGATTCATGCGTTTGAACATTTATAACAAAACTATGCTAAAGAGAGAAAGACGGAAATGTCACGCATCAAGAGCGTGTGTTGAAAGAAACATGATAGGATATTACAACAAATCTCTGGATAACTGAAAGAATCAGTCGGAAGGAGGCGAACTCAGATATTTGGAAGCGATGGCTCACATGCAGATCTTTCCTCAAAGGAGGCCTGACATGTTTGATTGACTTCAGACCAAAATTTGTCGAGCATCACAGCAGGTTTACTACAGTCTTAATATTTAAGACTGTTCTCCCATTACGCTCACAAAAGTGCTTTTAAAAAGCACGGTCGTTTAAACTTGAGAATCCATGGAGGAGGTGATAGCCGGCAAAAGAGCTCAGCAGCCAAATACCTTTTAAAAAGCTCTAGCTGCTTTCATATCTCGGGTTGAGCGCTGACTGTCTCCATTATCTCTCACTAGACACCCTCCAGATGAACAGTGTCTACCATTTGTGATGTTCAAACAAGATCTTCTTGTTATTTCTTTGTTGAAATACAACAGCGGTGTGATGGATTTTTAATAGATACACTAGTAAACTGTATATTAAACTAACCATGTTTCTAACATCTAACCTTATTTCTCTTTTTAGGCCTAACATGCTAACACTCTGAAACACAATGTACTAAAACGTTCTGTTCTTTGTTTTTGAATGTTGCCATACCCCTTTTTGAGTGTAAAAATAACAAATATGGGAAAAGAAACTAGACAGATGTCTAAACTTGATAACTTGTGGTTACCTAGTAACAAGAGGGCTTGTCTATGAAGAACCAATCAAATTGTGGGGAAATTAAGTAATGTTTCATGTCATTTTTGCCATTCTCCTACACTCAAAAAAATAACTCTTTGAATGAACATAAAAAAGTCATGGAAAGGATTTCCACATGATTAACTTGTTTTATTTCAGCATTATGCAATTCTGTTATTCCAATTTAATGTACAGTACTTACGTTGGGTCAATTTAATTTATTAAGGTTGATTCAACTTATTTACTATGGTTGGACACAGCTTAATTTAATAGTGTCAGCCCAACTAATTTGCAATGTTTTGGACCAAATAATTTACATTCAACTTATGTGTTTGTTATTTTCATTCATCCATTAATATTTCATTTATTTTAGTGACACATAATTAAATTGATAGACTATAGCTAGCTATTTGCTAGCAGTAGCACATATTAGCATCTTAAATGCTAAGATTTACATGCTCCTTCAACCAAAGCAGTTAAAAGTAACCAAATCAGTCCACAGCCAAACAAAATGCTCCACACTTCTCCGCAATGGTAACCCACTGTAATTGAAATGGTTCTAATAATTCCAATGTAATTGAACATTAAACACAATTACACAATATCAAGTCTTCCCCTTTTCTCATTTTCTCAAAAAAAAAACCATAAAATAACACTTAATTTTAACATTTATTCTCTCTTAATTCAACCATATGCAAAGCATGCTGGGAACTAACAAGCACTACCCAGTTTCAGTTAATGCAACACAAATCATTCATGTAATCCAACACAAACGGATTAAGTAAACTTAAATTTTACATATTAAGCAGATTGAACACAATCAAATTAAGTTAGGGCAAAATGGCAGTTGGCGTCGCACTATACTGCCACCCTCTGGATGTAAGAATTTTTTACTTAACATAAATGGTTTGTGTTTAGACCACACGTTAGGATTTTGTACTGTTAAGTTGAGACATAATTAAGTAGACCTTAATAGAAAAAAAAAACATTTCAAGTCAACAAACACAATTATTATAAGTAAACTAAATATAAATATATTATGTAAAGTGCACAACCTTCCTAGTTCATGTTTTTGAGTGTAATCTATAAAAACTGTTGTATTTGTGTTCGCTGGTGGGATTCTCAATGGAATTTGTCTGAGATCCTCCGGCCGTGCTTAAAGCATTTAAAGGACATTTGCTGAAGTCTGTTTGTCGATTATTGTTGCGCAGCAAGGAAACTAGTTAGGGAAATAAGTTAGAGTAAGAAACTCAGCTAGTTGTCGACTGTAGACGCAAGAGCTAGAGTATAAAGATTATTGGGTGTCGATTGTAGACGCGCCAGATTAAGTGTTGATTGGAGACGCTTGGGAGTCGACTGGAGACATCCCAGGTAAATTTATTTATTAAGCGTCAACTGTAGACGCAGGTACTTAGGTTCCAAGTATGTATTTAGGTTTAGGGAAAAATCTACCACAGCGTAAACATGCTACAGCAGATCATATGATATGAATGTAAGTGGTACAGTCACAACAAGCTTGTTGTTGTTGTTCAATATATGAACAACTGAGTGTTATTAATTCCAGTACTAAATAGTTTGCAATACATATTGACCTATGTTTTTTTTTTTTTTACCAGATCTACAGGTGTGTGTATATCTTACAATATCAGTGTTAAATTGGGTAATTATGAAATCTGGAACATATTCAATGTTGTGTTTTATAGATATGTTTTCAATAATGATTGTTTCACACAAAATAAATGCTACACTGACACATCACCTCGTGACATTGCATGCAATGGTGTCAAGTGATCATTTTGAAAATACTGACTGGAATTTAATGTTTAATACAATTGTAATAATAACTAAAATGAACTAGACAAGAAAATAATATTGTGGCTGATTTAGTTCATTTGTATAATAATAATATATAATACACATTGCACATGCACCATACTTTAAAAAACAGTAAATGTAGTATTTTAGTATACTATTCTGGAACATAGCCATTGAATTCACTTTTCATGCTGCATTTCCAAATAAGTTCCAAATTCTGAATGCGAAAAAGTTTACATCGCAAAGAGATTGAATTGCAAATAATTGTGTATGAGAGCCTACGATGATTATGCTATTACAATGCAATTTTATGACCCAATACAGCCAACAAAGTTCATTGAAGTGGGTTAAGTATTTTTAACGGCAGCTTCAGGCATGCTATTATGGGTTCAGGTTTCATGGGAAAGAGGAGGAGTGAGAGGTAACAGCGCAGTGACCCGTACACTTCCAGGCAGTTTGGGAGACACAGGAATACGGTGTGGGCAGAATATGGTATCTGTGGATACACAGCTTTAGTTTAATTAAAGCAATCTTCAGTGCTAATCACTCTGATGAGAAGAGGGCACACAGGGCACGGAGCGCACACACATCTTCAAATAAATAATGAATGAGACTGATTACCCCATCAAACAGCTTCACGATAGCAAAATGGCAGGAAATCAAGGTTGGAATTATTATAGTTTGACTGGTCCTTGGGGTGGGAATGAGACAGTCGAGGTGAGATGTGACGCGAGACGGAGAGAAAATTAAAGAAATCACACCGAGAACATTTCTGTCCCTTGCCCACCCAGTTTTACTAGCAGTTAGCCATGAGCCATGTCACATATTATCAATAAGAGAGTCAGCACAGACTGATCAACCTTGGCAAAAAGAGGTGGGGACATGTCCCACCCGCCCCAACCCATCCTACCCGCCCCAACCGCCCCAACCGTAAATTACGCCTATGTGTCAATCAATCCGTCGCTGCGGGTCTCAGGTGCACGCCCTCCGCTCAGCCCCGCCCTCGGTTCGGGACTCTGTCTCCGCTGGGCTCTGCCCACTTTTCCAGCATTTTTCAAAAATTGACCACTGCATGAAAAAAAATTGTTTTCATCTGCCGTGACTCGCCTTGAACAGTTGATCAAACATTAATTCATTCATCAAGATTAAATTACACAGTCCAATTCCTTCAGTTTTTCCATACATTGTGTGTGTGGAGAAATAGCTCTTGAAAAACATGTAGGTAACACATAGAGAAGTATTTCATCTCTCTCTTGGACAGTAGGAGATAAGACTATTGATTGATTTTTCAGTAGAGTTTACTTAATTCTATTCCCTACATTGCCTTCTACAAACGTACAACTTATATGAATTCCAAATCAGCATAGCAAAGCAAGTCATGTGAGTATCATGGTGATGAGAAGCCTCACTTTTAAAACTGAACTCATCTTTGTCCCACTTGTGAGATGAAGACAAAACAGGGAAAGCTAGTGGATAGAAATACAGAGTTTAAGTCTTTTCTCTGTGGACCGTAAAAAATTGATTTACTCTTGTTTTCATTCTCCCTCTTTTTGCACTGGATAACGTTATTAATACACTATATGAGTGCTGTCATCACTGTGGCCCAGTTTCCACAAAGCACCTACACCCACACAACCTACACCAGATAGATAAATTGTAGCCCCATTTTGGTACGAGCTCATGAAGACACTCAAACGCACATTATAAAATGTATCCGAAAGCTTTAAGGCTGTGTGGGCTTACACAAAGGAGTCCTTCCTCCCACGACCAGTGGAGAGAAAAAGAAATCAAGCTGACTCAAAGGGTGCCGACTTCCGAGCGCCGAAGGGAAGAGGGAATCATCCCCCCCACCCCCCATCGTTACCATGCAATGTGAGATTACTGTTGGGACCCTGGGGCCACATATTCTCTCTCCATGAGTGCTGGAGAGTGGAGGAGTCTGTGATTTTTTTTTTTCTTTTTTTTTTTCGTGTGTGTATGTTAAAGTGAACCAGTGTTAATGCCCGCATTCTCCACCAACTTTAAGCTTCAGACCATATATCATCCACTTTTACTTGTTGCTCTGACACTTTCATCATGAAGATGTTGGAGAGATATGGGCCTGCAGGAATGAGAGTGTTCACGGGAGCCGCTTTCATCTCCTGCGCCCCCTGCCTGCGTGAATCGCTCCCTGAACAAGAGGGAAATAAATTGAAAGCTTTCCGTGGCAGTAAGAATGACAGGCAGGTGTTTTGGGGAGCAGTTTGTGATGAAGAAATCTTTTAATCCTCTTTTCATTATTTGTTTGCTCCTCGTATGAGGCCAGATAATCAGAGATGCTGAACACGGAGGACGAGGAGAAATCATAAAATGACTGGTGAAATGGTATCAATATTTGTTGCTTTTGATTTGAAAATGTGATTTGAACATTTTAGATCTACTGTCATTACGGAATGGAAATTTCAAATGATTCTATTTGATCTTTTTACCAGAATAAATTGGTCTTTGTCAATCACAGTTCTGATCACCTACACAACACTGAATCAAAGCCAAACCCCTACGTCCTAACCTTAAACTGAGTATAGCATTGACAGCACACCCGAGAAATCTGACTGTGCAATTGAGTTGACCAATGAAATTTGCGCTTAACTGGTTTGAAGGGGAAAAAATAATGTAATAAATCATACTTACTTACATACATACTTGCATACTTACTGTCTTACGTCTTGAAATCACATTTAGCCATTAACATACACTTATCATACACAAACTGTACAAACACATACTTACATAAACTGTAAAGATTGTTCAGAGAAACTCAAACTAAAGCTAAAACTATGATATCATAAACAGTTACTGCACTAAATTGCTGTGTAATGCAACTAAATGAAATCAGTAATATCATGCATCAACCTTCCTATTAATTTCTCAATCAATCAAAGAAAGGAAAAACAAATAAGTCTAATAATATCTACTGTAAAACATTTCTACTATAAAATGATGAGATATTACAGTTATTTTTGAATGACATTAACTTAAGAAATACACTGATTGAGCCATGCTAGCAAACCTTGAACCACTGACAGCAATAACAGCCCGAGAATGTGTAAAGGAAGACGAACAATAAAATGATTTGAACCTGCAACAACGAGCAGAACCCTCTGTTTGTCAAGTCAAACAGCACATGACTGAAGCAGAACCTGCAGCTCTGCTGTGTCACCTCTCTTGCAGAATCACATTTTACTTTACGAGCTGTTTTGAATACACAATAAAAGACTGATATTTTTGGTAGATTGGCCACCAAAAATAGGCACTGTCCCTGTATGATGTTGATGTTTGGTGACCCCTATACTTGATCTGTTTTGTTTCTGATGTGAAGAGCAGAAAAATATCATCACTTGGAGCTCAAGGTCTTTGCCCTCCCCATCCCAAGCTCTCTTTCTCTCTTCCACTTTTCACTCATGTTCTCTGTCTCCCTCTGATCCACACACATTTTTGCCAATTCCATCACTGTGTGAGAGTGCGGGGTGTACGAATGTGTGCGTGTCTGCTTGCTTTTGATTAAATCCAGGGCAAATGTTGCTGCACACACAAAAACGTGGCAACGGCAAGAAAATCTTTCAATCTGTCGCCATGGCATGATAATGAAAAGCCATCCATCAGACCGATATTGGCAGGAACAAATTGGGTTGGGGAAACAAAGGCAGCTTGGCTGTGCCCGTGCCCATTTGTGCGCGTGCATTCGCGTGCATGTTTGCGAGCGTGTGTATTTATGTGGATGCTCCCGTTTTGGAATGGTGCGCAGATACAGGAGAGGTGAAAAAAAAAGCTCTCTCCTGTCAGAGCCAGAAAGGCGATGGCGAATTGAGCTTAGCACAGAGAATGCAAAGCGGTCACGGCAGCTTAGCCATTAGCCGAGGTGAGCCCCGTGCATGAAAGTGGAACATTAAGATTTCTCCAGCGTTAGGACTGTGACATCTCTAACGCAGATGGGCGGTGTGTGTGTGTGTGTGTGTGTGTGTGACAAGCGGTGACGCACTGTTATTTTCATAAAGGTCGCACTTGAGCGTTAAGAGGTGCAGAATTAGACATTAGTACGCATTTAGAGGACAGTTTTTAGAAATGCTGTGAAAACCACTTGTCAAACATGTTTGACAAGAAAGCCTGGCTATCGCAGATACATTCTAATACTTCACTGTGTATGAATGCAAGGACTCACCAATTCCAAAGTCTCGCATTAATTTGCTTTGAATGTGAAAACAAAATTAAAGTTGCCTAAGAAGTCTTGAGTAAAGGGATTCACGCTCTAATCCTCTTTTTTCCTTTCTTTATTTCCATGAACCATTCTTTTGGCTGTATTTCCATAAAGCTTCACTTTGGCTGTACGCTGTACCTCTAATCTGAGCGTAATTCCTGCCGCATGTCAAACAAGCAACATCTCCTCTGCCCTGTAAGCTCTGAACATTTTCCCTGTCTGTAATCCTTCTAAGCTCACCACTCAACCATGTGGTCATCTGGCTGCCTGCACATTTGCCCAGTTTATCGTGTCCCACCACAGGCACAGCTGGGTATGTGCCACCAGAGTCCTGCCAGTTTGTCTGCCTGAATATCCTGTGTTCTGTGATGCCCTCCTGCCCTGGCCTAGCTTTCTAATCCAGTCCTGCGTCCTAATCGAGTCCACTGTTTCTGGAGTGGAGGAATGAAAACCAGTTACCTTTTCCCCCCCACCAAAACCCATCAAAATCTCACTTTTTTTTTTTTTTCCTTAAAAAAAAGGTTTTGGGTGGTACTGATTTTGCCTGACAAAAAGGAACTAAATGTCCAGTTCCAAAACACAAACTGATATAATAAATTGAATGCACTGTAACTCTGTCTAAAAGGGAAACGCATGCATGAAAAAGTAAATTATATGTAAATGAGGTCAGGTTGATTTGGTTCTGAGTATTTTTGGCTATAACAATCTGTTAGTTTAGATTAAGCAAAAAAAAAGAGAAAAACGTTCCCCCCAGTATCAGATAATATCATTGTATTTTAATATACAATGGCACAGCAATATATGTATATATATATTGGAATTTATAATAAATAATGGAAAGAAAGACAGAACAAGGACACTTTTCAAGCAATTTTTTTTTTTTTTGTTTTTTTTTTTGGAGTATTACAGAGAGTCATTGAGTTCAAGAGTTCAGGACTATCCAAAAACATTTTGGAGCCACTGTGTACAGTATTGTGGCAATGAATGTTTATTATATCCATGTATCATAGACATATATGATATATTTGGTACATGCCATGGTCTGCATATCAAACATGGTATTCCATGCCACATGCAAGAAACCATAGTAATACTGTAGTACTTGTTTTGTGTTCTGTCTCTTCATCATGAGTGCATATCACAAAACTGTTACTTATACACTATTACCTGGCTGTTTTGAGGGAAAATGAGCCATATTTAAGTTCTCGCAAAACAACCCCTCTACACCCTCTTTAGCTGGAAAGATTGTGTGGCTTTCTGTGCAGCCTCAAATAGTGGATGATTTCCATTTCACAGGAAGGTGTGCATCCTCAGCACAGGTCAGAAGAGGCAGAGAACAGCAGGGTGAAATCGTGGAGGGTCAAAGGCAATGTGGTGGAACAGCTCAGGCAAATCACCTTCTCTCAGGCCAGAAGGTAACAGCCATGTATGAGTGCCAGAAATAGAAACACCTCAATGCAGTGCTCACAGATCCTCATCCTCGAGTGTTATATAGTCGCATAATAAATGCTATGAATTATGTCATTTCATGAGTCAGTTGTTGGGATGAGCATTTGAGGTGTGATTACATTCTGTCCTGATGGTGTGTTATCAGTGCCGGCAGATTAGACACCATTTGATGATGTCATGCGCTACATGTCATTACAATAATGGATTCATGTTTATATTCATAGTGAACCATCTGTAAATATACGTATATCTGTATTTCTGTAGACATGGAGTGTTTTGTGATTAATCATGTGATTGTATATGTCTCTGAAGCTCTGTTTTTCAGTCACAAGGCAGACATATGGAAGCACGTTTCTGCCTCAGAGTGAGAACAAATATAAAGACTTTATTTATTGTATTTGTGGCATCACGTCAAAATGTGACTATACAGTAGCTCACACCTGAACATATATCTCATATCAGCTATGTCTATGCTTAAAGTACACTGTAAAAAGTGAACAGTTGGATCAACTTAAAAAAATTACCTCATTTGGTAACACCTAAAGAAATTAAGTTTTCTCAACTTAAATTATCACATTTTATCGTGAAAAACGTGATAATTTAAGTTGAGAAAACTTAATTTCTTTAGGTGTTACCAATTGAAGTAATTTTTTTAAGTTGATCCAACTGTTCACTTTTTACAGTGTATCTGCAACTTTATTTCTAGTCATTTTGACTTTATATCTCAAAATCAGTGTTATTTTATTGAATCATTGAGACACTATTATTATTTCGAATTGTTTCTTATTTTTTTTTATATTTTCCATAGAAAACATTTTACAAGTTGAAGTAAATGAAGTTTGTAACGCGGTATGTTGTTATGGGAAGAAGGAGGCGGGAACCGGCGAACATTCAAACATATTTAATGATAAAAATGACACAAATACAAAACGAAAGTAAAAGACAGCAGCCCCTCACGGACGACTGCCGTCACAATAAAATAAAACAAAACACAAAACAAGTTCAGGTCTGTCCTCTCTCGCTCTTCACTGTCGTCGCTCCTCCTTTATGCTTCCGCTCCTCCGTGAGAGATACGAGACCGGTGCGTCGCGCAGGTGTGGCTCATCATTAATCACGCCACCGGCCTCGTGCCGCTCGCCACAAAGTTCTATTTGTATTATATTTTATAATTGCTACTTCATATCATACAATTGTGATTATCTCAGAATTGTGATTATTTCGAGTGATTGCATTGTCATATCTCAGAACTGAGACTATTATTTTGAGTCATTGCATTGTCATATCTCAGGAGTGTGACTATTTTGAGTGATTGCATTGTCATATCTCAGAATTGTGACTTATTTTGAGTGATTGCATGGTTATATCATAATTGTGACTATTTTGAGTGATTGCATTTGTCATATATCAGAATTGTGACTATTATTTAGAGTGATTTCATTGTCATATCTCAGGAGTGTGACTATTTCGAGTGATTGCATTTGTCATATATCAGAATTGTGACTTATTTTGCGTGATTGTATTGTTATATCTCAGAATTGTGACTATTATTTTGAGTGATTGCATGGTTATATCTCATAATTGTGACTATTTCGAGTGATTGCATTTGTTATATCCCAGAATTGTGACTTATTTCGAGTGATTGTATTGTCATATCTCAGAACTGAGACTATTATTTTGAGTAAATGCATAGTTATATCTCATAATTGTGACTATTTCGAGTGATTGCATTTGTCATATATCAGAATTGTGACTATTATTTTGAGTCATTGCATTGTCATATCTCAGGAGTGTGACTATTTTGAGTGATTGCATTTGTCATATATCAGAATTGTGACTTATTTTGAGTGATTGCATGGTTATATCTCATAATTGTGACTATTATTTTGAGTGATTGCATGGTTATATCTCATAATTGTGACTATTATTTTGAGTGATTGCATGGTTATATCTCATAATTGTGACTTATTTTGAGTGATTGTATTGTTATATCTCAGAATTGTGACTATTATTTTGAGTGATTGCATGGTTATATCTCATAATTGTGACTATTTTGAGTGATTGCATTTGTCATATATCAGAATTGTGACTTATTTTGAGTGATTGTATTGTTATATCTCAGAATTGTGACTATTATTTTGAGTGATTGCATGGTTATATCTCATAATTGTGACTATTTCGAGTGATTGCATGGTTATATCTCATAATTGTGACTATTTCGAGTGATTGCATTTGTCATATATCAGAATTGTGACTTATTTCGCGTGATTGTATTGTTATATCTCAGAATTGTGACTACTATTTTGAGTCATTGCATTGTTATATATAATGGATGGATGTCATCTAATTTTGTTCACAATTCTTTCTTTTTTTTTTTCTCTCTCTCTCCTGAAACAGAAATGCCTTCTATTGGCATTCTCCAATATTGTAACTACAACCATGCATCAAACACACTGTTATCATCAGTACAATACCTCTAACCCATCAGAACATTCTAGAAATGTGACATGCCAGACATTCCGTTCATTCCGTAGTGGAGTCACGGGACCATGAACACAACAGAAAATGGAATCCTGGGAACTATGTAGACAATTTGGGTTCATTGAAAGCTCCAGCTTTTTGACGCATCTCTTAGGAAAGCTTGGATTCGTATCCATGTTGTCGTTGCTTAATTAGCTGAATCCCCTAGCCAAGAGCCACCTGTGCGCAACACCTAAAAACAGACATGTATCGTGACGTCCTCTCCCTCTGCGGTCCACGCTCAACACAGACTAATGCCTGCTCAGCTGGGATTGACTGGCATTTACACAGAGAAGGGCACAAAACAACAGCAGTCCTGTAAACACCCACTCACACAAACACACACACACACACACACACACACACACCTCTGACAAGTGCCAAACATTTGCATACACATCCACATTCCCTTGTGCCTTGTGGAAAAAGACATCCGAATAACAAACAAATCAAACTAATTCCTCATTGGGCTGTTAAACACAATTAATTAAGAGCAACAGTCATTTACTAAAATGAAACCTTAATCAGTTTTATGGTGTTTTTTGCACAGATTATACATTTCAAGGGATTACATGTTACTGACATAAAAGAACAGCTTGTCGTCCTGCTTAACACTGGTAAAGTAAAGCTGCTGATATAATTTGGTACTTGGAAGAAGCAGCTATACTCTAATTTCAGGAGATTGCCATCTGCTTATTTGATTTTCCTTGTTCAATCCTGGTTTGGCTTGCACAGATTAAAAAGCATCTAAGTCTAAACTGCATATCAGAGACTCCATTAGCATCTAGCAAAAAAGCTAAAGATTAATTTGAGGTGCATTAGGATCCATGACAACGTTCGATGATTACAACTGGTTACAGTCTCTATGCTAATCCTACGGTGGCCGAGAGAGCTCAACGCGCTGCAACTGAAGAAAACACATGCAAATAGAAAAACACCTGCAAATTAAGAAAACATCTTCATCTGTTTCACATCACATGTGTGCTCCAAATACTCACAACACAAACAAATACAGAAACGCGCTGCAAAAGTTCACAACATAACCAAATACAGAAACACGCTGCAAATAGAACAGAACACAACGGAAATGTTTCCGGGGAACCCAATAAGTGACGGACCCGGCTAGGACGTGCTTACAGCTGTCTACTTTTATTATTATTTAATTTTTTTGCAAAACATACAGAGATGACACGTTTATGACACACAACTTTGTATACAATATACAAAATGTATTTACAATATGTTCAATTTCATAAGAATACTAAAAAGAACAATGAGCTGAAGACTAAAATAAATAAATAAATAAATAAATAAAGATAGAGAAAAAGAACATGAGGGAAAGACATTCATCTATACATCAGTTACATTGTACACATTTTGTCATGTTATGTTAAAATAAGTTTCATAAGAAATGTTAGAATGCAGCTAGGGTCCAAATATGAGGTGGCAAGTTTTAAAGTTAAAACACACACAGATATAACACATATTTTAAAAACTTTGTTGTATAAAATGTATATTTATTTGCAACAGTTATGTTAACAGCAATAATACTATATTTCTGGTAAGAACAGCTATTCAGCTGATGGACACGCGCTGCGTTGTCTCGGGAACATCCCAGGTGAAAATAATAAGGAAATTACGTTGTCTTCTGTTGCTCCCTTCATCAACATAACGGCACACAAGTGCCCCGCTCCCTCCAAAGTGCCCAATTCTAGGGCTCTGCAGTCTGCCCTTTAAGAGAGTAGGGCATAGGTAAAGCTCACGAGCAATAAGCACGTCCCAGCCGTCCGTCCGTCACTTATTGGGTTCCCCGGAAACACCGTTGTGTTCTGTCCTATTTGCAGCGCGTTTCTGTATTTGTTTGTGTTGTGAACTTTTACAGCGTGTTTCTGTATTTGGTTGTGTTGTGAACTTTTGCAGTGCGTTTCTGTATTTGGTTGTGTTGTGAGTATTTGGAGCACACATGTGTTGTGAAACTGATGAAGATGTTTTCTTAATTTGCGGGTGTTTTTTCTATTTGCATGTGTTTTCTTCAGTTGCAGCGCGTTGAGCTCTCTCGGCCACCGTAGAATCCCCAAGGCCACACGGGTACACGTATTAACATTTAAAGGGGTGGTTCGCTCAAAACAAAATAATTTAGGCATCAACACAGCCTCATTGGAAAAACATGCCTCTATTTTTTCTAAACTCCCAAAATGTACCTATACATACATTTCACTGCAGTATCCGGGCGAAATGAACGTGGCAGTAAAACACCAACACGTTATCCTCCGGCCAGACGAACAAACGTGGTGTGGTTTAATTCCAGGCTGGATCACAAGTTAGATTGTGGATTAATATCATTCAGAATATTTAACCATTTCCTTCTGCTTGAAGATGTGTGTGAAGCACAGTATGAGTCATGAGAACGATGAGCCTTTGAGAGCTCAAAGACGTGTAGATGCAGAGATATGGCATAATTGCTTCAGCCAATGTTTTTTTTTTTTATCTCATGTTTGCTTTAGTTAACACTAACACTCAGGAATAGGGTTTAATGCAGGTGGTGTGTTATTTTCAAACACTGTAGAACATTAACCTTTTAGCGCCATTTAATGAATGTTTCATTTCTGAACTGCCGCGATGTGCACAACAACCATCATAATAAAACATTGCCAGATTCACAGAAATGATTCATTTAATTATAATAAAACTAAATGCACTTTTAGCGCCATTTGTAGTGCACTTTTAGCAGCAAATTTCACTTTGAAAGTGACGTGAAAGGTGCAAGAAGCAATGATTTGCAGAAATGTCACCACAGGAGTGTCTATCTAATGAGCCTGGGTTGTCATATACCCAACCTGTATGACCTTTCTATGTGTAAAACAAATGGATATATTTTGAAGAACGTCCCAGTTGCTTCCAAAAAAAAAAAAAAAAAAAAAAAAACACATTGCAAACCCTCTGTAAAAGTGGTTCTTACGACTCATGCACAAATCTTCTGAAGTCATGCAATAGCTTTGAATGAGGAACAAGCCGAAATGATTCAGCTAAATGAGAGTTCATTAATGAAGTAGGGCAGTTGTGAACAAATCGTTGTTTTGGGTTGGATCTATATAAATGTAACAAATTATTATTATTATTATTATTATTTCTACTCAGGCTGTGTAAACAGAGCACTATTTGAGAGGACAGACATTTGTAGTGGTGTCTTAAATTTGAGCTTATTTAAGATAAATAGTGGACGTTACCGAGAGCACTCGGACCCACAATGCAATGCAATAACGAGTGTACAACGGATGTATGCTCGACAGCTAAATAATACCCATAATGCACTGTGAGAGTCACGCGCCAAATTAATTTCCATGTCTGACCAAAAGATGAATCAGCTGAATCATCCATACATCCATTTTCCAAACCGCTGGTCCAATGTGGCTACAGCGTAATATCATACAGGTATAAATTACTTTTTAAATGATTAAATTGTTTAATTAAGGTTTATACATAGTTTCCATGACAGAGTTATACTTCTTTTCATCTTACTACTGGAGCTGCCAGTTTGCTAAGTTTCAAATGATTATTAAACAAAGCAGAAACTATGCAACTCAGTGTCCAAATTCACTCACTCGTTTTCATTCACTCCCTCAAGTGAACTATATTAGTGGACTAATGTCGGGAATAGGAGGCGATTTCGAACACAGCCTCAGTTACTCAGACACATCCGGTTCTCAAATTCAACTCACTGAATCAATGATTTGGTCGTTCGCAAAGGTTCTCGAGTTAACATCTCAGTGTAGAGCCCTGCATTTCAGCCCGAGCCCGACGGGCCCCGACTTTTTTACGCCCCTAGGGCCGGGCTTCAGGCCAATTTTCACGTCATAGTTCACATGCGGGCCGGGCCTCGGGCCTTTTTTGAGTTATCCTTCTTTTATATTTTTAGACATTAATAAAAAAAAATATGAGAAGTTGACGTTGACGATAGAAAAACAAACATAGAAAGACATTTAATAACCTCATAACTTTCATAATCTTATAATTACACTGACATATGATTGACATGACAGTCGCACGCACGCACGCACGCCAGTGCAGCGGACAATTATTAGTGAATAATGTCTGAATAAAGACCTGTGGATTTACTGAATAAAGGAGAGATCTTGGCAGCGTTTGACCTTGACTCTGTTGGAGTGAATGTTACAGACTCCTGCCTGCTCTGTCTGGCTCACCGTCTGTCTGTTCTCTCCTTGACTTGTTTGCTTGTAACTCACTGTAGACGATGGCAATATTTTAGCAACTTCACACAAATAGCAGCTAAAAATAACTCTGCTTCATCCGTCGTAATTTGCGAAAGCGAGCGCAGGATCGAACCCTCCGCTCCATATGTAATGCATCACAGGTTTGATGGGCATTGGCATGTGTTAGGACGCAGATGGTCAAAATCACATTTTTAAGCAGGAGAACAGATGAATGTTCTCTGGGAAGAATTGTTGCTAGGCTGGTCGTACTTCAAGTTACGGCAAAACAACCGTCTTCCTTATCCCACAGTGTTATTTTGGTCATGTTGTATTGGTATAAAATGAATTTTCTTTCTCAATATGTTTGTCTCGGTTTCCAGTACAAATATTTAAACATTATTAAATCTAGATACATTTACTTGAGAAGCAAAATGACTTAAGATAAAAAATATTGTTTTCTGAGTGAGTTTATGCTTAAAAACAACAACAACAACAACAAAAAAAACTGTAATTGAAGTAAACTTAATTAATTGTAGCCACAGTTATAAAACGTATCTAATCAATGTTCCACCTTTAGTGCATTAAAACACATGACAAACAACTAATTTCAGATGTAACAAGGAATCTGCAAATATTATAATGCATTTTATCTTTGGTTACAATTATTTATGAAAATATATAATGCATTATCATATACATTATGAATACCTTTATAATCCATTATACATAAAACAAGGGGGACAACATTACTGAAGCATAAACATTTAATATGAGTCATTTATACTTCTAAAGTAACTGTATCTTAATTCAAGCACTTTTAGATATTTGTAATGGAAAACAAGACAAAAATGTTAAGTGTTGTTTTTGTAGTGTATTTCCACCACATTTTTCACAGCAAAATACACATTTTGGGGTTCTTTGGTGTTGCATGCAGAAAGTAATTTGTTTCTTTTGCCAGCTAATCAATGTGCCAACAGTTACTGTACCAATACAGTGGCGACCTTCATAGAGGTCACACACACACACACACCTTTATAGTCTGGTGAATTCAATATACGGCTTTCTACCCAAACACAAGCATATATACATGCAATCTCCTCCGTTTATAGCTTTCTTTCACACACAGAACCAGAGCGTCTGCGCGCATTCTCCTACGCTCTTGCGATTTAACCTTGCTCATGAAAGACTCTATCTCTATCTGTGGGAGCATCTCTATTCACCTTGGAGGTGAAACTGTCACGCGTGGCAGTTATGTCAGCTTATTTACTGTAAACTCCAAAAGTAATAAAAACAAACCGCACATAATATGTTTTATGAAACTCCGAAAACAACATTGCCGGCATCCATCTTCAAAGATTATATTCTGACAGGAGAAACATGCCATTGGGTTTAACAGCAATAAATGCTCAGAGCATATATATTATTTTATTTTATTCCCCGCTTATCTTCTGCAGTTCTCTTTGCTGTTTTGTTTTTGCCTCCCTGTCCTTGGGTGGAAAATACATTCCATTTGCTATGATGGTCCACTGGAAGTTCACACAATGAAAGAGTTTTCATCTGAAGTTTTTTTTTTAAAGTGAGCAAAGCTTTTCCTTCGTGAACACACATATGAAATTGATCCAGCTGGAATCAGGTATACTAATGCCATCTCAGCGCTCCGGCTCTGCCGTGTTAATCCCTGGAAAACAGTGGATTTGAGTGTGGAAAGCTAATTTCTCTCTCCATAATAGATGAAAGAATGAGCGGCGCAGTGTCACAGGCGGTGTGATGGAGTGTTACGTCCCAGCGAGGCCAGATATCAATCACCCCGTCTGACGGACAGGGCACACACCCTTCGCCAACTATGAGACAGCACAAATTTAGGGTGGGCTTGTTCTCTGTAACTATTTTGAAATGTTTTTTTCTTATAATCTTTTTATCTTTATCTTATATATTATCTTGCTCCACATCTGGTTTAGAATACACCAAAATATATGCAAAATTCTGCCATATTTCTGTTTTTTAAAGACTGCACTGACACTAAAATGAGGTGGATAACACTAACTTTGCAATACTAACACACCTAAATTAAGATGAATAATGAGACTATTGTCTTCTGTATAAAGCTGCTTTACAGCTGAAACTGAACTTGTGTCATGAATGATAAACACATTTATTTGACCTCATTAGGACTTGCTAGCACTTTAATTATTTTCTTGTTTATTACACCGAAGCCTCTTTGAAACAATCCATACTGTTTAAAGCGCTATATCATTAATTGTGACTTGTTTGACTTTAAAGGCAGGAGTTTTTAAACTAAAGTCCAGTGGCCACAAAAGAGCACAAGGGGGGCTGTGGAAAATTTGAGAGAAAAACAAAAGATTTTACAAAATGTATTTTTAGGGCTGTTAAAGCTAATGCATCCACTTAAAATAGGTATGAAGTAAATATTACAAAAATATCAACAGTACTTATAGTGAGAAAAAAAAAAAGAATAATTATACATAAACACACACACACACACACACACACACACACACACACACACACACACACACACACACATGATTTTACTTCAGTAACAGTACTCACTTAAAAATGTTGGGTTAAAAATAACCCAACGAATAAGCCAACGTTTTTTACTGTGTATAAAAAGCCAGTATTAAATTTACAATATATTTAATTTTGTAGACAACAATCACACTTTTTTCCCTCACACATTATAATCTCACACAATCGTTGTAAAAATCTATCAACCAACATATCTATCTATCTATCTATCTATCTATCTATCTATCTATCTATCTATCCATCCATCCATCCATCCATCCATCCATCCATCCATCCATCCATCCATCCATCCATCCATCCATCCATCCATCCATCCATCCATCCATCCATCCATCCATCCATCCATCCATCCATCCATCCATCCATCCATCCATCCATCTTCTTTTGAGAGTTGAGAAAAAAGTTCTGTTTTGCTAACTTCCTCTATTCGATCATACATCCTTTCTATAAAGACGAGATCTCAGCAAAGCCAAATGATTCACAGGAACAGACTTTTTTCTGTTTGGCTAATTTTACAGATTGGCTTAAAAAGTGCTGCCATAGAAACAGGTGTGATTTCTCATAAGATCCATCAGGTAGAAGGAAAATTGTTTCAACGCTATATAAATAAATTAAAAAAAGTATACTGCACCTTTGAATGTTATCATCTGTTCTTTTATTGACTGGGCGGTGTCTTGAATAATTAAATTTGATATGATCGCACGCGCTTGAACGAAAGATCATCACTTTCAATTACGAGTCACTATAAATATCTCCCTCAGCCCTCAGCAGAACAGACGCACATATTGCCAGCTAAGCTATATGCAAACAGTTGGCTGGATAGGGAGAATGAAGGACAAAGAGCAAATCCTCTCATTTTATTCTCCCTGTCTCTCTTCAATGTCTGTTTGTCAGCATGGCAATTAGGACCTGAGGTAACAAGACCGAGAGCGAGTATGATGCTGTGACTCGCACTAATGGACGTCCCACTGGGCCAGAGTGCTTCTGTGCCGTGAGGAGAAGGTGCCAGAGTAATCGCCCCGCCACGGCCTTGCCGAGAGCCTGGGGAGTGAATCAGCACAGCTGGGAATCGGGCATCAGTCTCAGTAGGCCTTCGGGACGGGCCACTCCATCTCCTCCAGGGAACCGTTCCCTTTTACAAAGCCAGAGAGAGAGAGAGAGATTAAGAGAGAGGGAAGGGGATTCAACTACTACATAAATGCTTCCTTTATTTGCTTGGTTAGTCCTTGAAGCAGAGTTCTTAAATTTGTTTTTTCCCAATGTTAATTCCCTTTCTGTTCTGTAAGAAAATAAAGCACCTCCTGGAAGTAATGTAAATGGTTTACGTACTAATATCTTCGTAATCATGTTATTTTTGCGCTAATGCCAAACTGATTTCCCCCTCGTCCCAGTAACAAAGGAAAATGGCTCCCCATAGGATTTCTGTTAGTTCAAAATAAACATCTTCAGCTGCTGCAGATTCAGGTAGTTCACAATCATCTCTTCATATACTCCCTACTGTAAGTGTCCTGACTATCTAATGCTGTTTTTTAAACAATCTCTCAATTTATAAATTACTTCTGCACTTTGAAACAAGTATCTTATGCTGCAAGACCAGGTTTTTATACTGGGTTTAATACGGTGTTAATGGGTCCATGTAAAAGAGAAATAAAGAAAAGTAAAGAAAATGTAGATTTGCATGAATCTGAACAATATATATATATATTTTTTTTTTTATCACTACAAGTACTATATATATATATATATATATATATATATATATATATATATATATATATATACAGTGAGGAAAATAAGTATTTGAACACCCTGCTATTTTGCAAGTTCTCCCACTTGGAAATCATGGAGGGGTCTGAAATTGTCATCGTAGGTGCATATCCACTGTGAGAGACATAATCTAAAAAAAAAAATCCAGAAATCACAATATATGATTTTTTAACTATTTATTTGTATGATACAGCTGCAAATAAGTATTTGAACACCTGTCTGTCAGCTAGAATTCTGACCCTCAAAGACCTGTTAGTCTGCCTTTAAAATGTCCACCTCTACTCCATTTATTATCCTAAATTAGATGCACCTCCACAAGGCTGGAAAGGGCTACGGGGAAATTGCCAAGCAGCTTGGTGAAAAAAGGTCCACTGTTGGAGCAATCATTAGAAAATGGAAGAAGCTAAACATGACTGCCAATCTCCCTCGGACTGGGGCTCCATGCAAGATCTCACCTCGTGGGGTCTCAATGATCCTAAGAAAGGTGAGAATCAGCCCAGAACTACACGGGAGGAGCTGGTCAGTGACCTGAAAAGAGCTGGGACCACCGTTTCCAAGGTTACTGTTGGTAATACACTAAGACGTCATGGTTTGAAATCATGCATGGCACGGAAGGTTCCCCTGCTTAAACCACCACATGTCAAGGCCCATCTTAAGTTTGCCAATGACCATTTGGATGATCCAGAGGAGTCATGGGAAAAAGTCATGTGGTCAGATGAGACCAAAATATAACTTTTTGGTCATAATTCCACTAAACGTGTTTGGAGGAAGAAGAATGATGAGTACCATCCCAAGAACACCATCCCTACTGTGAAGCATGGGGGTGGTAGCATCATGCTTTGGGGGTGTTTTTCTGCACATCGGACAGGGCGACTGCACTTTATCAAGGAGAGGATGACCGGGGCCATGTATTGCGAGATTTTGGGGAACAACCTCCTTCCCTCAGTTAGAGCATTGGAGATGGGTTGAGGCTGGGTCTTCCAACATGACAATGACCCGAAGCATACAGCCAGGATAACCAAGGAGTGGCTCTGTAAGAAGCATATCAAGGTTCTGGCGTGGCCTAGCCAGTCTCCAGACCTAAACCCAATAGAGAATCTTTGGAGGGAGCTCAAACTCCGTGTTTCTCAGCGACAGCCCAGAAACCTGACTGATCTAGAGAAGATCTGTGTGGAGGAGTGGGCCAAAATCCCTCCTGCAGTGTGTGCAAACCTGGTGAAAAACTACAGGAAACGTTTGACCTCTGTAATTGCAAACAAAGGCTACTGTACCAAATATTAACATTGATTTTCTCAGGTGTTCAAATACTTATTTGCAGCTGTGTCATACAAATAAATAGTTAAAAAATCATATATTGTGATTTCTGGATTTTTTTTTTTAGATTATGTCTCTCACAGTGGACATGCACCTACGATGACAATTTCAGACCCCTCCATGATTTCCAAGTGGGAGAACTTGCAAAATAGCAGGGTGTTCAAATACTTATTTTCCTCACTGTATATATACAGTATATTAGGGATGCACGATATATCGCCACCATATCGGTATCGGCTAATACATGTTCGTTTTTAATGTTATCATTATCGGCCCAATAAGAAAATTTGGCCGATATATTACAGTTTTTCTCAGTCGCTTTGGTGCATTTCTCACATCACTATTTACATTTGCACAAGTTAATGCAGTTCTCAAAACAATTAATACAAACTGCAAAACCTAGTTGATAACCTGCAAAAGCGTGTCACTTGCTCAAAATGGATAGCTCATTCCTCAAAGCAAGTATTCATGTCAATGAAAGTGTCAGTGTCATCAAGATGAAAAGTCCTGACACCATTGTTTATGAACAAGATAATCAAATGGCTTTGTAATTTTTTCATTATGACAGTTTACTCTGTAAATGTTTTCCAATGCAAAAAAGTCAGATCTTGGTGACACTACCTGAAAATGCTCAAGACAGCACTATATACTATTTGCACAGCCATTTGAAAAATACAGTAAAGTTACACATTACTGTATTTAGTGAGGTAACTGAGTACAAGACACTGAATATGTATGTTTCACATTTTTACTGCATATGCTCTTTGCAATTCTAATTTGTTCACAGCATTGTGCAAAAGAAAAAATACACCCTTATTTACAACAAACATAAACTCCCTTTGGGTAGAGCTGTGCACAACTGTAAACAATATTGCAGTACATATTGGAACTGAACATACAACATACATAGTACTGTAATCATTCATGCACATCCAGACATTCCTCTCTGTCTGGCCACATCATTTCATCTACATCACAGCGAATATCATATCTTGCTCAATTGCAAATTGTTCAATTTAGGAGACATATTCAGAAAAAGAAAAAAAAAGATTTAAAAAAAATGTGTAAAATTAGCTTGACAGATTTTGACAACTAGTTCAACATTTTTGTATGTAATGACTCAAGCAATGAAATGAGGACTATTAGTTTTATATGGAATGACTATTCAGCATTCACAAGTATAGTTAATTTTGACTGACATGACATAAGCAAATGATAATGTTATAAAACAGCAGAGAGTTGTATGAAAGCAATTGATGGATGTTCAAAAGCATTTGCAATTTGTTGGAAGGAATGAGAAACTGATACTATGATGTGCACAAATGACTAAATGTTGTGGAGGTTGAACTAACTGTTGTGCAAATGTAAATAGTGATGTGAGAAATGCACCAAAGTGACTGAGAAAAACTGTAAAGCCGATAAATAATGTATTATTTCCTTCAGCTAAAACACCTCAGATGCACACTGTTCGCCATGAACAGTGAATTTGCTGAAATATGATTGGAATCACTTTCTAAAAGGAAAATACTGGTAAGTGCAACATGTGCAGTGCAAAATCTGTCATATAGGCTCCATACAATTATAATGAGAATATTATAATTGTGTGCTTGCGATATGGCTTTTAATGTTGAGACTTTTGTTTTTGTAATCTGGCTCTAAAAATTCTATAAACATTTGGATTTAGATTTATTGGCCAATATATCGGGTATCGAGACAAATCAGACACAATTATTTAACTATCACAATAATTATTCTATTATTTTTTGATACTGTGTATTTTATGATAGAACCAATGGTCAATGTAACCTCACCTATACCATGTTTGGTCTCTATAAATTGGTACTTTGAAGATCGAAATGATTGTGTACATGAAATGCCGATAGCTGCGCTACATATTAGTTTTACAAGAATCTTTCTTAGTTTCTTCATCAGAAACCAATCCAGCTGCACATGCAAATGAGCACGCTTAAAACAAAGATTCATAAATCAACCACAGAGGAATTTTCCCGCTTGGAAATTCCACCCTTCTCATTGGTCAAGCAAACCCGGAGAGGTGGGGCCTTTCTCAGGCTTTATTAGAGACAAATTCACAGTGACTCTCTCTCTCTTCTTCTGGCCTCTACTGCTGCTTCTTCGGGTTGATGTCTGTGGGGACTGTGGGCAGGCCGTGACCACAACCTTCACTCTCCCAAAAGAGTCAGACTGTATTTTCTTCAATCCAACTCAGAAGAAAACTGCAGCTTTACCATCAGTGAATGGGCAACCATCAACTCTTCCGACTTCCTCACTCCTTGGTTGCCGGCAGGTCACAATCTGCATGTGCTCAGCCATGTGCTCATGGAGAGAGAGAAAACCGTCAACCAGAACAAAGTCAAACAAACCACTCAACTTCACCAACTTTTCTTCATACAATGGCGAAAAAATCGATTGAGACTCATGGAACCATCAAAATTATTCCACTGTAAAGGCCATGCAAGTATACATTTAATGAGGTGCTCTGAAAATGATAAGCTGATGGTTCTTTTCATAGTTAAATAGATCTTTCCCATAGTTCCATTTCCTGCTTCCGGTTCCATTCTGTCACTCACCATTTTACCTATGCATGTATGTATGTGTTTATGTAACCCAGGTGGGTTTTCTGCCTTGTTTTCCCATATCGTGGCTCCACACGGTGTTCGCGTCATTTTACTTTAAATATGGCCGCGCGCTATTGTTTGGTGTGTGTGGGAGCCGGTGTGTTTGAGCTGCTGCAGATGCCTCTACCATTCAGTTGAGATTGTGCTGTTTGACTGACTTAATGATACGGGAACTGGCCAAGTTCTATGTATGGATGGTGAGCCACTAGGCCCGAAACTGAAGCTTTGGAGTGCACGCATCTGCCGGTGTGGTAGGAGGCGCTGCACCTGCTCCCTTCACACACCTTCACACACCTTCATCATTGAGTGAATACTGAAACTTGTATATGCTTATTAACAACTCATTAACAACTCATTAACAACTTTGAACTGAACTACCTATGTGCACATGTAAATATTGTAAATGCTTGTTGTCTTATCTCTTTGTAATACAATTCACAACTTAGCACTGCATCCTTGAGTCTGTGTCTCATTAAACTCCGCCTTTTCCTCCTTGAGCTGAACCGAATTTTTCTGATACTGGTCCACTATTTTTACCTACTATTGCAGCAATTATACATGCTACATAACTGACCCTGACCCTAACCCTAACACTAAATCATAAAGTTTAGTTATGTTTGTGATTTAGTTAATAAAACTTGTGCACAATACGTATTTGGTTCTGATTCTCTGCTTGCAACAAAGTTTACTTTACGATTTAGATTTTGACTCTTTGACTCTCTCCTTTGACTCTCTCTTTCTCTCCGGGAAATGAATATTTCTTAGAATTAATAAACAATATATATATCAACAAAATATCCTATCCGGACATCACTTTTGGTCCCTACTGTAGCTACAAAATGTCATGTTTAATTCAATCTGTTATTTGTTATTATTTATGAAATATACAACAAATTTCTGAGTGAAAATTGCATCTGTGTAAAATGAATTTATTTTGATATATGTGAATTTCACACACTCACATACTGTGCATACATACATACACTGTAAAAATGATCGTCATTTTAACGGTAAAAGACTGTAAAAATGCTACAGTGAAAAACTGTTAATTGGTTAACAGAAAGTTTCCGTACTATATACGGTAAATAACTGTGATAGATCTAACGGTACATTTCACCGTTATAAATACCGTTATATTTACAGTTTTTGAAAGTGAAAAAGAACAACTCATTGTATAATTTACAGTGAAAAACCGTAAATTGACATTCACACAATTCCCTGTGTGACACTTCACATTTGATGTATTTTTGTTGAAATAACTATGTTTCTTCATAGTTTTCTTCGTTTTTTCTAATCAGTTATGTGCATTAGGGTTTTATGTTACATTTAATGTTGTTAAATTAATGTTTATTGCATTTTTAAAATTTCATGTGTGTTACCGTGATGGTGTTTAATGTTTGTGTGAATGACACTGTGCAGCTTCTATATATTAGTATTAATTAATAGTATTAACTGCTTGTGATGAGCTTTGATTGATCATGTGACTCATCACTGCTGTGATTGGTGGTTATCAGTGTATTACAATGGTACAAAACAGATATTAATACTTCAATAGGACGGTAAATTCACATTATATCAGATAATAAAATACGGTTTATTACTGTAAATTTTAAGTTAAGTCTGTAAAACCAATAACGTTGCTACCGTATTTTTGATGGTAAAGTTCTGGCAACCACAGCTGCCGTTTTTTTACCGTAAAAATCACGGTTTAATTGTTTACAGTGTACATACATACAGATATAAGCATGCAGATATTAGATATAAGAATCACGTCATTTTTTTCACATAATAATTGGGCTTTATGTACCTGCCTTAATATTTCAGGAAGGGGTTCCTACACAAGGGGATCGTCATATGTGCCATTAAAAAGTTTGAAAACCCATTCTCTGAGACTCAGAGAGAAGAAGGAGGGAGAGAGAAAGATGACAATGAGACGGGAACACGAACAGGTACAAATCTGACAGTAATCTGCCTCTTCTCTTCTAATCATGCTGTCGGTGTGAGAGATGAAGGGAGTAGGGAGGTGATGGACAGCTGGTGTGATGTTGGTTAATGCTCTTTCATCGGCATTAACTGATGAGAGAGCGCTGGCACTCTGCTGATTAACAGTCCCTGTATAAAACTTCCTCATCAAGAAGAATAGATCTGCCCCAGTCTGTCACCTCTTTAGAGAGTTGTATAAACTCGGAAGATTTACTGCCTCACTTTGCACTATATTTGTCATGACAAACGTAATCTGGTAAAAGCTAGCGGTATTGTACAAGTCTTTGGTCCTGTTGCAGTGACTGGAGCATTTTAACGATTAAAGTGTCGCATTCTTTAAACACATAGTTCAGAGGTTAAGACTTCAAGTGGATGAGCAGTGTTTGACAGTATTGTAAAATGCAGATAAACTTGTGAGTGACCTCACAGTTTATTTTTTATTTGATAACGTGATGTGTTGCATGGCAACCATAAACAGGCTAATATATTACTTGCAAGATTCTGATTATAATTCATAAATGTAACTATTTACATCACAGCTCTGTTGAATGCATGATGCCAGTTGTTTGACAAGAATTGTGTAACAGGTGTGTAAGGATGAGGCCAGGGCGAATCCAAATGCTCACACAGATTTAATTATAAAAGGCAAAACATAAATAATCCAGACCAGAGATCAAGGCAATAATCCAATAAACATGGAAGGGAAACCAGGAACATTGAAGAAAAACCCCATGGGAAACCACACGCTACTCCAACTTCCAACTACCAACTTTAATTTCCTGAACCTCACAGCTATGAGGTTCCAGGTTTGTCGGCCACATTACAGTTCAAACACTTTATTTTAAGATGATGTTGTTACATGTTCTCTATATTAATAACAGTAAATTATGCATAGTTACAAGTAACTAACCCCAAAACAAACCCAAACCCTTATGGAGGGCATTTTCTGCCAAATTTAAATAAATAAATTAAATGATTAAAATGAAAATTAAAACCAGATTAACGATTTCATTACAGAAAACAGTACGCAAAATATGTGACAAAATTGAGAATGAAATTAAATGATTTCATTTTCACAGCATTATCCCTGTCAAATTGAAAAATAAAATGCAATTGGTGATTTCACATTTCATTTTCACTACAGTCTCGAGGCAAGACTGCCAATATTAAAATGAAAAGCCAAACGTGAAAAAGAAACTACAAATGCAGTTTTTACAATGCTTTTTAGTAACGCTCACGCAATAATAGTGACACAATTCAAATACAAATGTAAATTTTCGTTTTCATTTTAATTCCTCTTTTATTTCACAGTTTTCATTTTCGTTTTCATTTTCAAAGACAACCTGCATGCAAATTCTATGTTAATGAGTGGGTGTGGCTTATTCTAGTAACGGCGCTGAGACACGCCTTCTGTAAAGCTAAGTCATCGACGTCCCGCATGAGTTTAATGTGTGAAACAAAATTATTTAAATGTGATTATATTGTAATCGAGATGACGAGATATGGCCAAATCTGTTAGTGAGCTTTTGCGGGAAGCTGCCGCAGCATTAGAACATGGAAACAACCAGCCTGACCATGTTAGTTATGATGTTAGACTCAGGCTAGACCATAATCGACGATGAGGTTCATTCATGTATTAGGCTGTTTTGGAAATTCAACTATTTGGGTGTACAGAAGTCTTAGTAACACAATTTCTACAACAATTATAGCCAGATATTAATACCCACTGGCTTTAACCGAGAACCTCGGCCAATGTTTCATTCGCGTCGTGCCTAACAACGCCCTTCAGCCGTGACTTATTCAGATACAGCACTAGCCTAGAGTAGCCTACCTTATTGCTTTTATAAAACGGTTACCACGCAATACAAATATTAATCCCGAAACATATGTATATATGCAACTTTCATGAAGTAAAATGAATCACTAAAAGCCAATTCCTTCCGCTGGAGAAAAAAAAAATAGTCCCTGACCATTTGCAACAGAAGAAGTTACATTATTTCCTCATTAGATGGTCTTAATGAGTGAGTCAGTCAGTCAGTAGAGAAGACTTTTGAAATGACTCAAACTTGTGATCACGGAGAAGAAAGACGCAACTGACATGACTATAGGCACGGACAACCCCTATTAACTGTTAAAAGTACAAGATATCACACCGGGTATTCAAACGGATTTTTTATTATGAATATAGGACTGACCTGAAGGAAATATCTAGCCTACTGTAAATGCAGGTACACTCGGTCTCATCCAGAAGTTGTTACTGGAAATGAAAATCAGCATTGTGATTATTTTTGTACACAAACTTAAAATAACCAAAAGACACGTAGCCTAACAGTTAAACAGCGGACAGATACAGGCTAGTGCTGTATCTGAATAAGTCACGGCTGAAGGGCGTTGTTAGGCACGACGTGAATATGAAACATTGGCCGAGGTTCTCGGTTAAAGCCAGTGGGTATTAATGTCTGGCTATAATTGTTGTAGAAATTGTGTTACTAAGACTTCTGTACACCCAAATAGTTGAATTTCCAAAACAGCCTGATACATGAATGAACCTCATCGTCGATTATGGTCTAGTCTGAGTCTAACATCATAACTAACATGGTCAGGCTGGTTGTTTCCATGTTCTAATGCTGCGGCAGCTTCCCGCAAAAGCTCACTAACAGATTTCGCCATATCTCGTCGTCTCGATTACTATATTATTTAAATAATTTCGTTTCACACATTCAACTCATGCACGCGGGACGTCGACGACTTCGCTTTACAGAAGGCGTGCCTCTAGCGCCGTTACTAGAATAAGCCACACCCACTCATTAACATAGAATTTGCATGCAGGTTGTCTTTGAAAATGAAAACGAAAATGAAAACTGTGAAATAAAAGAGGAATTAAAATGAAAACGAAAATTTACATTTGTATTTGAATTGTGTCACTATTATTGCGTGAGCATTACTAAAGAGCATTGTAAAAACTGTATTTGTACTTTCTTTTTCACGTTTGGCTTTTCATTTTAATATTGGCAGTCTTGCCTCGAGACTGTAGTGAAAATGAAATGTGAAATCACCAATTGCATTTTATTTTTCAATTTGACAGGGATAATGCTGTGAAAATGAAATCATTTAATTTCATTCTCAATTTTGTCACATATTTTGCGTACTGTTTTCTGTAATGAAATCGTTAATCTGGTTTTAATTTTCATTTTAATCATTTAATTTATTTATTTAAATTTGGCAGAAAATGCCCTCCATAAACCCTAACCGTAACTATATAATTAATATTACTCAGAACTTATTTGAGTAAGTAGCCTACAATGTAACGTTGTCACTTTAAAATAAAGTGTAAGCCAGTTGAATATTGAATATTTCAACAAATTATCAAAACTTTAGCAGCTGTATGGACAAAATGTTGTGAATACATAATGCTTGAATGTGGCAAACATTTTTTTTTTTTTTTTAATTACACTTTTCCATTTTAACTTTTATTATTTAGATTGTTTGCACTTTGGGAGTTTCAAACCAGAAAAAAAGAAATAAAAAATAATAAAAGTTCTCATCTGTGCATTATCGCACTCTAACAATGGGTTGCATTTCCAAAACACTCGTGCTAACAAGCTCATTAAAACGGAAATATGTGCAGCAGACGCAAGACAAAGTGTTATTTTTATAAATGCATATGCAGAGTTGCTTTAGCTGAACACATATTAAAAGACATATGCTTTCTATTTAGGATTCACATGTGAAAAACACAGTCTCCCTTTATGTATATTTCTTTTTTCCCCATTTCAGAAGGGTTGTTATATGACACCGATGCTGGTTTGTTTGACCTGATTTGCTGACATGCTTCCTACATGAACCAAACATGTAGCTTCATAATCAAATCAGAGTAAGGACTGTCACACAGCCTGGACAAAAAAAAAAAGAAAAAAAAAAAAGAAAGAAAAAAACAGGTGTACATGCCTGACGAGATGTCATCTCTTTACAGCACAAACACTACACCTCTGTTTGTTTGCCACCATGTCAATGAAACGTACTTCCATTTAAAACCCCATTATTTTCTGTTACCTGGCTGATCTACTGGCTCTGTCTCTCTGCAACGGCAGTGTTCGTTCATGTCACATAGCCAGTTTTGACCCTTGCGTTTTGCCCGTGGCCACAGTATTCAATTGTATTACTTACATTGTCCATTTGCTGCGATAAAAAACAAACAAACAAAAACAAAAAAAACGACACAAAATTCATGTGCCTCGTAATCTTGAATCAGAATAACTTCCCGTCCCTCTTGCAGCATCTCTTGTCTTCTCTGACGACGAGGGCGGGGCAATATCTCATGTCACTCACATGAGATCCACCAATAGCAAAACACAACCATCCAATCAATTCCCCACAGACAAATCAAGCACGGTTCTACATTTGTTCTTGTCCCATAAGCTTTTCACTCAGATATACATCACAATATAGGGAAGAAAATACTATCACAGCTTCCGTTTCATGTCGGCTTTAAATTCTACACTTTGAGAACTTTGAAGAATTTGACTGGAAAATTACAGGATAGTTCTGAAATCTCTATTATTAAAGATAGCCAATCTCAGTATACTATGAGGGTTATATCAAGAGACATAATTAAATATGGTTAACAATGTCCTAACAATCGAATTATGACTGATGTGCCGCATTCTAACTCATCAGGGTTAGATATCAATTGACAGCTAAAGCCTCACTTCCACAATATTCCTGTAATGATGAAATATGCTTTTTAGAAAATGCGATCAAGGCCACAGTTGCACATACTTGCAAAATTAATATTGATTACTGTTCTTAAATGAAGATTTCCTTAGAGACCATTCCATCAAATTTCAATTTAGAAATGTCAATGTCTTAACAATATAATGTGTTCGTGTATTATGTTTTTTTTATAATAACTTGAATGCATTTTCCAAAATTGAGTACACTTTTCCAAAAACATGCAGCCGTCTTTGTCAACATGCAACTCGACACAGCAGCTAATCTTGTAAAGTTTACTCTAACATTTCTAAAACTGATTAAAACCACAAAAACACATTTGTTTTTATTTTATTTAGCAGGCTGTTATTGAAATAAAGTACAGCACAATCCCTGGGAATGGAACCTGTGATGTTCTCAGCAGTGATTTCATGTTTTATACGTGTGTGTCTCAAACATGCTTGAAGTGTGAAATCAAGCATTAGATATATTAGAAGCAATAGATGCACTGTTCGGCATGCCTGATCTTTATGAAATAACACAGATAAACATTTTCTTTTCTTTTTTTTTTCATTTGCGCTGCATTCAAGGTGTACAATTCAGCATTTCATGCATTACCTAGGAATTTAAATCATGACCTTGGCATCATGTTTGTGCTACAGAATATGAAAGGTGAGAAAAAAGAAGAAGAGAAAAACAAACAAGCAATTGATACATAAAGTTTTGCCAATGGTTTTGTTTGAGTGAGAAAAATATTTCAGGAATTAAGAAGGACCTGCTCATTGAGAATTTAGCAGAAGAGTTTGGAAAATGTATACTTTGTTGACATCCTTATAAGACCATATTCATAACTCATATTGAATATATTGAATCATGGAGAGAGGTTTTTGTCACAAAAACTAAATACAGCACCACACTGATTATAAGTGAATGTCGTGAGAGACACGTTGAGTATAAGCATGGAAGCAATGGCTTCCACAGAGAAATTTCTTCACAATACGTCATAACATTCTCCGAAATGTCCCAGCTGCCGCCGTAGCGCCACAATATGCTGTAATCTTAAAGGCAGAGAAAGGGAGAACGAAAGAGAGTAAAATAGAAGATTTAAAAAGGATTTACTCTAAGAGAGAACGATTGTAAAGCCATATCTGTCTTATCTCATGGCTTCCACACTTGGGAGATGAATGAAGCAGCTGTCACATTAGAAACATACAAAAGCCGTAATCCCGCAGTAAACAGACAGCAGTGATCCAGGACCGCCAGAGGAAAGAATCGGACGGCTAACAGAGGGTCTCAGAGGGACAGCGCTGTGTGTGAGTGGGCAGAGACCCATCACGAAGTCACGTCTTCACGTGTCGAGTGGGGGCCGCTTCATGTGAAGAGTCAAACAGCCAGGATCCGCAGATTCCTTTCTTCCACAGAACAGAGCGGAGAGGCATTTGGATTGTGTTAAGAGAGAAAAAAGATATCGAGGGCTGGCTGGGAGGGCTTTGTTTTGGCCCCCTGTGTGTGTGTGTGTTTGTGTGCCCAAGGGAACGGGGGCCCATTTGGAGAAGAAACGGGGCCAACATGAAGAGTCTGCAATTGTGATGGATCTGGCAACCTCTGGAGTGGCTCAGGATCTGCAGAAAACCCACGTCTGGACTGCATTCAGCCAAATGAATCACGCTGCTGTTCAGTATTCACTTGCTAATGATTCAAGTGAATCATCATAAAGCAACATACTGGTTCGTGAAAGGGCTGAGACCATGCACATGAATCATAAATGACACGGGAACAGCGTGAATGACGTGTCAATAACTTCACCAGCTGTTTCACTTCTTCACTCGATCAGATGGCTCAGAAGTGACCTTACGAAATGAACAGAAGTGTAATGAACTGTGGAGGAGTTAAAGTGAATGCTGAGAAGAAGTTGAATTGCATGGACACATACAGGCATAGTGATGCATAAATATTGCACAGCTTGATCTCTGACAGCGGTATAGAACATCAACAGGAAAAAAAAAATCATATTTTATAAAGACAATGTAACGGTCACCAGCTGGAGTGCCCTTGAGAGCCACCAGAGGGCACTCCACATAAGACTATCACTCACAAACTACATTTCCCATAACTCACTGCCCGGACTCATTATCACTGATCACATTCACCTGTACCTCATTCACTGATTGCATTCACCTGTGTCTCATCCTGTTAGTCTGTCTATTTATACCATGTTCATTCATTCACTCACCGCGAAGTCTTGTTTGTGTCACACTGCATTTCTGAGCATTCTCCTAGTTTTCGTGTTTCTTGGTTCTTGATATCTTGCCCTGTTCCCTGGATTACTCTCTTGCCTCTGGTCCCTGCCTGCCTGCCTGTTTGTTTGTTTTGTTTGTTTCTTTGTTTTGACTACCTGCCTGTGTATGACCCTAGCCTGTACTTTGGATTACGCCTCTGGATTGCCCCAGCCAATAAAGCTGCATTTGGATCTCCTACTTCGTGTCTCTGAGCAGTTTCGTGACAGAAGACTTCGCCACACCCAGATCCAGCAGCAATGACAAACATGGACCCAGTAACTAAACTCTGCTCCATCTTCCAGGATGGTCGCCCCATAGAGGACTATGTGGGTGAGTTTGTGGCTTGTTGCCACCTGGCCCCACTGGACGACAGGGAACTCAAGGATTGTTTTTGGATGGGACTGGATCAGGACGTGAGTTTTTATTTGCCCGAGGTTGACCCCAGATGGACTCTGGCTCAATATATAGATTTTGTTTTGCTATTTTGTGGGTCTCCCTTCATAGTGGGCGAGGTTGAGCCCGCACCTCACGTCGCTTCTGCTGATCCAGAGACTGTTCACGTCGCTTCTGCTGATCCAGAG
This sequence comes from Abramis brama, assembly GCF_963993115.1. Taxonomy (NCBI): domain Eukaryota; kingdom Metazoa; phylum Chordata; class Actinopteri; order Cypriniformes; family Leuciscidae; genus Abramis; species Abramis brama. The sequence continues at coordinate 3,840,187 of NC_139971.1, forward strand.
ACTGTTCACGTCGCTTCTGCTGATCCAGAGACTGTTCACGTCGCTTCTGCTGATCCAGAGACTGTTCACGTCGCTTCTGCCGATCCAGAGACTGTTCACGTCGCTTCTGCCGATCCAGAGACTGTTCACGTCGCTTCTGCCGATCTAGAGACTGTTCACGTCAGTCCTGCCGAGCCAGAGCCAGAGCTTCACGTCAGTCCTGCCGAGCCAGAGCCAGAGCTTCACGTCAGTCCTGCCGAGCCAGAGCCAGAGCTTCACGTCAGTCCTGCCGAGCCAGAGCCAGAGCTTCACGTCAGTCCTGCCGAGCCAGAGCCAGAGCTTCACGTCAGTCCTGCCGAGCCAGAGCCAGAGCTTCACGTCAGTCCTGCCGAGCCAGAGCCAGAGCTTCACGTCACGTCTGCCCGTCCAGAGTCTCGTCTCGCCGAGACTGAAATTGTTCCTGAGCCTGAATCTGATACTGATCCTGAGCCTGAATCTGTTCCTCTTCCTGCGCCTGTGTCCTCGGACAAGATGGCCGACTCCACGCCTATGTCCTCGGACAAGATGGCCGACTCCACGCCTGTGTCCTCGGACAAGATGGCCGACTCCACGCCTGTGTCCTCGGACAAGATGGCCGACTCCACGCCTGTGTCCTCGGACAAGATGGCCGACTCCACGCCTGTGTCCTCGGACAAGATGGCCGACTCCACGCCTGTGTCCTCGGACAAGATGGCCGACTCCACGCCTGTGTCCTCGGACAAGATGGCCGACTCCACGCCTGTGTCCTCGGACAAGATGGCCGACTCCACGCCTGTGTCCTCGGACAAGATGGCCGACTCCACGCCTGTGTCTTCGGACAAGATGGCCGACTCCACGCCTGTGTCTTCGGACAAGATGGCCGACTCCACGCCTGTGTCTTCGGACAAGATGGCCGACTCCACGCCTGTGTCTTCGGACAAGATGGCCGACTCCACGCCTGTGTCTTCGGACAAGATGGCCGACTCCACGCCTGTGTCTTCGGACAAGATGGCCGACTCCACGCCTGTGTCTTCGGACAAGATGGCCGACTCCACGCCTGTGTCTTCGGACAAGATGGCCGACTCCACGCCTGTGTCTTCGGACAAGATGGCCACCGCATCCCCTGAGCCCGTTCCTGTTCCTGTTCTTGAGCCCGTTCATGTTCCTGAACCGTTGGATCCGCCTGAAGGGTCGTCTCCGCCCCGGCCGCCTGAAGGGTCGTCTCCGCCCCGGCCGCCTGCTCAGCCTGCTCCGCCCCGGCCGCCTGCACTGCCTGCTCCGCCACGGCCGCCTGAACAGCCTGCTCCGCCCTGGCCGCCTGCACAGCCTGCTCCGCCCTGGCCGCCTGCACAGCCTGCTCCGCCCTGGTCGCCTGCACAGCCTGCTCCGCCCTGGTCGCCTGCACAGCCTGCTCCGCCCTGGTCGCCTGCACAGCCTGCTCCGCCCTGGTCGCCTGCACAGCCTGCTCCGCCCTGGTCGCCTGCACAGCCTGCTCCGCCCTGGTCGCCTGCACAGCCTGATCCGCCCTGGTCGCCTGCACAGCCTGATCCGCCCTGGTCGCCTGCACAGCCTGATCCGCCCTGGTCGCCTGCACAGCCTGATCCGCCCTGGTCGCCTGCACAGCCTGATCCGCCCTGGCCTCCCATCCTGCTGCAGTCTCCAGGTCCTCTGCCGCTCCACGGGCCTGGCCCTCCATCCCGCCCCCGGGTCCGCCTCCGCTCCACCTCCCTCCTGGACAATGTTAGGAGCGTCTGGAATCCGCTCCTTAGAGGGGGGGCTATGTAACGGTCACCAGCTGGAGTGCCCTTGAGAGCCACCAGAGGGCACTCCACATAAGACTATCACTCACAAACTACATTTCCCATAACTCACTGCCCGGACTCATTATCACTGATCACATTCACCTGTACCTCATTCACTGATTGCATTCACCTGTGTCTCATCCTGTTAGTCTGTCTATTTATACCATGTTCATTCATTCACTCACCGCGAAGTCTTGTTTGTGTCACACTGCATTTCTGAGCATTCTCCTAGTTTTCGTGTTTCTTGGTTCTTGATATCTTGCCCTGTTCCCTGGATTACTCTCTTGCCTCTGGTCCCTGCCTGCCTGCCTGTTTGTTTGTTTTGTTTGTTTCTTTGTTTTGACTACCTGCCTGTGTATGACCCTAGCCTGTACTTTGGATTACGCCTCTGGATTGCCCCAGCCAATAAAGCTGCATTTGGATCTCCTACTTCGTGTCTCTGAGCAGTTTCGTGACAGACAATGATTCTAATGGTTCGTAAGGCCATGGTTTCAGTTGAGAGGCAAAATTGTCACTCTCACTTAATTTAATCATTCTGACATAATTCATTCACCCTCATGTTACTGTATATATTTATGCTAAACTATCTTTCAAAAGTTTTCTCAGTAAGAAATTTGGAAGAAATTAATACTTGTACTCAGCAAGGATGGATTAAATTGATCAAATGTGACAGTAAAGATGTAATGTTACAATATATATATATATATATACATACATTTACACCTACACCACTTACACCTATTAGGATACATTGAGCAGCAAATCAGCATATTAGAATGATTCCTAAAAAGATCATGTGACACTGAAGACTGGAGTAATAATGCTGAAAATTCAGCTTTGATCACTATGTATTGCAATAGAACATTTTCTATTTTAAATAGTAATAATATTTCACAATATAACTGTTTTTACTGTATTTCTGATCAAATAATTGCAGCCCTGGTGAGCTCAAGAGACTTATTTAATATATTGCTTTTTATGTAGTTTTAACACCCTTTCGGTTTAAAGGCACACTATGCAAGATGTGTACCTTAATAGAACAGCTTCTAAATCATTTCAATGGTAAACAAACTCGTACGGAACGCCGCTGGCAAAACCAGCAATGCAGGTTTGAGAGGTGGCGCCCCGCCAAATCTCGTGAGAATCACGACTTGCTTTACGGCACGACGTCTCACACATCAACAACGTATGAAGCAGCCTCTGTGGAAGACACTAGCACGCATTTCAGACATGAATCATGGCAGAGTCGATGAAGAAAACGAAGAAAGCGCGGTCGGAAGAGCGCAGAGACGGCTCTGCGTGAGTGGTATTTACGACAGTAGCGTTAAATACAAGTTCTCCACAGCGACTCTAGGGGGCGCTGTTTGAGAAAAAAACGAAAAACTGCATAGTGTGCCTTTAAATCCTGGCCAATCCTAATTCTATCCAAGCACAGATAATTGTTTTGTACTTGAAAAACAGGTACATGTACAGATAATGAACCTCCTTTTTTTTTTTTTTTTTAAGCTTGAGGTGACGTGATTGAGTAAATTGAGAGAAGTTTAATTTTTGGTTAAACTATCCCTTTAATTTTAGAGGATATTGTTCTTTGAGTCATTAAAAAGGCTTCTAATATCCATTTAAATAGCCCATACACAATTACATTTTCTACCCACACAGCCTTGAGCACATTGGTACATTGTGGTGGGAGAAAAAAAAAAAAAAAAAGTTAAGTGAAAGAGGCAAAACACTGGTTTTGTAAGGCTCTGTAGCTCAGCAAGTTGTCCCGGGACAATAACCACCAGAAAGCACAAGACCACACTTGGCCTGGACCCGTCTATCAGCCTCTTTCCTTCATTCCTTCCCCTCATCCCAGCCTCATATTTCCTTCAGCAGTATTATTACTGACTCCCCTCTCTGCAGTGTTGTCCAATATGAACATATATTAAAAAGGCAGTGGCCCAAACGAGAGCCCCTAGCTGTGGTTGGGACTCATAATTCCTCACGTCGCAACATGTCGGCGTTGCCACTGTGGAACTGAGCCTTAATTACATTATACGTCATCTTTGGCACCAAACTGCCACCCTCGGCTGGCGCTGTTGGCTGGCACCCTCATTTTGCTCTGAGGCTTGAGCTGGTGGGCTAAAAGAACATGGGAAAAAAAAGAAAAAATAATATATATATATATATATATAGAGAGAGAGAGAGAGAGAGAGAGAGAGAGAGAGAGAGAAACTGAGAGAATCAGAGACATATTACCACTATCACTGTCAATTTAACATGTTAATTTAGATAATTATATTAAAACAAAGCAATTAATCATTCCTCCTGATCCATATCCATATCCATAATAAAATATTTTCCCACAACTTGAGCAATTTAAGCTTGATGTAAGCTAAATGCAAAAAATGTTTTTGCTAGTTCACAGTCGTGACACATTCATATTTGAATCATGAATCATTCTGGTGAGAGCAAGATAGCAATGTACCTTTTCTGGGTTTTTTTTTTTTTTTTTTTTTTGTCTCGTATTGGATAGGAGAGTAGATTTTGACAGGAAATCGTGGGGTAGAGAGAGAGGGGAACGCGATCGGCACCTCGAGCTTGGAATCGAACTCGGGTCGCACCAGACTCAGACTCAGTTGCACCATATGTCGGTGCGCTAACCACAGGGCCATCGGTGCTGACGCGCCTTTTTTTTTTGCCGAATATTGGGCTTTTTGACGGGGTCCGGTTTCCGAATTTGTTTCCACCGAAGGCTTGCACTACGCGCGCTACGCTGGTCGACATCATGCCGCCGTTGATTACGGGAAAGTGTTTACGAAGGTGGACCATTCGAATGCGGTCGGCTGTGAGAAAGTGGAAATGCAGAAAGTGTTGTTTGGCAGTACTTTCAGTCAAAAGAAGGCGATTCAAGTCGAGCTACATGTTCAATTTGCAATGCCGATTTGTCTCGTGGTGGCAAGGACCCTAAACAATACACAACATCACCGCTGTTAAAACATTTGCGTATGAAACATCCGAAAGAATACGAGTTGTGCATGAAGGAATCGACAGACAGCAGCAGAAATACAGCAACTTCAGGAACGCCAAAGGAAGGACAGTCACAGCTAAAAACTTAACCAGACGACCATTACCAGCTTTGCTAGCTCTACACCGAACTAACAGTGGGCCTTAAACATCTAAAAGGCTAATATTTTGGATATTGATTGGATCTTGAGATAGGGTAAACATAAGCCTATGGTAATTGTCAAAATAGTTTTTCCCACTTGTCATCCTGGCATGTTTTTACAGTTAAAATAAAATAAAATGAAAAATACACTGTTGTGGACGTTGTTTACTTCAGTAATGTGTTTACTGTGTTAATGGACTGAGGATGGGAGTAGGATTCGGTATTCGGTTTCGGATTGGGCAGAATCTTAACCAGTGGATTCGGTATTTGGCCGAACCCCAAAAATCTGGATTCAGTGCATCCCTAGTTTGAATAAAATATTAAATAACATTTTTATTTTATGTTCAATTATATGTAAATAAAACAAACATATTACTGACTTTTAAAGCCACATTTGCACATAGCATCTTGAATGTCATCATATGTTCATTTGGGTGGTTTTCTCATCAAATACTGACATATGCGCTTAATTAAGCCTTTATTAAGATTCACTCACCTTTGCTACTGTTACTATCTCAGAAATGCTTTATAGAATCTCCCTTAAGAATAAATGCAGTATTGCAATTGTCAGTACAGAATGAAAGCAAACATCTCCACAGTCACCAGGCGAAAGAAAAGGCTTTGAAAGCACAAATTACTGTAAGTGAAAAGAACTGTTTGTAATATCTCAATGGTAATGTGTGGTCCTATGCATTTGTGTTAATGTATGTAATGATTCAGGTCATTAGTGTTAATAGTAAATAACATTACAGTGACCTGAATCATTATAATAATTTATAAACAGACAATATTCTAGTAATATGCATGCTAACTAGATGTACCGCATGGCGGTACAAAATATGACCGCCGCTCAGGCCTGCACTGGCTTTCCACAAAAAGAAATGACGTGGAGCAATTTGGCTGTATTGCGTGTTTATGTATATACCTAAAAAAAGTAGTAGTATGTGCATGTCTGTCTGTGTGTGTGTGTATGTGTGTGTGTTTGTGTGTGTGTGTGTCTGTGTGTGTGTGTGTCTGTGCGTGTATGTATGCGTGCGTACATGTGTGTGCGCGTGTGTGTTTGTGTGTGTGTCTGTGCATGTGGATTTGTATGTGTGTGTGTATGGGTGTGTGTCTGTGCGTGTGGATGTCAGTGTGTGTGCATGCTTGCGTTTGTTTGTATTCCTGCATGTGTGTGTGTGACAGTTAGGGTTGCCAACTTCAGAAAAGGAAAATGCGGGACAATCGTGGTTATTTATAGGAAAATGAGGGACACTCAAAATATTTGTACTGTATCACACAGTGTACATCATTTCAGTGTCTGCAGTTAAGTTTGTGTTTAAAAGGTTATCAGACATAAACACATTTGTATTGCTTAACCTATTTATGTATTTAATTCTAAAAATAATTTTAATGTCATACATGAAAAAAGTCATATTACAAACAAACCATAGTTCAAAATAACAGCATTTATCTAAAATAGAAAGCTTTTTTAACATTATACACTAGGCTTACAGTTCAAAAGTTTGGGGTTAGTAAGATTATTTTTTGGGAAAATAAATAAAGAAAGTAATTGCCTACTTTTATTCAGCAAGGATGCATTACATTAATCAAAAGTGACAGTTAAGATAATGTTACAAAAGCTTTCTATGTACTTTCTAAAAGCTTTAAAACATTAATAATAATCAGAAATGTTTTTTGAGCATATTATTCCCTCAGGTAGATTACATGTTTTCTTGCGTGGCTGGATGTTAGACTCATGAACAATAATCACGTTGTTTGCATTCGACAAAATTGATTAGCCGAAATCAAAACGTGGACAGTGAAAGGAAATTACCGTTAGCGCGAGACGAGTCCGGCTTGAAGCGGAAGCGACCAGACGGCAGAGGATGTTCGCAAATCAAACAATGATTTGTCTCAAAACAGTGATTAAAAAAAGCTGTGATTGGATGATGACAGGTGTCGGTGATCATTCTCAAGTGTCGTGGTCAGCACTGCTGCTGTTGCTGTTGTATCAGTCAGTGGTTTATCAGCTTGTCAAAAAACGGGACACGGGAGGTCACGCAAGGGACAAATAAATTAGGCCCAAAATGCGGGACGTCCCGCCTAATTCGGGACAGTTGGCAACCTTAGTGACAGTATCATCCTAAACCAGCAACCCTTCGCTCAACACCACCATCTACAGGCCGATGAGTGTACAGTCACTAAATGTGCACATAAATGAATTTATTTTATACCCCCCCATGGATGAAATTCTACGAAACTTAGCATACCCCCAGAGGATGTCAAGCTAATCATACACATGAAATGTGGTGCAGTTCTGAACATCTCAACTGAAGATAGGGGCGATTAAAGCAGAATAATATTGCATTTTCATTTTTTATGGGAGGGGCGCAAATCACAAATGAGTGATTATGGGCTAGGTTGATGTGGGCCCTTAAGACCAACATACCATAAAGATTTCTTCATCCTCGGTGCCACGGTTCAGGTAGTTATTTATGAAAAACTGCATTTTTGGGTTTGGGGGGGCCCAGCGCGGGGGGGGGAGTGGCCCCTGGGGACCAAACGAAATTTTTCCGTAAAAGTCTAGTGGGGCTACATGCCCACCAAATTTCATGTTCCCCGGTGTTTCGGTGTTCCTGGTATCGTTGACGAAAAATTCAGTAGATGATGAAAAAAAAAAAAAAAAAAAAACTTTGACAATCCCTATATGACCGCTTTCGCTAGCTACGCTAGCGGCGGTCATAATAAGATCCTAGTTAATAGTGACTGTATTCCCTATAATCTAAAGTGTTACTGACAGTTTGATCCGCAGCATGAACTTATGTAACTTTTTTGCTTTAAAAATAGCAAAAATCACTATATCTATGTTATATATTTTTTATAGTTGTGTACTTACATTATCCCGACTGTTTCCAACAACTTTCAAACCAGGAGAAATTTGTAATTTAATTTGAGAAACGTCCCGTTTCTTTATTTCCGTTTTGTCGCCGCCAATGCCGTCATATCCGCGTTGTCCCTGGTTTCCGCTCGTGCTGCCATGGCAACCAGAGCTATGAACCAGAGCCGTCTGATAGTAACCAAAGCGACTGACGCGGACAACTTTGTAGTTCGCAATGTCTATTTGCACGCTGTTGTTGTTTCGTTCAAACATTATGGACCATGGCAAGCAGACTTTGGATAAAAAAAGGAGAACTAAAACGAGAATCAATATCAGCACTGTGTTTTCGAGATGCCGAGAGCTCCCATAGACAGTATATAAACGAGAGCTCCACGTCCAAGACTTCGACCGCTCCTACATGTACTTTATTAAACAGGTGAGCACATTTACATAAAACTAATCAATGTTTTATAGTTCAACAATGATAAAATGTCAGAATATGATCTGTATGTTATTCTAATGTTGATCTATTTTACTGCTAGTCTCATACAGACAAACTAACACATACATTTCAACACATTCAAATGCAGTTTAGTGTGCTAGTGTAATGTTAGACCAAGTGAAACAGCGCTGTGTTACCTCACAAGTTTAATTTACTGACCTGTGAGTAGTAATTCTGTGTGTAGTTCGGTAGAATGAAATGTCCATATTCCTTTTATATCCGCGGGACTCGCGTCGCGTTTGGAGCTGATAGCTGTCTCTTAGCAATCCCGAACTGCTTCATATCACAGTCGTGATAAAAACATCGATGTATTCAGTCATCCATAAACATCATTAGATCGGTCGGCTTGACGTTGACGACAAGATCCATAATTCTTAGCAAATGTTGCATCATCAAACTACGCCTTTGTTATTGTAAATAGGTTAGCGACCCCTAGTGGCGAAAAATGCCATACTGTGCCTTTAATAAAAATCAACTGAAGTTTTATTCCCAATAGTTAAGAGCAGCCTGACAGCACCACAATATGAAATATTTAACGGGCAAGAGTTTCAGCCTCATTAATGAATTGGGGCAAACAGAACAAATGAGAAAAAATGGAATAATTTCATCCCATAAAATCATTTTGTGCTATTTTAAGACTAAAGAAGAACAGTGGCATAAGAGAGCAACTATGGACAGAATGACAGACAGATAGCATGATGTTATTATACTATATTTCTGCCAAACAGTTACTGTGCAGGGAGTCTTTGGTGTGGCCAAAATCTCAGCAAAGCCGGTAATAATCTGTCATCTGAAGGAGATGCCCCCAGACAAGGGCTCCTAATCCAGACAGATCAATAGCACAGTCAGGCAGGGCTGTGCTCCCTCTGTGCCCACGTCTGCTCACTGTCAGCTGGGGCGCACAAACGCCTGCATGTCCCCGAGGGCGTCGGGAGGTTAATGATCGTGATGAACAAGGCCCGCAGGGGTCGGCGTCTGCCTGCGAGATGTAAGAGGGGACGGAGAATGTGTTGCGTCCGAACCGAACGAGTGCAAAAGTCTAATAGCGCTTTCATGGATACAGACGAGCCAATTATCTTCCGGGGCCTTGATCACACGACTGCCTGTGCCGTCGACCACAGCCTGTCAAAACACACGGAGGACGCTCTTCCTCTGTGTGTGCATGAGCGAGAACGAGGAAGAGGAGTTTTCTCCTGCTCTGTGGATCAGAGGACACTTACATGCACTGCCAGTCAAACTACAAACTACAAGCAGCAGTTTCATATCAACCCGTTTCAGCAGGGGCTTTTTTTTTTTCTTCTTTTTTTTTTGAAGCATAAGAAATCAAGTAAACCCCCTCCCTCATATAAAATATTATTATTGCAACTTTATTTGTATTATTTTAATAAAAAAAGAAAGAAAAAATAAAAGAAAAAATCAGTATAGACATATATTATTGCAAAAATAAAGCATTATTATTTAATATCATCACAATCATAATTAATAATAATAGTTACAGCCAGAAACATAAACAATTAACAATAGTTGATCAACTAACCTTCACAAATAATACTAACAAATGTATTGCTCATTGTTAGTTAATGCATTAACTAGTTTTATCTAATAGGAGATTATTTGGAAAGCGTTACCAAAATAATAATATTAATATCCATTATTTATGTGGCAGAATTTGATTACACATTTTATTTTCATCCCACAAAAATGTTAAGCAGCACAACAGTTTTCACCATTGATAATAATAATAATAATAATAATAATAATCAGAAATGTTTCTTCAGCTTATTAGAATGATGTCTGAAGGGTCATGTGACACTGAAGACTGGAGTAATGATGCTGAAAATTCAGCTTTGATCACATTGTGACAGGAATATATTACTTTTTAAGATATATTACAATATAAAACCGTTATTTTAATTTGTAATAATATTTAGCAATATTACTGTTATATTTAGCAATATACCACAGTAGGCTATATAAGACTTCTTTCAAAAACATAAAAAAAAAAAAAAAAAAAAAAACTTTTGACAGGTAGGCTACTGTATATATTAGAAAGCATCAAATTGTTGATATAAGTCCATGTGCATCTAAAACAAACAAACAAACAGGACACATTCCTATGAATACTAATGAGATCATGTTGGAGAGTCAGGGTAAGCTGATTTGAGGCAACCTGAGACAACGAGTGCTTCAGACATTGTCAGTGTGAGAGAAAACACAGTGCCATGCGCCTCGGAAGGCAAGGGTGAGTGATCTGGAACAGCTTCAGGACACCAATGGGACCTTGATAACAGTGTGTCTGTGAGTGCACGTGTGTGTGTGTGTATGCTTTAATTGTCAGAATGGCTGACAATTGTTCAAATGTCAAAAGATGAAATGCTGTTTGAATGTATTCCTGGATTTCTCTCAGGATTGTGCATTGTTTTACACAATTCTTCCAAATGAGCCTTCTTGTTTTTCACAATTTTGTGTTTGATTCCAGGCAATGGAGGGCTTACCTTATCACTGATGTCATCGGGAAGATGTGCTTTTGGGACCATTGAAAAGACTGCAGGATATGCACTGGGAAACACTATACTGTACATTCAACCTAACTAAGATCTCCAATAGAGCATTTCTCCACACGTGCACAGACGTAGGGTTAGGGTAACCCTAACCCTACATTCACAGCAGTTTCCAGCTGAAATGAACACTATCGTGGAAGTAACACACCAACAACTTATTGCTTTTCACACAATTTATGACTCTTTCGCATGGTTCCTTGCACAATACTGTAATGTTATGACCTCAAAACACTTACCATAGTGCATGATTTGTAAGCTAATACATTTTGATGTTTCACATCACACCAGCTCCATATGTTTGGCTTTTCTGGTGTAGTAAACTTGCTCTGTAGTTCACCTGGTACAACATTGCGCTTGAGATGTGAAGCGCGTCACGATAAAAGAGCTCAAAGACTCGAAGAAGCAGCTAAAATAACATAGTTTCTTCAGCCATTTTGTTTTATGTCATGTTTGCTCAAGACAAAGGTTTAGTGTAGGTGGTAATGTTATATTCAAACACGACAGAGCATTAACCTTTTAGTGCCTCTTAATGGACATTTCTTTTCTGAACTGCTGCGATACGTACAACAACCAATGCAATAAAACATTGGCAGCTTCACATTCATCTGTTTCGGATAAAACTGAGCGTGCTTTTAGTGCCACTCGTTCGACATTTCACTACGACAGTGTCGTGAGAACATTTTGCAGAAGTGTCATCTCAGGCATGAGTGTCTGCATGTCTACTCAACTCCAGAGGTGGAGAGAGTACTGCAAATTTGTACTCAAGTACAAGTACCGTTACATTGCTGAAATAATACTCAATTACAAGTAAAAGTACTGGTGTCAAAAAAGTACTTAAGTAAAAGTACAAATTACTCTTCTCAAAAACTACTCAGAGTACTAGTTACTAGTTACTTTTTAGTTGGCGATAGTTAATGTATTACCAATAAATATTCAACCAAATCATAGATTTATGTAGAAAATGGCTACTTTTAACACGTTTTTACCTTATTGTCGAAGGACATTAATTAGTGGTCATGATACTGGAATTTCTAACTTCAATATGACACCTTGAAATATGTCAGTATTCAGTTGGCCTAGCCTATAATTTTTAATACCATCGGGAAAACTACCACATACTTAATATTTTAATATCTACATTTTTGTCCATCCATTTTGTCAATGCATTCATTATTCTCAAACATCAAAAAGCACAACACTCATTGTAACAATCTATTTGAATGGAAAAGTTTAATTCAAGTCTTCTGAAGAGACACGTCACTTTATACGGTGAGATTTTAATTTAGGCTTTTGTTTACATATTTAAACATTGATCAATAACCATTACAATAATCTAACTTAAATATTTACTCACTCAGTGTATTTGTCTTTACAATAGGGTAACGTTAGTTGCAATAGCTCACACACAGCACAAGGAAGCTTGATTTCAAACTGAATTTAATTTGCAAAAAAGACTAGATTTTTTCATAACTTTTGACAACGTTTAATTCAAGAGCATGGAGAGATTGGAGCTGGACGTCATTTGAGTCTGCAGTGAGAACCACTTGGAGAGATTCGCGATTGCACATGATGACACAGTCCGAGAACGCACACTCAATTTCCGAGTCCAGTTCATTCGTATTTGAGAGCTCGCGTCCAGTTTTCTGCGATCACATGAATGTGCCCTCGCGTTACAATATTGCACTCGTGACATTTGCCATTAAAATATGCCATAGCAACTTGCAGGTATTAATACAATTATGCGTAATAGGCCTACCTGCAATCCCGCGCTGAGAGGAGGCGGGTGTGTCAAACTCGCTGTCGTTGAGATGAGAGAATGAGAACGCGCAGCTGGTATCGTATCGATGTATAGGCCAAAATGAGTATTGACAGATTTTTCAGTATTGATATGTATCAAAATATAGATATTTTGACAATGTTTCTCCAAACTTTCAGTCCAGCCATTAATCACTCTGAGCTCCTCGCCTCCTTCACTTAAAACCTGCTGCGACTGTGGCGGCTTTAATTCAGTCCAAATATCAGGGGTTTTATTGGTCCGTTTACGATCGAATATTTTTATTGGCTACCGAAATGCCGGTCAAAGATTTGAATATCAATTCAAATTGTACTCAGTAACGAAATGTGATTTTACAAGTAGCGAAGTAGATTACTTAGTTTAATATGTACTTGAGTACAAGTAAAATTACAGATTAAAAAATATACTCAAAAAAGTACAAGTACCCAAAAAAACTACTTAATTACAGTAACGTGAGTAGTTGTAATTCGTTACTTCCACCTCTGCTCAACTCTCAATTAGAGAAGGATGTTAGTTGCTGAGTTTATGCTCTAATATAGGCATACAAACATAAAGGTTAGGTAGAACAATACATTTTCAATCACGCATAGCTATTTCAATCAATACTTTTCAGTGTTGAGTTAGGAAGTTTATTTGGAACCTCATTGTGATCCCCCTGTGGGAAGTGCAGTTGTCATTGAGATTAGCCCACGAGCTCCTTCTTTCTTGCCAGAAGAGATCATCTGTCTACCCTCCTCTTCCTCCTCCCATCTGTCCCTTCATCTGTTTTTACTCCCAACTTGCCTCCTTCACCAATCCCCTCTTTCATTTCAACAACACACGCAGTTCACATCACCTCATCCCTCGCTCCTCTCCTCCCTAACCTTGCCCTGCTCTGTAATAATGTGAGTAGGAGGTTTGTGTTGAGGACTGTATTTACCGGCGACAGCCTGCCATTGCTAGCCAGCTAGCGGGGCTCTTCATCCGTTCTGTGTAATTAGCCGTGATGCATGTTGTGTTCTGTTTAGACCCCTAAAAATACAGCAAACTACAAAACGGAGCTAAAATGGCTGCTTGTGGTAGCATGAGTGTGGCGGAGAGGTTTTATGATGTGAGGGAACTTTATTGTTCTGCTCTCTGAGTGGATGTGATTTTGACACATGGGGATTGGGGTTAGAGTCAATTCCTCTCATGGTTAATGGAGTTCTGTGTCTATTTTCATCTGTGGACTAAAAAATCAAGCTTTGAGACAACAAACAAACCTCTCTGTCGCAAGTGTTAATTTTGTAAAAAGACAAAAACTGCTACGTGTTATACATTTATATATTTAGACAGAGATATGTTACAAAGTAAAGTTTTTGTGGTTTGTTGAGGGTTTTTACTGAAATGTATGGGTGAACTAGTCATCTTCAGAGTTTGAAAAATAAATAAAAAGGTCAATGGAACTTGCAATGCATTTCCCACAATCACAACTTGATATCTTGCAAGCTTGTTTCCACCACGAAAAAAAAAGAAGTGGTAATTGCAATGTATTATCTGATTTGTGACTGAATTGTGAGATATGTGCTCGCAATTGCCGGTTATAAAGTCAGAATTGCGAGATATAAACTTTTACTTTTTTTATAGACTTTTTTTTCTTGCAGCTGCGAGTTCGCAATTTAGGCTTTGTAACTCCTAATTGCAAGTTTATATCTTGCGATTCTGACGGGGCAAAACAGTCTTGAGAGATATAAACTTGCAATTACGAGAAAAATGTCAGAATTGTGAGATAAAAAGTCCCAATACCCTTTTCCAATAAGTGGAAACACTCAAAATGGGGTTCAAAAGTGCAGAGTTCTTCTATTTTGTATGTTTCCTGTTTTTCATTACAAATGATATCTAGTCAGCATAATTTGATTGAAAAGTCCAATTGAAAACTGAACATGAATTTCATATTTTCTTAGTGTATGGTACGACCTGCAGCACTCAAGTGTACAGTATAATCTTGATCATATCGTGCATCTCACACAGGCGGTTTTCCGGCACAGCGTTCTGGAATATGTACAAACACATCTGAAAATATGTTGAGATGTGAATTTTTGATTTGTAGCTCCAGGCAAAGGTTTTCATATGCAAGCGTGTATACTGATCATTTTTGAATAATCACTTCATTACAAGTCCATGCCTCCAAGGCCTACCACATTTCCTCCAAACAAACATGTTTTCTTAGGGCACTATTTTTACAAGAAATATGAAACTTCCCCCTGCTTTGACAGTAACAACAATGTCTGGCATGTAAAAAATGGACATAGGCCTACACTATCTACTGTAAAGAAGTCCAACGTCACATTTTGGACAGAACATTTAAAACAATATGTATAAATTAACAATGATGAAAGTATTAAATATTCCAAATAATGGAATGCATATAAATAATATATTAATGTTAGTCTCTTCTTCCTGCGATAATGGAACTGTTCTGAAGGAAATGAGATTTACAGTGGCTGACCGTGCTTATCAACGTATGACATTAATAGTTGAAAGTCCTGTAGGGTTGCAACTCTCCACGGGGAACACGAGTAGTTGTTCTTCTGTAACATGCATTATGTCTCATACAGCAGAAGGTAAATACTGAATAATGCATTTTTCATTTTCTGCATGTCACTGATAGGCGATGTGGAAATTGCCTGTGTAAACCATCTTTACGTTCGACACGACATTCAGCCTGTGGAGTTCCACATCTTCACAAAGGCTGAGGTTAGACGGCTCTGGGATACTAGAGATCCTAGGCATTGGAAAATACATAATTGGTGACTACATGTTAATACAGTTGTATTTTTCATTTGTGCTTTTTTATTATTATTATTCAAAATGAGGATTAAGATATCAAGGCAAACAAAAAAGATTAAATAGAATAATAGTTGATATTTATTTATTTATTTATTGTTCTGATCGGGACCAATGAGAGAGAGAGAGAGAGAGAGAGAGAGAGAGAGAGAGAGAGAGAGAGAGAGAGAGAGAGAGAGAGAGAGAGAGAGAGAGACATAGAGAAGAGGCTCTTGGCATGGGATGTACTGACAGGTTATTACGAGCTTTGTGGAGGATTAGTCCATAAAAAACCCCTCAGCCCTGCGGCCAGGCTGGCCAAAACCACACAAATAAAATAAAATAATCTCTGTATAATGGATTAGAGAAGCACCCCCACCCCAAACACACACATTCACAGTGAACAGCCCTCAAAGAGAGAGATAATTATTATTTTAATTTTTTTACCTCTGTCCTGATTTCTGTTGTTTTGGGTTGTTGTCTCTCTTTTTTTTTTTTTTTCTGACAGGGAGAACATTTTGCCTGAGGACACAGCGATTGGAATGAGCTTAAACTCCCACAATCCTGAGATGAAAAACAGACTGGAAAACATTTAAAATGCTTAAAGCTGCCGTTTAAAGCCACGCTGTCCCTCCTGGTTCAACAGATGAACATATGACTCATTTGTGTTGGAAATATCAGAGTAGATATCAGAACAGAGCAGGGTAGAGACGATCTTTCTCTCTATTATCTTTTTTTCTTTTTATCTTTCTCTTTTATGTTGCACAAATGTAATTACAGTTAGGAAAATAAGTATTTGAACACCCTGCTATTTTGCAAGTTCTCCCACTTGGAAATCATGGAGGGGTCTGAAATTGTCATCGTAGGTGCATGTCCACTGTGAGAGACATAATCAAAAAAAAAAAAAAAAATCCAGAAATCACAATATATGATTTTTTTAACTATTTATTTGTATGAAACAGCTGCAAATAAGTATTTGAACACCTGTCTATCAGCTAGAATTCTGACCCTCAAAGACCTGTTAGTCTGCCTTTAAAATGTCCACCTCCACTCCATTTATTATCCTAAATTAGATGCACCTGTCTGAGGTCGTTAGCTGCATAAAGACACCTGTCCACCCCATACAATCAGTAAGAATCCAACTACTAACATGGCCAAGACCAAAGAGCTGTCCAAAGACACTAGAGACAAAATTGTGCACCTCCACAAGGCTGGAAAGGGCTACGGGGAAATTGCCAAGCAGCTTGGTGAAAAAAGGTCCACTGTTGGAGCAATCATTAGAAAATGGAAGAAGCTAAACATGACTGTCAATCTCCCTCGGACTGGGGCTCCATGCAAGATCTCACCTCGTGGGGTCTCAATGATCCTAAGAAAGGTGAGAAATCAGCCCAGAACTACACGGGAGGAGCTGGTCAATGACCTGAAAAGAGCTGGGACCACCGTTTCCAAGGTTACTGTTGGTAATACACTAAGATGTCATGGTTTGAAATCATGCATGGCACGGAAAGTTCCCCTGATTTTGGGGAACAACCTCCTTCCCTCAGTTAGAGCATTGAAGATGGGTCGAGGCTGGGTCTTCCAACATGACAATGACCCGAAGCACACAGCCAGGATAACCAAGGAGTGGCTCTGTAAGAAGCATATCAAGGTTCTGGCGTGGCCTAGCCAGTCTCCAGAGCTAAACCCAATAGAGAATCTTTGGAGGGAGCTCAAACTCCGTGTTTCTCAGCGACAGCCCAGAAACCTGACTGATCTAGAGAAGATCTGTGTGGAGGAGTGGGCAAAAATCCCTCCTGCAGTGTGTGCAAACTTGGTGAAGAACTACAGGAAACATTTGACCTCTGTAATTGCAAACAAAGGCTACTGTACCAAATATTAACATTGATTTTCTCAGGTGTTCAAATACTTATTTGCAGCTGTATCATACAAATAAATAATTTAAAAAATCATACATTGTGATTTCTGGATTTTTGTTTTAGATTATGTCTCTCACAGTGGACATGCACCTACGATGACAATTTCAGACCCCTCCATGATTTCTAAGTGGGAGAACTTGCAAAATAGCAGGGTGTTCAAATACTTATTTTCCTCACTGTATATACAATCTTCATCGCTGGTAGAAGTATGCTTTGGCATATTACAGCAACAATAATTAATTGCATTATGGTTGCATTGCTTAGTTGCATTTACTTGTTAATATACAGATATGTCCGCAGAAATTAAAAATTAACAGACTTAAGACAAATAATCTCTTACATCAAGCTAGTATATGATGAAATGTTTTAATTCTAACTCAGTGTGAGATTTCAAATATTTTACCCCAAGAGCAGAAACAAGAGCATAAAAATGTTCATCTTGAGAAAGTGGCTTGAAATCTTTGATTAAAGTCTTCTGAAGTTAGCTCTCTATTTTCATTGGAGCTGGCCCAAAACTGTAAGCTCCGCACAGAGAGTTAAGGTCATGGGTTTGATTTCCACACGCAGACAGATAACACACACACATCCAATGCACTCGGTTTGGATGAGAGTGTCTGCCAAATGCATGAAATGTAAATAAGCATTTTGCTGAAAGTACACAAATTAATCTGCCTGTTGGCACTGAGGGGATTCAAAGATTTAGTTAAGTAAAATAGTCTTTGAATTTAGTTTGCACATTGAAACAGTAACAGTTGCACTAAAACTTCAACAGCAAACTCATGTTGTGCTTTCACACCGATAGCATTTCTGTCCAGCTGTTGAGAACTAAATACAATCTTCTTGAAGTCTAATTTACTGATGCACTAATGCTCAAAAGTTTGAGATCCATATGATAAAAAAAAGTCTCTTATGCTCACAAAGGGAGCATTTATTTGATCAAACATGCAGTAAAACAGTCATATTGTGAAATATTATTACAAATTAAAACTCAATGTGAAAATTCATGTGATCAAGTCTTCAGTGTCACATGATCCTTCAGAAATCATTATAATATGCTGATTAGCTGCTCAAGACACATGTATTATTATTATCAACATTTTCAGGATTATCTGATGAATAGACAGTTCAAATAAAAGCATTTCTTTGAAATTGAAAAATAAATATTTTTGTAACAATGTAAAATTTAATGCATTCTTACCAAATAAAAGTATACATTTCCTTAAAAAATAAAAATAATTGAATGGTTGGGGAAAGTTACTTTTAAAAGTAATGCACAATATTCTGTTACTCTCTATAAGTAACCAATTGCATTACATTACTTTTGCGTTACTTTTTCTCACCTGGGCTGGGCTTGCTTGTTTGTTTGTTTTTTAAACAAAAGTGAAACAAATAATCCTCAGGCTGAAGGCTTTTATTTTAATCCATCCTGAACTCATGAGATAATTGAACTATGTTACAACACAAGGAGGACATTTCAGATGAAAATCATACGATTAGTAGAAAAAAGTCAGCATGAAGGTTCACCGCTACAACTGGGGTGTAAGCAGATCGGACGGAAACGAATGTGACTACACAAATTCATACGAATTATAATTCACAGAAACGTAAAATAGTTACGAATTGCCATGAGATTGTGTTGATTTAAACTGTGAACTTGACTTTGAGAATACATGCTAATCTGAAGGCTTGCTGTATTTCACTGTTCATGGCAGATAACAGCATCCAAACACACTCTCAGAGCACTGTTAGTATTGTTGCTTATTACACTATGACAACCTCCTCTACACTTCAGCAACAAAACTGTCTGTTTCCTCAAGGTTTAAGTGCTGCCTTCATCCAGTAGATGCTTCAAGATCCTGACAGGTTTTCACCGGGATTTATGTCAAGGCTCTTTGACAGGCAATTCTAAGCCATTCGGCATTTGTTGTTCAGTCGTTCTCTGCACTCTTCGGCATGTATGGGGATAATGTTCTGTGTGAGGATGCTTCAGTTGGAGGACAATGACTGAACTTTTTGCTTGTTAAAACTTTGATGGTTTGCAGATTCATGTTGCCCCGGACACGTTTAAGCCCCGTAACACTAACTCCCCCAGTGTCCCGTGGCTGCTCTCATATTTTACTGTGAATAAAGTGGGCTTTACTGTTAACACCCCATTTAAGCTTTATTTAAATATGAACAGTAAGACACAATAAATCCTGGCAGATTTTGGCTAAAACTTATGCACATAGTAAAGAGAATGGGTGCCTGGGAGAGTGTGTGGTGTTCTGTACACAGTACTAAATCTTTAGTTTCATCCTCAGATGGCGCACTCGTGGATCGTTCACAAACTTGCTGATGAATAATGCCAGCAAAAACGCTCTCCAAAATCTTACTGGATATGCAAGGAAGTTTGTGAGTTTTAAAATGTAACAGTTTCACGACTCGTGGTTAAACAGATGGCATCTTACCTTCCAATTAGGTGGTTCATAGTTGGAAAATAAAGTGCAAATCAAATAAGGATATTCATTAGGCTGTACGAGATTAGACATTTATTTTAAAGGGGTTATATGTATCTTTTTTTCACATGTTCAACTTTCTTTAGTGAGTAATTTTACTGCTGTTTGGGAATGATGACGGTCTGCAAAGTTACAAAACACAAAGTCCCTCCAGCAGGAGTTATTCTCTATATCAGTGTCACTGTTTCTGAACTCCCTGAAACAAACACTTCACAATGTTTCTCATTTAAATAATTCCCGTCAAAGGCATACTCAAAATAAATGGGCTAGTTAGTTAGTAGTGTGCTGAAACCAAGCATGCCGCACAAGTCCTGAAAAGTGAAGTCAAAGTGCCTCGATTGCCCCCTTTTTATTACTTTTTTTTACCATTGTTCTATATAATAATAATATAATAGATATAAGTGTTTGTTTTTTTAAATAAGTTTGGTCGTAGTTAGTTATTTGATGCTATGGAAACGGGAATGTGACATCATGATTGACAGCTGTGATTGACAGCTTCTCTAAACGAAGTAGTCGCTGAGGCACCAACTGACTTTTTGGGGGATTTTTGGGAGGAGATTGGAGCTTCAGCTTTAATTTCTACATGTTTATTTCACATTGACATGAGTTGTTCTGCAGTAAACTGTAAGCTACTAACGGTTTCTGTGAGAGTGAGGTAGCAGAAGCAGGTCCCAAATCTGCGCAAAATGTCAGCGCCATATTAGGACTTTGGCGGCTTCAGTTTTCACCAATGGAAGAGAGTGATGGGGCGTCGTCCATCTTTTTTTACAGTCTATGGTTGAAACTGGTGGTTATGGTAAGGGGCGGGACATTTCCCAAACATGCTCAAAGCGCTTGACCAATCACAACAGACTGATCTAGCCGACCAATGAGAGCACATTGTGCTTTTCAGAAGGAGGGGCTTCATAGAGACAGGTGCTAAACAGGGGTACGTTTCCCAAAAGCATCGTTAGCCAACTGTGGTCGCAAGTTCTGTCGTTATCAGCAAAGTTCAACGAGTTGGTGTTTCCCGAAACTATAGAATAGAATGGAATAGAATAGAATAGAATAGAATAGAATAGAATAGAACAGAATGAGGCATTTATATAGCGCTTCCATATGTACTACTGTACACCCAAAGCCCTTTTCAATCATATCAGGGGATCTCTCCTCAACCATCACCAGTGTGCAGTAACCACTTGGATGCTCACCACACACCAGCTATAGGTGGAGAGAGGAGAGAGAGTGATAGAGCCAATTCAATGTAAGGGGATTATTAGGAGGCCATGATTGGTAAGGGCCAATGGGTGGAATGTGGCCAGGACACCGGGGTTACACCCCTGCTCTTTACGAGAAATGCCATGGGATTTTTAATGACCACAGAGAGTCAGGACCTCGGTTTAACATCTCATCCGAAGGACGGGACATAGTTCTAACAAACATTCGTAAACAGCATAGAGTTTTAAAAAGCAAATCATGCACATAGGCTAAATAATTTTTGAGAATTTTCTGAAAATGACATACCCAAATACAAATGTCTGTAGCTCTTAAACCTTATGGTCCACATTCATAACTCTGATCTTTTTTTAAACTAGACACTTGAAACTTTGTTACACAAGAGTCATTATAACTCAAAGTAGTATAGGAACAGAGTAAAACAAAGTAAAATTTACATGAAAGTGACTCACGATTTCTTTGAATTAACTTCACTTAGGGAAAAAATTATCAGACTTATATGTTAAGGGCCTGAAAACACCATAAAGATAAAATTGAATGTCTGACCATGTTTAGATTCAAATTTGAGGATGATACTCCCAGAAATGTAGTTTCTGTAAGCTTTTATTCAAGAAAAGTATAGGCGTCCTTTCCAAAATGCAATTTGGAGACTCCAAATGGACACCTGGCACCCAACCACTTGACCTAAGGAGTAAACACTACATAGGCCTACTACATACATGTATATCAATTCAGAACTGTTCTGCCATTCAAACCACACAAGAAAAAAAAAACGATTTCAGCACAACATTTGAACATTTGAACAAAATTCTCTTTATTTTGAACAATTCTAATAGCAAAAACAGTGATTACTCACTATATATATTTACATTCCAGAAGTGATCCTTTTCAAACTAATGTATAAAATACATAAAAAGAAAATAATAAATGTTTTAGAACATTTCTAATTACAAACGTGGTTTTTAATCAAATAAATTGCAATAAACTGATAATTATAATGAATATCCTATTACTTCCTGCTGCTCTTCATCGCTGCTCTTCATCTTCTGCAAAAATACCTCCAAATCTCTTCTGTAGTCGACGATCCATGATAGAGATGCTCAGATACATGCTTTGGAGTAAATCCGTGCGTTTATGCGAGCTCCATGTGTCAAAACATTGCGTGTATATGTGTGTTTACAGTCTATGGTCGGCGAACTGTGTGTGCGCATGTGCGCGCGAGTCCGAGTGGCGAAAGCGCACATGTGAATGAAAACATTGCGCACTTGAATTTGCATAAACTGTCTATCACTGCAATCGATTTTAGTTGGCTAATACTCCCATCAATCAAAACTTCCCTGAATAGACATAATATTAGTATAATATTAGTTTATGATTGTCAGTTGAATATTTGTTATAAAACAAAGCTTAAAAAATTAATAAAAGTATAGCCACGCCTCCGACGGCCCGCCCACGGGCCGATGCTAGCTAACAGGTTAACCTGTTAACTAGCATCGGCCTTTGGGCGGGCCGTGGGGGCGTGTCTATACTTTTATTACTTTTTTTTTACCTTTGTTCCATAACAAATATTCAACTGACTATCATAAACTATGCATCATTTGAAAGCTAAAAGACTCAAGAATCATTTTCTGAACTTGTTTTTGCAATCAATACACCAGAGAGGAAAGGGTTACATTAAATGTTGAAGGACTGGTCATGTAAACATGAACAAAATGAACGGCAATAGACATCTTTCATCTCCTATGGTTCAGAACAGTTCGGACGAATCCAAGAAACAGCAGCAAACATCAAAATACATAATAGATCAAAATTATGTCTATGAGTGTTGCTACACTGAACACATTTTGCAACTTTTTTTTTTACAAATCAAAATGTCTCTATAAAACAATAGCAGATGTGTCAGAGAACATGCTCAACAAATTAAAAGTCTGCTACTTTTCAGTCTGTCACGGGCACTAAAAGCTTTAAAGCATGACTGATGAATTATTCCCATGATTCTATTCTAATGAAAAGGCTTTTTGTAACATGCAGCCTCAATCTCAGATTATCTCCTCTCAATATAACCTAGAGTAGAGTCTGTGAGCAGGCTCATTACTCCATGCTTATCGGAAGAGATTCTCCTCTCAAACTGACTCTTTCCTATTCAAGCTGACTGACATCAGGACATATTGATATGAGAAGCTTTCTATTTGTTGTCATGGATGACAGGGGTAGGGATTGATTAATTCCTGTCATCATCCTTCATCAAACTTCCCGACTTCTATGAAAAAGCAGGGAGAACGGCAAAAGCTAGAAGGGAGATGGACAGCCATCATCCGCCTGTTAAATCTGTTATTGAGGGGACATCCTCGCCCAAACGCATGTCATAGCCTCATTTGCATATTTTGGTCTTTGATTTTCAGATACTGATATCACCGGGTTAATTAAATGTGAATGCTGAAGCTATCAAACGATTTTCTCTCCCAGAACTGCTGTGAACTTGCTAACAGTCTTGAATGTTTTGAAACATCTAAAGTTTCTTGGCCTCCGCCCACCCAAATATTCTTGCTGTTAGCAGATCATTTTATTAGTCAGTATTATGACAAGCCGTTCATGCACATCACAATAATAATTGGCGTAAGTCAACCACATTCAAACCATCGATGAATCAGTCTGTCTTTGTCTTGCTTGCTTTTATTAATAAATGCTCCCCTCCCCCCCCCCCCCCCCCACACATCCATATTGTTTTGTATTGCTTATGAGCTGGCATTGCGACAGTATTGCAATTTTTGTATTTATTATTATTTGTTTATTGTGTGGAGATTTTAAGTAGACACATCCGATAAATAGAAACGGTTAAAGGCAGGGTAGGTAGGACTATAAAAAAAAAAAAAGATCCAAATTTGTTAAAACTTTCTATATATATCAATACATAATTAAAATGTAAGTACTCTGAAAAAAAGAGTATAAAAATCAAGTGACTCTAGACCGTTTAATCTGTATTAAACACAGCTCATTATTTCGATTCGGGACGAATCAAAGGATTGGCTTAGGCGACTGTCACTCTCTCTCGCAACCATGGCAACAACCCTTTTGCCACGGGATCTGCCCACTTGCGCGCGGCCGCGCGCACGTTTGATTTGAGGAATTCGAGAGGCACTGAACCTAGGAATAGCAAAACAATGGCAGAGAAAGAGCAATCACATTACCGGCATGCAGTTAGTGAAGGCAAACAAGGCAAAAAAAAAGAAGACAGTACAAGAAAAGGTAATGAACAAAAAGTCTTTGGATAAACAAAGAAATAAAACGCGTGTCAATATCAGCGTAGCTTTCCAGCGACCACCCCGTCCTCAGCCTCTACTTCCTCGGACCCTAGTTGCACGCCACGGCCTCTTGCACGACCTCCTCTGCTTCGCCCTAAAATTATTTTTATTTTACAAAAGGACATTTTACAAACCTACATTTTGCGCATGTGCTCCTGCATGCACTTTTCCAGTCACAACACAGCAATCAAAGGAGGACGCGCTGAAAACTGTAATGCTGTTCTCTTCCTTCGAATGTTTGAGTTGCAGAGGAATTTGTGACTGTTTCAGCTGTTCAACCACATCAAAGTTTCGTAATTAGTAAGTCCGTGCTTTTTCTCTTTTTGTTCTTATGTGCTGAAGGGCTGCTGTGCCTTGGTGAAACGGTGTTTGTACGTGAAGAGCTCTTTTCCAAAACGCCATAAACCTAAAAAGCTGCCTCAAAGAACCAGCAAAAGTAATGATTATGAATGTGTAAAATATTGCAATAAGACATTTTAATTGTTTATTAATTTCTGTGTCGGCTGCAAAGATGAAGTTGACGATATTTGACTCGCGATCTTCGCAGTAGGCTAGTGAACGCATGCACCGGAGAAATGCACATTTAGGCTACATAGTTTTATTTTGTTTTGGATGGTTTTGTTTAGAACCAGATTTCTGTAAATATATTCCACATTTTTTAGGCCTGTGAGGCGAGGCTACGGTTCGGTTCACGATGATATAATCTCCAGTTCAAGCACCTTATGTTGTGATTGATAGCCTATATTTACTTTATGTATTTAATGCAGGAATGAAAATATTAATGAATTAATGAAAAAAAAAATATATTAAAATTAAGATACAATTAATACAAAACGAAATTCGTTTTAAAGAAAGGCTTTGTGCTTTCTGTTTTGAGGTCTCTGTTAAAGTTTGAAAGTCTCAGTGCAGCTTTCAGAGCGCTCGCGTCCATAATGGAGAACTGTCAAGTAATATTGTTTTTTCCTCATAAATGCAAACACGAAAAATAAAAGACAAAAACTTTTTTAAAAAGACAAACCATAAATTTAGAAAAAAGGCGTTTTGGGGGAAAAATGAATGGATTTATACCGTTTTGAAAATGTTAATTTTTTTTTACTTTGAATTGATCATCAACAATATTGTTGTTTGATTTAATAATCACTGTTGCAAGAAGTGCCTAGTTAAGTTTTTTTTTTTTTTTTTTTTTTTGTAAGTGGAAAAAGTAGGGGGTGCCACAGATTCTGTTTAGTTAGCTCCTTTATTGTTTTTTCTATAGCCTAGAATAATATAGGTCAAATGCAGCAAGTCAAAAGACCAACTGGACCTTCTTTGCCAGTTTGCTCACATTTCTTTGAAGGATGGCAAAAATATCGCCTGAATATCTATATCTAGATATTGGAAAAAAATATCGAGATATTCATTTTTGTCAATATCTCCCACCCCTACATGCAGAACACCATATATGTTATGAATCTTACACGAAATTCATCTTCATCACAATATAACTGATGGTAATGTAAAAAAGTGTATCAATGCAACCTGTTTTTAGCTTATATAACTAGCTCGTTAGCGAATCAAAAAATATATATTTTAAATTTACCAATATCAATATGCTAGCTTGATAGTGAGTACTAAAATACATCTTATTTGTTTATATTCATAAGCAATTAGCGTTAGATTTTTTTATTACATGTGATTCTGACATGATGTCACTACATGCACTGTGCTCCTTCCTCTCTGCTTGTCTCAGGTAAATAATGCGTCTTCAGCTCAGCGGTTGGAGTCGCGCGTTCATGTGTTTTGGGGGCGTGGCTTTGGAAGGAGCCCAGAAGGGAGGGGGTGGAGTGAATGGAAATAATGAACTGTCTTTAAAACAGTCCTGAGAGGTCTACAGACACTCGATTTTTATACTTTCTTTTTCAGAGTACTTACATTTTAATTATGTATTGATATGAACATAAAGTTTAAACAAATTTGAAAAAGAAGTTTTTTAGACCATTCCTACCTACCCTGCCTTTAACATTGATTTCATAACAGGACTGAATCAAGAACATAGAAAAAGGCATGCTACAGCCCATCTTGTTTAGATCAAAGAGTTCAGTTCCTAAATGTATTCATTTTGAGTCAAATGTATGAAAGAGCTTGTTTACACCAGACGTTAAGACTTGTCTGAGATGATCCCATCAGCACTATAAAGCTCGAAATCCAGGCATTAATGAGGTGCAAAACATTTTCAGTCATTACTGTGCTGGAATGTGACCATATTTTATTTGTGACCTAAAATGTATTGGATAAGAGTGATTGACCACCTAATGTATTCACCTGTATGCACACACACACACACACACACACACGCGCACGCACACACACACACACACACACACACACACACACACACACACACACACACACACACTCAGGTAATAGTCAGCTAAATTAACATTCAGCATTGCATTTAAAGGGTTAGTTCACCCATAAATGAAAATTCTGTCATTAATTACTCACCCTCGTGTCGTCCCAAAACCGTAAGAATTTCGTTCATCTTCGAAACACAAATGCAGATATTGTAATGAAATCTGAGAGATTTCTGTCCCTCCATTTTCAGTCTACGCAACTACTACACTGATTCTCAAAATGTTCACAAATAAATCATAAAACTAATCCATATAAATTCTAAACTTTAATTTAGAAGGATGTCCTGTTATTTTATCCACTACAGTAAAAGACCTGGGTGTTATATTAGACTGCAACCTGTCTTTTGAAAATCATATTTCATATGTTACAAGAACAGGTTTTTCCACCTTAGAAACATTGCTAAGCTACGTAACATGCTATCTGTTTCTGATGCAGAAAAGTTAGTTCATGCATTCATGACCTCGAGACTAGATTACTGTAATGCTTTATTAGCTGGTTGTCCTGCATCCTCAATAAACAAGCTACAGTTAGTCCAAAATGCAGCTGCTAGAGTTCTTACTAGGTCAAGGAAATATGATCATATAACACCAATTCTATCATCTCTACATTGGTTACCTATAAAGTTCCGTATCAATTATAAAATATTACTACTGACCTATAAAGCCCTAAATGGTTTAGCTCCTGGGTATTTAACGGAACTTCTATTGCCCTACAATCCATCGCGCTCTTTAAGATCACTAAATTCGAGGCTTCTGGTCATTCCTAGGATATCTAAGTCCACTAAAGGAGGGAGGGCGTTTTCACATTTAGCTCCTAAACTCTGGAATGGCCTTCCTGATATTGTTCGAGGCTCAGACTCGCTATCCCAGTTTAAAACTAGATTAAAGACGCATCTCTTTAGCCAAGCGTTCGCATAATACTACCTTTTATACTACAGTTGAATCATATCGAATGCATTAATATTATGAACAGCAGCTATGCTAATTATTTCCCATCTGCTTTTCTGTCATTATCTCGGGATGCTAGTCCCGAGGTAAATAGAGTTCGTCAGTTCCAGTTTGTATTCAGCCTCTCATGGAACCTTCAGATGCCCCAACACCCGTGAAGAGACGACTCGACGCCTGTGAAGAGACGACTCAACGCTGGCGATATATTATGCCCTAAATTAATACATGATTAACTAACTATATTTTTCTATGTACATTTCTGAAATGCACTTTCTGTAAAGCTGCTTTGAGACAATATGTATTGTGAAAAGCGCTATACAAATAAATTTGAATTGAATTGAATTGAATTGAATATAAATCAAGCTGTTTAGTCCAAATTTTCCAAAAAGACACGATATGATGAACAGATTTAATTTAGGCTTTTATTCACATATAAACATTCATCATTTAATGCAATCAATACACATAAGTTATGGTAAACAGAAGCTCAAGCATGAACCAATGAGGTTCATTCTCGTGTTACGCAGCACGTTTGAGGTTCAGCAAGAACCAATGAGGTTCATTCTCGTGTTACGCAGCAGGCACGGCGCCAGGATTCCAGTTTTGGATGGGCCAGACCAATTGTGGGTGGGCCTTAAATTAAAAACGCAAAAAAAAAAAAAAAAAAAAACGTTATCCAATCACTGCTTTACCTAATAAAAAAAATATTGACTAATATAGCCTACTGTTATATTATCTTTGCATATACATAATATAGATTTTAATAGCTTGATGCTCTTTAAATATTTTGTTGCATTGTTAAAAGTTTCGGTGCATAGGACAGACCTATCCGCGATCGCTCTCCATGGTTCTGACCAAAGAAGAGTGCTTTGGAATCTCCATTACGGATCATCATACGCATCATACCTGGGCTGCATTTTCCGATAACATTGTCTCCGATAACAGCGCGCTACGAAGACTCTTAAGGTATAACTTAACTAAAGGTATACTACCACTAAAGGTATATCATTGCTAGGCGTCTTCAGGGCTATCATCCACTCGCGAGGCAGAGGCGCTGAAAGGCAGAGGCCCTCCTAGCAACGACGCCTTGTTTGGTAAAACATGATTTTGACGACTTCATTAAGTTTTGTTTTATAGAAAACTCTTTTTAAAAGATTTTTGTTTTGTATAAATTGTATCTTAATTTTGATCAATGTTTTTTTTTTTTTGGGGTGGGCCTGTTGAAAAGTGGGTGGGCCTAGGCCCGTCAGGCCCACCCATGACGCTGTGCCTGTTACGCAGCACGTTTGAGCTTCTGTAAGAGGTTTGTTTTCACATGTCAAGCAAAGTACGGTTGAGCTTCTTTTTATGTTCGCTGATCAATGTTCATATGTGATTAAAAGCCTAATTTAAATCTGTTCATCATATAAAGCGATCATGTCTTTTCAGAAAATTCATATGGATACATTTTGCATCCATGATATTTGTTCATTAACTAATCAATATTGTGAAATAAATGTGTTAAATAAATGTGATGGAACTGAACACTTAATTAATCTAATTTGAAATACAATAAAATCAACCTATTAATTGCATTAAATATTCAAAGAACCTTATAGCACATAAAACCATTTGCATTTTTGTAAAATGGTTATACAAAATTCTTATGTTGTAGATGCTGTCAATAGCAGTTATGTTATAACCATACTTGATGATACCTACCAGATCACATTAGCGATACAGATTTCATTTTTATTTAACAGCCAAATTGATGCTGTGAATTTACATTTGCAAGGTTGAAAAAAAAAAAGCATTGCAAAAATGACTTCTCTTTTCGAACTCCACTGTTTCCTGTAGTGAGACAGCAATGCCTCACATTCCCCGACCATTCTGACAGGGTTTGTCTTGAGAAAAAAAGTACACACGTGTCAATAATAGGCCTTGTAATTGGACGAATGCTGCAACGCTGTCTCTCGGCAAGGTTGCGTGCGCATCGGCCTGTTACTCATGAGAAGTTAAGATCAAACACACAACAAGCTGACGAGCAGTCACACATTGTGCATGCCTCCCCCAGTGCCTCATTACTCAATCCACTGATGCATCGCCATCTGTTGAATGTTTAGGCACCATAAAGAACAGACATGGGTGCAGCTCATCCGTGTCAATCGAAGGTAGCAGGAGACTCCGATGATGGGTCTGGACTCTGTTTAGGGGACTGACGCCCTGCTCAAAAACAATGCCTAATGACCACTGAGATTATGGTTTGTTTGCGAGACAGTATAATGATTTCAAATCTGCCAGGGTTGGGGAGGTGAGACGTAACAACCGGCCAGTTTTACAAGCTATATTGCTTGGAATTCATTTTTGTTTGCTAATTGTTAAAGGATTTGCTTAATAGCTGCTTTCCATTGTTTGGAAAGACAATCCTATGTGAGTCATAAATTATGGTTTCTTTTGGTTAATTAAAGCTAAAGTAAAGTCCCAGTGAGGCTCAGTAGCCAATCCATTAATGGACCCTTGCTGTTTTTATAAGCACAAGGTTAGGTTGGTGCTCCCTGTGAAACTGGCGTTTTAGTTTTCCAAACTAAATCTACTTAAAATTGTAAGTATTAAAAATGCACTACAGCAACTCTTTTAAAACTGTGTTGATGCCATTTAATGGGAAAACAAGTTTTAATGTACAAATGATCAGCAGATTGTGTACCAATTAGAGCAGTATTTTCACAGTATCTGGCAAAAAGAAAATGGTAAGATTCTCAATTAGTGTGACAGCAATAAGCATGAACAGACAAATATGCATTAGTCCGAAATGTAACAAAAAGGCTAATTCAAAACTGTATTGAACAACAGCATTTAATAAACATTTTCCTATACAAAATCAATCTGGACTTCTGCACAAGGACTAAAAATAATATTTGATTTATTAACTTATTTTTATTTTATTTTTTATTTATTTTTTATTCATTAATATGAACCATCCAAACAAACCGTTGCAACCCCACAGCAATCACATGCAGTTATGTTGACTTGCATTAAAAAATACATTACTAGTATAGACTACAGCTGGATAAAGCTGCAGATATTTTAAACAGGTACATTTTTAAACAGCCTCCACAATAAGAAAGACAAATAGATATTCTAATGATCTACAAAATCCCTGGGTAAAATTGAAAGGGAATGAGAAAACTTCTTATTTCATACAATTCTCCATCTTTGTGTCGCTGAAGACAATACACACAAATACAAATGAGTTTTGTATCATTCTAACTTTCCATAACAGCAAAACATGATACTTTAGAGAAATACTTTTCTCTCTGCATGCATTCCTCTGGGACCGTGGTCTTCAAATCTCTCCTGACTGACAGAGTCATCAAGGGCTAGCCTGAGCACAGAGCCAAAATGGCAGCGCAACATTATTGAAAAGCTCGAACCTGCTGTCATTTTCCTGACAGAATCTAAAAATAGCATCAAGACCAGCATCTAACTTTTGATTCCCAGCACAGTGGACATGGAGCTGAGGAGCGGGTGACATTTGAGAGCAATTTCCTTTTCCTGCTAAAGTTCAAGTGCCTGCATCAAAATTTTTCCGAAAGCTAATAGCATTTGAAACCAGCCAGAGAGTGTTAATATCCACGGCGATCTGATGGTGGAATAGCGACCTCCCAGAGCAGTGAGACGCTGAAATGCATGTCTGCATGACCAGCATATGAAAAGCTAGCACACTGCCCTCACATACACTGCAAAACAATATTAAGAGTAGAATGAGGTCAAAGGATCATTAAAAGTAAACAGAAGAGAAAAAGAGGATAGAGTGTCCTAAACAAGAGCAGCAAGACAGCTTTATTTAATATTCACTGACATTTATATAATAGGCTGTATACTACTACTACTACTAATAATGATGATGATAATAATAATAATAATAATAATTTGTATTAGTATTACTATTATTCAAATATGTAGTTATATAAAACCATCATGTTATCATATATAAAATAAATTGTATAAAAATCAGTAGTAGTACTAGTAGTAGAGTATCTACAGTTTACATATTAACCTTTTTGGTATTTTTCTTATACATTTCCCTTTCATTTTATTTTTGCTGAAACTGAAACATGCTGAAACACTGGCTCATCTCCAGTCATTTGTCGACTTAACCCAGGGGAAACGGTTTGTAGCTTCTGAGTAATTGCTGAGAATGTAGTCTACTGTGCTCCAGTGGCAATTACTCCACCTCACCCACTATGTCCTAATGCTACTGGCTGGGATCGGTGCAGCCAGTCTGCTGATTTGCTAAGGAGGATTTGGTGATTGTCCTGCTGAGCAAACTCCCAGTAGGCAAGAGATTGATCACACAAGTAGACCAAAACAGTTCATCACAAAACCCGCAAGAGGTTGGAGAGATGTGAATTTTCATTCAGCAAAAACGGGGGACAATCATAAGCTGTCAGAAAGGGAAGGTCTTTTGTTGTGTCACGTGAAGTGATTGTTTGTGGTCAGGCGCAAGCTGAATAGGTATAAAAAAAACTTCAGCAAAAAACATATTGGTTTAAAAGCTCAAAGCAACGATTCAAACACAAGATTTTGCCATAAATTCATTTAAAACCTTGCACATCTCAGAGCAGACTCGCCATGCGTATAAGTTTTTAAATGATGATGCTTTAGTTATCCTTTGTCTGTATTTTAGTACTTTGTTACGGAAAGAATGTATTCCCAATGTTACACTCATTCTGACAAGTTATGGTTTGTTACCGTTGACAAAAATAAATAAATAAATAAATAAATCCTTTGTTAACGATAATTTTCATCAGTAGTTTAGTTGATGTGAAGAACCATACATGATAAATACATGTCCACATGTGCCAGTGATATCAACCCATGTAGGGGTTGAGTCTCTGCCCAACAGAAACACTCTCTCTCTGGGCTTGTCAAGTGAGAGTGGACCCCTAGGGCTCTGGGCACACCGTAAGGACTTCCTGACTTTATCTCTATGAGAGTGAGATGTGGATGGAGAAAAGTGTCCAACACAGGTGTCGGCCGTTCCATTTTCTGATAAAGCCCATGCTGTTGACCCCTCTCCCACCCTATAAATGGATAGCTCTCAGGCTTATCAGAGCCTAGCAGCCTCAGTAATTCCTCCCTAGTTAGAGCTTTCAGAAGACAACATTACAGTGATACGGCAGAGCTGAGCAGGTTACATCCATACTAAGTGATTGTCGCCTTGGTGCCGAAGAATCTCATCACGTTTGATGCAGAATGCTAATGTTTCGTATCATTGGACTGAACTCCCCTAAGAGATTACTGTTTTATCGTCGTTTGGTTGGATGAAGTGAGAATCAGGCACATAGCGAACAAATGTCTAATAACTTTTCCTCGATCGTCATGACTGGCAGAGAGGGAAATTAAAAAGCGTTGTTAAATCAATGAAGCCGTCTGGGCGAGCCACGCAGGAGACTTCCGTCACCGATCGGATGACAGACCATGGAGGGCCCCACCGGGAAGGCCCTGTCTCGATGCCTTCATTGTTCCACACTCTCTAATGTGGCTAAGTGGTATTTGGCATGTGCGATTATGAACACCGCAATTTACTTTGTGCCTGATATGACAATTGGCAGTTCGTAGGGGGTCCGTCTTACGTCGCAGTACTGTGGGATTTATGCGATTTTGAAAAGCTTTTGGTGCAGGGAGGTGGCAGCGATCACTTCAGTGACTCTCCCCTCGGGAGGCTTCTGCCGAGCCTCCGCCAAGCCCCTTAATCTGATTTAGGCTCTGATTTTGAGAAAAGGGTTTAGAGCTTGGGTTCAAAACGGCATCAGAGCTTGATGGAGGGGGCAAAAGGAAACGTGCAATGAGAGGGATGTAATGGACAGTGTATGCATCACCTGTGCTACATAAGACTAAGCCGCTTTATCACCTGTCAAGCATATTTAGCAAAAGCACTTGCAGCCAATTATGAGTGTAATTCTGACATTTTATGATTCAGAGGTTCTAAATCTTCAAGGGTAAGATGTTACTCCTGTTGGGCGAGGAAGACAAAGACGGAGTTAACATGACTCTAAACTTAAAATAATAAGGACGTTTTGAGGTGTTTGCAATGGCACATTTAGATTGAAGGAAAAAAATAAACAGCACTAACAAGAAGACCTTCAATTTTTCAGCCTCGTTTCAGAGACTACACCATTCTCTTTCTCTCTCACACACACAAACACACACACACACACTTATACCCACACTAAGAAACTCTTACATTTAGATTTAATGATATTTGACACTGGAAATGAGTTGTCACTAATTTGAATCACCAGTCAGCATTTTGTACGACCTTGAAACACTCAAATGCAGGGACTGCCCTTTCACAGCCAGACAAAAACAACTTCTCCCATCATCTCATGGAACAGTGACTAATCACAATATACATTCACTCTCTACTGTACCTGATTTCATTAAAATAAGAATACTGAAGGAGAGTGGCAAGGTTGTTCAGAAGTAACAATGCATAATTCATCTTGGTTTTGAATGTTTAGAAATAAAGACTAAAGCTTGATAGCCAGCCGATAGAATCTCACTGACGGAAGAGAGAACGTAAAAAAATAAACCTCATTGTTTAATTAAGAAGGCAATTTAGTGTTATGTTCAGATTCGTAGGATGAGTATTAGATTCGAGCTCAAGGACAGT
The DNA here is from genome assembly GCF_963993115.1 of Abramis brama. Taxonomy (NCBI): domain Eukaryota; kingdom Metazoa; phylum Chordata; class Actinopteri; order Cypriniformes; family Leuciscidae; genus Abramis; species Abramis brama. The sequence continues at coordinate 3,874,560 of NC_139971.1, forward strand.
CCAGTGCGTACAGACAGAAAGGAAGAGAGAAAGAAGTGGTCTATAATGAACAGGTCCTGTGATTCACTTGGATGAGATTGTAAGCTCTGCTTGTGCACTCAGAAATGCTCTTTTAATCTGAACACCATGTTTTAAACTACTGTAATGTTCCTCCGGCCAAGTTTCCTACACCCACTGCTCCTCTCCTTATCTACTCCAAATCACTCTTCGCTCACTTTTTCCTTCGCTCCCAGACCTGTATTTGCTGCCACTTGCTCCTTTCTGCTTCCTTGCCCTCTCTTTAAGGTGTGATCTATATTCAATGACAGATTAATGAGCGTTTTCCTATTTCAGGGAGCCTCTATGCATCATTAGAGAAAAAAAGTCGGATGAATAATACATCAGAGAAGCAGCCATATACGGGAACATAGTACAAGGTCTGCGCTGGTGAAGCCGGCGAAGAGATGAGGTGCTTTTGTTGTACATGACCGGCCCTTCCCACTAATTGTTAGAGCCGTGCACACTATGAAATTGGGCGGTTTGTGGCCCACGAGTAAGCAGGAAAGTTAAAGGAAAAAGAGTGAAACCAAAGAAACACTTAAACAATGGACGGTCTACTTGGCTATTGTTTCGAAGAGGCCTCTTTGGAACAGTGTGTGTCAATTTATACCCCATAGGGTCTCCTGAGTTCTCAAAAGCACGCCTCCTCTACACAAAACCACCGATCTTGCTTTCCATACACTTGAGGAGTGTAGAGGAGTTTTAGCTCCGTCAGCTTAATTGGACCGCTTCCCAACGGCAAGATGCTGCAGCCCATCTTAATTGGCTTGTTTTTAGGCATGCCAGCAATCCCATTGGACGGTTACTTGGAAGGTCTCCATGGATACGCCAAGCGTTCTGTTGCGAATTCTGGAACAAAAGACTATTGGGCCTCACTGTGCTCAAAGCAAACAATGCCAGACCACAACTTCACAGTCCTGACTGGTGGCAACAAGAAGTTCACTGTTGAGAGAAAGACACGGTGTCACAGATGATTTCCTTCTCTCAGCTTGATCCTTTAGGGGCATTTCCAGTGGTATAATGTTGTCACATTGGCATTGTAGGGGGTGCCAACCTCATACATTTCGAATAAAGCCAGGGCACCGTGCCCAGACATGCTACATGTTTGTATTACGTTTCACTGTCAGTGGTGTCACCCTGACATATGCCTTTGCCTGTGCAGGCCCATCCCTGACACCCCATAATGAGCACCTGATAACGTGTTCCCCACTGATCCCGGAGACTTCCTGTCGGTGCTAATGAGCTTCTACGGACCATAAGCACACTCGCACACACATGATCCGACCCTGTCACCCAGCAGCATAATGAGTCCTCAAAAACACCTTCACTTCTTTCCCAGAGATCTTCACTTCTCTAGCGCCGTGTCTGCTGTCGGTCTCCTAATTGTGTGTATTTGTTTGCCCAAACGTGTCGTTGTCTCCGAGGAGACAGTATACAAATTTATGGTTGTGCGCTGGATACCTGAAGCCGCTTTGGAGTGTCCATGGTGCAAGAATCTGCTCGGCACCTAATTCTAGGACACGAGAACCTGGATCTGTAGTTAAAGCCTGGTCAAGAAGGGAATTTGTTGTACATAACCATGAAATTTCAACTTTGTTGAGGACATCATTTACTTTTGGGAAATACTTATTATGAGTATTTTTTTTCATATAAAAAGACACCTCATACTGTTTTAACTTCATTCCACTGTATTTCCAGCGTGATGCATCAGCGTTTTGGATTGTATTTTCCCATCACCCCTAAAAAATGCTGTTATTTTTTATTTTTTCTTCCCAAAGAATGCCGACCACAGCAAACTTATCAGTCCAGCTGGAGGAATCAATCACGGCTAGTGGCATTTTGCGCTGTGGGCTTGTTTGTGAATCTGTTGTCTGTGGCGCCTTGACAATCCCTGCGTATGATTGCTTGGACCCTTGAGGTGTTAGCTTTTGGAGAGGTTTTTTTTGTCTGTGCTTTAAAGTACGTTTTCCCCTGCTCTATCGAAACTGCTCCTTTTTGCTACTCAATATATGTAGTAATGCTGTGGAAACTTTATATTAATCTTTTTCCTTCTGTCTCACCACTTATACATCTGTCTATTCATACTTATTTAAAAGTGCATACAAACAGATATCCCACAATGCAAGATGACTACAAGTGAGATAAAATGAAAAAAATAAATTCATGATCTGAATTTACACTTGCACCATTATCTGCATTTTCAATTCTTCTTTCTGAAAAAAGATCAGTATACATTTTTATGATGGATTGGACCAGTATCAAAGCATTCACCACAGCAGTATCTAGCTTAGGAGTCCAAGGAGGTCAATCAAATCTGGAGAAAGCTACCAATTAGCATTCACATTCATCTCAGTGGCAGTTGCTTGCGTGGGACAGGCCCCCACAGAAATATGCACTTTCTGCACATGAGAACCACAGAACTTTGAGCCACATCACCTGAGCTGTTTTGGCTAATGATATTATGAATGTGTACAGTCCCAAACCCTTCATTTGTTACTATCCTGAGCTGAGATGTAAAAGGAAAATAAAGAAAAAGAGAGGTTTTTTTTTTTTTTTTTGCAGTAACATTCACATGCATACTGTTGGTGTTCTGGGTTTTGTGTTATGTTTTTTATTTTGAAATTTGGTATTCATGATTTAATGTTCTTTTGTGGTTTTGTTTATGGTCTCTGTAGTTCTTTGTTATGACCACACCCTAATTGTTTTCAGGCTTTCCTTGTTTCCTATTGTTTTAGGTCAGGTATTTAACCTCGTGGTTTGTCTGGATTATTGTTTGGTTGGACTTCAATGACTAGGTGTCATTTCATGGTCAAGTCATGGATTATGTTTCATGTTAGGAGCCATTAAACATCTTTTATCTGCATCTAGATCCAGAATCCTTGCTTCATTTCAAGGCTACATTACACATACTGTACATACATACATATAAAAGAATCATTAAGGTACATGCTGAACACTGTGGCCTGTGCAATGAACTATGCATTTTTGCCCTAAATCGTCTTACAAGTTGATGGAGTGAATCAAATCTTCACATTGAGAGTGTAGGCCATCAGACTCTATTATGATCAGACTGGATTGAAGAACACTGAATGCATTCCAATTTAGCAAGAGTGAGTCACTTAATTGAATCCTTATCAGTAGATTCCTTACTCAATCCAACCCTTCTTCCTCTCTTTCACCATAAAAAAAAAGATAAAATAATAATAAAAAAACATAGCCTACTGCTGTTCTCAGGCACTAATCTCTTTCTTTATATCCAAAAACACAGAGCTAAATTTGAACTATTTGAGGGCACTATTTATTTCAACACACCGTTTCATTGTTGAATTACATGCTGTCAAATAATTTCATCACAGCCATATGAACTTCCCTTTTTGTCCTGAAAATAATACGCCTTTCATGCTGCAGCAGACTCCTGCTATATTTGACACCGTATTGATAATGTCACTTCAGTGTCATATCAGTCCAACCACGGGTTCTTAAATAGCGTGGCTCCACAGCTACTGGAACTGCGGCAGGTCTTTGAGAAGTGGCAGTCGCAACATACGATTTCAGAATATTGCAGTATATTCCACTGCGTAACACACATCTCGGCAAAGAGACTTCAAAAGACGTACTCAGCTTATATATAATAGACGTTTAGAGGATGGGTGGTGGTGGGGGGGATTGAGCCAAGAGAATTGAAAGACCTGACGATAGATTAGCCTCAGTAATCTGCATAATGTGAGAGGCTGCTGGAGCATATTAGCATGTTAGAAATGATGCATGTAGCTTTGTAGGACAGCTTCCTTTATCCCCGATGCGCAATTGACTGAACAATAACCACTGCAGGTAAATTAATTACCCCAAATGCTGAGCTTTCAGAAAGCACTAATCTGCAAGCAGCCGTAATTAGATTAATTTTTACTGCTTAGGAAACCCGAGCCATGTCTACTAAATATGTTTTGAAAAATCGGGGTACATTTAGCTGGAAAGTTCTGCACTAACAGTTTTCTGGGTAGACAGAAACGTTTCTAACGTCATTTCATTTGGAGATTTTGACCCTTACTAAATGTGTGTGTTAATGTGAGTCAGCATCTACTGACTAACCACACACACACAGGAGCAATAGCTGGTTATGATTTACCATCAACATTTGTTCCAGTATTGTCATCATAAAGGATTTGTTATACACACACAAAGACAAATGTTAGACTACCACAGATAAATGTAAAACTATAAAAAAAGTATGTTGCAGACATCAAACGTAAAACACAAAACACCAAATATAGAGTCGTCAGATTCATTAATTGTGTTCCCACCCTTGTCGGTGATGATAATACCCTGTTTTGTAGAGACTGGAAAGGCAGTTTATCATAGCTCAGGGGCAAAAAGGTCAAATGTGTTACAACAATGTGTTTCAGGCTAATTTAGCATTTCTTCCAGTCAAGTGATTTTAATTTACTTTCTCTCCACTCCTGCCTTTGATTCATGTCCCTGGAAAATTTCAAACCAATTAATTTGATGTTTATCGAATTAATCATTCCTCCTAAAATAACTGAGTGGGGCTATATGTGCACTGCGAGCCACGTTAGAAGGATTTTTCAGAACAACCTAGGATACGGATGAACATTTCAGTGGGGGGTTTAAAATAGAAAGCTTTTATGACTGTGTAGGTGCGCTTTATGCGTGTATGCGCCATTCAAATTGTTTGTGTGTTCATGTTTGTGTCCATTCTAGTTTGAGCAGGTATGATTGATGATGTCTAACGTTTATTTTTTATTTTTTTATAAATGGTCCAACCATCCATCAAGCACTTTAGCTGTACACAATTTAGTCATGGTTTAATTAACTATGCTCTTTTATTTAGCTTGCACACACACACACACACACACACACACAAACACACACACACACACACACACACACACACACACACACACATACCGGTCTATTAAACTCCCATATTTCAAACTGATAAACACACTTGAAACCCCGTTGTGCGAGTGCTGAGGTTAATTGTGTGAAATATTGTCAACATTTGGATAAGGGGTGAGGAAAAGAGAGGATTTCTTGCTAATTACAAGTCAAAACATTTGCAGAAAGAGTAAGGCTTGACTTGTTAAATTGCTTATGTTTGTCAACAGAGACTGGGAACGGGGACATCCGACTCCCATGTGCATGACATCTTAGAAAGTCTTTGAAAAATCATGACTCCAGTTACAGCCGTTTTTAATCATTCATCATGGTTTATCATCATTTATCTTACTTTCTAATCATGCCTGTGTATGTGCTGTAGTTCAAAGCAGTCATAAATCAGGACGTTGTTATTTTTTCCCCTACCCAAACTAAAAACTACACTCTCATCATATTTGTCTAGCTGTTCAGTAAGCAAGTGCACACAAAAAAAACCCGCCAGCATAAATCAGCAGTGTTGGGAGTAACGCGTTACAAAAGTAATGTATTACAGTAACTTATTACTTTTTGTTGTAACGCAGTAGTGTAAGGCATTACTAATCAATTTTCAGTAATATTTTACTCTGTACATGTTCAGTAACGCTTGCGTTACAACACACTTTTAGCCCAAAATTTTATTGTTCAAAAAAAATAAAAAATAAAACGGGGAAAAAAACAGCCAGACCGCGAGACATTAACAAATGAAAAATGCCTAAGTTATTACATGTTCATGGTCAGTCAATAGCCGCGTGCGTGTGGTGTTCAAGTTTGTAAATAACGACTAAATGACAGCTTCTGATATATTTGTATGGCGATTTATTTCATTCATCTCCCTCTTGCTGGTGTACCTTTGTATTGTGTGACATAGTCCAGTAAAAGCGTGTGTAGGACAGGTTTAGCAGGAGTGCCGCGAGACATGATTTCGGTCTCTGTGATCGCGCTGGCCAGTGGAAAAGCGGCTAATAATGAGAATATGGCAGAAGAAGACTGTACATTCGCGGGATGGACGTATGCGCATTACTCTGTTTGTTCTGTGTTTTCTTTCTAACCAGAGAGCAGTATGTTTTCTTTCGTTTTGAATTGTTCTGTTTAAAAGTAGACATGTCTGACTGTGAGGCAAGTAGACTCTGAGTTTCGGTTCATTTATGAGACGCGCTTCAATTCACGCGCGGGCGCCTCCGTGCCCTGATTATCTCGTCTACTATATTTACTTCTTATTTATTATCTTATTTATTATCTTATATATTCTTAAATCCAAGCAATTGGTTGATGAAACATTGATTAAAATTAAGATACAATTAATACAAAACGAAATTCACTTTAAAGAAAGGCTTTGTGCTTTCTGTTTGAGGTCTCTGTGAAAGTTTTAAAGCAGTCTTTTAGTGCCGCTTTCAGAGCGCTCACGTCCGTAACTGAGAACTGACACGACCATTGTTTTTTCCTCATAAATGCGAACACGAAAAATAAAATAAAATAAAATAAAATAAAATAAAATAAAATAAAATAAAATAAAATAAAATAAAATAAAATAAAATAAAATAAAATGAATATATTATGTTCTGTAGAGAGCCAACCCGTCTTCATCCGGTGGGTAGGCTAGTATTAATTTTGGTTTGCTTAGCGTAATTCACAGAATTACTAAAAAATATTTTGCTACCTAAAAGTTAAAGATTTTTTTGTGTGTCACGCATGCACGCATGTCTATTTCCCTCATATTAAATATAAAATGCATGTGTGTAGATTGATATTTTTTCTAATATCTGGTCTCCTTTATTAAGGGAGTAGCCTATGGATATATAAACAGTCGTTTCAATATATTGGTATTAAATGCATTTTCTGAGAATTTATATTTCACGTTTTTACAGCAAATGTCAGGTCCACGCTGGAATTGCTCAATTTTAAAGAATTTATTCTCAACTAGTTTTGAGACTGGGTTGGTATTTTATAATGTTAATATCAAATAATACTAATAGTAATTTAAAGATGTGGTAGCTTTGGATCTGGACGGGAAGGATAACTCTGGGAATTGGAAGGGGGAGTTCTGCCTTCTCACACCGCGCACCGTGACACAGGTTTGTGGATCTGAGTGTCGCGGTTTCATATTACATATCTTTACAGCCCTAGTCATTTTAGAATGTTAAGTTCTACTTCTGTAGTTATTTTGGTGAAAGTAACTCAAAAGTAATACAGGAGTAATGTAACGCATTACAATTCTGAGACAGTAATATTGTAAGGTAAAGAATTACTTTTAAATAACAGTAACAAGTAATGTATAATGTATTACAGTTTGGAAGTAACTTGCACAACACTGTAAATCAGCTATATAATGAAGACATATTTTGACCAAAAGGTTGAACTGTCCCAAGAAGACAAGGATGTTTTTCATAAACGTCAGGTTGGGACGGGTTGCCACTTACAAAGACATATAAATCTGAATAATATAAATAAAAATATAAATCTGTTTCTTGAGCAGCAACTCAGCAAGGATCATGTGACACTGAAGACTGTACTGATGATGTGGAAAATAAATTAATAAATCAATATAAATAAAATATTTTCAAATAGTAAAGTTATTTTAAACATTAAGTTTTACATTGTTTTGATGTATTTCAAATTCTATTTAAACAAATAAAATGAATAACATGACTGATTTTATATTTTATTATACATTTCTTATACATTTTTACTGTTCTTAATTGACGTTCTCATTGTGACAACTCATCAAGAGTAAACAACATGATCCACTAGGGCATGTTGTCAGAAAATATATAGTAGGTGAAAAGCAGAATGGTTTTTCTACCTGAATGACTTACTACTCTAGTTGAGATTGTGAAGTGTGCATCTGATGGCCACATTTCTATCCCATGAGGCCACTGGGGATGAGATGTCAATGGCAGTGAAGCGGCACAACTGACCCTGTAGGTCACATGACAACATGGCAAATATAGCACGTCTGAACTGCATTCATACTACACATCTATACTCTATAGAACAGAACGTTTTCAACAGTCACAAAGTAATTACTTGTTCAAAAGAGGTATACTCAATTTTGGACTGAGCATGTGTCTTTTTTACCTGGACATTAATGGTGGAAATTGCTCAATAGCTTTTGGTAGTCCAGGTTTTAAAGTCACCACAAAATCAAAATTGACTATTCTATTTTATTTTTAATGGAAAATTGCAGTACTTGTTATAAATTATTTATCCATGCACAACATTATTATTATATTTTTTTATAATTCAATTAATGTATAATTCAATTAATATCTTCCCCTCTCTCTTGCAGTGATCTTTTCTTCTCTGACGACGAGGGCGGGGCAACCTGTCACTCACATGAGATCCACCAATGGCAAACCACAACCATCCAATCAATTCCCAACAATTTTTTTTTTTTCTGTTTTCTACATTTTTTCTTGTTCCAGAAGCAGTTTGACTCGGTTGTTTGTCACAATAGTGTAGAGAAGACTACTGCTACTTCAGCTGCATGCTGACTTTAAGGTATAGACAGATAGGACAGACATAGACAGACCTCTGGGGCGAATTATCAGGTTATACCATAGATAGAACATATTGGGAACCTCTCATCACTGTTATTCCCTGCCGACGACAGCTCTGGGTGAACACTGACAATAACAATTTCCTTTCGCTCATCCTCCTATCATTACTTATGTGTAATGAGTACCACAGATAGACAGCAGTTCATTGTTGCCTCAGTTCTTCAGCGCTTAATATTTCAGCGATTCAGTCTTTATCATCTCTTATGCAGTTAAATGCTCCAACAGCTCCCAGCTGACCCAGTTCCTCCGGGGTCATTCTCAACAACACAGAAGCTGATCTTTAATGAACACTGGAAATGTCCCTGAGATGTGTGCAGAAGAACACGGCATGAATTTAACAGCATTCAGGTGGCACGCCACAGATGTGAGCCTTTTAACCCAGAGACCCTCGAGGAGCTATGGGACACATCATCACCAAGCCGGCGAGATCAAGAGAGCAAATGTTGACAGATCGGAGCGCCCCTCTTCCATATTCCTGAAGCTCTTCCATCTATAGCGCTCTCAGATCAGACTCCCACCTGCTTCAGGAGCAAGAACATCAGTTTCTGGTTAGATGCCGCTTAGATATTCCTGGCTCCTCATCAATACGTGTTCATTTCTGCATCGTTTGAGGAGAGAGAATGGAGAGGCGTTAGAAGCAGGTGACTCACCAGCACTGGCTTCTGCCTCGTACTGGACCGCTCTATTTGTGGCTGCGTGCAGCCATTTGGAAAAACCCATCATCTGGGCCAATAGATTTGGAAATAGAGTATTCGTCAGGGTCAGCTCCACACCGGGGCCTTGAGGACAAGTTGCGCCACAAGGGGGCCGGGGTCTCCGAAGGCTATTTTCTGGCCGTAAAAGCTACACTTCCATTTCTACAGCCGTGGCTCTTTGGAGCTCTCAGATAAACATTTGAATTGCTAAATCATTAGGTGAAGTGGAAGCTCGGAGCAAAGATCGATAAGTCATCGGCATGCAGGGCTACGCAAGCCAATTAAGGAAACTGAGCGCCTTTCACAAATAACATGACAAAGGAGAAAGAGACAGAAAAGGCTGAAAAAGTGAGGTATGAAATTGCTCCGTTTGCTGGATGCGCAGATGACAGTATTATTACAGGACTGCTTTGTTAGTCGTACTGACAGGTTGACACTAAAAACTTCATGATGATAAGCCTTGTAATCAAGTTTTCAGACGATTACATGCATTAGAAACATTTAGAAACAAGGGTGCACAAAAAAAAAAAAGGGAAAAAAAGAGGACATTTTAACTATCTCTTTCAATCTCCCAATCAGTATTTTGGTTTCAAGTTAAGAAAGGGAGAATGAGAGAGATATTATACCGCAAATGTGACAAACAACAATAATGAACCTAATTAGAGTTTGCGAAAAGAATAGTTCAACTCAAAATAAAGAGAGAAAAAAAGAAAAAAACACATAGCCTCTCATTAAAAGTACAACAGAGTAAAATGACCTCAGGCTGAAACTAGAAAAAAAGTCACAGAAACAGCACATGGACACAGACATGTACTAGACCTGTAAAACACAAACCAAACTGGGATAAACTAAAGTCACAAGCCAGTAACGAATGTTGGAGACTGCCAGATAAAGCCAAATCAGTCCAATCAAAACATCATACAAAATAATACAAACTAATTAATAATAATTTTACCAAATGCACTACAGAAATGACAGTACTCTACATAGAAAATTACAAAATGAGCAGTCCTCTCTATGTAGAAGTACTTAAGTAGCCTACTTCACTATTGTGGGGAATTATAAAACTGCTGTTATAACTGAATACTTGTACTTTTACTCAATTACATTAACAAGAAAAAAAAACAAAAAACAAAAAAACATTTTACTTTATTAAAACTAGAACGTATGTCATCATGACTTTTCTCAGTAATTGTATTTGTCGTAATGTGACCAATCAATCATGCTGACATAAGTTTAACTTATGTGAAATATAAATAATAATAAAAAAAGAAAAATGTAATCATTTCCCTGACTTAATTTTCATTCTAAACTTGCATTAGTTACTTTACTTTTCAGGGTTTCAGTTTATCATCTGCTCTGTCCTACAGTCTTATCACAATGAGAAAATATTTTTTGACAGGATTCTTCAAAAGTACAAATACTATAATGACACACATCTGTACTGACTCTTGTTTTCATAAAAAATAAAATAATATATATATATATATATATATAGTGCTGGGCAACGATTAAAATGTTTAATCACGATTAATCACATGATTTTCAATAATGAATTCAAAAGTAGTGTATTGCGTACACACACACACACACACACACACACACACACACACACAAAAACAAGTGATACAGGTTGAGTAGTTATACAATGACAAAATGAACTGCATTTATCCATTCTTCCAACTTTACAATTACTCATCTGCACCAAGCCAGTTGCTAAGACACACAAGGTCATTCACATTTTCAGATGATAAACTCTCTTCTTCTGTACAATATGACCAGCAAGAGGAAACAACCTTTCACAGGGTACGGATGTTGCAGGTGTGGTCAAGTACTTCTGTGCAATGGAGGATGTTCTGTGCATGTTTGGACCACCACTGTAACGGACAGGCCTCTGTATATCGACACACACTGTTCTCAACTGAGTCTTCCTCGTGTTCAGAATCAGACTCTGATGGAGCAGCCAATAGGCCACACTTTCTCTTTGGTGGCTTTGATGTTGTTGCTTCCACAGGTTTCTCTGCAACAACCCTCTGTTCCTTGAGTAAGTTACTCTCTCTGCTCTGGGTATACACTTCAGCTCCTTGAATCTCGGGTCCAATGCGGTAGCAATCTTCAGATATGCAATGTTGGCATTTTCATTGCGTGTCTCCAGGTCTTTTCTGAATGTAGACTTGAATTTGACCACATAGGCAGGGTCATCGTCTGAGCTCTCCATCACCCGAGAGAGAAGGCATAAAGCAGGCAGAAACACAGAGCATGAAACATACTTTTCTCCTCCCAGAAGTTCAGTCACATACCTGCAAAAAATCAAACCCATTTCACTCAAATGTTTTGCATTCACTGATACACACAAAACATGTCTTCTACATATTCATGCTATATTTACACACACATACAGACACACTATTTCTCTCTCACATGCACTCAGACAGGACAGTGAGAAATATGACGTAAAATATACCTGCAGGACTCCAGTAGCGTTTCCAACCTCTGCAGTTTGTCCATTTCAGCCGTAGTTGGCATGGCGATCTTGGTGTTGTGTGTGAGGACATCCCTCAGTGGCTGTTCGTTTCTGCGGCCACTTTTTATCATGTCCAGAGTCGAATTCCATCTGGTTGGAACGTCTTGTATAAGCGACTCCTTCTTTTGTCCATGTTCAATTTGTTTTTGTTCTAATTCTGCAGCACTCGCTGGACAGTTTAAAATGGCCCACAACTTTTCTGCATTTGGCCAGGACATTGTTGTGCGGAGATACTGTGACAGAACGCTGGAGACTGTGCGCGACGCAGGGGACGTGTTCAAAAGGCAGATGTCTCGCAGCAGCGATCATATTTCTTGCACTATCTGTGCTAAGTGTGCTGACTTTATTTGAAACGTTCCACTGCTGTGCAACATGAATACGCACGTTTCAGCAAAATGTCTCTCTTGTGTTTTCATTACAATCAGAGCATGTGAATGCAGTTCCCACTGTTCATCAATATAATGCACTGTAACTCCGAGGTAATTATGGTTGCCCAACGATGTCCAGTAGTCTCCGGTGAGGGCAACAGTGCAACGCCGTCACCTTTGTAGTCCTCTCCTTTTCATACACTTCATGTATTCTTCCTGTGATGGTAGGTGTTGGGGAGGCTCATTCGTCGCGATCCCAAGAACGTTCTTCAGACCGACATCTTCCACAATACTAATCGGGCTGCAGTTTGTAGCTACCCACTTCGCTATGGCATTTGTTAGCTTATCTTTCTTTTGTTTATCTATAGTTCTCCCACACGCTGCATCCAGCGTAGTCTGCCGAAGCCTCCCTCCACTGCTTGTTTGGGTGGCTGATTTGCTGGCTTGCAAGTGATACTTCAGACTCAAAGTACTCCGGTGATAAGAAAATTCAGCTTTGCAGTGCATGCTTACAAATAACTTTGGTTCTATCAACTGTCGCCGTGTGGAAGAGATTTAAAATGAAAATGTCCATTTAAGAGTTCAGTACCTTTTTCCATTTTTCTGATCTTTTCCAGATCTTTTCTGTTCCGCACTGCATCCAGTCTTAGGCTCACCCCAAATGCTCTCATTGGTTGAGACGCGTGATGATGCCCATCCCAAGCCAGAATTGATCTACAGTACATCCCACCCCTCCTGTGACCCATGGTTTGTCTGTATGTGTATTCAGAGGCAGTGAGCAACGGACTTTCAAAATAATAATAATAATAAAGTATGTTAATGCACGATAAAATAATTGTCGGCGTTAATTAATTAATGGGTTAACTCGCTAATAACGCATAAACTTGCCCAGCCCTAATATATATATATATATATATATATATATATATATATATAAATATACAGTGTTCAGTTTTACTTATAGACAGGGTGGGAATTATACCGCGGCCACGCGGCCATGGCCGCCGTTGCCCTACACTTTGGCCTTCATGCCCCGTGAAAAAAAATCATCGTACGGCCACAGTGGCCTGTGTGCCCTTGGCCCTGTCCAAGTTCCACCCAAGTAGTCTCTGAACTTCAATTAGTTTGTGGATTCGCGCAGGTGCAGTGTCATAATCACATCGATGATCTCACGCATCAAAACAGCAGTGCAAGAAGCGTAACGTCAGCACCAACAGAAGAACGACACTCTGTTGTCAACACTGGTGCATAGATATATACACTAGATTTCGCCTTGGCTACGGCATTCGTTCATGAACTGCCGTAGCCAAGGCGAAATCTATATGTCTATCTATGCACCAGTCTGCGCACACGTCACACAGCAGGAAGCGCGGGCGCCCTCAGATCACTTGGACGTCGCTGTGTTATTAGAGGTAAAAACGATATAAATACTGTTCGTTTTCTCACACAAACCGCTCGTTTCGTGTCTTAGGCCATCAATGTGTACTTACGATGGGGAATTGTTTAATTTGGACAATGGGGAATTGTTTTAATTTGGACTCTGTGCATGCTCTTTGAGACCGTGACCATAATAGACCTGCATTATATGACTGACAGACAAGAACGGTTTGACCTAAAAATATCAAAATCTATTTGCTAGTAGATAAGTGCCCTTTTCAGAAAAGGGCCCTATGCAAGGTTCCAGAGGTAACGGCGTCAGCGCACTGAAGCGTTTTTTTTTTTTTTTAATAGTTCAAAGTTACTATAAGATTTAATGTTATTACCTTGACAAACTATACATCATTAAAAAGATATAAGACTCACGTTTCAGTATTTGACCACTATTGTATTCTGAGAAATTTATATTGACAGTTATGTCTTAATTTGTGTCAGGAGTTATGAAATGCAAAAATGAGTCGATACCTTTAATATGAATTATGAGTGTCAGACGCTCCCATTCATAAAAAAACTCCTGTGCTGTCGTCATGAAAGCGATTCACAAAACAACGTCCCTCACGGCTTTTAGCTCAAAAGTGTGCAGATTTGGAGAAATATTGATATATTCTCAGTTTACATCAGATTTCTATTGACAGGAATAATATTTTATTGAATTTATAGCCAAATGCGTCGATGTTATCATTATGAGCGCTGTATACTGATGTGCTGTGTTTTCAATTCATACCAGCAGCCTGAGGACGCTCTACTGAACATTATAGTCCATATTTGAAACACATGAAGAAGAGCGTTCGACAATGCAGGAAATTAATTTATTGGCATTTGTGTTGTTTCTGAATGCTTTTATTGGCATTTGTGTTGTTTCTGAGTGCTTTTATTGGCATTTGTGGTGTTTCTGAATGCTTTTATTGGCATTTATGTTGTTTCTATTGTTGTGTGAGGGTGTATACCTTCTGGATGTAATGGCGCTCTCTCTCTCATTAAAAAATGTTTTTTTTATTAAAAAAGTCATAATCCATGTCTTATTCCAAATTAGGATGTTATGCTATCAATCTGAATGGGAAAACCATCGAATTGTATGATGGCCTTTGTGCCCTGTCATATGGCCTTGGTGCCCCTAAAAAAAAAAAAAAGGTGGAGGCCAAATGGCCTTGCCCCTAAAATTACATAATTCCCACCCTGCTTATAGATAATGCATTGCAAATCCCTGACCAATAATTGACAAGGGCACCGGTATGGAATTATTTAAATACACACACACACACACACACACACACACCAACAAACTTGATTGTTGCATGTACAGCACAAATATAAATGTAATACCTACAGTATAAGACAACATAACTTGTGTGAAATCCACCACAACAGACTTCTATTTCATTAACAAAAAAATGTTCTTTTAAAAATCTGCTTTAAAACTCACAAAAGACAAAAGTTCAAGTCACAAGTGCTATTTGACCTACAGATACAGTAGGAGTCCATTTCCGTCCCCCAAGGTACAATCTACACTAACATACCCGATAGGGCTTATTATTGGACCTCAAGGTACATATATGTACCTTTTTGAGGGTCAGAAAGCATTAATATATGTACAGTTTATTTTAAAGGTTAAGGTACAATATTGTACCCTTGAGGGTACAGCCCCAGTGACAAGCCATTGTACCCCTAAAGGTACAATTGTGTACTTTATTTTCTGAGAGTGTACACACAACCCAAAAGACACTGCCTAGGGTAACACAAGCTCATATTTCTTGATCATGACAGTGAGTTCACTAAACTCAAGCGGCCTCCACAGTCTCCAGATCTCAGTCCAGCAGAGCAGCTTTAGATGTGGAGGAACAGGAGATTCACATCATGGAAGAGCAGCTGATAAATCTGCAGCAACTGTGTGATGTTTTCATGTCAATATGGACCAGAATCTCTGAGGAATGTTTCCAGCACCTTGTTTAATTGAAGGCAAAGGGTGTCGAACCCGATACTAGCAAGATGTACCTAATAATGTGTCCGGTGAGTGTATATTCGCAATGATGTGCATTTCATGCAAACAGGCTACGTCCTTAATTAAACACATTGTTACGCCTGATTGTAATGGAAATGCTGCAATGATCATCTTGAAGCTCTGCAGGTGCTCTCAGCACAATGAAGCTCCAAACAAACACGTTTGATTGACACAGCATGTCCTGACGTTCAACACATCAAGAAGACTTAAACCATGAGAATCCATTTTGCACTAGGGTAAGGTGAGCTGAGGTAAGAGCGATTACCCCTCCCTCCCTTCCATCCAACTCCACTTCTCAGGATATTAAAACTAAACTTTCAATAGCCATGGTTTAATCTTCGCAATCTAAAGCACCTCTGAAATATTAAATCACTCGTGAGAACATAATTTCCCCACCTGCATATCTCTTATCGCTTCTGATGACGGCTCCGAAGACACATCTATAACAGCATACATATTTTATAGGGGAGCAGGGAGGATAAGTACAAATGCCATAATACTACATCACTACACTACTAATAAAATGATCAATATTTTAATTGTTCATTTGAAGTTATTTAATATAAACTTTGGTTTATGAGCAGTTTTGAAAATCATTTAAATGTCAAACCACTGTAAAATCGTACTGCAAACTTTAACGGAAAATATTCAGGAATCAGATTTCAGGGTATCGGTTTCAGTTTCGGCTGCGTCCCATCTTACATATTCAGAACAATGAGCAAATTGTGACTTTTGACAGGTTTCTTCAAAAAGCTTTTACATAAAGAAACTACTAAAATGAGAAAAAATCTACTGTCTCTTGTTTTCTAAAGTCAATATAAAAAATATAAAAAAACGAAGAGAAGTGTATGCTTTTTACTTTAAATACATAAGTCTTTTTTTTTATAGCAATTTAGACTTTTAATTCAAAATTATTATTATTATTATTATTTTATTTTACATACTATAAATACTTAGAATGCATCCTACTATTGGCAGTTAGTGACCAACAAGCAATTGACAAGGGCTAACTATGTATTAAAATATAATTTAAAAAAAATTCTCACTAACACATCACTATGTAACTAATATAAATAAAAATGTTAACAATCAATCAGTTCAAAACTTAATTACAGTATTATACAGTAGTTTTAATCAATTGTGGCCATTGCTAGAGTTTGCAGAGTAAAATGTATTGCCCAGAGCTTCCATCTATCAATATTTCAGACTGCTTGTTAATGTTGGCTTGCAGGTGCTCAGAGGTTGAACTTTTTTTCAATCTTTTCAATTTATGTTTATGTAATGTTTCATTTAAATATTAATAAATTAGTGTATTTTTTTCTCAGAAGAAAAATCGAAGAAGCAAGAGACGTATAACCTCCTGAAAGACAAGACAGATGTGGGTTGTATGCTACCGCCACAATATCTCAAGGTTTCGCTCTGCAGGAGAATCTGAAACATGAAAGTCTATTATAAAGGAAAATGTGTGACAAACAGTGACAATTGCAAGTTATAAACTCAGAATTGTGAGAAATAAAGTCAATTTTAAGTCAACATAACAGTAAATAAAAAAAGCTGCGATACCTTTTTGATTTTTTATTTCGTGGCAGAAACAAGCTTCCATACTTATCCGTGTTTGACAAATTATAATAGTCTACCCTATACTTAATTTCTAGTAACGTGATGTGTACCTTCTGGATTAAGCTTTCCATCTATAAAAATGTCAAGCAGTGTTTATTTCCCAGTGCAACAGACTTCCATTGTACAAGAAAAGTACATTTTTAACGTGATAGAACTGTTAGCAACAAATGTAAGCTCTAAGCACAGAACTCAAACTCACATTCTTTCACTTTCGGCATTCTTGAACAAAACTTTTTCTTTGGCTAAGTGGAAGGGGGATGTGATGACTGCTTATGTAAGTGCAGTCTCGCTTGAGACTGAAGCTGAGAAGCAGGAGGCGAGTGCTGGAGGAGGGAGCCGCCATGCGTGCACTACTTCATCAGACCACACAAGTCCACACTGATACTTCCACAATTAGAGGCGGGAAACCGCGCTGTGGAGACGGCACGTACCTGAGGTAAACTTAAGAAGGCGCTCAGACGTTACTGTAGCGCAGCGTGTAACGAGCCGACGAGTCCTCCTTGCTCTCCGCTCGCCCGTCTCAAAGAGAGAGGGGATTAAATGCTTCAAGAGCAACAAACAAACTCTCCGTGGAGAGGCACTGAAGCAGGATGAGTTAGAGCTCAGAGAGAGAGAGAGAGAGAGAGAGAGAGATCAGCAGTTCAGAATGAGTGCCTGAAGCATGAATAACCAAAATAAGTAACTAAAATAACATCTATATATAAACTATAGCTTATTGCAATTCACAGGTTCAAGGACAACATCTTTACAATTTTAGGGCTGCACGATTAATTGTAATAAAATTGAAATTGTGATATGGCTCAGTGCAATTATCAAATCTCGAAGGCTGAAAAAAATACCCTTGTCCTGAGAATAATGTTTTAACTGTTTTAGTTCAAATCAACTTTCATTGTTTAGTTGACTCTTAATATATGTCTGTGTGGTTTTATAGCCACTTGTTTATCCATCTAAACTAAAAATATAAAAAGTATGATATTAGTGTTTTTGAAATGCTTGAAAGGAAAAAAATAATGCATTTAGAATAAATACCTAAATAAAGCCTTATATGTAGGCTATCAACTTTCCCATGTGTCATTCATATTTATTTATTTTTAATCAGCAGCTCTTCCATCTTAAAGGGATAGTTCGGCCAAAAATGATATTAAACCCATGATTTACTCACCCTCAAGCCATTCAAGATCCATATGTCAATCTTTTTTCAGACGAACACATTTTCAGTTATTTTAGAAAATGTCTTAGATCTTTCAGTGGTTATAGTGTGAAGCAATGGGGTCCAGCTCCTCCAAGTCCCAAAATGTGCATGCGTCCTTCACAAAAGTAATCCATACGGCTCCAGGGGGATAAATGAAGGCCTTCTGAGGGTAATCCGTGTGGTTTTGTCGTAAAAATATACATATTTAAAACTTTATAAATGAAAATAACTGGCTTCCGGTAGCGGTCGACGCGCGTTCACAGAGATGGATGCGTCGTGACGTAGAACGAACGTGACAGCGCAGCCAGAGAGCAGAGCAAAACAAAACTCGACGTTCGTTCTACGTCACGACGCTTCCTACGCTACGTCCTACGTCATACGCCAGCATCCATCTCTGTGAACGCGCGTCGACCGCTACCGGAAGCCAGTTATTTTTGTTTATAAAGTTTTAAATATGTATATTTTTACGACAAAACCGCACGGATTACCCTCAGAAGGCCTTCGTTTATCCCCCTGGAGCCGGATGGATTACTTTTGTGAAGGATGCATGCACATTTTGGGACTTAGAGGAGCTGGACCCCATTGCTTCACATTATAACCACTGAAAGATCTAAGACATTTTCTAAAATAACTGAAAATGTGTTCGTCTGAAAAAAGATTGACATATGGATCTCGAACGGCTTGAGGGTGAGTAAATCATGGGTTAAATATCATTTTTGGCCGAACTATCCCTTTAAACACTGATACTGCTATGGCCTGATATGCTGTTCAGAAATATATCAGCCCCTATTTTAATCATAATATGTCTCAACCGTCTCAATATCGACATGCCCCGGTTTGGTTCAGTGATTTTCTTGCTCTGATAGACATTAGCCCTGTCTCATGGCAGATTTTCTCCCTTGGCGACACTTTAACCATTACAGTTGCACTCTGGAATTAGACCATATATATATATATATATATATATATATATATATGTATGTATATTTGAGAGAATTTTGGCCACAATGTTTCAGATTTTTTAGTTTATGTTTAAGTGATCCCACAATACACTATGTTTTATCTGCACCTCTGTTCTCTCTTCCAATTGCAATGTATAACATTTACACACATACATACACCAACAGTTCAATATCATTTATTTTCTATATCATAAATTTGCATGGATACTGGCATTTTCTCTAAAGAAAATGCAAACTGTTTTTGCAGTATTATCTTCTACATTCTGGGCCGCCCAAGTGGTCAAAGACCCCGAGATATTTCCCGTTGGATTCTCTGAGCTTGTTTATTGTAAAGCGGGAAGATGATTTACTGCTCCCTGGCCAAAACACGCTAAGTAATGAAAGGTCTGTTAAATTTCCACCCGCTTATAATATTTCATAAAAGCCTTTGCTTATTAAAAAGACAAAGGGGAGGTGGGCTTTATTTTTCATAATCAGGCTGATCCCAAACCTGCAGGAATGTGATTAAATTTGTTTTCTGCATACTGTTCAAGGATTCCCACAGACATAACACACACACAGACAACAGAGGAACACACTCAGAAAAACTGCAAAACAGGGATGTATTACTGAGGTTAGACTATGTCACATCTGTTGGCACGGCATCATGTGTTTAATGCAACGTCCCCAAAGTATCAGTGTCCCAATAAAACAGCCCAGTGGTAAGTGATGCCGTAAGACTTATGACCTTGACCAGATGGTAAGATTACTCAGGGATCCTGCGTAGACAAAATAACATATTCTGAAACAGACGAACGCACGAATGCACTTCATCATTCAGTAATGCAAGCGCTTTGCACAAATTTAGCCCTGCAATCAAAGTGTTTAGAGTTGCAATAGATCAAAGCTCTCTTTTTTTGGATTGAACAATCAGTGTTTGGGGTGCAGAAACAGCACAATGAAAAAAAAACCTCGCCTCAAGAAGCTTTGTCAAATCACTCTTGTTAAATCTTAGAAATGCAGACCCTATAGGTTACAGGAGATTATGTGGGACGTGGTACGAGGATCGTTCCTATTGTATGTATTCCCAGGGTGACACATGTGTAGGTGAAAAGACCCAAGCGCTGTACTTCACAAGTTCCAGATGGCTGTGGAAATAATGCTATTGTACACCTGCTATAAAAAGAGTGCAGTCTGGCTTAAAACTACAAGAAAGGTGGATGTTTTTTCTTTTTCTTTTTCATTTATTCTTTTTCACAAGTAAACTTTGGTTTTGGTTTCCAAGGTTGCATAGAAAGATAAAACAGATAAAAAAATAGCAATGATACGTTATCACTATTTCAGTACATGTCTCAGATGACAACCTGACTGTGATGAGGTTCGTCACAAATAGGCACGGAAGGAAGAAGACAGGGGTCGGCGTAACTGAAACACTCACTTTATTAGTGCACAGACAGGACAAAACAAAAGGTGCGCACGTAGCGCCTTCACCGTGGCAAACACGGCAGTGACAAAAATAAACAATAAAGACAACGTCCATTCAGCAACAACACAGGTGAGGTTCCAGTCCAAACTCTCTCTCTCATCTCCTCCCAAATGCCGGCTTATATCCGGTCTCTCCACGCCAATCACTGCAATCAGACACAGGTGATCATCATTTTGCACTTGACCTACTTACTCACCGATCGGCCCCCTCCTTTCTCTCCTGCCACAGACTTCGCAAAACCACGCCCCCCTCGCCACATACCCCCACCGCCCGACTCAGGCCGGGGAGCCATCCGGCCTGCAGCCTCCCCCCCCCTCCTCCTGGAGAGGAAGTCAGCCACAACCATCTGTACACCCGGCCTGTGGATCACCTTGAACTTAAAAGGCTGTAAAGCTAGATACCAACGAGTGATCCGCGCGTTGGTATCCTTCATGCGGTGGAGCCACTGCAGGGGAGCGTGATCCGAACAGAGGGTGAACTCCCGTCCCAAGAGGTAATAGCGGAGGGTGAGAACGGCCCATCTGATGGCCAAACACTCCTTCTCTATGGTGCTGTACACCGTCTCTCTCTTAGAGAGCTTCCGACTGATGTACAGCACCGGCCGCTCCTCACCCTCCACCTCCTGGGACAGGACCGCGCCCATCCCCCTGTCCGACGCGTCGGTCTGTAGGATGAAAGGGAGAGAAAAATCAGGGGCATGTAAGAGCGGTCCGCCACATAAAGCAGCCTTTATCTGGGTAAAAGCCCGCTGACACTGCTCCGTCCATTGGACCGTATCTGGTACCTCCTTTTTAGTTAGATCAGTCAGCGGGCTGGCGAGGTCCGAATAATTAGGCACAAACCTTCTGTAATAACCCGCCAGCCCCAGGAACTGTCTAACCTCCTTTTTGGTCTTGGGTCTCGGACAAGTCGCAACCGCTGCTGTCTTATCAATTTGGGGACGCACCTGTCCATGACCCAAGTGGAAGCCCAGATATCTTACTTCCACCCGCCCAATCGCACACTTCTTCGGGTTGGCCGTGAGCCCAGCTCGTCTCAGCGTCTTCAGGACAGCCCGCACTTGCTGCATATGACGCTGCCAGTCACCACTATAGATGATGATATCATCCAAGTAGGCAGCGGCATATGCAGCGTGCGGTCGGAGAATCCTGTCCATCAGACGCTGAAATGTTGCCGGAGCCCCGAACAACCCGAAAGGAAGCGTGACAAATTGGTGTAACCCAAACGGCGTGGTGAAAGCTGTTTTTTCTTTGGATAACGGAGATAAGGGGATCTGCCAATATCCCTTAGTTAAGTCCAATGTCGAATAAAATCGAGCAGTACCCAGCCGATCAAGCAATTCGTCAACCCTTGGCATTGGATAAGCGTCGAACTTCGACACAGCATTCACCTTCCTGTAATCTACACAGAACCGAATCGAGCCGTCCGTTTTAGGAACTAAAACTATCGGGCTCGCCCAGTCACTGTTAGATTCTTCTATTACTCCCAACTCTAGCATCGATTCTAATTCGCTTTGCACAACTTTCTTTTTGTGCTCTGGCAGTCGATATGGCCGGCTGCGAACCACCACGCCCGGCTCTGTCTCAACGTGGTGCTGAATGAGGTCCGTTCGACCAGGCAGGGGCGAGAACACATCAGCAAAATCTGCTTGTAAATTATGCACATCAGTGAGCTGGGATGGTGAGAGGTGGTCTCCCCCAGCGGCCAGGGCGAGAGATTTCGTTTTGACATTCGCCTCTGGACCGAGATCCTCCTCTCCGCTCACCACCATCGCCAGCATCACTGATTCCACCTCAGACCATTTTTTGAGCAGGTTGAGGTGGTAAATTTGATGTGCCCCGCCCCTATCTGTTCGTATTACCTCATAGTTGAGATCTCCAATTCGCCGTGTAACCTCAAAAGGTCCTTGCCACTTTGCGAGTAATTTTGAGCTAGAGGTAGGAAGTAATACAAGCACTTTCTCTCCCGGTGTGAATTGACGCAGTCTAGCCCCCCTGTTGTACAGCCGACTTTGCTTGTCCTGAGCCTGTAACAAATTCTCCCGTGACAGCCGCCCCAAAGTGTGGAGTTTCGTTCTCAGGTCCAGGACATACTGAATTTCATTTTTACTAGCTGAAGGTCCGTCCTCCCAAGTTTCCCTAAGGACATCTAACACCCCGCGGGGCTGACGTCCATAGAGAAGCTCGAAGGGGGAAAACCCCGTGGAGGCTTGCGGGACCTCCCGTACAGCGAACAAGAGGGGTTCTAACCACCGATCCCAATTTTTGGCGTCTTCTTGTACGAACTTCCGAATCATGGATTTCAAAGTGCGGTTAAATCGTTCGACCAGCCCGTCTGTTTGTGGGTGATAGACACTGGTCCGGATCGATTTAATGCCCAATAATCCGTAAAGTTCGCGTATCGTTCGTGACATAAACGCCGTGCCTTGGTCGGTGAGAATCTCTTTCGGGATTCCCACCCGGGAGATTAATTGAAACAGAGCGCTCGCCACACTATTTGCGGAAATATTGCGAAGCGGAACTGCTTCAGGATATCGCGTTGCGTAGTCCACCAGGACTAAAGCAAAGCGATGTCCCCGTGCTGACCGTTCTAATGGCCCGATGAGGTCCATACCAATTCGTTCGAAGGGGACCTGCATCAACGGAATAGGGCACAATGGTGCTTTTGGGTTGGCCGGTGGATTCACCAACTGACATTCACGACAAGACGCACACCACTTGCGTACATTCTCGTGAATGCCCGGCCAAAAGAACCGGGCCATGAGACGGTTAAGTGTCGCTGTTTGTCCTAAATGTCCTGCCATTGGATTAGAATGAGCCGTCTGGAAAAGCATTTCCCGACGGCTTTTAGGTACCAACAACTGAGTTGTATCTTGCTTTGATTGGGCATCTTGGGTTACCCGATACAACTTATCTTTTAGGATTGCAAAATACGGATAGGTGAGGGGTTGGTCCGTGTGGAGAAGCTGGCCGTCGATAGAGCGAACCTGATCAAAGGCATGTTTTAGCGTGTCATCCTGGGACTGCTCCAGGGGAAAATCATCGCGCTCTGTGAGGATGGTTCTCTCCAGAGCACTCCGTTCCCCTGAACCAGTACCCAGAGGTTCCGGATCAGCTTCTCCCAACTGAGCAATCGCCACCTTCCTCTTATCCTTTTTTACCCAAGAAGCATCCGCACATAAATGACCCAATAACTCATTAAACGCTGGCCAATCTGTCCCCAAAATCAGCGGATGCCGGAGGTGCGGGTTAATCGCCACCTCCACACTATGCTTTTGCCCCCTAAATTGAATATCCACAGGCATTAACGGATAATTCACCACTTCCCCGTGCACACACCGTACCTTAACCATGCGGCCATTATCCAATGCTTTAGGCTGAATCAGGCTTTGGTGGACAGAGGTTTGGTTACAGCCTGAATCCACCAGAGCCTGAAAAGTACCCCCCTTTATACTCACAGGTATTTGGTACAGGCCAGCTTGATCGGGGGCAGCTTGTGGCGCGTCGGGGACCCGGATCAGTGTCCCCACCTCCATCACCGGACACCGATCGATGAAATGACTCGGGTCCCCGCAGCGCCAACAAGCCGGCCCGGGCCTCCCCGCCGCTCCAGTGGCAGGAAGCGGGTCAAGGGACTGGCGTGGAGAGAGCGGTAGGGCAGCTTGGGGTGAGAATCCCCCCCTTGATGGGCCCCCTCCCCGGGGAAGAGGCCTGGGGGCAGGTACCGGCTCCGCTGCACCCCCTGTCCTCCACCTTGGAGCCGGCCTCGGCGGCAGATTCCCCCGGTACCTGGGAAGGGGAGAGGGCTTAGAGGGGGGGGGAGAAAGAGAGAGAGAGAGAGAAGCCGATGGTAGAGAGGCGCCGACCCCCGGGCACGCCACCATTTGGTCCTCCGCCAGCTGGATGGCCTGGTTCAGCGACGTCGGGCGGTGGCACTGGACCCACTGCGCGGTCCTTGTCGGCAACCGCGCCACGAATTGCTCCAGCACCACACGATCGATGATTCCCTCGACGTCGCTTCCGTCGGCCATCAGCCACTTGCGGCACGAGTCCCGGAGCTGCTGGGCCATGATGAAGGGTCGGCCAGACTCCTCGAGGTCCAATGTTCTGAACCTCTGGCGATGTTGTTCCGGAGTCCGGCCAACCCGCTGTAGAATGGCCCGCTTGAGGTCCTGATAGACCAGGAGATTCTGGACTGGCAGTTGGTGCGCGGCTACCTGCGCCTCTCCGGAGAGCAGGGGTATCAGCCGCATTGGCCAGTCCGTAGAGGGCCATCCCCGGTCCTCAGCCGACCTCTCAAATAGCTCTAGGAAAGCTTCCGGATCGTCTTCCGGGCCCATCTTATTGAGAGGTATCGGCGAGGACGAGTCTTTGTATGTTGGGGGGACGGCCCTAACCTCCCGGTCTATCCAGCTCCGGAACAGCTCGCGGTCTTCATGCTGGCCTCGGAGGAGCGCCTCGAACCGTTTGTCCTGCTCCTCCTTTATGGCCAGCAGATGTTGATGGTGTTCTTGGTGAAGACCAGCGAGTGATTGAATGATGTCCGCAAATGGCGTACCTGGCGGAGTCTGCATGGCGGCGGCGATCTTCTTCCTTCCCGGGCTTCGGCACCAGTGTGATGAGGTTCGTCACAAATAGGCACGGAAGGAAGAAGACAGGGGTCGGCGTAACTGAAACACTCACTTTATTAGTGCACAGACAGGACAAAACAAAAGGTGCGCACGTAGCGCCTTCACCGTGGCAAACACGGCAGTGACAAAAATAAACAATAAAGACAACGTCCATTCAGCAACAACACAGGTGAGGTTCCAGTCCAAACTCTCTCTCTCATCTCCTCCCAAATGCCGGCTTATATCCGGTCTCTCCACGCCAATCACTGCAATCAGACACAGGTGATCATCATTTTGCACTTGACCTACTTACTCACCGATCGGCCCCCTCCTTTCTCTCCTGCCACAGACTTCGCAAAACCACGCCCCCCTCGCCACACTGACATTTATAACAATTAAAGCAATGTGACATGAAGTGTGAGAGTTAATGCCTTACATGCAATGCGCATAAAGCAATATGTGGTGTTTAACAAAAGTCATTTGTTCTTTTTTTTTTTTTTTTAAATGCCATCAAAGTTTGACAAATCTGATAAATTTTTTTTTTTTTTTTAAATGTTACATATACGTATACAGCACATAAAGCATGGAGAAACTTATTTTATTGCAGATTTGTATTCAGTTATAAATATATTTTTATAATTTGAAATGATTATTGTAATTCTAAAAAGTAAATTTATAAACCTTAAATATAGTAATTGATTTATACATTTGAATATAGTTCTGAATATATGAATAAAACAATGTAAATCTATATAAAAATATGACATTAAATGTGAGTTATATATATCAGTCACCTGAGGCTGTTTATTTGTTGATTTAGTATTGATAACGAGGTTTCAGAGGCTCGTATTCGGCCAAAGCCAAATTTCCCATGTGATCCACGTTCAAACCCTGAGTGATCATTATCATCTGACCTCTTCTAAACAATAAGGCCTATCGCAGAACTTAAGATCTGTCACAGCTGTTTTTTGGGTTGTCAAGTTACACAAATTAAATTTGGCTAGGGCATATGGTGGATATGGACGAGGACATTGTGAGAACAGTCTTATCCTTACTCATTTTGCCAGTAATTAAGGGAATGGGCTTAAATCAAACAGTCTGTGCAAATTCTTACCATCTGTAGAGCAAAGTTTCCTCAAACAGACATTTGTAGCCATTTATTGATAGCTGGTTGCATTTTTGTTTGGTGATTGAGTACTTCACGGTGAGTGTGTGTAGTGTGTGTGCGTGTGTGTATAGAAGCTCAATTTCACTGTTTGATGGAGTCATTAGGAAGGAGGCCTGAAATCTAGAGGAACACCACTCATCTTCCAGATGGAACTTCCTGCTCACGTCTCCGGCAAAGTCAGACGGATCACCCTGGGCGTCACATGCATTCTGAATCATAAGTGTAGCACAATCATACTCTAAAATGTACGAATGTTGTTTTGACAAATAACAGATTCACAATAGCTTTTCACGTTGTGCATTTGGGTTTGAACGGCGGTGTGTTTGCATCATCAACATGTGTGTAGCTTCCGGCTGCTGTTTACCAGGCAG
Organism: Abramis brama; assembly: GCF_963993115.1. NCBI lineage: Eukaryota > Metazoa > Chordata > Actinopteri > Cypriniformes > Leuciscidae > Abramis > Abramis brama. Next base: position 3,901,501 of record NC_139971.1, read on the forward strand.
AACTTGATTTTACCATGTTCAACATGTTCCTGGATCAACACCTTCAGCCTGGAACAACATTGCAATCAACCAATCAGATTTGAGGGACGTTTACAGTTTATGTCAAGTTTAGGCTTAAAACCAGGGTTAGATGCTTCTACATCAGTGTTATTCACCTATCATTTCCTTCTGATTTTAGGGATAAGTTATGGTATAGGGATAGGTTTAGGGGCAGGGATATGGTTAGATCTACATTTTCGGAGAGTAATGTTGTTCCAGGATCAACAAAATATGCAAAAAAACACGTCTTAACTCTGCAAAATCAGGACGTGCGTTTACCAGTGTGACATTAATTGATATGCGAGTCATGAGCATTTGTTATGCACAAATGTGTTTTTCTTATGTATTCTAGAGATTATGCAGTATAGCGGGAACTAGTGGATGAATTATCTTACTCAAACACATCCTATAGACCTCATGCATCAGCGAAACAAGCGCTGCCATGTTCAGAATTTTGTCTTTGAACTTCCATTTTTGCAGTAGCTCTGTATATTTGTATGGCATCGCTGTCGAAGAGTAATTAGCTGGTGAAGTGGATTTACCTATTGTGGAGTTTACAAAACTTTCATGAGCACTGAAGCAGATGTAATAACACATGTCAGTAAACCGGGAAGATTTTAAAATGAGTGGTTCATTCATAAATCTTTAAGATCTTACCATCACGCTGTGGAAATACAAAACTGAAGACAGAACACAACGAGTGGGAAAAGGGGCAGGGCTACATAAGGTCTGTATAGATGTAATGTACACACAATATAAACATAATAAACATAATAAACATTTGTGCAGTCAGATTAAGTGAATATACTTAAAGTATACAGTATGCTAGTCCAAATGTGTAGCATACTCTTTAAATTACTAAATGTTTATACATTTTCTGTATCTGAAATGTGTTTTAAATTCAACTAAAAAATATTTGTTTTGCTAAAATTTTGAATTCCATTTAAGTCAGAGTAAAATGGACATGAATTTAATGTCAATTTTAAAAAGAAAAAAGACAGAAACGGTGACACTAAAGCTAACACTCTTTTTCCGAGCACATACATGTGGATAATGTGTAGACCATTTGAGTGAGAATGTATGACTTGGAGACAAACTGATGGAAAATGATCCTCTCTTCAGTCTCTCTCTCTCTCTGTCTTCTTCAGTCCCCCAGCGAGAGCCCTGGAGAGAGAGGCAAGAATCTGTTTGGCGGTGATAAAGAGCTGATCAGCGGCTCCCCAGAGTCCAGGCAGCGCTGGACCCCTCACACCAGCATAACGCTCATGCAACCTGGCACTGAGGAGACGGAGAAAGACTCACAGAGACATGGAGAGGTGGAGCCACTGGGAAGAAGCAGGAAACACATGGGAGAAAAGTAGCAGGGATGAGGACGATGATGACAGGAAAAGAGTAAAAGAGTTTAGATGACATAAAAGGAGTAGACGAAAAACAAGCACAGTGACTCTGGCTCACTTACAAAATGAGGTAGGAAGAACAACAGAAAGCCAATACTGTAGTTGATGCACCTTAACTGTTGGCCAGAGTTAACAGAGTTCAGTTCTGTGCTTGCAAAATACAAAGGCCATGCCACGGAAATCCTCTTGAATTGCTTGACTCCCAGTTATAAAAACAAAAAGTTCACATATATTTCTTATGAAAACCAATGTGAGCACATGCAGCTGGACTCTGAAAAAGCAAAAATAAAAGATTTAAATAATTTGATTGATAATTTTTTGGTCATTAAATAATTCCCATATTTCCATTTGTGTTAAAACAAGTGGTAAAAAGCCGTATCCGTATCCCGGTGTTCTTTGGGTGTAGGGACAATTAGACTCATAAAAACATATCAAGCTAGCGCACTCGAGAATTGAAGTAAATATAAATAAAAAGCCTTTATTTAGTCATGGCTTAGGCAATTAAAATCAGTGTACAGATAACCGTACACCGACACATTGTGGCTAATAAGCCTTCATCAGGGTGTGGGTAGCAAACACACTCAGAGTCCTTTAAAACAAAAATTAGTTAGTCATGTGACAATCACCTGATTATGTAATGTAGAATAGTCACAAGAGAGAATAAATTGTTAGATAATTAATGATGTAGAGAGGACAGATCTCACCAAAACATAATTAAGCCCAACATAATATGTTTTTTTTTTCTCCAAAAAAATAAATAAAAATGCACTAAAGTATAAATGTATAACAAATCAGAATCAACAATGTATTCCAAAACATACATTTTTATTATATTTAAAAATGGGTGACATTTCATTCCCCAGGAAATTATGTATAAAAATGCATGAAAATTAATTCTAAAATACATTTTATTATTAAGCAAAGTGTCTCCCACATTAAGCTAACTGCAAAACCCAATGTCTGTCTCTATAATTTACCATGACATATAGTGAATAAAATCCTTCAGAAATCTTTTTTTTTTTTTTTTTTTTTTTTAATTGTCGTGTGACTTCATATCCAATCTATGCTTTTATGTTTAAATTATCAAATATTTTAGATAAAATACACATTTCAGTTGTGTCCCTGGGTTTTCACTCAGTCCTGTTACCCTAACACCTATATTATACAGGTGCCAGAAACACCCACCCATGGAGCAAGACACACCCACAACCCTCAATGCCTAGTTGTGTAGACATGGTAATCTAAATTGTCAGAGCAGCGGTCACACAAGATACAATAAATAATATATTTTGATTGAGACCTGATCCCCATCTGGGCCCTTGGATCCAGAGGTGCCTGGGGTTTAAACTAAAGCCTGTAACTGTTTGCTTCTACTGTTTTGTCTGTGCTTGGATGCATGTGATCGACACATGCGCAATACAATTGCTTTCTGTACTCTACAAGACGTCGGAGTTCGGCACTGAAGTCATGTCATTTACAGGATATTCGCTCGGAAGGATAGAAGAAGAAAAGTATGCATGCAAAGTTTAGAAGAACCAAAACAAAAATGATGGAGAATGATATGCTGCTTTGTTTACTGTCCTTGAAAAAGTCTATTTTGTGTTGCTCTTTTCGCTCTTTTCTTTGACTACTGCACAATACATCACAACTGCGTATTGCCACCTAGTGAACTCTTCTGTGTCAACATTCACCTTGTGCATGCACTGTTGTACATGCACTGTCTGCGCAGACACTACATTTGGGCTGCACAGTGTGCGCTGACGTCCACGGACACTTCTGATGACAAAATGAAGTCGCACGGACTATTGCGGACAGCCGAAGTATACTCTGGGCTTTAACAGAAATTTAGCATTTAACACACATGCTCCAGACATGTTGAGCTTGTCCCACATATTGTCATGTCCCACTTTGTCACGCATAGTATCAGCCAGATAAACACAAAACACCTTCAGGGTGTTAAACAAATAACATCAAATATAACATTAAATGTCCTAATGTGCTGAAACATTAAAATACAGTCAAGTGATGTGTCACACAGGGATGTCTGAATATGTACTTTATTTTTCACCATTAATTAAAAGGTGAAACATATTGTTTTACTTTCAACAATTGTTATGTGCAATGGATATTATGAGCAAATGTATATATTGAACACCTAAAGCTTAGAAATTAATGGGATTCAAAACCAAGTCAAGCATATCTGACTTCAAAGCTGCTAACCCAGTACATAATTTATACTTACAGTCAATACATCAGGTGAGCTTTTTTTAAAAATGCTTTTACAGTATACAGTTCACATCTTTGGATATTGATCCTAAAGTTTAACTGCTGCTTGTTCCAGGTGACTTCACATGCACCCAATAGCAAATGTGCAAAAAGCACACCTTTACTAAATGAGAATGAAAAAGTTATGTTCACCTACAGATGCAGGGGGGACACAGCGGTCACACAAGAAACAAGAAATGTTATATTTTGATCAAGACCTGATCCCCATCTGGGCCCTTGGATCCAAAGCTGCTTGTGGTTTAAACTAAAGCCTGTTTCTGTTAGCTTCTACTGTTTTGTCACAGTCCTAGAGAGTCAACACATTGTTTTTCGCTTCAGAACAAAAGAATTTGTTTGTGTAATTTTGCAGTTATTCTCCAGAACGCAGCTGATATATGGTTAACCTTCTGTCTAACATAGTACATAATATTTTTGGCTTATTGTAATGCATCTCAGAAACGCATGCACACACATATACACTGCGGTTGCCCACAGAGATTAAGGCTCAATATCACAGAGTGCTTGATCTCTAGATTCAGACACTGCTGTTTTTCGTTTCCCTAGTGAGATCTGTCCGAGTTGCCTCACCATGGGGCATATCAATTACCGGCTATAGTGTAAGCAAAATCAATACAGCTGAATACATAAGTACAAATCTTTCCCTTGACCATGAGAGGTCTTTGCGCTCTAAGGCAATAATACAGACTACTAGGGTTAGGTGCCATATGTTTTATTGACGAGGGCCGCATAACCCATATTTGAGAGCAACAATCCCAAGACTCCGATTCTAAGAAGTTATACATTACACGGCTCTCTGAAATACCTGCAGCTTTATGTGATCAATAATTTTGACTAAGTTGTCCCTTGCAACCAATCTCTATGCTAATCTCAATTATCTTGTATCACTTTAAAGTCTTTATCTTTACACATAATAAAGTACATTCTTACTTTGTAAAAGTTCCATCAGGCGCTTCATATATAGAACTTTTAGGGATTCCCACCATGGGATCATTTGAGAGATTTAGTTTTAATTAAATTTTTGATTTTATTTTTGATTTTAATTAAATTGTATGAATTAAACAGCTTGTAAACATACTTTATCAGTAGAAAAATGCATAACCCATTAAACATTACATAATAATGCAACCATTTACGATATTTCTCCTTTATAGAACCTTTTTGGTTGAGTCAAGAACCCTATGGTTCCCTTTTTTCTGAGAGTGTAATTTCAACTCAAATCAATATTTAATGGCCATTTATTTGGTCATTATATATATATATATATATATATATATATATATAAATGCAAATTTAAAGTTTTCAAAGTTATAATATAACTTACATTTTAAGTCTTATTCTAGATATAATCTAGTCATGTAATAAAATATTTAATTCCACAACTCATGGTTCATGGATGTAGCTTTGGTTTATAACCTTGAAGAAATGTCCAGTCGATACATAAGGTTACAAACCTAACCCCATTGATCTGTGTCTACTTCATAGATGGCTGATATGCTACTGATATCCTATTTCATGAATTATTTCTGAATCTATCGTTCCATCTGGATGATTCACACACTGAACTTCTGATTTAGTTGATCAGTGTATATTTTCTTTGATTCAGATTTGCAAAAGTTATATCATGCATGGCTGCTTTTTATATTCAAGGTTAATGTCAATCAAGAAAAAATAGCCATAAACAAATAGCCATAATCTCTGCTGTTTTTATGGCAACCACAGCTTTACTTGACTGTCTGACTTTGTTTTATAACCGTCTAGAACTCTGCCAATGTGTGTGTGTGTGTGTGTGTGTGTGTGTGTGTGTGTTTGTGTGTGTGTGTGTGTGTTTTCTTATGACTTAGAAGAAATATTACATATTACTTTGTGGCAAACCGTCGAGAGCAGCATTATTACTCAAGTGTCCACATTTAATAGATAAAGTTTTATATTTAGCAGAACTGTGAGACACGCTAAGGTCCAGAGCAATGAGCTATAAGAGACATATCCCAAAGCTAATTATTGATTTGAGAGCAAAAAGAAACAAAATAAAGGAACAAAATAAAAAATAAATAAAAAAATGTGTCTGATTTTCTTGCTCTCTGTTTTAAAGTCAATTTACTGTTGTTTAATGAAAAATAACATTTTTAGTTTCAATCAATTGCTCAGCAAATTTCACTTGTTGAATGTTATGTTGAAAGTTATGGTAATTCTCAGTGAACTTCAGAACCTTTCTTTTTCTTTTTTCTTTTTACATCTCTGTGGTCATCTCTGAAAAGTGGCATTGGGAATGTTAATGAGATCCATTTTCCTGAGCAGAATCACTGAACCAACAAGCATGAATCATTTCATTAAACTACTGGCAACTTAATGACTCACGTTAACAGCTGATATCATTGTGATTATGGCACTTATTGATATACTCTATGGAACATGTCGGGAACACCACTGTCACACATCTCTGGGGCTTCTTTCACTCTTTTCTTTCTTTAAACACACTTACAAAATGAGGCTAACAAGGTCCTTAATTCAATTTCATCCAGGGCCTGAGCTAACAGATCAGCGAAATATAGTTAGATCTTAATTTAAAATAATATGGAAATGGCAACGTGGAAGTCACACTGTCACTGAGTGAAATTAATATTTTACACATTAAAATTATATGAAGTGATACTTTCTCAAAAACAAACAAACAAAAAAAAGTTCAGTAGAACCATGATAATAATTTCTAATCACCCTGATTGCACCCTGAATCACAAAAAAATGTGATTTTATGCTTGTTCTGTTGCCTGTGATTGATTAAAACTAGGGTAGTGTGTGTGTGTGTGTGTGTGTGTGTGTGTGTGTGTGTGTGCGTGCGTGCGTGCGTGCGTGCGTGCGTGCGTGTGTGTGTGTGTGTGTGTGTGTGTGTGTGTGTTTTGTGTGTGTGTGTGTGTGTGTACTTGTTTTCATGACAACTGAGGACATTTTTATGATAACACACCTGCAAATGAGGACACTCGGGAAAATACGTGATTTATGAGGACATTTTGGTGGTCCTCATTTTTCAAATGGCTTTAAAAACATACTAAGCAGTGTTTTTTTTTAAATCTAAAAATGCAGAATGTTTCCTGTGATGGGTAGGTTTAGGGATAGGGGCAGTGTAAGGGGATAGAATATACAGTTTGTACAGTATAAAAACCATTACGCCTATGGAATGTCCTCACAAATCACATAAACATGGCTGTGTGTGTGTGTGTGTGTGTGTTAGAGGCACACAGTCAATAATTCAATAATTTAGATCAACTCCTAAGAGCACTAGTTGTTTCAATTGTGAATGAAGTAGATCAACAAGTAATGTAATATAGTAATCATGGCATCAATCCTGATTCTCAAGGTGAGAGGTTTGTACAGGTCATCTCTGAAGAAGGTTTATTGGAAAAGCATAACTACATCCTGGCTGCATTTCTGCAAAACCGTGCCTATACATAAATTCACTGCATTTTCCAAATGAAATGAACAACAGAGGCAGAAAAACACCAAACAATTATTATTATTATTATTTATTTTAATTTTTTTTCAAACAATGATTATTACAGGGACTGCAGATTATTGATTATTAAAAACTTAATTTTTGCACAATTCCTTGCACATTACTATCTTAGCATCTCAAAACACTTTTACCATAGTGCATGATTTGTAAACTAATACATTTTGATGTTTGCATCAAATAACCAAATTCATATGTTTGGCTTTTCAGACGTATAAGCTTTCTCGGTAGCTCATCTGGTACAACATTGCACTTGCAATGCGGAGCGCTCAGGTACGAGTCCTGTGACGATAAAAGATCTCAAATACTATAGAAGCAAGCTAAAATGGTATGGTTGCTTCAGCAAATGAGTCTTTGTTTCACGTTTATTTTTATTAAAGCTACAATATGTTTTTTGTTTTTTCGCCGCTAGGGGTCGCTAACCTCTTACAATAACAAAGGCGTATATTGTTGACGCATAAGCGTAATTATGGAACTTGCCGTCATGCCGAAGGATCTAATAATGTTTATGGATGAGTGAAAACATTCATGTTTTTTAACATGACTGTGGTATGGAGCAGGGCGCGAGATAGATATCAGCGCCACACGCGAGTCCCGCGGATATAAAAGAATAAGGACATTTAATTCTACCGAACTACTCGCTGAATAATACTCACACAGGTCAGTTTATTTGACAAATTAAACTTGTGAGGAAACGCAGCACTGTTTCACTCGGTCTACACTATCACACTAAACAGCATTTGAGTGTGTTGAAAGTTATAATGTTATTCTATGTGTTAGTTTGTTGGCTGTATGAGACTAGCATTCAGCTAGATCAACATTAGAATAACATACTGATCATATTTTAACATTTCATCATGTTGAGCTATATAACATTGATTTGTTTTATGTACATGCAAGAGCGGCATCTCAGTCAATTTGAAGTCAGTCGCGGACGCTAGCTCTCGGCATCTCGAAAACGCCACGCTGATATTGATCCTCGTTTTAGTTCTCCTTTTGTCCCAAAGTCTGCTTGCCATGGTCCATAATGTTTGAACGAAACAACAACAGTGTCAGCGTGCCACTAGATGTTACGCACTATGCAGTGGCCCACGTCTGTCGCCATGGTTACTATGGCAGTACAAGCGTAAACCAGGGATAACGCGGATATTACGTCATTGACAGGCGACAAGTGGGACAGGAAGACTATTATTTAATGACCATTATTTAAAATTGGAATTTCTCTGAAATGACAAATCTTTGGGAACTTTTGGGATATTGTAAGTACACAACTGCAGGAAATATATTTTATTACAAAAATCTTACATATTGTAGCTTTAACACTATCAGTTAGTTTTAGGGTCATGTTTAGTCCAGGTGGTACGCAATAGCATTAGCCTTTCAGAACCCATCACCGGACATTTCATTTCCGAATTAACCAGCATAATACAATGTCAACTTGGTCAAATTTATCTGTTTCGGAGAACCATCCAATGTCATGAACAGGCTATGTAGCGCCACTCACTGGATATTTCACTTTTAAACTGTGCTACAAGCAATATGATTTCGCAAAAATGTACCTGTGGGTACTTTTTTTTTTTTTTTTGTGACACTGTTTAATAAACTAATATCTGCAATGGAGAGTAAATGATATTGCATATAGTGCCTCTTGTGGATGTGTCACCTGAAAAAAATGCAGTGAAATGTTCCCGGAGCGACGTATTTCAGGTTTTGCAGAAACGTAGTCACGTATGTCCAATAAGCCTGGGTTGGAAGAACATGCACCACTCAGAAGCGCTGGGGAAATCAGGAAATCAACTCAACTGATGCTATCAGTTTGCTAAGTGAAGGCTGACATTTGAATGCTAGACAATTAATCTCATCAGCAAACGTGGGGCTGCGGAGCTACTATGCACACTGATGAGCCGTCCCCTTTTCTCTTAGTCCGTTTTGAATAGTTTTCGGAGGGGTGATTTAGCTTGCTAATCATGATGAGGTAGCTTTCTCACAGTTCTGACCTAATTGGCAAGAACCCCCAGTGCTGTAGCAGCCGCCGAATGAAGCACAATGCGACCATTGTGTTCCTCTGAAGCCTTGGGTTTGTTGTCATTCAGCAGAACTGGGCAATTCTCACGTCTGGGACGGAGCACAAAAAAAATTCCCATCCATCCCTGTCCAAGCGTCTGCACCCACTCGGATTGTGGAACCGAGGGATCGCAGTGGAGCACACGGGCTACTAAGCATTCTGTTTGTATTTATGCACAATGTACTCTCTGAATGCAGGCCTAATTAGGGCTCAGAAGGATCCTTGCTGGGACGGGATCTTAAATAGGAGCAAGCAGTTTGCTGGTATCGTACACAGCATGATTTTGAACAAGATGAGATGATTTTTATAAATAGATGCTCGAGCTGAATGCTTATCTCTTTGCTGATTCTGCCACTTTTAGTTCAGTCTAGCCCTAAATAGACCGACTAAGGAGCATATCGTTGCAAGACGTTTGGAAGTGTTCTACTGCAAAGTTGGAGAAAGAAAACCTGCTTTTGAAATGGAGTAGGGAAAGAAGTTGCAAGAAAAAGAAAAAGAAAAGAGTAACTCCGCATTTTATGAAACTTATCCAAACTGACCAGTGAGACTTCATGTATATTTGTCAACACTTTGCAATAAGGCTCCATTTGTTAACATTAGTAAACATGAGCTACAATGAAAAATATTCACACATTTATTAATCTTTTTTAATGTTAATTTCATGCTAAATTAATATTCAATGGGGAACTATTATGCCCTTTTATAAAGTCTTGATTTTGTTTTTGAGGTCTACTAGAATAGGTTTTAAATATGATAAAAAAACATTATTTTGTTTTACAAATTTCACATTGTTGCAGCTCCTCTCTTCCCAGTCTGTCCGTAACGTTATATCTCACTTTATATTCAGTTGCATTGAACAGAAGACTATTAAAAACAATAAAATTCACCTCCCTATCTAAGGTTTATTCAGGAATGTTAGTATGCAAACAGGTAAAAATCTACTCTGCTACAAACAAGTTATAAGAGAAGAGTTTAGGTTTGTGTTGATGACTTACTGTAATTAAAGTGGAAAGACATTGAATGATATTGCATAGTTCATCAACATACATGGTCAAAATACACAATATCCAAAATCAACCCTTTTATTATTTTGAGCATTCAAAAACAATGTTATTCAGTGATACAATAGATTGACTGCTTAATTTAAATTAAATGTCCTTGGTTTTAATTTAAAGGGGTCATGACATGTTTTTTTCTTTTCTTTTATTATGTTCCCTTAGGTGCAATTATAGTATTACTATAGATTTTTGGACAAAAAACGTTTAAAATTGAGTGATTTATGACCTTTTCCCACCCTGTTTCTCATGCTCTGATTCAAACAGTCTGTTTTGGGGGTGTTTCCCCTTTAAGAGTTCAGTGTTAACACCCACTGTTATGATTGGATAACGTCAGTGCCTATGCATCAATTGTTAACGCCCCCTTGTCAAAACGTGCCGATTTTGCGGAGCTGTGTTTACCGTTACCATAGTAACGGGTGATGCGTGCGAGGCGATGGTGATGGTGATTGCAATGATGTTTGAGTCGGAATCAGAGGAAATGAACCATCAACACAACTAAGAATGCATCAGCCCGTCCACATAGAAAGTGTGAAACTATTTTGTCAGTTTGACAGCCTACATCTTTTAATAGCCTACGGGGCATGAACATGACGGTCATGAAAACAATAAGTAGGCTAAACTAAGTAAAAACACGGTGATTATTCATAATGAATTAAACTGCAATTAACGTTTTAAAAAAGTTTTAAGTTTTAAATAGCCTACATTACTTACAGTTTTTGATATTGACCTAAGTAGAGTTAGGAGATTGTGTGTGTACTGTCTCATTTTAATGCATCTCTCTTTTTCACACTGTTCTAAGTATGAGTGCCATCATAAATTAATTCTCATGATCTATTTTAAGTACTAATGTAAAAATGTTTATGGTTATATTATTTCCATAAATGCATCGATGAGCGTCAGTGTTGCAGTGGACAACTGTGAGGGTGATCACAGCCACATGCCCAGACCTGTGATGCAGAAACACAATGGGAGGATCCATCTGTCTCTGACCACAACTACTGTACGCTCCAAAATCTCAACTCAACCTGAAGCCACCTACATCTGAAATGGGAACACAATGCATTGAGAGGCCGCACTATGCAGATATACTTTTATTTCCACAGACGTGTTTCGGCGCGTGCCTTCTTCAGTGTGCAACAAGGTAACAATGTAGCCAATCTTATATGCCCACACCTATTGACACACCCATATTAACACCAGCCAATGATGTTAAAGTGATATCCAGTTCAATAATGTCACTAATGTTTCAAACAGTCCATTAATGAAAGACAACGATTGTTATACATATAAAAAATGAACATACAATACATATATTAGTGTTCCATTATAAAAAACAACTTAGTGACAGATCTTCATTCATCCCATTCGGGATACACGTGTTTAAGTTAAAAATATACCAAGCCTCTCGCTGCAGGAGGATGTTCATTTTTTATGATGTGAGCTCTGTAGATTCCACTTAAACTTAAAGGAATTAAGTCTTCTAGTTAGAAGGAATAAGTCATGTCAAGTTTGCAAATGAATACCATCTTGGTTTATTACTTATGCAAATTAAATGGTGAAATGTATCTACTTGAAGGTCAGTAGAAGGTGTCTCTAGCTTCCTGAAAACATCAAACATTTCTTACAACTGATTTTATACAACTTATTTAATCATTTATATTTTCTAAAACACAAAATCACAAATGGATCTTGTTTAACACAACCAATTTAAAATGCATCCCACCCCAATTACCTAATATCCTATCCTTAACCCTAATTATTCTCATTCCTTCTTATTTACAAATAATTTTTCATTTGCTGCTCCATCAACTCCTTCTGACAGGACGAAGTAGTTAAATATGTCCCCATAGGTTTACCTCTGGCCACATTAACAATGACGATGGATGAGACAATGTGAGACCAACTGATCGTCGTACGAAGTTTTCTCCGCGCTCCCAATTTAAAACATTTACGGTATTAACGTTATTTGTCATTTCGCTAAAATTTTGGCTAACTATAAACAATCTTCTTCTAACTACTGAACTAGCTGCCGTGTGCCGTGTCAATTTAGCGGAAGTCGGATGACCAAATGTGGAAGCGCGAAGTATTAAAAGTGGGCGGGGCGGAAAAAGGTGAATACTACTTCACTGCTCAGCAATATGAGTGTTCCCATGAAAATTAATAGTTCAATGCTCAGCATAAATACAAAGTGAACAAAAATACTGATTATTGAATATCACATGAAGTGAAACTATTGTGCAGTGAAGAGTTATCAACAAAATTAAATGCAGTTTTTCTTTCCCCCTGTGTTAGCCCGACTAAAGATGGATGGATTAATATTGAGTTTTGGCTCCTGCTGTGTTCAATAAGTCACCTCCACAGGCTGACCGGGTCATTCTTCCATAGACAGAGCGCATTTCAGGTCTTCACAGCACTGAAATCTCTTTAGATTTACGGTTTCATGGTTATAATGTGTAAAGAAAAGTGAGTGTTTATGTGAGTCTGAATGCAAATTATTTTGCTTGCTTGTATAGGTTTTAACTCATTATAATACAGTGTGAGTGATTGCTTGTAATCCTTTCACATACAATGGATTTATAAAACACATTGATACACTGCACAAAATTATTTTCTTTTTTTCTAGTAAAAACATCCTTAAAACAAGATAAACTGACTTGTGAAACAAAATTACAAAAATATATTAAGACTTACTTTTATTTTTCTCATCCTAGTAGCTTTTTTTTCCCTTCTTTTTTAGCATAAACATAATTACTTTTATTTAGATTGGTGCTTAAAATGAGAAAGAAAAACAAACTTAATTGCATTTATATGCACTCTGATAAATATTAATATAGCTAATGTGTTTAAGGATGTCTAGATATTACTGAGAACAACACCAAACTACTGGTTAAGTTTTTTTTTTTTTTTTTTTTTTTTCTGGCACGTTAACCAAATATAACCCAATATATATAGCATATAGTTATGCCCCATTTATGTCCGCTCCAGTGGATGAAAGCTTATACATGCTTATGCAGAGCATGCATCTAATGTGTGCAGAATCTGCAATACTTTGAGACTCAGTGATAATGTCTTCAGATATCCGAGTAGACACATCATTATGTTGAACTGTGATCTTCCCTTCTCATCAGAATTCCTCACATGTCACTCACTGATATGCAGTAATGACTGATTTGATCTGAGCACAGTGGGAACCTATTCGGTAATGAGGACGAAAGCTAATTATGAGACCCTCAGGTTTCATCCTGCTGGGACACTGAGGTTACCGCTGACCTGTGAGGAGAGGTAAGGGGGCACGCAGTTTCTTTTGGTAACTGACCTTAGTCAAGGTAGATGTCATATTGATGATAATGAGGATAGTATGATTCATTTGATAGATCATACTCTTTAGGAATACCTTAATAAATTATTATTCCTGTCAACTAACTCTCATTAATTTGCAACTACACGTCAGCTAACTCTCTAGTTAGGGTTACGGTTAGTAGAATAAGTTGACATGCACTTGCAAAGTTACTCATAGTCAGTAGAATCCGTTGAGGAGCATCAACATAAAGTTTTAGCAGATATTAAGCTTACAGCAATGTTGGGGGTAACGCATTACAAGTAATGCGAGTTACATAATCAGATTACTTTTTGGTAACTAGTATAGTAACACATTACTTTTAAATTTACAACAAAATAACATAAGAGTTACTTTTTTAAATAAGTAACTTTGCTGTCCTATGTATTGACTGACATATTCATTCATTCATAAATTATTATACTGTAAATACAGTTTTATTATTCTAAATTAATGTTGTTTTACATTTTAGCACACATTGCATTGCTCTTGCAGTTAATAAATTGTTCATGAAATGCATGTACAGCAGGCTCAAGCCTTTGAATTTTTTTTTCGTTTTTTTTTTTCGTTTTTTTTTTCTGGACAGAGACTTGGCCTAGTTGTGGGATAACATGATTGTCAAGGGAGCCTCAATCTGATGCTGTGATTTATGTTGAAGGCTGAAACGCTTCTTCCTTTGCGTTGTCACTTTCATAATTCAATTGAATGTGCGTTTATTCTAGACTACAGCAATAATACATTTTTTATTAACATATATCAAGGCAAATACTATGAGATAAAGTGAATTGGAAATGTTCCCAGAGCCTGTTTCCATTAAGACAAATGCATGGATCAGATTACGAACAGGATCTCTAATGTAGATTTGTTCCAGCGGCTGCTATGATTGGATCTGACCAAATACTGGAAATCACATTGGAACCCAAACAACTCAGCCAAATTGCTTTGCCTCCTCAACAAAACAAAGTAAATTGTTTAGAGGATAATTTATGCGTCACATTACCCCTTTAAAGAGTTATCAATATGCATACTCCATCTGAGTGTGCGTGCTTCTCAGTGGGTTGGGTAAATTTCTGCTCTCTTTGTTGCGTTCCTCACTGTTAAATGGGCTCGCGGTGAATTAGACTACCTGCAGGTTGAATCAGGGGTTGACACAGCATCACCTTCTAGTGTTGTGCATCCTGCAAACCATTTAAAGTGCTCTCATCAAATCAAATTTCCAGTTATCTTTCGATATAAAACAGTTCACTGTATTATGACAACATGCTGCAACTTTCAGAATTCAAAGCCTCCTCTCTAATGAAAAAAGACCACATGGATTCATAAACAACCGAGCTGCCGTATTATTTGTAACTGATAAGACATTTTGAGTATGAGAAAGGGTGTATTACAACAACAACAAAAAAATAAAAATTATTTGTCAGGTGTTATTTGTCACACACTAGAAGATTTGTTTGGGCCGCGAGATCACGGAGACACGGAGAAGAAAAACAAATGGAGGACGATAGACGTCGTCAGCTAGTTCTCTGTGTGAGTTTTGTTTTATGGGAAGAAACACAAAGGAGGGAAAAAAGAATAAGGGTGATCTTCTTTCTCTATACTCCACTTTCATGGCATGTTTGTGGCTGCCAAGTTTCACTTATAGAAGTCCACAACGTCTGGTTGGTGAAGCTTGCTCGCTCTCATTGGCTATCACAGGTATAACATCAGAGGCAGCTGATCAAGAGTCGGAACAATCAAACGTGTTTGATATTTACGATTTGGGATCGTGTGGGCTCTGCCGCAATTGGTTGCAGTACAAATATTATAATGACACCACACAATTGTGGATTTTTTGGAGAAAAAGTCTCGAATCATTGGTGGTTGAAAATCGGGCTAAAAATCTTTAAGTGTGTGGCCAGCCTAAGTTTGGTTCTCCCTGTGCCCGTTTGCCAAGTGTTCTTGATCCTTGTTTGTTTCTACAATACTGATTACCTTCACCTGTCATTCATTTAGTTGCCTCATTACTCGTATTTAAACCCTTGGTTTCCTCAGTTTTTGGTTCTGTGTTGTTTATGATTGTGTTTCTCTAGTATATTCCTTTGATTCTCCTGCGTGTTCCCTGTTAGCTTATTATTAAAGACTGTTTCTGTTTCTACTCTTGCGTCTTGCGATTCACCACTACAGCCACTGTAACATTACACAGCATCACAGCAGTGCTTTCTTAAAGTGTCATGAAACCCCCGTTTTAGCACTAGTCCTTCACACCTCAGATTTTAAAAAGACCTTAAATACTATGTCATAATAGCAAGAACAATACATATTTCTTCAGCAAATGCATGGATCAGATTAGAAATGTAGATTTGTTCCAACAGCTGCGATGATTAGATTTGACCAGTACTGGTGAATCACACTGAAACCCAAACAATTAAACCAAAATTGCTTTGCTTCCTCAACAAAACAAAGTAAACTGTTTAGAGGATAATTTATGCGTCACATTCCTTCCTACAAAGAGTTATCAATATGCATCCTCCTTCAGAGTGTGCGTGCTTCTCAGTGGGCTGTATGAATTTCAGCTCTCTTTGTTACATAACTGTTTAAATATTAGTTCTGGGATCATTTTCATAATTCAGCCTGCCATTCTAATGCCTGCAGAGTCTATTCTACACTGACAACTAAAGCAAAGACTCAAACTGGGCCAAGTGAAGAGGAGGAGAAGAGGAAAATAAGGGTGAGAGTAAAATAAATGGTGCGGAATATGAGGAAATGGATGTGATTATTTCACTTATTGGAAGGAAATTGAAAATTGCATCATGCAGCGGGATTGTCTACAAAGTTTTGCGAGGCACACATTTTCTCTCTGTGTGTGGAGTGTTTGAGAGATGGAGAAAGCTGGTAAAATGCACTTTACTAAACAAACAAACAAACATAAAGAATGACACCTAATATTCCTAATTATGTTTAGCATGAAACAGTTTCAATAAATAACTAAATAAGCCACAGTCTGAGATGAATCAATAGCAATATTAGTTATAAAAGCTAAACTGTCAATAAAATATGAGTCACAAAGTATTTGTAAATGAGTTGCTGTAGTGAGCCGCGGGGCAGCCCACATTCTTATTTGTTAAAAAGTTATTATTTTGTATAAATAAGCAGAAAACTATTTTGTGAATGTGCAGCTAAGCATGTTTCAGGTGACATGGATAATTGAATGAGCAGTGGTGGGCGTCTGCTATACTGGACGAATTACCAACATACTGTAACTAATTAAAATGAAAGAATTTTTGTCGTTTCATATAAAATGATATAATCCATAGCCTTAGCATTGCAACCAAATGCAACATAGTTGAGTTAGTTTTCCTAAGAGGATAATATAATTATGAATATTCACACCCAGTGTGTTTCATTTAATAAAGCTGCAAATAAGCCGACTAAAGCAGGTGCAGAATATCCAGTATAAGGAACATATAGTGCTGTAGTTTCCTGTTAGACGGCTGTCTGTTGTGCGACTGATGACAGTGTTAGCAGCTTTGCCAAAATGCATAATGGTAATGGGCACCTAATGCAATGCAGTGTGTGCTTTATATGAGGAAATGGATTGGAAGTGGAGGGGAGGATTTTATCAGAGACATGTAGGGAGGAACGGGGATGAGCTCCATTCATCACACGGTGTCAGATGTCTGTTCACTCTGTTGTCTAGAGCAACACCCACACACACACACACGCACATACACACACATTGGTGCACCTATCATTATGAGGACATTCCATAGGTGTAATGATTTTTAAACTGTAAACTGTATATTCTATCCCCTACCCCTAAACCTATACCCATCACAGAAAACATTCTGCATTTTCACATTTTTAATAAAACATTGTTTAGAACGTTTTTAAGGGCATTTTAATTCATAGGACTCAAGAAATGTCCTCATACAACGTTTTTACGTTGTAATACCGGTGTAATACCCATGTCATTATACAAATTTGAGTCCTCATAAATCATACACATACACACAGAGGTATTCCTATCTTTATGAGGACATTTCATAGGCATAATGATTTTTATACTGTACAAACTGTATATTCTCTCTCCTTACACTAACCCTACCCCTCACACTAAACTTTCTTTTTTTTTTTTTTAAACTTTCATTTTTACATTTTCCAAAAACATCACTGTATGATTTGTCCAAAAAATGTCCTGTTTGGGAGGTATACCTGAACCACATACACACACACTGCATTTCAAATAAAACAGGTAAAAACAGTAAACTTTAAATAGTAATACTTCTCACACATTACAACAAAACTTAACTTAACAGGACAAAACAAAACTTAACAAAACTTTTTTTAATTTTTTTTTTTATTATTTTAAATGTTTTTATTGTATTGTTGTGGCACTAGCAACACCACAATCATCCTTTCAATTCCCAGCGAAATCAAAATTCGGGGATGGAAAAGCCAGAAGAGGAGGGCTGGATGGAACAAAGTATTCACTTTGCAGGCATGTTCATTATCCTAAATGAGAAATTATCACAAAAAAAATAAAAATAAAATAAAATTAAAATCCCAGTTGAATCAGTATTTCCAACAATTGAATTTTGTGTTGCGAGTCAAATAGACCAAAACATACAAAAGACGTATATTATACAAAAATGCAAACATAATTTCAGTAAATAAATAAACAGTAAATATAAAGTAATAGTCCAACAAACAAACTGTAACAACTGGTCCACTGAAGGCAAGTTGAGGTGAGAACACAAACGCAATACATTTACAAACAAAAATAACACAATAATGAACACAATATGAACATTTAAACAATCAACCAATGACAACACAAGGCAGGATCACATGACTAAAACGGGGGATCACATGACAGACCAGAACCCAGGAACAAGAAACAAACACCCAAAACGTGACACAAACAACCAAACAAACAAATACATGCATACATACATACATATATTAAAGGTGCAGTGTGTGATTTTTAGCGGCATCTATTGGTGAGATTTGTGAATTGCAAACAGTCAGTAACTCACAGCCTTTCCTTCAAATCGCAAACTCGAACGAGAAGCTACGGTGGCCGACGTAGGATCGGAAGGAGTCCGAGTCTGAGTCAGCAGAGAGTAGCAAGTCAAGCAATGAGGTTTCTTTATATTATATTTTATATTAAATTATATTTACTTAATTATTCAGTAAAACCACATGTTATTGCGATTGTTATTTTTACTTGTTCATCATTGTGTTAGTCTTTTATTCACTGGCTTTACCATAGCCTGTTTCCATGCTAGTTAGTATAAGATAAGAGCATCAAAGCAGCTAGGTAAGGGGAAATAGCTAACGTTACGATGTCCGAGGTGTCGTTCAGACAGCATGTTTTTCTCCACGTTTGCAGAGTCAGGGACAACCTGAGTATTCTGCTGCGTCTTTTTCTGCTGCTTCTCATTCAAGTTAGTGACGAAACCGAAACGCGCTCTGTAGCGCTGTTTGTTCGCTGTCGGCTACGGTAGAAACATGACGTCACGATATGTCGACCTTCATAGAAGGGGGTGCCCGCGGTTATGTAGATATAAATGACTCATTCTAAGGTAATACAAACATAACGGTTCATTAAGTAAGGTCTTTATACACCACTGAAAACATAGTTATGGATCTTATATTGCATTTCTGTCAATAGATCCTCAGAAATATCACACATTGCACCTTTAATAAAATTATAATAATGTAATATCCTACCACAAATGCTGTTCACGATCCAATCAAATCTTTCACAATGTATTTATTGCTGACTGAATATCTGTTTAACTTGAAAACATATTACAAATATTAATGGATCCAAACATGCTTCTAAATGTTCTCCTCTCATTTATTTTCAACTTAACTTGTTAAAATAATGTTTTAAATATGGACGTCTAATTCCAAGGATGCATGTCAATTTAATTTGACTCTATCTGTTATTTATGCGCACCAGACGCAATCCTGAGATAAAACTGGAAGGAGGGAAATCAATAAGCATCGTGCTGCAGTCCTGAATGATGGAGAGTGCATGAGAAAAGCTTCTGTTGTGTTTTATTACTAGGATGAGAATATGTAAGATCCAGCCCTGTAGCTCAAGGGAATCGCTTGTGTGCAGTTTCAACTCAGATCAGAGGAAGTCAGGATCTCCTCAACAAATTGAAACTACTCTCAATGATTATAAACCGATAAAATAATTCCAATTGGCTGTGCCAGAATCAAATCAACTTGACCCCTGTGGCGAACCATATTGATCTCTAGGCTGGAGGAGAGGAAATGAACCCTGGCCACACAAGACAAAAGATTTATATTAGTATTAATGCACTCGTGCTTAATTAGACCTCACATTTCCAAATGTCTTCAGGAGCTCCTTCTTCATGGTTTGTGGTTCTGTACATTCAGTTCCAACAAAATGATTAGTAAATGAGAAATACAGTACAATATGAAACAGAAAGTCAGCTTAGTCGCTGCTAAAAAGGTCAAAGTGTTCAAGTGAAAATTTCTTTAAAGAATCTACTTTAAAACATGCACCAAGTTCTTATAATTGCACTCTTAGTACCTGTGTTGAATTAATGTGGTTTTGGAAAACATTTAAACTATTTCCATTTGAATGTCTCTAAATGTCATATGGTTTAACCATCAAGTGAAAAGTAATAACATACGTGCCTTACAGACTGAATACATGTGAATACACACATCATAGTTTTTATTTGCTATTTTTTTAAGTATTAATAACAAAATTAAAAAGTATTATGTATATTCTTACTACTATTTTTATTACTATTTATTTAATGTTATTTAATTAATTAATTTTGTTTTTATTCATTTATTCAAATAATGCATAATTAATTATTAATTCATAAAATCATTCATATCAACATTTTTTGGATAGTTGCACCACATGACATTTACAGCTTGAACAGGACAGTATCACCCGTACTTTTTTTGCTCCCTCAAAAATCTAAAAGTTTGTTTTAATACTGAAATTAAAACATGCTCATTATAGAAGAGATGTATTTAAGTGATTTTTTCCCCAGCATTTTTGATTGGCTCCAGCATCACGAGAACCTACAGAGGATAAGTGTTTTGGATGGATAGACGTATTTTTGAATTATTTACCAGCAATGTCATTAGCTATGTTCCCATTCACAGTTACAAATTTGACTTATGTAAAAAACTGGAATATTGCATAAAACATTTGCGGATAAAGTGTTTCCTTCACATGTGCTCAAGAGAACAAAATCGTCACTTCCTGGAATTTGGCGCAAAATGAAATTGAGGAACTGTGGCTCTTTATTCCTACATCATAAATGACTTGCATCTCAGAGCGCGCAGACGAAACGCAATAAACGCTGTTGTGTTCTCTTGTGTTTGGATGCTGGTGTTTGGGAACGCAATCGTGTGAGACGCTTCTGGAGGGAACTAAACCAAATCATTCTGATCACAGACTTTGGCTCAGGTGTTTCAGGACCAACAAACCAACATTTGAGATGCTGTGATACGATTGGTCCACTGGTTAGTCCAGTTATCCAATCACATCCTCTGTTGAGGAAAAGTCATTCAAAGTCATTCAAAAACAAAGAGTTTTTTTGTTGTGCATCGAGGAATTTATTTGGTAAATGTGTTTCCATCATTTATGTGCATGTATTCTTAACGGATAAAAAAATGTATCTGCCTCAATTGAGTGCATACATTTTTTATGTGCATTTTTAGAATTCAGGAACATCTTGGCTTTTGAGTTTGAGTTTTATTTTTTTAATGTGATATACCAAAATGCACATAAAAATAGGTGGATGGAAACATAGCTATTGACCCAAAAGGCTATCAATGCATTAGATTGGCGGTTTTAAGTTGAGTCAGTGGTTGAGAAAAAACTCTCTTCTTGCTTGTACATCCTGCAAAAGATTTAAACTGCTCAGTCAGAAATACCTAATTTCCTTCAGGCAAGTATTGCGGGAGTCCACATATTTATAATTCACTGAACCGTGTAAAAGAAAATAAAAGCCCATATAAGTTATAAGCTAAAGGTTAATGAATAGAAGCAAGCATAAGAGGTGTGAGGGGCTCTGCCATTTTCAAAGGATGTGGGTAGAGAACCGACTCTTTATGGGTAGAGGCTTGAATTGAAGCAATTTTTCTTTTTTTAAACCTAACCTTTGGGCCTCTCGGTTAAGCTTGGTTAATTATATAGCTGTCATACTTTTAAGAAGCCAATCATTCTGAAGATCAGTCCACAGGTCATTGATTCCTGACAGCTTTAGCCAGCGGAGTTCACTTGCATGCATTTCAACTGCCTTCTCCATCAGTATGTTCCCTATAATGAATCACTTTGAGAGAGGAGGAATATTCTACAGTAAGACTAGTCTCAACCTCAGACAGAACGCCCACAGACCGCCAACAGCCCACTCGCTGATCATCTGATGCATAAGGCACCCAAAAAAATTACAAGTGCTTCCTGAAATCGCAAGATCCACCCTGACTTGCTGTCTTTAGGCAACTACCATGAGTTATTTCAATTTAATTATACAAATGTAAGTGATAAAAACCTAATACAACAACAACAAAAAAACTCAATAATTAAAGTAATAATAAAAGTAATACTAATATTAGAGGTCAATAGAATTGTTTTTTATTTTTATTTTTTGTAAGTCTGTTCAGGGTTAGGATTTGAGAACCAATCATTGGATTGGCCAAATATAGGTGGAGTCATGGGTCTGGAGGTCTGAGTTGGAGCTGGGGGATCCTCTGGGAACCAGACAGCCCAAGCAGAGCAGGGGAGCCAGGCAAAGCCAGAAGAGGAGGGCTGGATGGAGCAAAGTATTCACGAAGGAGGGAGTGGGAGGTTGGGCGGGACCAGAAGAGGCGAAGGAGGTTGGCGGCTGGCTGGAACCAGAAGGAGCTCAGCTGCTGAGCAGAACCAGTGGAGACGAAGTGGACTGGAGACTGAGTGGAACCAGCGGGGGGAGGAACGTCCAGGGGAGTGATCAGGAGTGGGGAGTCCATAAGGGTGGGCGAGACTGGTGGAGAAGGAGATACATCAGGGGTTGGACAGTGTGTGGGAACCAATTCCAGGCAGTCCAACTCCACCAAAATTCCCGCTTGGATGGACATGGGTGCCAGCTCTCGCTCCTGGTCAGTCTCTGCTACTGGCTCGGGCTCTGGGACGAGTGTGGCTGCAGGCTCTAGCTGGTGGGTGTGGGCTCTGGGTCTGTAGTGGGCTCTGGTTCTGGGTCCGTGGTGAGTGTGGATGTGGACATCAACAGTGGGTTAGCAGACTCCAAGCAGAGGGGGATGGCTTCCTTCCATGTAAGATTCCCAATATCTGGTGAATCCAAAGAGCCATAATGGTTTGCTCCCAAGCAAAAAAAAAACTTTACTGTGGCATCATCTAGGTAGGAGAACTTGGCCAACTCACAGAACCGGCAGAGTATTCAAACAAGTAACATTATAATGAATATAATGTCTTTTCCATTTCACAACACAGTGTTGTGCAAGGAAAAATGCAAAGCTAGAAACTGAAGTGGATTGTCTGTATATTGTGTGTACATTTTTGGAGTTTTGCAAAATTGTAGGTAGAGGCATGTTTTTCCATCGAGCTTAGGTTGGAGAAAAAAAAAATGTGATTGGTCACTTAACATGTCATGGTCACTACCTGTCTAAGTGGGCAGTTCCTTTCCAGAATAAGCTGCAAAGTGGACTAGACTTCAAGTGGCGAGTTAAAAGAATGACTATGCATGCCTCAAGCAAGAATTCAAACAGAAATTCAGAGTGGGATGCATGTCATGTTTGGCCATAGATAATAGAAGATCCTTCCTACATGACTGGATTGTTAAGGGAAGTCTTTGAAGATAACAACGGCTGCCTGGTGTCCTTTAGTGAACTAAGCGCAAACTGTCCTGCTGAAGAAGTTGAGATTCAGTGTTTGAAGCACAGTGGTATGTTCTAGGTAGGAGGAATGGATGTCATCAGAGCTTTTGTTGTTGTTGTTTTCTTTTCCCTTCATTCTCCAGTATCTCTTCGCTCCACATTAGCATCCAAAGCGAACATTTCCAAGGAATAAGCATTCCTAAATTAACCTTCTCGCCCGGTTTTCCTCTTAAAGCAGGTGAAATCTGTTAAGACCTTAAAAAAATAATAATAATAATAAAATACATTTTGTTTGCGAATTTCTAAAGCAGGGGCTATGCAAGGCGTAATCCCTCTTATTCCCGGCAGGATGAGATGTGACATTTAGATAACACATTAAGCTCAGCGGGTCGCTGCATTGCCTGGGCTCTCAGTGCATGGATGTCATAAACAATGACCATTATATTTCACCAGTGCCAACGAATTGAAGAGAGTGTTCCTACATATTCTCAACCTCCTTGGAGTAAGCCTGGTGCTTTCTGTTTTATTTAAGAAGAGATGAAGATCCCAAAGGAGCAGAATGTTTTAAGAATCTCTGATTAATGAAACATTGATCATAAATTTTGTACGGGAACAGGAAGACTTGTCACTTTCTATTTAGACCCAAGAGGAGGAGAGGAGAGGGCGGGGGAGGACAGGAACGAAGGATAGAAGGTTGAGCTGGTAAAAAGGGGGGGCGTTGGGGGTGGATGTCAGGGGAGGTTTGCAAGGAAGAGATGCGGGCCTTTGGAATTCATAATCTGGGTTTTCTTCTTCTTTTTCGCCCCCGAGTTTGAGGACGCCAGGTGTGGATGTCTTTGCACCTCCTGTCACTGACACTGGACACTGCAATGTAACAGGAACTAATAACACAGTTCTTAGAAGTCTTTCACATGGGTAGTCAAGTGGACACACATTGAGAGAAAGTGCAGCACACAGAAAACTTGAAAGGGTTTGCTGGGGTTATGACAAGCTTTCTATGGAGCTTTTGCTTTGTGTGACTGTCAACTAACACTGGTACACTCAGTGGCCATACAAAAAGTATTTATATCAAATCTGAATGTATAGCTATATATATCTACAGTGACTATTGATACAAACCATGCATGCATTTTTTTTTTTTTTTTTTAATGTAACATTCATATTTCATTCATTATTCCCACAGATTTTTTGACCATTAATTATTAAAAGACTGCATGGAATATGTGTATTTATTTGTCACACTACAGGACCATTTAAAATAAACTACTGAATGTGTTTTAAACCCATTTATACTTTCCTTTATAAATTGGTTTCAATTTTAACCTAAAATCTTGATGTTAAAAAGTCCATTGACACGTTGTGTAAACTAGCCATATTTAACTTTAAAGGGTTAGTTCACCCAAAAATGAAAATTCTGTCAGTAATTACTCACCCCCATGTTGTTCCAACCGCGTAAGACCTTCGTTCATCTTCGGAACATAAATTAAGATATTTTTGATGAAATCTGAGAGCTGGATCACTTCTCCAAATGGCTGCTAGGTGACCGAAACTTGCTGGCCCAGAAAAGTTATTAAAGAGATCGTTAATATAGTCCAAGTGACTACAGTGGCTTAATCTTAAGTATATCAAGCGACGAGAATACTTTTTGTGCGCAAAAACAAACAAAAATAACGACTTTATTCCACTATTCATTTTTACTTTTTTTACTTTTTTTATTGAATATCTCTGTTGACTCAATAAGTGCAAATCACCTTTATTCTTCAAGGTGGCAATGTCTGATTCACAATGATGGTGTGATTTCAGTCATAATTACCGCAGGTATAAAACAAAAGAATACATAAGTATCATCAGCAAAACTTGAAATGGCTCAGTGATTTACAGAATATGTAATAATGAAACATTCATGCATTTAAGTCACCACAATCAATTATACCATCTGGCCTGAAATAAGGAATTATCTAACCATCAAAGCAATTTAACTTTGAAGTGCCTCCATCATATTTTCATGTGTTCTGCAGATGCTGCTACAGACAATGTGCCTCCCGAACCACAATTGCCAAGAGCTGGCAGCACAGAATGAATGAGGTGCTGCTCAAAGACAGCTGGACAGAACAGAACATTTGTATCTGATATAATCTTTATTTCTCAGCAAATGTTGATATGCAAGCGTTAAAAAAAAAAAAAAAAATCACTTTCTTTCAGTCCACAATTCATTTTACAAAAGATTGTGTCAAACCCTGGACTTTTTGTATTGCTAGCCAATGTTGCATAAGCACTATTGTTGGTATTTGATTTATTTTTAAATATATCTTATGGGATTTTTTTTCTTTTTTTCTGAGAAACAATAACATTTTGCTTGCAATGACAGCCCTGAGCTTTCTGGTGTTTTAGCACAACACAAATATTGAAAGAAAGACACTGGGAGCAGGAGACCTGCACAGTATTGATGCCTTTGGGCAAAACACTTGTGTTTTGAATGGGTCTGGAAGGAGGAGAGAAGAATCCAATAAAGTAAACATGGCAGCTGCGAGTGCTGTGAACTTCGAGTGATTTCACAGCACCAGAGATTTGACAGTGTTGGCACCACTGAGTGACTGTTGATAACATAGCAGCGGCTTTGAGCAAGCAACAAAACTAGCAAACGCCAGCTCAGAATACTAATTCAGAGCGCAGACACAGAACAGAACATGTTTGAGCACACACACACACACACACACGCACGCACGCACGCACGCACGCACGCACACACACACGCACACTTTTCCTCTACTGTATCCTCCTCATCCTGTATGCCACTGATTGAGGCTTGTGTAGTTGTTTTTGGCCCTAACAAAACGCGAATGCATACATCAACACACACAGACAAAGTAGTTGAAAGTCGACTCATGTCCGTAGCAGAGTTTTACCCCCGAGGCAATTTTAAATCTATTGACGCACTAAGCGCTAATGAAAAAAAAAAAAAAAAAGAGAGAGCAAGAGGATTGAGTCGAAGAGGGAAGGAAGCAGAGGAACATAGACAAAAAAAAATAAAAAATAAAAAAAATAGAGAGAGCGAAAAACTGGGAGTAGAAGGTCTCGTTCTAGTTTCGTCAGCAGTGACTCCTGATGCAAGCGCCTTTGAGACAGGGAGCAAGCCCGGAGCTACTTTTGATGAAGTAAGATAGCCATCAAATGACTGCCAGTGACTGGCAGGGAAATGGAAATAGAAGCAACCAGCTGGTGTGGGGTATTGTTGGGCAAATCTACCTCTTGCCATCCGCGATCCCTGCCTCTTCCGTCCCATCCAACCTCTGGGACACTAGAACAAAGGCATGGCAGCACCGATACCAAAGGTCACTTCCTTCCAATGCCAGTTCAGCAATTTGGCATGGGTTTGCTTATCCATTCTGCATCAGTACCAGACCCTACATGGCGTCAGAAACATAGGGCAGCCATTTCCATAGTCCCAGCTGCACTTCTGAGCCCGTGCAAAGTGGATCAGTCTTGCCTAGTTGGGTGCATAACATCAAAAGACCAAGGTCAGGAAATTGCCTTTCACCCTTTTTACCGAAGCACAACCACCAACATCCACTTTGCAGGGAGATAAGAGAAACTGTACTCACTTACATTCAAGGTCATGAGTTCAATTCCCAGGGAATGCATTAAAGAAAACTTCCTTAAGTTCCACATCACATAAGTTAGAAAAAGCATAGGATCTTGCAACTTAACTGACTGTCAATAAGATAATGCACAGATATTGAAGTGAGTCGGTATTCGCTTGCTACTACTGATACTGTGGAAGGACTGGTATTTTTGTGTCTTTTAATCTTATTATCTTAGTACTCTTGATATCCTGACTTGGAAGCTATGCACTGACTACCTAACGATCCGCTAGTCTATCACATCACTAATCCAATGTTTTATTACTAAGCAACACAGCCAGACACTGACCCTCATAACACTGTTCTCGTTGTATCAAAAGAATAAAATAATGTGGCTGGGATTTGTTTTCTTATTCAGAAGCCCAGCTTAATTTGCACAACAGAGGCGGCGATGCTGGATCTGGCATTGATTTCTTTTGATTTATCTATCCAGAGCATTACTTGGAGTTCGTGTTCATCGAGCCCTGCACATGCTCACCTACTGTTTGTGAAGGAAGGGCTCTGATCCCTAATGAAACACCAGCAAATCAGCGTCCTCAGTTTCTCCCCAAACATTCATTTAGGGATTTACAGGCTCGATAACATCAAGCCTCAGTCTTCGTTTGTTAAAAGAATGCTTTTCTGTTCTCTTGCAACACCAAGTTCGCTTCAGGTCCTTGACTACAGTGCTGGAAGCAAGTGCACAATCAGTCCGCAAGACAGGACTCTCTGTCGATGGAGGAAAATTTAACCTCTACCTGTCAAACAAAGTGCGGGTGCAATTGGATCCAAGCTACAGGGCCAGATTTACGCGTGATCTACTGATGACATGCAAATTAAAGAACACAGACAGATCATTTCCATGACCAACGCAATCTACGAAGAGCAGCGCAAATTACTGTCTGGTTTAAGACATTGTTAAATAATGGCACAAATATCAGTAAATTGACTAGCACAAACCTGAGTAAAATACTCTCAACCCATACATTTTGCATCTGAAAGGGAAATGCATATGCAATAAGGTCAGCCACAAAAATAACCCTGTCCACGCATTTTCAGCGGTAATTTTTCACTTCATGCCTTTAGTAAATCCTGATAGTAGTTGTTTTAATGCCAAAAGAGGGAGTGCGGTGGCGCAAGCTGTTTGTGAATCTGGCCCACGGAAATTTAGCCTACTTAAGGAGGTGATGCATATTGTATTGCAACAGGTTGACACCTGATTAAAACTCTGGACGGAACTGGAGACATTAGGGAGAATTACTGCAAGGCTTTTTGATTAGCAGTCACATCTCGTCAGGAGGCACAAATGCGTTTTAGATAAGGAAGCATTGCTGCGGCCATATCAGAGAATCTAAGCAGCACTTTTGCTGTGTGTGCAAAACTGCTGACAAACTGGGATCTGATTTAAGCAGCATTGACATTTTAGTGGAGCAATAAAAAATAGGCATTTTTAGAGATTTGCAAGTTGGATCCAACAATGGTAGTGCAGGGGAAGATGCCAAACATGCACTACCCATACCCATACGCACTACCAGACCTGGCTACAGTTCCAACTCAATTAGACCATGAGAAAGGCACAGCAATGGATAGTTCCCTCAAAACATAACATCTGTGACCATTAACCCACATTGTTTCAAACATTTATGCTTTTCCATGGAGCACGACACAATCACAAGCTGTCAGGCTCCAAAAGGCAGAGAAAAGCACCATCAAAGTATCATAAAAGTAGTTCATTTAACTTCCAAATCTTTGGTTGCCACATGATATATTTATGTGATGAACAAGCCAAAATCTAAATCAAATATGGTGTTTGGCATGGTCCGTCCATCCATCTTTCAAACCGCTTGTCACATCAATGACAATAACCTGAAACATAATTTGTTCTCAGGTGTCTCTCAAATGTCATGATATCAAACCTAAGCCATTTTTGATTTGAGATCTGGGGACAGAAATGTTACCAGTGAATAATGACTTTGGTCTTTTCTTCTTACAAAAATGTTGTGTACAAGTCATATAGACTTTTTTTCTGGTGCTTTTAGTGTTTTTTTTTGTTTAGTTTTTTTGTGTGTAATTTTTGGAGTTTGCAAGTGCATTGTTACTATGAACTCTTGTTGTATGAAAAAAAATATATAAAATAATAATAATAATAATAATAATAATAATAATAACAAGGAAAAAATTCTTCTCGAATGAAAAGTTCTCGAATGACCTAAAAATTTACATTCTTGTTAGAATTATTATTTTAAAATGTAACTGACTATGGCATGTACAGGCAAAAATAAAACATTGTTTGGAAAACACAGTGTTTGGAAAGTTAGTTTTAAAGAAGTAAAAAAAAAAGAAAAAAAAGAAAGAAAAGGTTTTAAAAGTAATGCATTACAATATTGCATTATTCCATAAAAAAGTAACAATTTGCGTTACTTAGTTACTTGTTATGGAAAGTAATGTGTTACATTATTTTGTGCTACTTTTTATTTCCTGGGCTGGGCTTGCTGATTTGTTTAAAAAAAAAAGTAAAAAAAAATTAAAGCCCTTTCACACCAAAAGTGAAATGAATAAAGCTCAGGCTGAAGGAAATGCAAATGCACGCCTGTAAAATAGTTTTAAATTTTAAAGTAATGCATTACTTTAGTTACTTGAAAAAAAAAAAGTAATCTGATTACGTTAACCCCAACACTATATGAGGATAACATACACAGGTTAAGCCTAAGTTTTTTTTCAGTCACAAGAAGTCTGGATTAAGATAAAATAAAACCCTTTTAAAATTAATAAGGTTTATTTTGTTTGTTTGTTTGTTTGTTTTCCCCAATACATGTTGTCTGATCTTTACAAAGGTCTGCACCTGGAAGTGAGAACCTCCTCTACTTTAACAAGCTTTTCCTGATCCAACCTCACCGTGTGACACAGAAGTGAATGTTAAGACTACAGAAATATATGTCTCTGTGTTCAGGAAGTATAAATAGGAAACAAAGTTTGCAAAGAATCAGGGAACAGAAAATATCTTTTCATCTTTCTGAATCACAAACAGTGCACTGGTTTTACTTATGTTCAAAGATAAAACTTTACATCTTCTGTGACTGCCAGACTACTTTCCATAAGACTTGCATGCTCATGTTTCTAGACAAAACATTCACTATTCTCACTGGCTTCTCTCAATAATTTGACTGCTAATTTGGTAAGCATATGAAACCAAGATTTGTTTGCTTGTGTCCATGTGTGTTTGGCATTCATTAGCATAATTAATGCTTATGTTTTGCATAGACTCATGCAGGCTGTGCTGTATCCCTCAGATACATTGGCTATGTTGGAATCAGCAGAATTATTCACATCATACAGATATGAGAATTCATGAGATCCCATCTGGTTATGAAGATGTCCTACTTCTAATAGTAGATCCAACACGAGTACATTAAATAAATAGTTTCCAAAAAATTAAAATGCATTATTTACTCACCCTCATGTCATTCCAAGACTTGGAATATATATATATATATATATATATATATATATATATATATATATATATATATATATATATATATATGAGTAATTCTTCAACTATGGTACTCTTTGAGCTAGACAGTTTCAGAAAATAAAAACATTTCTACAAACAGTTTTTTAGTATCAGTTGGTTTCTCAATCTGTCTAGAAACCTTCCCTTAAGTTGGCTGTGATGATTTGTATTGAATAATATATTATATATATATATATATATATATATATATATATATATATATATATATATATATATATATATATATATTGCCATTTTTATCTGACAGTCCAAGAAAATGGTCATTTCCATCACATAGCAAAACGTGTTTTGAAGAGAAAATAATTAAATATCTTCTGTTATAAATATATTTGATTAAATAGCACACACATCTCTGATCAAATTTGTAATTTATTTATTTTTCAGAAATGTAACTGTAAAGATTTTACAATGTTTACATTAAAAAACACCTAAAACTAGATCACTGGAACATTTCATTTACTTATCATAGCTCAAAATCATGTATTTCTCAAAGTGTATACACATATCTTACCCCTAACTGCACAATTATCACCACCACTGAATATAGTTGTTTTGATTGTATGTTTTACTTTAAAATATGTGTTGTGGTGGAAATGACATGGTGTGGCGGAAGAGACAGTGTGTGGCGGAAATGACATAGATAGGCAACTTCCAATTAAAAACTATTTTTCTACTGCTTTCTAATGTGGTGAACCAGAGCAAATCAATAAGAAACAACATTAGTGAACAAAAACATATAATCAATATTTTTAAATAAAAAAAAAAAAATAAAAAAAAAAAATAAAAAAAACATAAATATGAATATGTGTTAAAAATCAGCAAATCATTTCTTCACTGCTTTCTAGGACTGTGCTGAACTAGGACAAACTAGTACAAACTAGAGCAAACAAGAGCAAACCCTTTATGTAATCATTGCCTTAATATAACCTTAATATAACCAGTTGAATATAATGTTGAATAACAGATAAAATAGGCAATATTTAAGTGGATCTGATTTTATTCTTTCTCTATATGATCTTGACCTCTGTGCTGTGGTATTGCTTGCCATCTTAAAGAAAGAGCCAAGACATCATGTCAAACTTACATATCTATTGTTCTCTTATTTACCAACAACATTGTAACAATAATAAATAATAAAATATTTCCTTACTACCTTAACTCAACCTTTTCATGCATGAATTATATTTTTTCCTATGTGTTTTTATTGCTCTTAGGGCATGAAAAACAAGATTTGAATTCATTTTTTTATTTTTTATTTTAATTTGAATTCAATTTGTTTAACACATTTTTCAAAGAGATTTTCAGATGTCCACTTGAGTGGACAGCATGCGTTTATAGTTTAAACTGAAGAGATACTGTATTAAACATACCGTAATACAATAATCAAACAGATAAAGTATGCGTATTTAACAAACTAATCAATAAAATTATATCAAATCATGTGAAAACTATAAAATATATACAAAAAATATATAAATGTGAAATATTGCAAAGGCAATTGAACCTCATACAAGTTGCACTTCGCGTGTCTTTGATATCAGAACATGAGGACGTGATTCCATTAGAAATCTCTACAGCCTGTCAAGGTACAACTGTGGAAACCACTCAGATGCTCCCTCCAGTGCACCAGAGTATGGAGATTTACCCTTATTAGCTGATAATTCTGATTATGTTCAAGATGGACATGCACATTTCTATCATAGCCCTCCTCTGAGAAAACCTAGCGATACGTTTTTTTTCAATCTCATCTGAAATGAGCAGTGTTGGGGATAACTCATTACAAGTAACATGCATAACGCATTCAGATTACTTTTTGATGTTACAAGTAAAGTAATGTGTTACAAGTAACATGCATTACGTAATCAGATTTTTTTAATGTTACAAGTAAAGTAATGTATTACAAGTAACATGCATTACATAATCAGATTACTTTTTGATGTTACGAGTAAAGAAACGCATTACAATAACATACATTACGAAATCAGATTACTTTTTGTCACATACATTATGTAATCACATAACTTTTTTGATGTCAATGAAAATTGCATTCTAATAATACAAATACATTTATTTAGTCAAAAAAGTCACTGCAGATTAAGTATTTTCAAAAACAATATTCACAGTATAAGTATGAATTATAGCTGAAATATAGCCATTGATGCATGAGGTCCACTATAGTGGACAGATGATTAATCAGATTTTTCTCCCAATCTAAAATCAAAACTTGGAAAATTTTACTGTGATATGACTCATTAGATATTGCTTGATGCTGCAATATAGTTTTTTTTTTTTACCTACAAGAGTCTCCTAGGATAGAAGGAATGGGTGGATATTCCGGAGCAACTTGGCATTTCTGACTGACCATTAGCCATCTTGGTTTGGAGGGAAAAAAAATCAAAACACAACGGCTTGCCACTTGGTTGCAATGTATAGGATGATGCATCAGGGTCCAAAATGCTTTTTTAATAGCTGTCCACTGTAGTGACCACTATGCATGAAAGGGTTAATTAATTATATGTTTTTTTTACATTAAAGTTTTAGTATTATAGTCCAAATAATTTGCTGTTTAGCACGAACAATGTAATTTCCACCACAACCTGTCTTTACCACCACAATGAACACCGTGGTGGAAATGACTGTGGTGGAAATGACATTTCCCCCCTTTCTCTCTAAAATATCATGCTATGTTAGCCTGCTAATATTAGTTTTAGAGTTAGCATTAAAAATACACATTATTAAATTAAATTTATCCAGTTATTTGTACGTCCATGTGAAATATGAGCCGTTTGGAAATGACGACTAATAAACATACTCTCAGTTTTAGTCATATTTACCTTGATTTTTCTTCTATTCATTATCTATTCATACCCCCTAAAGAGGTCACCCTTTCACCCAGCCTTGTGTTCCACTGTGGAGTTTCTGTTGCTATGATTACTAAGTATACAAACCTAAAACAATGATCCCAGGATTCTATTTTGTACAGTGTGGTGGAAATGACAGTGAACCCAAGTGACAAGGGTTCTACTTATGAAAAATATAGGAAAATGTGAATAAATATTGCAATATATAATATGTATAATTGACTAGACATTATTTTATCATTTGTACTTGAAATCTACATTATTTAAATATTTAATTTAGAATTAAGCAAGGTTGAAGGTACAAAGTCTGGCTTAGGGACAGAGGGAAAACAGTAAAAACCATGCATAAAAGGCCTCATATTATATAATAAAAATAATGATTGAGCCATGATACAAGTTCCCCTTGGGGTGAAGTAAGTGTGACAAAAACAAAAAAGAAGAAATGTTTTTTAGATTTTATTATTTCATCCAGGGACAAGAAAAGTACCAAAAGAATCACCCATATATATATATATATATATATATATATATATATGGGTGATTCTTATATATATATGGGAACAACTGTCAAAAGAGATGAACATTCTTCACAATTTCTCCTTTTGTGTTCTACAGAAAAATAATAACAGTATACAGGCTTAGAATTGCATGAGGGTTAGTAATGCAAAATTAAACCTGTTCTCAAAGTTGTATTTGATCTGAGTCCAGGCATTTAAGATTCTCAACCTCAACTAAAGTGTCTTTGATTGAACCTCTGGTCCTGGTTGAAGTCTAAATGTGATTGTTCTATAGCCTTGATCCAGTATCAGAGAGGGCCAATTTACCTCATTACTCTTTTCTGTTTTACCCTTCATGCCGGGTTCAGACTACATAATGTTCTTGTAGATAATATTTATGATAGTCACCAGGTGCGTATGAAATCGCGAACTGTCTGAGTAGGTATTACATTTGAATTTGAACTTACTTTGCGACTGTTAAAAAAGTATGTTCAATATAGTATGAATATGGGTAGTGTGAATGTAATCCGGACGTACTACATCCTCCATGTTGTCACTGTCACGTGACCTACCAGCATCAGTTACATCACTTCACTGTCATTCACAAACCTTCTCCTGTGGCCTCATGGTATACTAAAGTGTCCATTGAATCTCACTGGAAGTAGGCCATCTGGAGACTTTTCGCCTACTGTTTTTCAAATACTATGTATTCGCATTTGCAATTCGCATTCTATATATTAGGGAAGTCTTCGATTTCGGATGCACAATTTTGACTCCTACATCCTTGTTCTGCCGTGGACAAGAAACATGTCAGACTACTTGTTGGTTGTTAATGATTGGTGACCAATCATCGTTTGCCGTCTTTAACAACATGCATGATGTCATAGAGAAGGCAGAACTAGCGACTGACCCCCGGAAACAAGAGTTTAAACAAACTACCGAAGCACCTTGTTAGCTTAATGCTAATTCCAGTGTTCTTCGGGTTGCTGAAGAGCCTCCGCTATAGTTCGTCAGCATTTATCTTGTCGTGTTACTCCCTCAAGGAAAAATCATAAAGACAGGAGTATTTGTAGAAGTGTTTATGATTTGTTTATAAGTCTATTTCACTGTAGTGAACAGTTGTTGTTTTTAAAATCCAGTCTTTACTAGAATCATGCACTATGTTCCAAATATTCTGAAGCCATAAAATATCTTTGTGTGAGAGACTGATTGATTGATTGGTTGGTTGATTGATTGATTGATTAATTGTTTTTTATTAAATACACAAACTATAAAAAATGCAAAAGTAAAAATCATGCGCACATGAATCTCATTCTAAAGCCATTTCTGTAAGCCTGGTTAACTTTTGCTCTTCATTTCTTTTATGATTGAATGCGCAATTTGAGAAATCATTAGATGAGCTTTGTTTTTTGTTTAAGGTCTGCATGGATCAAAAGCATCTTTTTCTAATTTTTGTCTTCTTCCAGTCGTGTCTTTCTGTCTCTACGTAACTTTTCCACCTCACTGCTGAGCGTCATCTATGATTTGTGTCACAGCGATTCTTCCATGCTTAAGCGAACATTAAATGTGTTTGTATTCAAGTGTGGTGAGTGATGAGGTTCATTAGGTGAGTCTGATGAATGGTGCCATCCTCTGTTGCCACTCTGGCCATTGGATTGACAGTTCAGGATCAGAGATTTAGCCAGTGAACCCTGAATCGATTTGATTCAACTGCTCTATTCCCCACAGCACTAGGGTTACACATCCCACAAAGCAACTGTGAGGGTGTGATTGCGGTGAGAGGACACACATGAGATAGTGTGTGTATGTCAGGACACAAAAAGGGGAACAAAGGTTTTCATTCCCGTTTTCTTTTGTTGTGTGCAAATAGTATACATGTTAAACTGAAACGTGTAAATAAATAGGCATTTAATCTAAATGAGACGGCACACAAATCTCACCTTACACTAAACATTCATTAAAACAAACTATGCAATGGGTTTCTCAATTGTTTCTCAATTGTGCTATACAATATAACAAGTAAAAAATATTAGTTTTAATTAAATATTTTATTAATAGCCAAATAATGTATTATAAATTATGATTTATTCATTAATTATTACATGTAGGCAAACATGTGGAAAAAATCCAAGTCCCAATGTTGACTGTAAAGGGGGGAATTTTAATCTTTCTTCTAAAATAAATCAAACTGTGATTTGAAAAACATAACTGTTCCCTGGAGGTTTGTTTACAAGAAACAATTTATAAATCGATCAAATACAAATTATGATTTCAAAATAATATAAAAATGTTTTTAATTATGGTGTAGGCCACTCAAAACACTTACAAAAATGGCATAAATTGTCACCAGCTGCTATACAGCTCAGAACAGATCAGAATACTGACTGCGTGGACCAGCCATTTTTACTGTGCTGCCACTAATATTAATATTAATAGCCAGAACAAGGTTGTCTTTGCACTTTATTTTACTTAATTAATGAAATCAAAAAACGTAGACGGCATAAGTAATTAACATTTCAGGAGTCAGTGCCTGGTCATCACAAAAATTTCCAATAAACACCAGCCATCCTTGTTCCCTGACAAGCTCGCATTGTTTCCACAGCACTAGAGACAAGAGGCTTTGTTCCATAGTTATTGGCTTCTTATTAATTAAAGCGCTGGCGGTGTTTAGCTGACCGGGGATGAGAGAGGGAGACGGAGGAGAGAGGGTATGTGTGTGTGTGTGTGTGTGTGCTTTTTCCTCAGGAAAAGAGTCACTTATAAACACCAGTACAGCTCTCGGCAGCCTCTGTTCTCAGATGGGATGTCTGAAGCGGGAGTTCACGGTGATGGACTGGCCCGTGGGAGTCCATTAACAGGTCAGGAGGTGGTGAAAGGAGCATGGGCTAAATTCATTAGCACTCTGCAGCTTCCATCCGAGTGTATCGAACGCTGGAACGGAGAGCAATGCTGCAGATGTGTGTGTGTGTGCTTCCACCATTTGTCATCGGATTGGTTCTTAATTCAGGCTGATTTGTCATCCTATGTCTTTTACTCTCATTCCTTTCATTGTCTTGCCCTCTAGCTTTCACATTAAAACACATTGCATGCCATTTTAGCACGTTTTTTAATGATATATTGATTAGCTCAGTTTTTCAGCACTGTCCAACCTGATCTCACGGGAATACGTAACTATATTACGAAGTGGCATTTTTTTTTATTTTTTTTTTAATGTATTTGCACGATGTGAATCGTACAAAAATGTACAATTAGAAAAAAAAAGAAAAAAAAAAGCATGAAGGTCCATCCCTAACCGCAGCCCGAAACATACCCATCAGTGGAGACCTTACCATATCTTACGGAAACGTATAAATGAGATTGTACAAATTCATAGGAATTAGCCACCAAATTGCCAAGGGATTGTGTTGTATTGACTGCCCTAGGGCTGCACTGATGTACTGATGTTACATCATAAGAAGAATGGCGTCTACGCTAATATTAGTCTCTCTGTTAATCCCGAGGTTTACTGCAGTCCGCCGGATCCAGGCCGTATCCAGACCTGATGAAGGACCTGCGCCTGAACATTACGACAGCGCAGTCCTGAAGTGTCCACTAGTCTCTCCCCTGTGAAGGCCTCCTTCCCCTCCCTTTACCTCTCTACAGATAAAGCGTTGTCGGGATGATTCCGGTTTTATCGCGGAAGCGATAAAAATTCTGTATTATAAATTTTAAGGCCAGACAAGTAGTTTGTTGAGGGTTGATTTGTAGGGAAGGACTACACGCCTGCGCACATATAATCAAACGCACATACCTATAGACTGAACTCGTAATACGCATGTGCACGCCATCAGCGCTCTCACGGGTTCGCGTTTTTGAAGTTTGCGCAGAAAGAACTTAAGAGTTTTCTGTTAAAACAGTGTTGTGTTTAGCGGCCCCTAAGTTAATAACTAATGATCGCTGACTGAAGTGAATCAATCAAAACTAACTTTAGCTGGACAATAACTTTATTCTAGAGCTGCTATAAAGTCAAAACAATCTCTGTTACTTTAATTTCATATTATCAATGTAAAGCCACTTTGGAACAATCTACATTGTTAAAAGCGCTATATAAATGAAGATGACTTGACTTGCACGATTTGAGGAAACAAATCTACTTGTGATTTTTCTGATTATATATATGTGATTATATATCAATACTATAAAATAAATAATAATAATAATTGAATTGTATGACAACTGTAAAATTACCAAACTAATATTTTTTGGGTGTCTTAATTTCTTCATTTTTAAACGTACACCATCAAACCTTTAGTTTGACCTTTAAGCTTCTCTTGTGTTGTTTTGTTGCTTTTCATTACAAGTATGTGAAGATGGTGGACTCATGTAGTGTTCCCAAATGCACATTAAAACGAGCCAAACTCAGAGCAGATGCAGAGATGGAGTTTGTGTGGAGAAGTATTTACTGTGAACTGAGTTGATCTGAGACACTGAAAACACGGGGGGATCGTGAACTGCTCATGTATATATGAACACAGGGCTGTGCTTTACTTTGAAACACGCAGTGCATATTGAATGAAAGTTTTTCTTGATTAATCGTGCAGCCCTATTCTTTCCTATTCTTTAATACACTGATTGGCATTTGTTATGAGATTGTCTAAAAACACCAAGGACTTGCGAGCACAGATTTCTTTCCCGTGAGGATGTATTTCCTATTGAAACAAGACGTTCAGACTGCACGTAACGAAGGACTCTTTTTGGAAAAGAAAAACAGCCTTCAGTTCATGTCACAGCCATGAATGATGATTTGCCACTGCCAGCATTTGATTGGACAAACATTTGGATGCACCCATGAAGTCAAGATGAGTCATCAATAATTTAGGTCTGCTTTCCCAAAACAACTTTCCTGAATTTTAAATGTGCATATAAAGGTTTATTTTGTCAGATGTGGGAGTTCACTAGCATATTGATTGGCCTCAAAGCTAATAGACATGGAATAAAATCTAATTTTCATGGGATTTTTATACTGTATTTATAACAGTATTTAATCCTTCTTGTGTTTCGAAAGGCAAGTATTAGTTTTGTATTGGTTTTAGTTCTTTTAGTTATTTTTTTTTCTCCCTGCCCTTAAACCTGATTACTTGGGTGACAACACCACCTGATGCAATAAAGCCAAAATAATCCATATATTATCAAGAGATTCACCTGGGAAACAACTTTAAATCATTGTGGATTCAGTCGTACTGTATCAGTATGTAAAAAAACCCAAAAAAACAACAACCTCTAAACATCTAATCAATTATTTTACCACAGCATACCTCATTATTTAGAACAACACAGTCTGACGCCTCTGTTTTTCACGATAAGATAATGAGCTTATGAGTATGATGATTAATGAAAGTTAAATGAAACACCTCATTACAATGGCAATTAATCACACTCCTTATATCAGTCTCTACATGAGATAATCACGCCAGAATAATGTGTACTTAAGAATGACCAGCAGACAAAAACACTAAAGTTTAAATCTTTGTGAAAAAAAAGAGATATTTCCCCCAATAGTGTTCCTTAACAATATTTTATTTTTATTTTTTTATAACAACTTTTAGTGGTCATAGGATAACATTTTTTTTTTTTTTTTTTTTTTTTAAATACCAAAAACAATCTCTGAGCTTTTTTTCTGATGGGTTGTTGATTATTTCCCTGTTCATACACGAGGAGACAATTTGGAGCAAATTCATTCATCTTTAACAAAGATATACAATAAATTGGAAGAGGGTTAATAAACTTCTTACATTGGGTATGTGACCTGTAGGTCTCACAAATTAAGCCCCTTTGGGTTCGAGGAACTATGTGTGAACTCTTTGTGCTTTGATGTTGACCCAATTAGTGTGGTTTAGCCTTTAACTTTTTCACTCTTTGAAACATAGTACACAAAGGGGGGTGAGAGAAAACATCAGTCCTTTACTGGTACACAGACGGATATGGGGTCTCATAGGAAAACAGGAGATAAACAGCACAGAATGGTTTAGAAAATATGGACAACATTTTCCTGTCACCCCTGATTGAACCCTATTTGAACACTGAAATAAACTCAGTTTTATCACTTATTTTGGCCGTTCTAGAGGACCTTGACTTGTCTTTTCATTTACATGATGTACAAAACTTTGCACAATTGTACGATTTTAGAAGACTGTGAATCATACTCACATCTGACAGCTTGATGAGTTATGAGAGTCGTTTATGAATAATGCATAAGTTAACTTATGCATACATTAGCAAGCAAACACTGACAGAGTCAACACTGAACATGGATTACTAATAAGGGAAAAGTTGACCAGTCGTTGCTTCATGCAGTAGCATAAGTTCTTCTGAACGTAACATCAATAGCGAAGTAACTTTATACTAAAGAGGCTGATGCTTGTAAATTATATAATCTACCATTAACAAATTTACTCTTTGGCCTGTTTTGCAGGCTTTGATCAAATACAGTATGTCTGAGTCTCCACTCGCTGTGGAACCAAAACTAGTTAAACGTGAATCTTCATTTGATGGTGGACTGGGTGGTAAGAGGCTGTATGTGCATGTTGAAGGAGACAGCTCAAGTGTTGTTTGCATCCAATGAAGTGTACGTTTTTGTTCAATTTTAAAATTACAGTTAATTAGAGGCTGCACTTGTGTTTGGAAATATCGGCGAGAACATCACTTACCCTGCATCCTCTGTGTCTTCCAGTCATTGATTTAGCAGAGCCCAATTAGTGGGAAGGCCTTTGAAAATTCATAACTTGGCAAGAATGGATTTTTCAGTCAGCCGGTTTCCAATGAAGCGCTCACAATATGGCACATCATTACAGAGTATTGAACGACGTCAAAGTGTTTTTTAAATTAGTCTTCTGTTCTACTTTAGTAGATTAACGTTTTCCTGAATTATAACTCCTCTGACATACATATTTTGCAACTGGCAAACTTTAATGAATATTTTGGATTCAATACAAGTTAAGCTGAGACAACAGCATTTGTGGCACAAGTCAATTCATGCCTTGTTTTCTAAAAAAGCAAAAATCGACAAAAATCGAGATTACGACAAAGGCACTTACAATGGAAGTGAATGGGGCCAATTTTTGGAGGATTTAAAACCAGAAATGTGAAGTTTATAAAGTAATGTAAAACACATGAATTATTCAAGTTAACACTTGTGTATTATTTGAGCTGTACAGCTTTCTTTTATATAGCCATTTTAAAGTGGTAGGGTTTGTGACAATTCAACCTTCACCGGGGTTTTTATTGACAGTCGCTCTGACCAATAATAATGCAGAATCCGCCATTATGTCCATCAAACAAACAAACCAGACAGGAGAGTTAGCAGATTAATGTCAGTAAACTTGGTGTGTATTGACATCTATCTGCGGTTGAAGCAACATAACTTCTTATGTTCATTCATGTTTATTTTATTTGAGATGATCGGTTCACGTCACTTGAATTGAGGCGCTACAGCAATCTGTCACCACACATTAAAGAGCCACAGAACGGTATCTATTCACCGCACATGCACTTCATCATCAACGCACACTATATAAAGACACTTCCCCTGCACTTCATTGTCTGATCTCGTCCTTACCTGACGTATAGACTCCTCTACTCACCTGAAGATCACTTACCTGAACTTCACCCTCGAATCTCCGATCGCCCGTCATCCGTCTTCTGTCTCCAGTCATCATCTGCCGTGTCCTGTCCCGCCATCTGCAAACAGACAATCTAAGTTATCATCCAGCTAAGTTCATCATCCTGTTCTGATTCTCCTCTGCATACTCACCCGTCTCATCTGCTGTTCCACTCCGTGCCTCTGTTCAATAAACATCTATTTCACTATTTACCTGTCTGCCTCTCTCTGTACCGTGACAATGCCACAAAGCTGTCGATTAAGCTTAATTTGTACAAAACTTGGTCTATTAATTTTAAGCTGTGACTGTTTGCTTGGTTATAAGTGTAGTTACTTTCCTCTTTAATTTTAGTTTTTGTAATAGAGTGTGATATGTACTGTAGTTTCAGTGGCAAGCACTCTTTGGGCCCTATTTTAACGATCTGAAATGCGAGTAACTTTGTGGGCGGATCTCGGGCGCTGTTGCTATTATACCGGCAGGATAAATGACTTGCGCCCGACGCAAATCTAAATTGGGTTGGTCTGAAGTAGCTACATTACTCTCATAGGTGTGGTTTGGGCATAACGTGAAATAAACCAATCAGAATGTCATCTCACATTGTTTCATGGCGGATTGCTATTATAACGGCGGATTTGCCAGACGCACGCCAGGAGCGGTTCACAGCCGAGGAGACCGACGTTCTCATCAGGGCCGTAAAACACAGAGAAGTGACATTGTATTGGGATGGAGAAACCCACCCAAATTAGCTTCGGTTAAACAGGCGTATAACAATTTGGGTAAATGTGTCAGCTAGATTTATGCCTATTTTTTTTTAGATCTTCATGGACACCACAATGATTTCCCTCATGTGGAATATTTTTCCTTGTAATTATGTATGGTTTGCAAAAATGGCAACTGCTGCGTCTGTGTGTAGATGAGAGAAGCAAAGTGTATACGCGTTGTGCACACGCTACATTGGCCAAGCATGGGCCCTTAAAATAGCATCTGAATAACGCGCCACTGACTTTAGACTAGGTTTTTCCTGGTCTGTGGCGGAATTGTTTTCTGGAACTGCAAAATAGCACCAGGGAACGTTTGCGCCGGAACACGCCTCCTCTTTTCGCTGAACCGCACCCGGGAGCGCAAGTTCATTCCCTAATTTACCAACGTGCGTCTGTAGGAATAGGAATGATACATGCGTCGGTGTACAAAGTCAATTGTGCTGGGTGCAAGATAGGGCCCTTTCACTTTCTCTTGTGATTTTCCTACCTCAGCATAGTGCAATATAAAGCTGCCTAATGACTATGAAATGAGCTCGGCGTACCTGCATCTCTGAAGAATCTTCGGTCAATTGACAGTTGTCTCAAGCAGAAAAGAAAGGAAATCTACAAAAGCATAGCCATGATTTGTATGCACACCGAATAAAGGACAACAAAAAGAAGGTATTGAGCATGCAGCATTAAGCTGAGCTTTAGACAATTTTACATCAAACACTTTTCAATCTTGCACAGTAAATACTAGTATAAGCAAATATACACTTGATAAAAACTGCATTCTGTACTGACATAAGGATTTGGTGAATTTTGGGAACTGCAGTGGATCTCTGTTCCTCTTGTTGATCCTGTTCCACAAACTCAAACATTAAAGCTGAAGTGTCTATTGTTCAATGTGTAAATAATGGAACATCACGTTTCAGAGCATTTGGGGCAGGGGGATGGTTAATGGGGCCATACTAACCAGCTAAACCTTGACCAGTTCGACCAAGCGACATTTGCTCAACCTCAGGTGTCGGTTAGGGGCGGGACTATCTTTTTTGACCAATGGCAGGCAGTGTTTGGGAAACCTGTTTAAAAACATGCATTATTTTTTAGCAGTTTATTGAGGCTTACACTGCAGAATTCACACAATTAAACTTTAAATTAAAAAAGTGGATTATTTTGATTCCAATAAAAGGCCAGTCTACTAAATGCAATATTGTTACTACTTAATGTCTTCTCTGCTGTGGTTCTGTCCATTTCTTTATTTTCCAGAGCACTTTGTAAATTAACCTGCGACCTTGGCCAACGAAGCACCATCCTGAAAAACCAATCTGACCTGAAAAATGTTGAAAATGTGCAAAAAGAGAGAAGTTTTAGCCCACACCTTGGAAATAGGCGTGGAACAGGGAGGCCTCCGAGAAAATCTGCCACTGCCGTGACCTTCTTACATTAGGCAAGGCGAGCTGAGACAGGGAGGAGGCAGAGGGCATCGCTTATCTCACTTCATTCTC
This sequence comes from Abramis brama, assembly GCF_963993115.1. NCBI lineage: Eukaryota > Metazoa > Chordata > Actinopteri > Cypriniformes > Leuciscidae > Abramis > Abramis brama. Next base: position 3,945,444 of record NC_139971.1, read on the forward strand.
CAAAAGTGGCCTTTCTCACCTTCTGTGCTTCGGGGAAAGTAAAGAGCAGTCTGGATGCTTTGCACTGTAAATAACTTCCCACACTACAGGATGACAACAGATATAGAAGCGCCTCAGGATGAAATAAATACCCTTGGGTCCTCCTAGGACAGTTGAGGCAAATACGCCCCAGCCAGACTTACCATGTAATGAATGGAGAAAGATACTTACCAGAAGTGTATTACCAAAGTAGCTCCCTTCCCTTTAAAAGGGTTTTCTACTCAAAACTCTCACCTGATGGACTCGGAATTACATTTACTAAAAAACGAGTGCCCTTAAAGTAAGCCATGTGTGAGATCAGATACTGCAGTGAAATTATAATTTAATCTTGTGGTAATACTAAGACACCAAGACAGCCTATATCCTTTTTTCTCTGTCTGTAGATGACCTTTTTACTGTATGACTTACTATATGAATAAAGACAAAAGCAAAGAGAAGCAAAGACCTGTGGTTTTCTTATAGACCTGAGAATATGCTATAAGAAAGCCATTCTCCAAAGTGTAGTTACCAATGCCATTGGAAAATGCTATATTAGCAATCAGCCACAATTACTTTATTATTTTCTTATTTTATGAGGAGAAACATACTGAGGTTCCTTCACACTATACTTATAAATTTTGGCTTCAACAAAAACATTAATCCTTAGATGCGTCACAAAACATGACACACATCGTATAATTAATGAATAGCCAAAAGTATGTTGAAAGATAGTGACAGTCTACCAATATTGGAATGCTTTCCAAATCCTCTCAGGTAAAACAGATAAAAGCACAGGTCTGGGCAAACATCAAGAGCCTTCAAAACGCAGCTGATTAAAAGTAACACTTTAAATCCCTGGTTCTTCTTCTTTTTCATTGCACGTCCTTTCCCTTGTTCACTCTTGCTCTAAAATAGCTGTGGAAATGGTCAGATTCAGGGGCTTTTGGTCAAGCTCTCAGGAGACCGACAAAGAAAAGAATCTTCCAGCCGCTGCATGTAACATTTCAGAATTTAACCTCCTCAAATGATGGTTCAAGGTGGATTATAGTACATTATTATTAGGAGGAAACTGATTTTCAATTTAAATGTAAATCAGGGCCTTTTTTCAATTATTAAAGTACTGTGCTACTTATGGCTGAGGAGAAAAATGTAATGGGCCACAAACTTTGAGAGGATCCCTTAAAATGAAGGCAAGCCTGAGAGACGCTACAAAGAAAGGGCAAGTTATATAAAGAAGCGTCAGAGAGAGAGAGAGCTCTTGCTTCAGTACAGTGTGTAATATTTGAACAGGTGCAAATAAACAAAGTAAACGTAGGCTACATTTAAAACCATGTTTTAATAATCTTGCTATAAGTCATGCTACACTTATTTTGAAGTGCTAACTAACGTACAGCATACATTGCAAACAGTAATCTAAAAGTTCACTTTCGAAAGGCTAAGGCAGATGGTAAAACTCATTTACTCGCAGTGAATTTCATGAGTTCGGAGGATGTTCTAAAAACTTGCATTGTCCCCAGTATCAGTTCAAATCTAATTATAAGCGCCAGTGCATATTGGAGGCTAATTGAAGTGTCACTCAGTAGACCAGTGAAACCCCCTCCACACCGTCAGCCAGAGGAAAGAGAATCGTCTGTTTGAATACGTACCCCTCTCGGTCTGGTGAGATGGTCTTTGATTGCCTACAGCAGGGAGTCTTAACCTCAGAAAGCACAGCATGGTGGAGACATCATCTCTCAGATTATGAATAGAAATGAATTAGCAAAGTTCCTCAGCAGTGATCAGAGGAACTCCTCCACACAAAGTCTTTAGGGTAGAGATGCCGAATTATGTGCAGTTGACAGAATATAATTAAAGGAAGATGGTAATTAAAAAAAAAAAAAAAAAGAAAAAAAAAGTTGGTGGTTTGTATGAGTTTGTAGAAGTTTGTACACTTTAAAAAAGTGAAATTACCTTTTCATTTATATAAAGTGTATTTTTATTTTTTTCTAATCAAAAATCATGGTTTCATGGTTATAATAACTGTTTTGTTCAGTTTGTCCACAGAAAAATAAATAAATAAAAGAAACAATGTTGTGCCAGATACCAGATTGCTGATGTGCAGATCACAAAACAGAAAATATGATGCATATTTAAAAAAAATACATCCCAATAAACATTGAGGTATTTAACCCATTTGTGCCCAAATTTTTCTGAATGGTTTCATGCATATAATACTGTTAATAGTGACCTATGTGAACATGTTCTGCATTTATTTTCCCCAGGTTTTTTTTTTCTTTCTTGAAAATCATATTTGAATGTGCGGCAACTATAGTTGCCGGTGGGCAAATATGTTGTATGCACCCCCTCAATGTAAAATATGATTAGGAGGAGGACATTTGGCATTTATCTCAAAATAACTGCTTTCAACAGATCAATCTTTATTCATAAACAAATTTATTATGTATAAAAGTCGAAGAACATTTGATGCAGACCCAAAAAAACTGCATCTAGCTTATAATCTCTTGAATATGAAAACACAACAAACAACAAATCCATTTGCCTTAACCATTGTGCGCTGTTCAGGGTCTTTTTGACCCACATTTCTGACTTTCATTCATGGGGATAACATGGATAATTTGACATGGTTTAATGTAAGATTTTTGCCCATCTTTTGGAAAATGCTGTTTTAAAAGTAACAAATTATCACTTTAACCAGTAGATGGCTGCAAAGCACCAATATTTGCTATTTGCTTTTTGACTAACTGAAAGACATCTTTTCACAAGTTTTTCCAGTTATACTCATATCTACATATAATGAAATCACAATTAGGTATTACATAGACTTCACTACTCTAAAACTAAGCTTAGTAAATTCTATTCTTCTGTCTCTCCTACATGTGATAAGTGTAAAGCTGCTGAGGGTACCCTGGCACATCTTTTTTGTTTCTGCGCACAAATTCAGAGTTTTTGGATAGAAATTTTTCAGTTTTTTTCCAAAGTCTACAATTGTGCTTTACTTCCTGACCCATTCATAGCAATTCTTGGTTGGTCAGACTCACTGCAGGCTCTTAGGCCAAAAGTACAGTTACCAGTTCAATATGGTGTGATTGTTGCTAAGAAAGTTATCTTGCTTTTGTGGAAGAAAAATACTAGACCCCTCTTCTCTGACTGGCTAACTGGACTCACTTCTATGTTACATCTTGAAAGAATTAGATACTCCATATCTGGGAACCCTGCAAAATTCGATAAGATGTGGGAACCAGTTTTTAATTTTTTGTCAAACCAGAAGGACTAAATATTTATTTATGTTTTCCTGATCTGTAATAATCACTTTCTGTAATTATTGTGATTTCACTTTGTAACAGAGGTTGGCTTTGTGTACGTCTTCCTTTTCTATAGTACTTTTGTTTCATTTCACACATTGCACAGATTTCTGTTTTATAAAGGGTCTTTTTGTCTGTTATTTTTTGGTTTTGATGTTTGAAAACCCCAATAAAAATAATATACATAATGAAATCACAATTATAATAATAAAAGTTACTTTTTGTCAAAGTTTAGGCACTTTTTGTATTGAAAAAAGAAATCTGTTTTTCAGTAATGTTATATTATGATTAGAATCAAATGAATTTGATCAATGGACAAAATTCATCCTCAAAATCAGAAACAACACAGAACACACATAGACAGAAATGAAGTGGCACACTTTAAATTTGTAGAATTATATAAAAAACAGATGTTTGAAATAAATGATAAACTCTAAAAACTCCAACTTTTCTCTTTGTAACATCCTGATTAGGTTTGATTCTAATCATAATGTAACATTATTGAAAAACTGATTTTTTTTTTTTTTCAGTACAGAAACTGCCAAACTTTGACAAAAAGTAACTTTTATTGTTATAATTGTGATTTCATTATATGTAGATATGAATCTAACTGGAAAAACTTGCGAAAAGATGTCTTTTAGTTTGAAACTTTTAGTACTTTTAGAGCTCTGCAGCCATCTACTGGTTAAAGTGATTTTTTTTTTTTACTTTTAAAACTGCATTTTCCAAGATATGTCAAATTATCCATGTTATCCCCATGAATGAAAGTTAGAAATGTGGGTATTTTATAAGGCAATTTTTCTTTCTTTTTTTTGAGAATTTTTCTTTTCTTTTTTTGAACATTTTATGGAGTAAAAATGTCCAAATGTAGAGTAAAAACATTAATAAACTGAGTAAAATTACATTTGTTTAAAATATATATATTGTTACAAAATTACATTTTGTTGCCTGGGGTCTCTCAGACCCCAAACAGCCTGACTGTAAACCGCAAACGAACAGTGCACAAGGGTTAAAGTTATGGAACATAGTGCAGAACAAAGTGCAGCCATAACAGGGCATTGTGTATCAAAAAGTTAAATGAAAATAAATAAATACAAATAAATAGAATGAAGAAAAAAAAAAAATCTATATAGAGATGTAATTTAAAGGGTTAAGTTATGTTTATGCACTAAACAAGACCAATAAACTTGATTTATTAACCTATTAACACAGTATATCCCATTTCCCCATGATATATACTATAGTTGCCGCTTGGACTTTTGACTAAGTATACAAAAAACTATAGATCTCTTGTAAGATTTGTTTTGTTTGGATGATTCTAGAGACCTTCATGATTATGTAGATATATATATGTCAACAAAAAATACTTATTAGTAACATGAAAATAACCTTTCTTTGGGAGGGTTTGCCTTCGCCATGCTTCCTGGAAGTAGGGGTAGGAAGTTGACAGCCTCATGTGACAGGGAGGAAGTGAATACCTTTTTTTTTTTCTTGAAATCCTTTATTTGGTTGTTTGCTTGCATTTCATTGAGAAATAAAACATGGACAACATCTAGAAAAATATTTACAAAAGGAAAATGACAACTATGCACTGCGGCAACTATAGTTGCCGGTGGGCTTAAATGGGTTAATTAAGTCAACTAAATTCAACATTTATTATGGACCATTCTAAAAAGAAGTGCTTATTTTGACCTACATTAAGTAACATTTTGGCTTATGTCTAAATAAAATATATTAATTAAGTATGGTCTTTAATATCTTCTGAATAAAACCATAAATATAATTTGAGAAAAACTAATTAACTAACTAATTTGTCTGCAAGGTTTTTTTTTTTTAGTTTTTTTTTTTTTTTTTAAGTTGGTCTAAAGCATTTATTTTCCAGTGCATGACGCATGGGTAAACATGAGTTCACCAAGTACAACATCTTCAGATCTTCATCTCCATCTGGATCCACATTTCAATCAACCAATCAGATTTGAGGGACAAATTTACAGTTTGTGTCAAGTTTGGGCTTACAACCAGGGTTATCATTTACACTCTGATTGTAAGGATAAGTTATGGGTAGGGTTAGTTTTAAAGGTAGGGATAGGGTTAGCACAAAATTTTTGGACAGGTATGTTGCTCCAGGATCAACAAAACTTGTCTTTCTTGGCAAAATCATGGTGACCATGAGGCATATGGTAATTTGAGACCAGTGAGTGAACTTTCTCTCCTGAAAATCATGAAAAGCACAACTGTTATTCACATATGATATCTATGCTTTTTTTTTTTTTTTTTTACGATTGATTTTTTTAACCAAACCATTTTGAGGATGATTCGCATATGAAGGAGTTCACATGTGTTTCATGTGTTAGACCAGGGGTCGACAACCTTTTTGTCATAAAGTCCCATTTTTAAGTTTCCGAGTTCATCACTGTGCCTTACCCCCCTCTTTAAATAACAAAAAAAAATATTCCGCCATTGACTTTAGACCATGGGTGCACAAATGGGCGCAAATGCATTTGCTATTTAAACAATGTGGCGCAGGACGTGAAAATGATAACTGCGTTGGGCTGAAACTAGCAAAAAACACTTGCGTCGCGCTTGTCTCTGCATTGCGCCGGGTGTAAGATAGGGCCCATTAAGTGACCAGGTACGCATGGACGGAGTTTCCACATGCATCACAGTCATTCTAATATGTGTGGAATGTTTAATAAGGACTCTATACTTGGTTGAAATTTATAGCATTGACTATGTACAGCAGAAACAAGCTGTCAGTCTGTAACTTGTGTGCGCTGATGCACAGTGGTTGTGATAATGGTTTGTTATAGAGCTGCAAGCTTTTATTGACTTGCACAGTTTAATTCTCACACTTTAATAGTATTTATAACTCCTAACTTAAAACAAGCTGTTACTACTAGGAATCATTACATCAAAATGTAGATCTGTATGCAGGTGGGAGCTACTTTATCTGAATGAAATACATACACCTCTCTCGCGTTGGCTTGCATGCCAGCGATTAACCCTCACTGGCACATGTGCCTTAGGTTGCCGACTATGGTAGGCTAAATAAAACTCATCCTCAGTGCTCAGTGAGAGTGAACTGGGCTTCACACAGCTAGTGGCATTTCTTTCTTCCACAGAAGTGCCTCAGACAGAAGATGAGACCAAAACAACATGAAAAACTGCAAGTAAGAAAATAATATTTGTCAGTTGTATGTGGCTCTGCAGACAAAGCAAATGAAGACATTCCAGTGGAGGGCAGAAGGGTCTTTTGGGCCATTAATCAGCCCAGAGACAAAAGCACGCGCTGTACCTCGGGTCTGTCTCACCACCACATGGCGCTGACCCAAATAAAGCCCTCATTGATCCAGAAGAGCCCCCTGTAATCCCTCAGGATTACAGTCAGCTGAAAGTAACCGATATATTTGCAAACAGAAAGCCACTTACATTAAGGTCATTTTCTCCAGGAGGAAGGAGAATAAATGGATGGAGATGAATACTTAGACACTGTGGTGGAGGACTAAAGGCAGACACACACACTCAATGAGAAACAGAAAGACCATAAACACACACACACACACACACACACGATATCGCAGAGAGAAGCAGCACAGGAAGAAAAGGAACATCATTTATTTGAAATAAAACATATTTTGTAACATTATAAATGTCTTTACCTTCATTACTCTATTCAGGTCTTGAAAAAAAAAAAAAAAAAAAAAACCCTTTTGAGTAGTAGTTTATGTGACCTACCAGGCTGGATAATGCTGGTTTGGTGCTGGTCTTGTCAGCGTAACAAAACAACCGTGCCAAACGTACATCATCTGGAGAAGCTGTTGATCATGTTCTTTCTAATGAAGCTAGTTGACCAAGAAAGTTGCTGGTTAAGATATATAAAAAGCCTGATGGGGACACCAGCATCTACAACATCACATATAACACCCGACCAAGTGAATCCATGCCATTTCAAAGACCATGTCACTTTTGACCTAAGACAGATTTTGTGTATACATCCTATGAAGAGCAGTGTCAGTTGGACACTGTGTTAGACGTTTGTTCTACACTGTTGTTTCAAGTTGGATTTTTACATCCTTCTTTACGTGGACGTCTACAGTCCAGACCTCATGGTACCAGGCATTTAAAATGAGCTGGATAGCAGAAAACCCTTACAGACGTTTTTCTGTTGCATTAATTAATAACATAAAACATTTTAGGCATCACTGAACTCAGGCAATGCACAAGTTCTTAGCATCATGGGTAAATTAATGCTTGAGGCCCAAAAGTTGAAAAGTAAGAACTTGAACTGAACCCTCTTATGGTCGATCAAATGCTTTGAATCTGATTGCATCTTTTACATTTCAGGGCAGTATTACTCAGGCTTTTATAACAGAGCTTAAATGCCAAAATACAAAACAGTTAGTGTGTTTTAATAACTTACACCAGCAATGAGAGTCCACATAGTCAAGGTCATTTACTTCTCCTTCAGCAATGACACTCATTGTGTGGTTACTCTCAAATATTCATAAACTTCATATTGGGAATGCTAAGATGGAGCTCTTTCCCAGCATCGTAATGCGATTGTTCACACCTGCCCGCAAAAAGCAGCGGTGTCCTTCAGACGAGAAGAGAGGTTTCTTCTCTGAAAATGTGATTAACATAGCCAGGCGAAACAACAAAGGCATAATCCACACAATAAGGACACATGCAGGAAGAGAGTAATATTATTTCCCTGTGTATACGATCCAAAATAAACAACTGTGAAAACGGGGGGAAATAATAAACTGTCAAGATGCACAATGCCGCCAACTGCTTAATATCTTCCAAAGATTGAGACGACTGTTTCCTCTTCAGTCTAATCTGAAAAAGACTCGGGACATTTCTTTATTACAAATGTAAAAATAATAATGTTATTATTATTTCTGGTGCAAGGTGGCTCAAAGAGAAATGAATGTTTATTCTAAAATAATACATTTTTTGGTGCCTCACAGAAACAAATGGCATTACATTATAAAGTATTATGCACAAAGCCCTGTTCACACTAACTGTGCGATGTTAGCTGGTGGTTGTGCACAATTAAAAATACTTCACTGTAAAAAAATTGCTGTAGTTTTGCAGCTGTTTGCCAGTAACTTACTGTAGATTTAAATTGATGTTATTTACTGGCAACAGTTTGTTCAAAGTTAAATGAACATTAAACATTAACAAGTCTTTGTCTTTACAGAATAAAACTATAAAATAACAATCTAATGCAAAGCATTCTGGGAACCAGAAATCTTCATCAACCTTTTTCTGTTTTTTTTTTTTCCTTCAGATTTTGGTTCCCAGAATGCTTTGCATGAGGCTGTTATTTTAGTTTTATTCTGTAAAGATAAAGACTTGTTAATGTTTAATGTTCATTTAACTTTGAACAAACTGTTGCCAGTAAATAACATCAATTTAAATCTACAGTAAGTTACTGGCAAGCAGCTGCCAGTAATACTGTAATTTCTACAGATTTTTTTTACAGTATTGTGTTGAACAGCAGAATTTGTGGTGAAAAACTACCCATTGATGCTGAACAAAAAAGTTCACCAATCAGAGAGTCGAAACAAGCAGAGCGCGCCAAAACATGTTTTGAACATAGTAAAATTAGAATATTGCAATGAAAGCAGCATTTCCATCCCATGTGTTCAAGAGAGCTTCTTGGAAAATTGGTTCAAAATATCTATAATAAAAAAGTTGCTGCATTTGAGGAACTGTAGCTGCGTTTCCATTACCCTTCAAATTGCGCAAATTGAAATTGCGAATTGAAAATATGCCCAATGGAAACACGTCAGTTTCGCAAAAACTCCCATTTATCGCGAAAAAGTTTTTACGCTCGCATGAGGTGGTTTTTCAGGCAATTCGAAAAATAAATATTTCGCAAAACTGCAATGGTCACCTGACGTAGATGACGCGGTGTGTTTGGACAGAATACGAGACAGAGCTCTTTATTACATCCATATAAGACAAAAGAATTACAGGAATAATGGATTCTAAACCTCAGAGCGCGCAGACGAAACGCAATCAACACTGTTGTGTTCTCTTGTGTTTGGATGCTGGTGTTTGGGAACGCAATCGTGTGAGACGCTTCTGGAGGGAATTAAACCAAATCATTCTGATCACAGACTTTGGCTCAGGTGATTCAGGACCACCAAACCAACATTTGAGATGCTGTGATACGATTGGTCCGCTGGTTAGTCCAGTTATCCAATCACATCCTCTGTTGAGGCAAAGTCGTGTGAGTTTTTTGTTGTGCATTGAAGGATTTATTCGGTAAATGTGTTTCCATCGTAGTTTATTTGCATGCCTTCTTATCCGATAAAAAATGTATCACCTCAATTGAGTGCATGTGTTTGTATGCGCATTTTTAGAATTTATGTGCATCTTGGCATTTCCATTCACGTATTTTTATGCAATATCCCAAAATCCACATACAAATAGGTGAATGGAAACATAGCTAGTCTCCTTAAATTGAGTTACTAATTATCTTACAAATTATGAGTACGCTGAAACTGTCGGTAACACTGTATTTTAATGGTCAACTTTAGACATTCTACTAATATGCTCATTAGACATAATGAACATTACAACTATATAGACATTAGAACTATACAGTCATTAGAGTATTAGTAGACTGTCTGCTTAATATCTGACAACACTTTATTTTGATGATCCTCAACAGATATTCTACTGATTTAAGTAACTTACATGTCAATTGTTTTCTTACAACCCTAACCAAACAGTCTACTAATGTTCTAAAGAGAGTTTGTTGACATGCAGATGCAAATAGCTAAAATAGACCATCGAAATAAAGTGTAATCAAATCTTCAACTTCACTCATGCCTGAAACTTATTTTGGTGGCTCATTATATAGACACATTTTCACAGTAATACCGTCCAGTGTCTGAACGCGATGCAATTTTAATGAAAAGTAAGAACACATTTTTTTTTTCTTCCCCACGTTCTATTTTTTCTTTTGTAAATGATTGTTTGGGCTTCTTTCTACCACTGTCTGTTATAAAATGCAAATGAAATGTTGAAAAAAGAGAAAACGTTAAAAAAAGAGTGCCTGTTTATTACAGCATGTGAGATGACATACATTCCATTGTCTGAATGACATATTTGAAAACAAAAGATACTTTGTATAAAATCATGAAAAAGCTAGTTACTCATGCTGGTGACCCCAAAATGTAAAGGGCCGTGTCAGATAATTCTAATGGGATGCCCTCATTGTTCTTATATAGGGCATTAAAATCTTTATAGCACAAATAAAATAAAAAATGTAAAAAACATATACATACTTTGCCGTGATAGCAGCAAATAACAAGCTGCAATTAGTCCACAGATGACTGCAAGTGTGATTTTAGTCAAGCGAGATGAAGAGAGGAGGAGAAATTGCTTTAAAAAGTGTGTTTCGAGTAAATGCTTTGATGCCAATGTGAAAAGGGACACAATTATCCTTCCAGCAACGAGGTTTATTATTTGATCTCTTCAGAAAATATATGACTAACCTAATTGCATTTGTACAGATAAACATATACAATAATATAAAATAATAATCTCCTCATTTAGCCATATGCAAACAGACCTACTTTCCATAAATTATTTATTCACACATTTATTTTTTATTTTTTTAAAAAGCCCATATTTTTAGCACATTCTAAGAAAAGACCATAAATTAAAAGGAAAGGAATTATATATTATTATTTTACATCATGTAGACCAATGCCAAATTTGTAAGGAAAATGGTAGAAAATGCGTACATTTTAAGGGAAAATCTTAGAAAATATGTCACTAGTGGTGTTATTGGATTTGTCACATTGAATTTTGTTCAGCAAATTCTGAGAATGCATTTACGGTTCTTATGGAATGTGCAGCAAAGTTTGTATTGCTAACTTCCTTATCTGTTTAGAGTCTACTAATGTAGCCAGCATTTCAGAAGTGAGGGGGACAGAAATACCAAGAGTAATACCAGTTTTCTTATCCAAAACAAGACAATGTGAGCATTACGGAGCACTAGGCTCTCTTATGCAATGTACAGTATGTTAAAATCAAATTCGAAGCTGGAGGGCGTTCTCACGCAAACAGTCCAAAGCGGACTCATAGAAGTAATAACTTATGATGTTCCAGGAAATCACATACTGGACAAAGGCAGCTATTTCTGTAGCTAAATAAAAGCAGAAATGTTTTGACTGATGAAACGTACAGACAATATATGGTTTGTTTATGTTTGTTTTTCAAGCCATCTCAGGGTATTTCCATAACAATCAAATGTATGAATAAAGTATAATACTTTTTACAATATAAAAACTTTAATATATATATATTTGTTGCCTTGTGTGATTAAAATTTATTTTTTTGTCATTGTATAAAATCCATGATGACTTAATGCACGTCATCAAGTGTTTGTAGTACTGTACATAAACAAATTATAAAATTGTCATTAGGACAACGTAGGGAAATATGATAGAATAGAATACAGTTGATTGTTTTTTGTTCAGCTGTGTATTGATTTCTTAGCAAATTAAAAGCAAGAGTTAAGAGAAAAAAAAAGAAAGAAAATGTCCAGTTAAGCATCAAATATCTTTTCTCTTTGAATTATAAACTAGTTAACATTAGTTAACTAGTTAACATGAACTAATAATGAAAAAAAACTTTGAAAACTTTTGACATCTCAGTTAATGTTAAGTTCAACATTTAGCATTACATGATTTAAGTCAAAAGTTTGTATCTGTTAATAGTAGTAGACCTGAGTTATTATGAACTAACAAAGAGCAATTGTATTTGTATTAATCAATGTTAACTAACATTGATAAACTATGTGAAAAAAAATATATATATATATATATTTCAGTTAATGCATTAACTAAAAGGACCTTATTGAAATGTGGTACTGGACCACTTTTTGCATGTATTTACAGCTATATTTACCATGAGTGGGATTCAGGGCTCAAGGTGCAGTGGGGTTCAGAAATCCAGCATACAGACTGCTCTCTTTGCATTTTCAATTGGGACCGACGGCAAAATACTTCTGAAGTGAATATTAATGTATGTTAATATCAAGCTGAATCATCAAATTTGACTATGTTTTGCTTTGATGGCATACTGTGCAAACATCAGCATTTTTTTTTTTTTTTTTTTTTTTTTTTCAGGATTCCTACCCACTACCAGTATAACCTATAACACATGCACACATACACAGACCATCTTTTTATTGACTTATGTATTTATTTATTTATTTGAAGATGCAACCACTTTAACCTCATTCTAAATATATTTCTAGAAGGTTTGTTTATTTATAGTTGTTCTTTGTTGATTTTTTTCTTCAAATTCTATTTAAAATGTATTAGACCAATAAGCACTACTTGCAGTCTTCCCACTCAGCGAGTTCATTTTGAAAATATATTCTATGATTTTGCAGGAAAGAAGCAGCATTCATTTACACCTGCCAAATAACTTATGTCATATCCACAGAAAAAAAAAAAGCTCTCATTTCCCCACTTCAACAAGATTATCTTATCTTTTGCACACCATTAACCAGAGGAACTTTAAGACAGAGTAATCACATCTTACTGCAAAAATCAAATTAGCAGCACCTCTAACAGGATATGGCTCACTGGGAACCAAGCATGCGTTTAATACACCGCTCCACCTGTGGGGAGTTACTTCCTACCTGGTCTGTGTGCAGTTTGTGCAAGTTGGTCAGTCATGCAGGTTCTAGACAATCCAATGATTCAATTCTGCTGGAAGAGTGCCTATTGAGGAAAATAAATGTGCTGCGATGAAGTTAATATAGGGGAAGTTTATCATGGAGACACCATCGCTGGAATTTGCATGCGAAATAAGGCATCTGATACATATGCAATGCAGTTGAACCAGCATTGAAGGACTTTTCCTAGTCCAAAGGGGCAGAGTAAAAACAAATGATGTAAAAGCCCTTTGACCTTTGTGTCAGAATTTGTCCAGTTGCATTTTGCTTACAGTGCCATTAGTTTGCGTATAGGTGGATCAGGGAAAAGGCAAATCTATACAACCTTTGCATGCTCAGGGCCTGTTTTGTCTCCATTTGTTCCCATGGTTGAATGGAAATGTTAGTCAAATTAAGCTAAATACTGACAAACTTAGTTAAAGGCCACCTGCACTTGTAGTTTTAAGACATCACTTCAAGGAGAGTTATCTGATGTTAAAGGAGCCGTATGTAAGATTGTGGCCAAAACTGGTACTGCAATCACTTTCAAATTACTGTAGAGCGGTGTATCCCCTCCCCCTCCCCCCTGACTCGAGGTTGCCAGATAGGCTGCAGGATCCAGCAGGAACGTTTGTAGCTGTAGCTGCGGCAAAGAGTATAGAAGTAACAAGAGGCGAAACTCCGTTGCAGTTTTGACAACAGCCACTAGGTGGCGCTTCGGTAGCGCGGCCGCCATTTTGGACTGAACCAACGGCTTTACCGTTAGCACAACTACTGTACAGCATTAACATTATGTCTGGAAATAATTGGAAACAAAGAAAACAGTGTTCTGCCATCAACTGCAACAACTACCTGTGTACAACCAATCAACTAGCATTTCATAGATTCCCCAAAGATCCAGAGAGGTAAAGTAGAAAAGGTTTTTATTAACTTTAAAGTGAGCTAACGTCAACGATAACAGGTGCTGTAACGTTAATGTAAGCTATCCCATAACCGCAGTAACAGTTTGCTAATGTTATGTATTTGGTCGAAATTGTCAAGACTCGAAATGGGCTTTTTAAATCGCATACTTTCAGAGATATATGAACACCTAACCTGGCAAATGATCGCTTTATTAATTCATTGTTATCACTAAATTAACCCTTTAACTAGTGTCACCTTTTTTTTCGCATAAACATGAAAATCACTATCCAAACTTAAATGGTTGTAATTCAAGAATGCTTTGGAATTTAGACCTATGGTTGGTCTTGTTTTAATTTGTCAGATTATTGTTGAAGTGAAATAAATTATGAAAGTGAAAAAAGAAAAAAGTTATATAAATTTGAGTTTATTAAAATGTACAAATTTAAAATATAATTATTTATATTTTATATAAAATATATATATTACAAAATATATTTTACTCTAGAACTGCAAGAAAATGAAAGCAAAAAATCTAAACAAGTTGTGTTACACATTTTAGGTTTATATGTTGATATTTCGCTTCCTCGCCCTTTCTGCCGTGTGCTCTAACGTTACACGGTTTGGAGCTGCACGCTCTTGCTCGCTCGCTCTAGATTCCGGGTGATTTTAGCTAATTTGTGGGCATCAGGGAGCCGCTATCAATATGCGGGAGACTCCCGGATCTTCCGGGAGACATGGGATGTCTGCTCTTTAACCGCTTTTGAATTTGAACCGGTATCATTCAATTCTATGACAGCTGTGTTGCGTTCAGTCCAAGATGGCGGAGCTGCAGCTCTGCGCATGGGTGAGTTTGTTGCAATGGAACGTTCTATTGAGTTTCGCCTCTTGGTACTTCTATACTCTTTGGCTGCGGTAACTAGAGCTGAGCTGGCAACCCGGATGCCGAAACACTACTGACTTCGTGATTGGTAGATAGGTGGAGGGTGGAGCATCAGGCCAAAACACAACATGACAACATCAACATCAGTTGAGGGCTGCAACATCACTTTTTAAATGACAATATCCTGGCCGGACTACTGTTGTCAGTGATAAGTATTTGAAATGGACATGATTTATTAATGTCTAGTGACATATCAGGGCCATTTTATGATTAATTGAAATACATTTCTTACATACAGCTCCTTTAACTTCCATAATCGTCGAAATATCCAAAATACATTCATTTAGGATTGCAAACAGATCAATAGATGAAACATGCATAATACCGACTTCAAGCGGAAGCTCATATTTCAAATTTATATTGGATCTTATTGTAACACTTCTAAATGAAACAAATTAACTCTTTCCTCACCAGAGTTTTTGAAAAAAGTTACCAGCCACCGCCAGGATTTTTGATAATTTTCAGAAAACTTTCAGGGCGCCCAGAATATTTTGTCGTATGAATAACTGAACATGCAATATATCAAAAGTGTATGAAGTATGTATATATCAAGAGTGCATGAATCAAAATGAACACTTAACGATGTGTGAGTTTCATTAAAAAAGCAACATTTTGAACAAAAAGCTGAGAAAATCACATTTTTGTGTCCAGATCAGATTCAGAACGATGATCAAAAGAGATGGAGTAGATCGGGTCCATCAACACACCCAAAGCTTCACAGTCCTATTGCTCGACATTTCATTTGTTTTTTTATTTATATGCTGTTTAATGTTTGATGGTCGTGTTATTTTACATGTGCATAAGCAATGTTTCTACCGCTTGTTTCTGCTTCTTCTTCGCCTGTGTTTTGATCTGGAGATTCAGAACTCTTTCAGAAGATGTGCAACAGCGCCCCCTACAGTATAACAGTGAAAACATGAATTGCCGCAAATTTCCGTCAATGGTGGGGCACTGTTTTTCTTTTCAGCAAATGGTATTGCGAAGAACACTGAAAATTTTGAGTTAAGTTCCTTTCTACATTGAAATTCTAACAGCCACATAAATGTGTCAAAAGGAAATATACAAGCTCTACATGTGGAGTTTCTTTAAACCAAAAGCTTTGCGCAAAGCCGCAAGAGATTGATCTCAATGCTAGCTGAAGTGTTTTCACATGGGGAAGGAAAGGCAATCAATCTCATTTATGCTGAACTTTCTCACGCCTTCATCTCAACGCTTACATTGTTCCCTCTCTCTACACTCACTGACTTAATGACTGAGAGCTGCAAAGTGACCTTTTGAAACCTACACCCTTAAAAATTACCTGGAACAAAGTAAGCATTAATCTATAAGAAAGAACAGAGCGAGTGAGGAAAGGAAAGTGCGAGTCAGAAGTGTAATTCTGAGCAGGTGAGGTGGACGACCCGGAGGTGTCAATCACATAGTCTCAAAGAAATAATATAAATGTTGAACTTGTTTATTGCAGAGAAACAAACGTCAGAGCGACGTAAGCTAATACATACGGATTCCAGATATTCCACAGAGCATGAAAACCATGACGAATACATGAAATAGATTGAATAAAGTGGTTGGGAAGTGCCATCTGAGCCTTGGCTTGTGGCTCCCGTACCTGACGGTCCAAATGGTAATACTGTCTTTCTATTAGACGTTAAATGAAGTGAAGCCTGTTGTGGAACCTTCCACACCAGAAGGAAAGATTTAAATATGACTGACAGGCCAGTCACACATTGAGTCAAATAAAAAGTGACATGTCTGTTTATGTAGCTTGCGCCTACATATCCATTATGTACCGCAGAAGCCAGTGTGTGTGTGTTGTGGTGATTTCCATTTGTGTCTACAATGTTCAATTAGTTATCATTGGTAAATGCATTAGGTATCATGGACAACCATCTTTGCAGCTTTTTAATCTAGTTTAATGTTAATGCATAACTATTCTATTGTTTGTTGTTAATTAATGTTTGTTCACAATACATTTATACTAACTATTTCCCCGCCATTGATGGAATTTTCCATCAATTATGACTCAACACGTTTGCAATCTCAGGATTGTTATTGTTATTTCAATTATTTCAAGGTTTTAGCCCATTTATTGATAGCAAAAGTATAAAGATGACAGGAGAGTAGAGGGGGTGGCAAGACACAGGCTAGATTGAAACCTGGATCTCCCAAATGAGCACAATAGCTCAATGGTTCTGGAGCAAACACCAGGCCGCAGATCCAAGATTCAATGCAATTCAAATCAAGGCTTCTGTAATATCTCAACTTTACATGATTTGTATCAATACATGTTGATTTCACAGTCAAACCAAAGATGTTCCATGGAGTTCATGTGCATCATATGTATGCACTTCTGCATTTTTATTTTAATTGGATGGTTATTCTTTTGAATATGAGTGTAACTATCCAGCAAGTTTAAACCCCTCTCCACTAAATGGATGATTGACAGGCGAGCAAGGCACTCCTGGGATGGTGCCCAGGACACATCAGAATGCGTTAGCATTTACACATCAAATGTGATGCCGTCACATGCATTTTTGACTACCCTTGAGTGTGGTTTGCGTGATCGGATAACATCTCTATTTAGTAGTGTCCACTTGTAATAACATCCCCAAGGCAGATGTTAATATCAGTTTTTAAACTATGTCCATGTTACACTTCCTATCAATATAGTAATTTGCAAATGCTTGCTTCTCTATGCCATTATATAGTGTGCTGTCAGATTGAATCAATGGCCGAGGTCAAGAGAGGACGCATTAGCATTGACCTTCAGCCCTCACAGCCTTGCTGGATAAATATATATTAGGGATGTTTACTGGTATGTATTCGTCACGAACAATAGGGTATGGGCGTTACATGTTCATGCAGTCGCACGATGAATACATTTAGGGCTCTTTCACACCTACCTTGTTTGGTCCGGATTTTCTGACTTTTCAGTTTGATCCGAATCAAAATTACAGGTGTGAAACCTCCCCTGGACCACGGTCCGGACCAAACAGATGAAATTTGGTCCGACGAAAAGATGTAGTCTTGGTCTGGATCAAACTGAACAAAGGTTTGGTTCGTTTCTAGTGTGAAAGCATTTTCTGTTTGGTTCGGACTTTCAGACCATTTACAGGAAGTAATGGTTCTCGGAGGCAGGGGTGGTAAAAGTACTCAAAAGTTATACTCGAGTAAAAATATATATACCTAAATAAAAAATGTCTCCAGTAAAAGCAGAAAGTCCTCAGTTCAAACATCACTTGAGTAAAAGTACAAACGTATTTAAAACGTACTTAAGTACAGAAAGTAAAAAGTAAATATTCAAATTAACTGTAAAATATCAATAATTAAGCAGATCAATTGTTTTGGGAGTGATATGCAATGTTTATTTGAACAGATGATAAGATTAGATACTGCAATTAAGAATTTGTTAGATTTGCAATCATAAGAGACAATGAAGTACCTTAAAGGGATACTTCACCTCTGGAAAGATGAATGTGTATTTAAAATAGGTCATTCATGTAGAAGAAATGTGAAGAAATTTTTTAATTTGGAGCTTTCTAGACTGAGAAAAGCCAGAAAATGTATTTTTGGCTTATGTGGATGAAAGACAACAACTCCCAGAATGCACTTGCTTCGCTGCCCTAGGAGGCCACACCTACCGGTTAGAGAGCGCAGTTGAAAACAACAAGGCTAGGCTACTATTGAGACTCCGTGATGAGTTTGCCAGGGATTTCGAGATCGCCAAAAATGTCCGGGATTCGGCTTTTGCGTTCTACAGTCGCCATTCATCATGTTTACTGTGGCGAGCAGGACGAGGCTGACGGCCGCGGGAGAACGGCGCGAGGCCAATGGCGTCATTACTGAGACGCGCCGGTCTCATATCTCTCACGGAGGAGCGGGAATTTTCTTAGCAATGGTAAAACGCACATCAACCGATCACTTGTTTAGCGTTCATGTAAACACTACATTTAGATTCACCGATCGGAATGAATTCAGTTAGATTGAAACAAAAGGTGTGCATGTAAACAATGAATGGCGACTGCAGAAAGCAGAAAGCAAATCCCGGATCCCGGACATTTTGAACGATCTCGCCCGCCGGACAAGTCCGGGAAAAAGAGGATGGTAACTCATTCAGCTTTCTCCTACTACTCAGCTTTCTCCACAGAACAAGAGCCTGCTAGCTTAGCTTCCAAAGAAAGACGGCTGACACTGTGTGCATTCTGTGAGTGAGATCCCACCCCCTATGGGCGGGCTGAAAACATGCGGGACAGCTCCTACTACTGGCTGTAGTCTTTAGCCTCTGGCCAGAAAATCCTCCGATGACGCAATATGACGATTTTTGCGTCATCGGAGGATTTTTTCCAGACAAAAAATACATAAATCGCTTGTCTCAGGGGGATATGAGGGTGGAAAGCACGGTAATTCGAAAACACTACAGGTTTTCAGATTGTGCATATTTGTCTGATCTGTCACACAATCTCTGAATTAAATATTAACATAAAAAATGTTGTCACACCGGTGGACAATATTTGGGACTACCACACAAAAAAAGTTAATAAAATGCTAAATAAATAAGGAATTAGAAAGGGACACATTCAGTTTTGAGTTATTCACATATTAAGCAATATAATTATAAGACATTTGACATACATTTTAGAATTTTTTTTTTTTCCACTTTGGATTTGAGTTCACGTCAGCCACCCTAATACAAAGCTTAATGCTAAATCCTGAAGTATCCCTTTAAAGTAAACTTTGTCTTTAATATTGTAGTGGAGTAAGAGTGAAAGTAGATGCAAATAAAACATACTCAGGTAAAGTACAGATACCCGAAAAAAAATACTTAAGTAAAGTAACAAAGTATTTTTACTTCGTTACTTACCACCACTGCTCGCAGGATTGCTTGCAGTGTTCTCCTCCTTTCCTGCCGGTGACCATAAAATGTTCGCACAACGAAGACGTTAATTTGGCGAATATAGTCTCGAGTATAGTTGTTGCTGCAGGGAGTAATGCCGTAATAATAACAGTATAGTGGCAACGATATGCATCTGTTCATTCATTCTTGTCAAAGTTACCCGCCGAATTGACAACACGCTGACGTCAGACGCACGTCCGTTTACAAACCAATCAATGTCAAGATGCAGCCCACACAGATGATGACGACAGGACGCAAGTACGTCATGTAACGTTCTTTAGTGCGCTCGCATAATTGCAATGTTAAACCAAACCAAAATTAACCGAATGTATAAAATGCATCAAAACATGAACTTTGGTTCGGACCTTGGTGCAGACTTTCAAACCAGTCTACCAGTAAAAAGCGCAGAAGAAGAGACGATCACTCAATATGTTTACATCTCTCAACCAGTGTTTTAAAACACTGTGGAAAGATAAACAGCTTGAGAATAATATCTCACTTGGTATTACATTTACCTCATTTGCATTTAGTGTTGACAGCAGGTTAGTTCACTAGAGAAATGAACTCCAGAGAGAAGCATTTCGTGTGTGCATTATATTAGCCTATTCATTATATTTACTTAACCTGTTAGTAATGTCTTGATTATTTAATGTGTTTAAATAAATTTGTCAAGAAAATAAGTTATGACAGCGTACAGTTTACAAACTGTGTAAATTATTATATTTCAAAAATGAATTGGAGTAGAAAATTCATTTTATAATTAGATTTTGAAGTTAATACAAAACCTGCCTTATGTGAAATTTACAGTACATTTTTTGTTTGTTTGTTTGTTTTGATTGTTAAAAAATCAAAGTGTTGATTGTTATATCTAAGAATAAAACAACTAAATTTAATAATTTGTTGTTAATTGTAACCTTTAATATTAAAGTAATGTGTAATTAAGGGCTCCCCATAAAGTGTACAGCATTAGCTAACTGTAGATTTTTTATTTTGTTTATTTGTTTTTTTTATCATTAAGAACACTTTAATTATAATTCATTTAAACACATATAAGCATTTTTTTGTAAAAAAAAAAAAAAAAAAACTGTTTTCAGTTTTTTTTCTCCCTGCTGTACCGAACGTGACTTCGATACCGAGGTACGTACCGAACCGCCATGTTTGTGTACCGTTACACCCCTAATACGTATGTATTTGTGTACTGTAGCTTGCAAAACAAGTGGTTGAATGTATATGTATGAGAACACGTGCTCCATGTGCACACACAGTCCCGGTTTTCAGCTAAACAGAATTAGACACAGGGAACCGTTCTACTTGTTTTAGTTTAGTTATTCTAAAATACCACTGAAAGACTTCAAAAGAGAGGAATTATCGAGAAATCAGGTGATTAAAAGTATTCTCATGAAATATTGATCCTCGGCTTTTTGTGCTTCAGTCAGATGGAGCAATCCATGGGCATTTTCTGGTTTGAAACCTGCTCAAATAAAATGATTGATTGTTTAAGCTAACAAGATCTTACAAAGTAAACGTTCAACTTGACTCAAACAGCACATCTTTTACTTAACTGCCAGATTGTCATCGCCTTGCATATTTCATGAGTGTATCAAAAAGAAAGATATATAGTTGTTTTTGTAGTTGTAAAACAAGTTTGTTTAAAAGATAGAACATAGAACCACTTTTATAATTGGCTAAACACTCACACGCACACACACACTCACACACACACACACACACACACACACACACACACACACACACACACACACACACACACACACACACACACACACACACTTAGTTTCACTTAGTGGCTGCCATAAACTAAAATTATTACCTCTAAATAATTCACACAAACTATGTAGGCTATTCCTTGACCATTTTGTTCTTTTCCTGTTGTTTTACTGAATAAATGCACCAGGCCTTCTTTTCTGTAGAAGAGAAGAGAGGGAGTAGAGGGGAAATGCATCATGCAATATTTAATGTGTAAAACAGTCTTGTTAGCAAGCCATGCATTAGTGAGATTAACAACTTCTACATTAGTGGGCAATAAATGATGAGTCTGAATTCTGTTTTACTCATTTAGAAAAGAGGAGCTAATAAGGTTCCATCTCTGTGTTCTTTTAGACAAGTGCAAACAGACTCTTGACTCTGCAAGTCTGGTTCAACTTGAAATCTTTTATTCTGGCCAGAACCAGCATTTAGACAGAACGAGATGATTGACATGCAAAGCAACCAATCACAGCTCATTTGATTATTAGACATGTGGATGGTCCCTTTTCACTCAGGATGTCCTTTCTTTCTTTCTTTCTTTCTTTCTTTCTTTCTTTCTTTCTTTCTTTCTTTCTTTCTTTCTTTCTGTCCCAGTTCCCAAAGGTTAGCTCTGATTCCCAGCCTCTTGCTAGACCAGCGCTGCTCCGCTTGATCGGGTGGGCGGGCCTTGTGTGCAGCCGGCCCCCTCCTCCACTGAGAGAAAGAGCAAGGGAGGAGGAGGGAGGAGTGAGAAAGAGAGAGAGAGGCAGACTGACTCTTTGAGCCGGAGAATGGAAGAGCAGTGTGTGTGTGTGAGAGCAACAGAGAGAGAGAGAGCATGAGTACTCTGAGTTTATGAGAGCGCCTGCACACGCATCATCAGAACAGAGTCACTTCAGTTACCGTAGGACAACACAGCAGATTGTTATCACAGCCCACTGAGAAAGAGAGCGAACAAGGGAACACAAGAAGAAAGAGATTGACAGAGAGCCTTTCTTCATTAAGAGAGCACATCGGGGGACTGACAATAGCAGCCAGCCAGAAGAGTGGTGCGCCGGTGTGTGTGTGCGTGAACTTTCCCAGCCTGACTTCCACTCGGTGCCCAAGAGGTCACCACCCCTGCGAAGTGCCGAGATGATCCCGGAGGTCTTTCTGATCTTGTGGCTGACGGGTCACGGTAAGCTGCCTGGTCTCCTCGTCTCCGCTGTGTTGTGTCCTGTGTCAGTGTTGCGAGATGGGAATGTCTGGGAGTTGAACTGGAGTCTTGAGCTCGGAGGTTTCGGCTGTGAAACCCAGAGTTTGTGTCTAACAGTTTGAAGTAGTTGCATGGCATCTTGTTTGTCTGTCATACAAGTTTCATTGAACACCCAGATCTTGGTTGCTTGTGAGGTCAGGCTATTGACCGAAGGCACGTCAAAGGATGTTCAACTCGTGCACCGGCGAGCAAACACATCGCACTTGATTATTCTTAGACGGTCTCGGAGTCTGTAAACAGTCGGCTTAGCATCGGCTGACGGATGTTTCCGCTGCTTGCCGCCAGGTGGTTGTCTTTGAAAAACAATTGGATTGAATTGGAGACTGCCGCGGAGACCCCTCAGAGCGTTTCCCGGGCTCTCTCGTACGCGTCCTCCGCGAGCAGCTGAGAGGGGAGGCAGTGACTCGCCAGCGCTAGATAGATTGAGTTGATTGTCTTCCTCTGCAGCGACCGGTGACCCAGAAAAGGAAGTTCAAATAAAGCCGAAAGCCCCGGGACTTTATTTGAAGCCCCTTGTGCGGGAAACTACCAGCACTGGCTGCATCACAAAGAGTTTGTTTGGGTTTAGAAAGCACAAAGTCCTCGGACTTTAATGGAATCATCTTAGGCTACAGAGTTTCAGTTATTTTTAAGTACAACTAGAGAATTTCTTCTGCATCTCCTAAGCTGTCTCTCTCTCTCTCTCCCTCAAAGTCTCTTTTTTGCCCTTCACGGTTATCACACAGCGTACGCAAATCAAAGCCGAGCCGAGTTAGCAGAGCAAACTTAATGACCTGCTTATCACTCAACTTGTTTCCTCACTCCAACCCTCATTAAATTGTTGCAAATACTGTACCCTTCACTCACGATCTGATGGCAAGAGCAGCATGTTCACATAACCCACAGTGTTAATATATAACTTCACACATGAAAACAGGGAGAGAGTGTGGAACTGCTTTGAGGATGACAGTGGGAGTGAAGTAACAGCGCTCCGTTTCTTGTTTAGTAGATCATGCCTCGGGAGGCTGTCAGCTTTATGATCTAGTTTTATAGCAGCGTTAGCTATGTGTCCAGCGAATAGGCTTTCTTTTTTTTTCATTGTGGATGGTTTTAGAAGATGGGGCAACACTAGCGTTCATCATTTGATGACATCTTTCATGAAAACACTTAAAATCCTCATGCTGTTCTTGTCAGAAAGTTGGCATAACAAACTGTCCATGTATCAAACATGTTAAATTATTATGATGAATTGATTTTTTTTAATGAATTTATGAAAAGAAAAGCTCATAACCCTTTGAAATCATCATTAAAAAGATCATAATTATGGAGGTCTTAATGCAACATGCTAACAATACACAGTTACCGCCAATAGAAATGCAGTCAGACAGTCTGTCTGATCTCCTTCCCGTCTAACTCTTTAAAGCTCTCAGCACATAAAGCATCACGCACCAGGCAAAGTCGGCTTGTTTTGCTTTGCTGTGCAGTTGAGCTGAGCTAGGTATTGTGGTTGTAAAAAATAAAAGCAAAACAGGCAGGTAAACAAGATAACAACAGGCGTTCTTGTCGCCCCGCTCTGCCCCTGGGGATGGCAGGTTCCCCAAAGCTAGATTGTGTTCTACACATTATTGCTGTTTATGGAGCTAACCAGTGTCAGCAGAAATAAATATATTAGAAAAGGTCCTGGAGAAAAACAAGTCTTTTATTTAGGGGAGAAAAAGAAGGATGAGGAGAGACGTATGCGTGTGTGAGAGGTTGACAAAAAGTCCAATAGCGGCGCTTGGAGCTTAGAAAGTCTGTATTGAGTTTTTGTCAAGAGTTGAGGGTATATGTAGGGCACTTTCCCTCCCTCACACACACACACACACACACACACACACCAGGTGACAAGCCCTAACTGATGGCACACAGTCGGGCAGAAGCTCACCCTTGTGCAGCACAGAAAGCTGTCGCACCACAGGCAAACCTTCTGTCCAAGAGCTTCTCTCTCTCTCTACATCTTTTTTTCTTGCTCTCTTAGTCATAGTTTGTTCATTTTCTGAGAGACAGCACTTTTTCTAGCTTCTCTATCTGTCCACTTTTGTTCCATTTCTCTTTTCTAACACGTCCCTCGGATGAAAATGTTGCTTCTCGCCATATCTGTTTTCCTTCACTGGCCGTGTCAGAAGGGAAATCAGGGTTTTTCATGGAATTTTTGTGGAAAAGCACGTTTCATCACTGAAAAGTCCTCTACTTAATCAGTATTTTCGTCTCATTTCTCATTAAAAATATGCAAAAATCCTTAGAACAAGATGAAATTGCTTGAAAATCTAAATTGCTTGAGATGATGAGACTTGTTTTTTGGAGAATATATCTTGAACTGGGTTAATTTATCTTACCCCACTGGCATTCATTTCTTGTTTTAATCATAAACCTCATAAATGTGTTATTATATTTATGCTTAAAACAAGAAAAAGAAAATTGCCAGAGGGTTAAGAAAAGTGTCTAAACTTACTTCTATATATATTTTCTGAAAACATGACTTATTATCTTGTGAAACAATGCTATATATATGTGAAATTGCACTTTTCATCTAAAGTAAATATTTCTAGAAGATAAATTACTTGATCAAAATGTTGTGAGACTTTTTGAAAGAATACTTTGAATTGAGTTTATCTCACCCCCATTCGCATTGTTTTAATCATAAACCTCCAGATATGATATTAGATTTATGTTTAGAAAACAACAACTATTTCCAGTGGGTTAAGAAAAGTAACTAAACTTAATTATAGATAGATTTATTTAAAACAAGTATATATGTTCATATGTTCATAAGTATATATGTTCACACACCGTGGAATTCTCTTGCATCTGTCCACTTTTATTCCATCCGATACTTTTCTCAGTAACTGTATTCTGTCACTGCCTGTGTCACAAGGGAAATCAGTGTTTTTTTAATGGCATTTCAGCAAAACATCATAAAAAAGGTCTTTTAATATACGCTCGTCTCTCCCATCCAATACTCTGTTGCAGGACTCAACGTTATAGAGTGTCTCATTACACATTATTCAGCTTTCCTCTTCCCCTGTCGTGCTCAAGTCCACTGGGGGCAGTGTGACATAGATCTGTGGACCGTCTATGTCTATCCATATTCCTCTTGTCCTCCATCACTCTCTCCCTCCCCCGCCATCCTCTCCTAACCGCTGCCGTCTTGTTCTGATAGATGAGGCAAATGCTCTTCAGGAGCGTCTGGTGTTAAGTCCCCACGCAGCCAAGGGCGTAAGCTGTGTCTTAACCCTAGAAAGCAGGTCTTAGTGTCTCTCTCTCTCTCTCTCTCTCGTTCACTAAGCCGCACCTCACCAGGCTGGTAATTAAAATGTCACTTTTGGCTGTTTTCAGGCCAAATCTCGGCTGCCTTATACACGCATAAAAGGAATCTCAGTGTGTTTCATTTTAAAATGTGGAACAATTTTTTCCCTGGTCAGACTTTGCAAATCATCACAAATCCTTTTTCAACATGGATGTGGACCAAATCCGATCAAATGTAATGGATTTTTACATCTCAGTAATATTTCAGGTTTAATTAATTTCAAATTTCTACATGACATTCCGGTTTCTTCTTTGGCGGACCATTTTTTTAATCCTTGGATTAAGCCGTTTTGTGTGCCAGCGATGGTTAACATAAACGACATAAACGCACAGTCATCACGGACAGTAAACACGTATCAGTATTCTTCTGTCCTTCTTGCTGTCATTCTTTATCGACAACCAAAGCTAAAGAGCTGACACCGGCTCTGCCTACGGATACAAGTGTGAGTCGCTGAGCTGTGACCACCTACTGTTATTTTGTCTGTGACGTCCGACCCCTTTAATGTGGTCCACAAGGCGGTAACACCTTCCCTGGCCACATTAGCCCACTCCCACTCTCAAGTGAACACTGACGACTGCATTTCCCAGAGAGAGGGAGGTTATTTTCTAGAAGTAATAGTACAGTATTCCGGATGGAAATAGAGATAGAACACATTTTATATTTCATACATTCATGTTTTTGTTTCTTTTTTCATTTAAGGTTTCACTGATCAGAAAGGGTATTAGATTGTAGGGGTTTCACGAATATGGAAAAACTGTTAAAATCGAGGAATTTAAAAAAAATTGATTTCCATGCAGGCCTGAGAGAAAAAAATCATTGAAATGTCTGAAGTGAATATAATTGTATTTACATTATAGTTGTTATTATAATATCATAGTAGTTAACATTAAATGTCAGGATTTTCTTTTTTTATATGTAATAAGCATGAACAACTGGAAAAGTAACAAAAAAACATTGGTCCAAAAGAGTGGGAGAAAATCCAAAATCTAAGAAATATGATCTGCTGTAGAATATGTGTATATTTTTTTTTCATGTTTAAAACAGAATTCATTGGAAATCGAGAGAGAGGTTGTTTGTATCTCCTCAGATTCAGGTCAAGAGAAGATGGCCGTTAATTTGGCCTTGATTCTTGAAATCCAGTGAGAGCAGCTTTGCTGACAAGCTCTGTGCATAAACAAGATGTGTTTACTGGACTTTATTAAGCTGAACCAATGAAATCTGTGCTTTTAACCACAGTAGCAGAAACCAATCCCGCCACCCCCCACCCTTCATCTCCATCATCCTCTCCCACACCCCTGACCTGTGCCCACCCTGCGCCCTCCGTGCTTATGAAACCATCCCTGCGGAAATCTCAGGGCTATAGAGCTGAATTGCTGGATTTATCCAAATTGGTGCACTTTTTGAGAAATGGGCATTATGTGGGATTACATGTCTGCTGAGCGTGATGTTGAGTAATTTAACCAGATGCTGCGGCGATCATGAGGTCACCTGTGGGGCTTCCACTCAGCTCTTTCTGTTTATTCAGTAAGGATGAGCAGAGAGCCGGGATGGGAAACGTATCTCTCCATGGACCTATGTTAGGCAGAGAGAGCTTCATAAGGGAACGGAGGGTCAGCCTCCCAGGAAAACCACAAGGATTTTGCTACAGATTATGGCCGAGATTAATGGCGTCTAAATTGCGATCTAATACATGGAATCAACAGCAGGAGAGATCTTGTTCCTGCTTTAGCTGGCTATACTCTGTACTGAGACTACTCACATTGAAATAAAGAAATCACATGTCACATTTGATATCATTATTTTGAGAGGTAAACTAAACTCGTTGTTGGGTCAGTGGGTCAAACTTTGTGGGTCAACCCTGAACAGTACAACCCTAAAAAGTACATCTTTATATGTAATTTCATTTATTTGAAATATTTTTAAAATGTACTGACACATTTACTGACAAGCATTTTTGGTAAGCTAAAATATACTTTAATGTGATTTCTATTGAACCTTGTATGTCATGTATTTGTAATTGATATTTGTAAAAATGAAAATGCAATATATTACATTTAAAATACATTATCTTTAAATGTAATATTAAACAACACATTATAGTTAAAATTATAATCATGTGCATGTTCTTTAGTGTGTTAGTCAATACATCAAAATGTGAAATGATATATGATTTAAAATGTGAAGTTCTAAAAAAGTGTAAGAAATATAGTCACGTAAGTTTGTATTATTATTATTATAATATTATATGATCCGCAAATACAGATATTGTAAAAATATACTTTTAATTAAGTGAACATTTAATGTAATTAAATTAAGCGCAATACTTTGTCATAACAGATTGGCTGGCTGGTTAGTTTGGCTTGTTAGCATGAATGCCTTTGAGATGAACGGGAATGCTAACGGATCAAGCCTTTAATCTGTAATATGGACCTCTTTGGTTGGAAAGGGCAAAAATAGTTTTTTTTTAAATAATATCTCAGGCTATAAATCCCTGGTTCTCCCTCTCATATCTTCTATAGTGTATCCTGTGCTGGCTTGGTGGTAAATAAGAGTAAAAGGCTAACAGGAGTGTAGAGACTCACAGAGGTGTGTAGTGTGGCAGTGTGGAGGAATTGGGTTGCCAATCTGACAATGGCTTGCAATCGCTTTGTTGGGAGTTTCTGGGATGGCGCAATATTACACCTGAATAAATCTGACGGACTCAGTCTTTGTCTCGATCCCTCACTCTCCAGCCCTGCCAGTCTGGCAGTTTCACTTCAGTGTTTTACACGGACAGTTGAGTGACATGCCAGCTTTTTGTGTGTATACTGTATGTGAGTAAATGTGCGTGGTGGTATTGGTGGTGGGCTGCCGTGCAACACCAGATACAGTAGTGAGCCCTAGCAATATAAATGCTAATCAGTCTTTAAACGTGTACACCGGAAATCATAGAAAGACAAGGGAATTGAATGCAAGGTGTGTACCTGATATTTCGCTTATCAAACAGCACTGTCACATTGCAAAAAACAAACAAACATGTACAATAGTGCCTATAAGATGCTACAGATAGTCAGAAGAAGCTTTCATGCAGATGACCGATATGGCATGCTATCTGTGTAGATTATTGATGGACATTGTACTTTGGTTTTGATCTGTTCCAGACAAATATTCTATTCGCAAAACAACATTAAAAGTGAAAATGTGCAGTGGAATCTTTAAAAGTTAAAGCAAGTTTCTGAAAGCTTTCGTCACTTTTTTGGGTCTGTTTGCAGGAATACTAATAGCTGCTATGTTATGTCTAGTTCCTCCAAGCAGAACTCAAACAAGTTTTCAGCTCTCAGCCATGCTAATGCTGCTAATTAGCGTGCCAAAGGAGGGATTACAACCCAGACAGCAGAAGAGACAGCAGCTATGCCTCTTTTTCTTGTTCTCTCTCTCCTTCTTTTTGACTATTTCCTCACTTTGCATTTGTCTATATGGGCGTTATTTCATATTTCTGGCAGGCAAATTAGAATGTTGGTCAATGGAAATGGAGGAATGTTTGATGCTTGTGTCAGAGGAATCGTTCTGTTTGGAGCATGATGTGAATCCCTAAAATAAATGTTCTGTTGTCCTGACTGCATTATGCTTACAACCTACAGAGGGAGCTGTGGAGTGAATCCAGTTAGCTAAAACACACACACATATATATATGTGTGATTATGTTTTTACAGTTGCTAGTATAATGTCTTATATATTGACACTTAGACTTGAGGTCATGACATTTATTCATTGACAGTACATGTGACCAGTAAATAATCTGCCATCAACATATTCTGCCCATCTAAAGACATTCAGCCTTGAATGTGAGAACACGCATTCACCTCAAACATCCTATCAAACGTATACGTTTATGTTTAATTTGATACATGATCGTTCGAACTATCTGGTTATTGACTGCTCCCATAGAGCAAAAGAGGTTTTTTTTTCTTTCTTTTTTTTCAATGCTGAATTCAGTGAACAAGGGACTTGGCTCTCCAAACACCTACGTGTCCTTCATTCTTTTATTTCCAAGCTTTCAGCCTCTGTGTTCTCAGCATTGTTGTGCTGAATATTTTTCACCTCAGATTCTGCTTTGTGCTTTGAGTGTCAGAGTGCTTCCCTGTGAGAGAGTGCAAACAATGTTAGCCACGCTGTAATTAGCCAACGCTTTTTTGTGCATTATGGGCTCTCCTATTTATTTATACGTATTTACAGTGGTATCCTGCGAGCGTCGACTTCAAAGGGAGTTTAATAGTGTGCAGTTATTTCATGCCAGTACGTCGCCTGAAAAAATGCTAATGTGCCATCAGGGTGGCTAAATGATTTGCCATCCTTTCAAACATGCTGGCAGGGGTTTCAATCTGGCCGGCCTCCCTGGCCAGTTGACAGTGGTCTCGGCTCGGTCTCCTGAGGACATTAGTGCAAATCAGAGAGTCGGCCAGGAGGCACTAGCGTGCTGTGCCACCACTTGGCCACGACCCAGCTCCCCACAGCCCTGCCCTTGCCCGCCCGGGAGAGAAACCTACCTCTCCATTTAGGAATCACCACTTAGAATGGATTTAATCAACTCCTCTATGGCTCTTTTGGAGCTTGGCTGAACAGAAAGGGGTTAAAGGCCATGGCCTAGCAGCGTGTCGTCACCTGCATCTAGGCCAACAAGTTGAGCTTGAAACACCACAGACGACAGCCAATGCACCTTTATGAGAGAAATAAAAATAAAAAAAAAATGTGAAGGCCAAGTATGGTAAACTCGGAATTGTCCTCTACATTTTATGTCCCTCTTCCATCCAAGTTAGTGCACACACATTAGGAGTAATGAGTAGTGAATACACACATTGCAAACCGTGGACACACACACCTGGTTAGGTGCCTTGCTCAAGGGCACCTCAGTCATTTACTGCCTGTATTGAGAATAAAACCCACAACCTTCAAATTACCAGTCTGACTCTCTAACCATTAGGCCACGACTGCTCCGTAACTGTCTATATCAGCTGGTGGCAGTAGTCTATATTCGTCATTTAACAAAGGAAACCGAAACTAGGACTGCAAATATACAAACCATAAACAAAAGCAGCTCTCGTTTAGCCTTTTTAATATGAATCATCCGGATCAGTTGGTCCTCACTTTCTTCATTCCAGACGGCCATGTCATTAAGAAAAGTTTTGCTCATGTAAGATGAATATGTAAAAATAAAACAGCCTTATCTTTGTGCACTTTGTTCTCGTTCATCCCTTCCGCTATAATTCTCATGCACTGATTCGCTGAGCTGAACAGCCAATCAGAGTGATCTGTCTCACCGACTGCCCGATGGCTATTCAAAATCCTCAATCGGCCAAAAAAACACAGACGGTGTGGTGTCTGTCAGGAGTTAGTCAGCAGCAATAAAGCACACGAGACAGGAGTAGCGAACTCCCTCCATCTTGTTTACTCATCACTTCCGTTCTCTACACACTTTACGTCATTACACAACAGTTCAAAATAGTAGTCATAACATAATTCACTCATGAACACAACAGACGGGCTCTGACACACAGCAAAAACTAAGCTGACAGACACTCTACAACGGCCTGCTGTTGGCTGACGGCCGACTTGGTGTGTCTCTTATTGGAAATGGGGGCTGGAGGTGAGGTGAGGGTCTACAGTAAGGCCAGTGATAAAGGTGCTTATATTCAGAGATTGGATTAAGAGCAGAGTGCCCCTAAAAGAGAGTGCAGTTTATTGAACCCCTTATCTTAAGTGATAATGTTACCATGAAGAGCAGTATAATAGCAGCAAAGTGGACTGCAGCCATATAAAAGATATAGGACTGAGGCAGAGAGAGAGAGAGAGATGATAGCCTGTAAGTGTGTACGGTCCACACATTATGCACCCAAGCCCGGAGGACTGCTGGGTTAGGGTGTTTTTATGAGGATGTTGAGAGAGAGAGAGAGGATGTAGGGTCACAGGAAGCTCCCCATCAATGATTAAGACTTCAGTTTAACTCACATTTCCTTGAACGAGAGTGAAAGAGGAGCCACGTCACACTGCCAACAACAAATTTAAGGCACGACCACTGGCATTCAGCACCTACGCTTCCAATCTCTTCCAATCAGATTTACGTTTTCTCCCATCTCCTGCCGCCAGTGAATGAATGATGTCCAGTGTGTGTACAAGGTCACTTTTTGTTCCTTGGTGATAAAATAAACTCTCATCCTTCACCAGAACACTGGGACTCAGTGCAATACTCAGAAGAACATCTCAAGACATCACTACTGGGGGGGGGGGGGACATTTTTTTTTTTTCTGAAATCTGACTACCATTAAAACTTTTTATATTGCCATTGCATGAGTATGAATACTGTGGATAATATGTGATAGTAAATGCATATGGCCAACTACTTTCCATCTGTAAGCCTTTCTCTGGACTGCGGAGGAAAGACAAGAGGGAAGGAGATGGGGGTAAAGAAAGAAAACAAAATAAAAAGTATTTTAGGTGAAAAAGAACGCATTGTTTTGAGATGTTTAGGAAAGTAAAGCATTCCTGTTTTCAAGTAAGACTCAGGGGGATTTATTCCCATTCACATCCTGTGTTATCTAATTGTTGTCTGATTAGGAACATCAACTCACAATACCTCAGAAGGTAAACAAAGTTATTGCCTCAGAAAGCTGGAAATGCTCAAAAGGAATGGGATTGTTGCTACAAATGAAAGGTAACTGTAAACTGCCTAGGTAATCCTTACCGCCGACATGCCTGTCTGTTTGTGTGCCAGTTCATCGTATGGTATTTATATTACTAAGATTATTTTTTTCTCTCATATTCAATCTTAATACAAAAAAGCCTCTAGAGACTGTATACTGTAAGCAGGGCTTGACATTAACACCCGTCAACCTTCCAACCTGCCAAATGCGGCTGGATTTCAGCAGTGGTGTCACTCCTACTAGCCACTTTGGCAGCTTGAATTCTATATAATGTATCCATTTTTAAATTGCAGTCTTTTAAAAGGCATCTGAAATAATAAAACAATATAGTATCTTAAATAAACTAAGTGAAATATCTGATTTGCTTCCAATTCTCATTTTCCTCAGGATGGATGCATGGATTCTCGCTCTCTCATCTGTCCGACCGCAAGTGGCACACAAACCTGCCTCCCCTCACTCACTTGTTTTATTTGCTCTGGATGAATATTGTTGGTGGTACAGGGCTTGTGTTTGGGTATGGGATTGCGCGTATTGCTCATAAACAGTCAAATTCACACAAAACAATGACAAAATGCCACTCTTGGCAAGTATTCACATAAACACAGTCTACTATGTTTTAAGTGAAATGAAACAGTTGAGAAAGAAAACGCATGTGTAACAGTATAATGGATCCAGGAGTCATGTTTTTATGAGAAAGTAATGAGAAAGTTGTCAGTGACCAGCAACCCCAAGTTCTCAAAATGACATTTCATGTCATCTTTGTGCTGATATTGAGAATTTGTAAAGACTTTATATAAGGAAAGAAGTACTTTCATAACACAAAGCTTGTCTATCTCTGATGTTTTGATGGACTGTCTGGCTGTAGTATATTGGAAGGTCTGGATTGGCTCAATACCATCTCAGGTTTCATCAATGGACGAAGCAAGTGTTAATGGTTTGCGATGTAATATATTTGTCCACCAAGTCAAGCCATTCCACCCTTTCTCTCTGAAATGCCATCTGAATCTATGTATACTCCTATTTATAGCTTTATTATATAAAGAACTTGACATAGAATTTACAGTGATACTTAATTATCAGTACCAACCGCATAAATGGCATATAAAAACACATATCACCTTAGACAACAACCATGTCCTTCTCTATTATATTGTGTTAAACGAATCAGACCTTTCTGCCTCTCAGGCAGAATATACTATACATACACAGATAAAGACACACACTCTTGAAGTGCTAGAGAGCACATTGAAGTGTCAGAGACAAAAGCGACTTTCAGGCCTTCTGCCTCCTGCGTTTGAAGGTTGCCAAACAAGTGACTTTCATCTTGTAAACCAGCAGACAAGGCCAACAAAGGCAGAGAACACTTCTAGCATCATGCATGTGGGATGAGAGGGGAAAAGAGAAGGAAAACGAATGAGAGAGACAGACAGAATTATGGGGTCTTTTCATGCCCGAGCCCTTTATGGTGTCCTCAGTGAAAATGCCATCTACTTCATAGTCCTTTCCATCACCTCTGTCTCGCTCATCACTCTGCCTCCGCTGAGGTGAAAATGGAAAAACCGACTCCATCAAAGGCCTCGGGTGCAATTAAGGGGGCAAGAGAACCGGCCACGTGCAGGACAGGGGCGGCACCCTGATGTTCCTCAGCTCTAATGAGAGGTGATGATGAATAGAAAATATGAGCAAACTGAGCCTCAATTCTCTCAACTGAGAAAGTAAAGCACTCAGAGTTTGAAAATGTATTCCTTGTAATTTGATGTCTGGCTGTCAGAGTCGTGGCCTAGCGGTTATTGCAATGCGGGCGGCATGAGTTTGAGTGATGATTGCATCATTTCCTGTCCTCCCTCTGCTGTACCAGTCAATACAAAGTGAGAAAAGGGTGTTTTTATCTGTTGCAATGTCTTTTTTGTGACACGCAACAATTTTACTTGGTTTTCAATGCCTCACCCATTGATCCAAAATCCTGCTCCATTGAACTGGATATTAAACATCAAATATGTTCATACCGGATTCGATTGTGATACATCAAGTAGAAATACTTCAGTGTCAACAGACCAATCACTTGTCACCTGAAAAATTGTATAGGACAATCCTGAATTGATTATCCTTTTGGGTATAACCAAGTGACAATCCTTAAACCAGAGAGCAAAGAGATAAACAAAATAAACAAGGAAGATCAACAGTTTAAGATTTAGCTTTTGAAAGACGTAGGTTTGCGGAGGGATGAGGCAACAAAGAGATGAAAGTAGGCAAGAGGAAAACAGAGAGAGAAAGAGAGATGGACTGGTATCTATGGCTGGTGGAATTCTCTGAGCTGAATTAATGATGTGGCAACAGAAGAGCCAGGCCCAGTGGAGACCTGAACCAGATTTCAACCTGAGGTCCCTGGAGCTGGGAGCCACTCAGCACGACAGAGGAATGGGCCGCGGCGTCATAAACTAGCCCTGAGCGGGACCGCCGGGACCCTTTTCATCCCCGCGCTTGCTCTAGTGCTCCCCTGCTCCAAAATTATGTAGGACATGGATGGGGACAGAACAGAGTGTGTGTGTGTGTTTGGGTAGCTGGCATTTATCTTAGCTAGAGGTGACTCTGTTCCAAAGCCTAGTGAACTGCTTTGTTGTCTACGGTCTTTATAGGCAGCATCCTGACTGGATTAGAACCTTAAAGGGATAGTTCACCCAACAATTTTTAATTCTGTCAGCATTTGCCTACAATAAAGTTGTTCCAAACCTTTATGGATTTATTTCCTCTGCTGAACACAAACAAAGATATTCTGAACAATGTTTGTAATCGAACAGTTTATGGGACCCCCATTTGTCAATGGGACACATCAACTGTTTGATGTATGCAAATATGGGTAAATAATCTCAGCTGGAAATGGCTCTGTTCCAAAACCTAGTGAGTTGTTTAGTCTGCTAACATAGACAGCTGCCTTCTAAGAGTCAAACCTCATAAGTGACTGAGACTCATCTCACAATTAGTTTTGCATTAGCATGTAGATAAATCTAATAACTTCCAACCCACTCTCATGAGAACTATTTTACAAGGTGGAGCTTCTGTATGAATTTGTACAATGTGATTTGTGTGGAAACATACAATAAAAAGTAAGAATAAAGATCCATCCCTAAAACCTAACCATCAGTGGCCTGTAAGCAGATCGTACGAGAACATATAATGAGATTATTCAAATACTAGAGCCACCATTCATAGCAACACGAGTGAACCATCTTGGGAATTATACAGTCTTTGGTCTCAGCCACCATATTATTATTTATTATTTACCTTTATTTTACCAGGAAGTCTCATTGAGATTAAACTCTTTTACAAGAGAGACCTGGCCAAGGTAGCAGCCATACAGTTAGACAACATGTTAAAATACAACAAATACAAAATAAAAAAGAAATATTAGAACATAGTATCCTCTCAACAAAAACAATCACAAGCCTTTTTAATATTTGTATTAGTATTATTATTATAACTGAGAACAGTGCATTCTGGGAGTTTTATAATTGGGCTGAAAGAAGGAATATAATTATTCTGCCAACTTTTTTATTCCACATCAGATATGCACCTATAGTGTCTTAAAATGCAGTCTAGGTAGGCAGCTCACCTCACAAAAGAGGCAGAATGTTCCATCATTCTAAAAAAAAAAAAAAAGTTCAATAAATTAGTACAATAGACCGCAGTGAGACACAGACTCTGGGAAGATAAAGCAGGGGAAATAAATGAACATGATGAAAAAGTCAGGGGGATATAGCATGGGGAAGTGAGAGATGAAAAGATCGGGTGTTGGAGACTCGACTATCACAGAGGAAAATTAACCACTTTGTTCAAGGGAAATGCATTTTTGTTCCCGACAATGCTTATAATGAAAATGGAGCAAAAATCAGTCCACATAACTCATCCCCTGCTTTCCTCCGCAAACATCCCTCGCTCAGAGGAAGGCACGCTCCACTAGTATGACTGCGGCTGGAGAAAGCCTGCGAGCATATGTCATTAAAATGCTTAGACAAGTGGAAGAGAGCAGGGGAGATGGCAGTGAAAGGGAGGGCAGAAGACATTACGTCGGTGAGGGGCTGTCAGACAGAATCAGTCTCCAGACCTCCTGCAGTATTTACAGGTCAGAAGAGGAGAGGGACCCCCACATGTGCAACACAAGCTTCTCCTAAGATGAGAGAGAAAGATGGATAGAACAGGGGAGGACAGGAAAAGAGCTGGCCAACTTGCCACTGACAGGTGTGAGTATTGTTGAATGTACTCTAATTGAATGAGAGACGGGCTGCGGGTGAAACGGGTCAGAGATACACCTGTCGCTCGCTGCCAGTGTCGACGGGTCAAGCGCTTTAGCTGTGAACGCCGGACAATTAGGCGCAAATAATTGTTCACCTAAATGCAATGACTAAAGGGTCTCCAGGGGTCTGTTTTAATATTTAATGACCTTACATTTACTGCAGTGCAGCTGCGTGTAATTGAACGCATTGTGTTTTGGAACAACAGATCATGGATCCAACGGGATGGGATGCACAATGACAAGGATATTTTAAGGACATATTAACGTCTTCTAAAACAATATCAGCTCACTCGATGGAAAACGTTATTGTCCGTAGCTCTTTTTTTTCTCAGTTGTTTCTCCTGCAATTCCTTTGTAAAAAATAAAAGTAGACACAAACGAGACAGTTGTTGGCATAAGAGTACAGAGCTATCAGATGAATAGCAGGAGAAACACTTCTGATCAAGAAAAGGAAAATCCATCATCATGTATTCCAAAATAAAAGTCCTCTTCCGGCTAAATATTATGTATGATCAAATGTTGTAACATAAACAAAATCAGAAAATATGCAGACATATGCAAAACGGTTCCAACTAGTACAGTTGAATATATTTATCTTAGAAGAATTTGATGAAAAATGTAGAGATCACTGACTTTTGACTGCAGACCGTATCCTGGCAAATCCAAGCACAGTTTGAGACATGGATTCCTCTGAAACTCTAGTAGAGTTGCATGTAAGATTACTGAGTTCCTTATCCTTATCCTTTTTTTTTTTTTTTTTTTTCTCAGGAGAAACATCTGATGCAAAATACCTCAGCAAGTCTTTTGTCTGGGAAAATCAAGTGATTATTTGTGATTTTACAATGGGCAATAATGTGTCATGTGACTGTACTTTAGTTGTAGGCTGCGGTTTTAAGCCTTTCACATGACTTGCGTCAGGATTGTGCGCTAAAAACAAGCATCACGAGTGCTTTGACCTCAACAGTAAAAGTCCAGATAGCATCATTTGGTAGCAGGAAAACGAGAAGTGTACATAGTAAACGGCGAAAGCACGTATTTCAGCTTTAGGCAAGTGCTTTGATACATCACAGAGAGAAAAACAGGACTCGCTGGGTGGGTTTACGGAACTTTTCCGTCTCTGGATGCTCTTTTTGAATTTCAATTACTGGAAATAATCCAGGCTGTAAAACAACCAACTCCACAGCAAAGAACCTCAAGGTGCTTTAAAAGACCTTTATGTGAGAACTGATGGTGGAACAATTGAAGATATTCCCAATAAATCTCTGCTTACTGAATCATTTCTTATATTTGCATTAACGCTATGTTAAATTGAGAGGAACGAAGAGCGAGGGGTGATAAAAGAGAGAGTGAATGAGCTGATGGGAAGGAGCAGAAGCAGAAACAGGGTTTGTACGCGTGTGTATGACAAGGCTCTCTGCGGAAACACAACACGAGGAAAGGTGCCACTGTGAGTTTGTCACGGACAGCGTAAACTTGTGGAGTGAGGGAGAAAAGAAAAGAGGGAGAGAGAGAAAGAGAGAGAGAATTTCCCGGGGCTCTGAGACACTGTCATTCTGATTAAGTCACGCAGAGCAGAAAAGGAGAGCTGGGAAATCAAATCAGTGCAACACCGCAGAACGCATGTGGCGAAACATGGAAAAAACAACCGCGGAAAGGGAGATAAAAGGATGAAACCAACACCACCGAGTCAGTGCACAGATATGGACTTCTGTCATATAGGAGGTCTTGCTGAGGTCTCTGCAGACTGTCGTTGTCTTGCCCTATAACCTGACTTTCACCTTCAGCTGTCAGACGCCTGTCTAACACTTTCAAAAGACTTCCCAGAAATGTAATGGTGGATAAAGCTCTACTGAATCTCCTTGCACATTTCTGGTTAAATTAAGTAACTATGTGTATATATATATATATATATATATATATATATATATATATATATATATATATATATATATATATATATATATATATATATATGATACATGGTATATATCTTGTGGGATGTAAATTACTCACAATTCAGACATTTTACAGATTTCATTTTTTCCAGGCATAAAAGCCAATATCTGCTGTGTGAGAAAAAAATACAAATAAATGCAGTATTACATTATTGAACATGTTTCCAAAATCAGCTTATTGGCTTTTGCTACCACATTAACATCAAACCAAATGATTAAAATATTATCTGAAAAATATTTACTTTGTATTAAGTTAACAGTGCATTTTTTTTACATATTAGAGTAGGCTACTGTTAATAAATCATGTGAAAAAAAACAAAACAAAAAAACATCAATTGAATTTAAATGTATCATGCTGTTTCAAAGCAGTTTATTTAGCAGTTAAGTTTGTCTTTGTCTTACAACTTTTTGTGTTAAATTTTTTTAATAAGTCAATATTAATATCTTTAGTTAAAACCTAAGCCCTAATATATGCACGGACCCAAAATTCCAGCTCTTGTCAACTAGTCTTGAATGTAAAGTTTTTAAGCTGAAACAGAGTTTGTGAGGGTGCTAATGGCCTCAAGCAAAGATCAAAATACTTCTCTTTCAAATCTTGGACTCACGAATCCGGGCAACAATGCTTTGTGATCGCTTCAGGTAATGT
The DNA here is from genome assembly GCF_963993115.1 of Abramis brama. Taxonomy (NCBI): domain Eukaryota; kingdom Metazoa; phylum Chordata; class Actinopteri; order Cypriniformes; family Leuciscidae; genus Abramis; species Abramis brama. The sequence continues at coordinate 3,985,084 of NC_139971.1, forward strand.
CGCAGTTTACATAGGGACGGTTGTTGTAGAACATTGAGCCTTTCTGAAGAACAGTAGCACTTTGATATATTCTTTGAGGCAGACACACACAGCGAGCATTCAAATTGAGCTGTTTTAAGTCGAACTCGTGCGACTTTGATGGTGAATATTTCCTCCGGCTTTTGACGTGAACACGATACATTTAGATCAGAACAGACACGTCTTTTGTCTTTATACCGTATTCTTTGTGTGAGACAAGAGGCAGTAATGGATAAATATTTAATAAAAGAGATGCACACGCAAACAAACTGAAAAACAAATAAATAACCCATTCATCAGTTGTTCTCCTCTGTAGGGACACATTTTGTTCTTGTCTCTTTATTGGACAAGAAGATATGGGATGAAGAAGCTTCCCACAGGAAAGATACATCTCAAATTAGATCTATTTAATGTCTCGATTGTTTCTCCCAGCGATGAGATTACATGGAGAGTAAAAAGATGACCTGCTTCTCAGATTTCTCTCATGAAAGAAAAAAATATATATATACAGTGCAATGCATAAGTGAATACACCCATGCTAAAGTTGACTAAAAAGAGGAATAAAAAATCATATTTTGGAAATTGAACTTAATGCCTTAATTTAAAAAATTAGGAAAAATCCAACCTTTAAGGACACCAATTTTCTTTGTGAATGAATAATGTATCGTAAATAAATAAATGTTCTTCCTTAAAATACATGGTGCATAAGTGAGTACACCCCTATGTTAAATTCCCATAGAGGCAGGCAGATTTTTATTTTTAAGTATTTTTTAAAAAAAAAATTTAGGATACTATGCATCCTGATAAAGTTCCCTTGGCCTTTGGAATTAAAATAGCCCCACATCATCACATAGCCTTCACCATACCTAGAGATTGGCATGGGGTACTTTCCATAAGATCATCTCTCAATGCAAATCAAACTAGCTATTAGGCTAACTGAAATAAAACCATGCCAATCTCTAGGTATGGTGAAGGCTATGTGATGATGTGGGGCTATTTTAATTCCAAAGGCCAAGGGAACTTTATCAGGATGCATAGTATCCTAAAAAAAATTTAAAAAAAAATACTTAAAAATAAAAATCTGCCTGCCTCTATGGGAATTTAACATAGGGGTGTACTCACTTATGCACCATGTATTTTAAGGAAGAACATTTATTTATTTACGATACATTATTCATTCACAAAGAAAATTGGTGTCCTTAAAGGTTGGATTTTTCCTAATTTTTTAAATTAAGGCATTAAGTTCAATTTCCAAAATATGATTTTTTATTCCTCTTTTTAGTCAACTTTAGCATGGGTGTATTCACTTATGCATTGCACTGTATATATATTTCTTTAAATTGTTTCTCCTAATCAGCAATGAGATTCAATGGAAACCAAAGGAGACGTTTGCTGAAGTTTTCTGCTTCTGAGATTTTTCATTATAGAAAAGACACAAAGAAATCTCATGTTCGTCTCTTCAAGAGTTTCAGAGAAAGCCTCGTCAATGTCTCAAACCGTGCTCAGGTTTTTCTAAATCCCAAAGAGAGACATTTATGGTGTGTCTTTTGTTGAATTTTCTGCTTCTCAGATTTTTCTACCCATATTGCATGTTAACAAATATGAAGACATTTGTGTTTATTTGCAAAAAAATAGCTCTAAAATGGTCCGATATTCTGAGCTATGAAAGAGCAACATTTGAGATTCCCTTTGGGTTGCTATGAAAATAACGCTTTCACATCGGTTCAGCGTCCTGGTGAACTTATGATAAGTAATGACCCACTGGACAAATCTGCTGGCAGAGAGGATGAGTGGGAGCTAGAAAATCAATATGGAATTTAAATGTATATTTTATATCTCATCTGGAATGCACACATACTCTGCGGAAGCATCTACAAACCAAGAAATGACTGTTAAATTCCTTCCAAACCTCTTCAGTCCAGGTATAGTCTTCAGGGGGACAAATATCACCACTTTCTGTCTTATTCTTTCTAAAGGCCTTCTGTGACAACCTCCTCATCATAACCCTCGAACAAAATGCTTCCGATGGCTTGTAACTAGCAGTGAGCATCAAGCCTAATGCCAAAGCTAGGGTCAGAGAAAATACCTCGAGGCTGGATATCTGTGTCACAGTGACCAGAGATGGCGCTGGGTGGTTGAAACAAGGTCGGTGACATCTTAATGTGTTTGTTTGTGTTGTCTGTGTTCAAGAGGGAGCCAGCAGTCAACAAGAGGGTCACCGGAGGACATGAGACACGAGGAGACGGCCACCTCTGTGATGTTCTTGCTTATTACAGGCTGCCTTGTGAATAAACACCAAACTCTAGTGCTGTAAACTAACCAAAATGGGACCAATTAAGGATTCGACTGCTTTAAAAAGACCATTCCTGAAATTTTATGAGTCAGATATATCGTACTGTGATCACTGGCTAAATATTATTGAAATCTAGGAATATTTTTTTAATTGTTCAGAATGCCGGAGTGAATGTAAAAATCATGCAGCCGTGTACACTGACAAAGATTCTTTGTACGATGCCTGACTGGAGACTTCAGGCTTTAGATGAAAGAACATCTTCTTTTTTTTCTGAGGAATTCAGAACATTTTTAATGCATTCACTTGATAAAAAGGCCCCAAGGCCCCATTTGTCTCTTGTGGTATGTGGTGAAAGAAGTGTAAAAACCTTCACTGTATGTTCCTTAGCTTTTGTTAAGGAACAGTACATTTACTATAAAAGGTATATAGACCTGTCATGCCAGTGGACAAGTAGAGTTACTAAAGAAAAAAAAAAAAAGAGTACACTTTAGCATTCTTAAGTACAAAAATTATGCTTATTACAGAAATAACAATTATGGCAGAACATTTTATGTATGAACTGAATGTAAAGTTTTCAATAGCATGATATTTGCAATTAAATGGAAATGTATTATAGTTTAAATTTATATTAAATACAGTTCGGGCCAGATTAACTAAATAGGGTAAATTAACGTGAGAGTGCTATAATCCCACAAAAGTTCTGTGCGTGATCTACTGACGACTCGCAAATTAAAGAACACAGACACAGCCGGATTATTTCCATAATGACCAACACAATCTACCAGGAGCAGCGCAAATCAGCGTCGGATTTAAGACATTCTTTTTTGGGCGTTAAATAATGGCGCAAATACCATTAAACTGACAAGCGCAAATCATTGCAATTCATTTAAATTCTCTCCTTCCAAAAATATTGTGTCTGAAAGGGAAACTTCTACAAATGCATATGCAATAAGGTCAGCCGCAAAAATCGCTGTATCCACACCTTTCAGCGCAAATTTGTCACTGCGTGTCTTTAATAAATCCTGCTTTATAATGCCAAAAGACTGTTTGCGCTGGCACAAGCTGGTAGTAAATCTGGCCCTTAGTCAAACATAAAAAGTGTTGACCCATTTAATTAGGACCTAATGTGTATTTTAAAATAGACCTTAATATAATTTCTATTGTATGTCACACTTTAATTATATTTCCAATTACACATTTGTAATGATGAAGTTGCAATATTAACTGTAAATGCAATATCCAATAACACATTATAGTACAGTTCAAATTATAATCAAGTACTTTACATGTGCTTTAGTTAGTTTTTTCAGTTTAAGTGTACTTTTTAAAACATTAGAAAAGATTATTAAAACATTATGACTTGAAATGTACTTTAAAGTAAAACTATGTATTTTTAAGTACAATCAACTTGGATGGTTAAGTAATTTCAACTTAATCTGTGTTGAATCTTGTATAACTTATAAAAAATGTTGAACATTGCTTAACTTATCTTGATGAGTTAAAGCAATGTAAAAACATAAGTTGTCAACTTTTTGCACCAGATCATTTCACATTTCCAGAAACAAAACGCCTGCAGTACTCCATTATTCTGTTCCCCAATCGCAACGTAGCATCCTCCTTCTGTCCTGCTATTACTGATATGTCGAATATTTCAGCTTTATAGATTCATCACAAGACCCCGCATCCGTCCACCCTGCCAGAGACAGGTTATAATCCCATTTTATCACAAGCACACAGACAAACTCGTACAAGCACACACTACTGTGAAAGTTACAGCCCCTGTAAGGAGATGCCTGTCAAGACGACGGTCCACACATCAATCAAACAAGTGTCACTGCAACTCTGTCCTGCGCTCGAATCTCGAGATCAGAGGAGCCAAGCATAGCCGGGCCTGTGTATGGAGCTAAGTTAGAGCTTGTTTGTGGTCTGTCATTCTGTGTCAGACAGTGGAAAAATCTATTTACTTTCCACCTGTCATGGTTTTCAAACTAAGGGACTGTACAGTGTGTCGGTAAACAATGTATCCAACATGTCAGAATGTGTTTATGTGGTATTCATCACTCACTACACAAAAGCAATGTTTCCTGTCAGCAGGGATAACATATCCACTCGCTCATATTTTTTTGCTAATTAACCAGTTTAAATAAGCACGAGCATCATCTTATAAGATGTGTATATAAGATGTGATTAACATTTCCAGTTGCATTTGGTGATAATGTTCACTTGCCACTGCTTTCTAGTGATCATTAGGGATCATTTCTGGTGATCATTAAGTAAACAGCATTCACTGATGAGTTTCGAGATGGCGTTGATGGCACCGACTGACCTGCACTTGTCCATTAGCCATCTGCTGCATGTCTTGAAGTTAGATACAAACAGGAAGAAATGATGTGCTTTTCTATCACTTTTAAAACATTCTTTTCGAAGGTGTCTACCTTATAGGTTTAAAATTAACCTCACACAGCTTTTAAAAAGAGATTAACAGAACCCATATATAGAAAGGACAGAGAGCAGATTAGCCTTGTTTTAACAGCCTCCAGTGGGATGATTCAGTGCACATTAACATCACCAGCATTTCAGTATAGTACACTACCGGTCAAAAGTGTAGAATATTATTTTTTTCTTCTTTTTTTTAATTTTTTATATGTTTTAGAAAGAATTCTCGTATGCTCACCAAGGCTGCATTGTGCAATATTGTGAAATATTATTACAATTTAAAATAACTGTAACAAAATACAATCCTGACAAAATATGGGGAGATCACTGATCTATATAAATGTCTGGATTGCTCATGATGTCATAAAAAAGTGAAGCCAGCGTGCTGCCGTACTGGTATTCCCTAGTATTCCCTCATATTCTATTGAATTAATAGGAAATCATCTGATTTTATATCTGAAATCTCTTTGATTACATTCTTGTACATCCTAAACACTTAAATAGAGTTTGGAATTTCCCCTGTTTTTTAAAAGTTATGTTCATCTTCATTGATGAATTGATTGATTCAGATTTGTGCTTTGTAAGGCATCAACAAAAAGACATCAGGAAATAATATACACGCTTTACAACTTATTCAGAGAAATGGCGCTGACTGCGTATGGATTTAAAGACATTAAGCTTTATTTCCAAGCATTTATAATGTCGCTCAGAGCAAGATGATGCATGGTAAACCTTTTTCCTAAAATCAGAGGGATATTATAGGTGAATTACACTGATGTAGAAGCACCTAAGCCTAAGGTTTTAAGCCTAAACTTGACACAAACTGTTAACTTCAAATCAGATTGGTTCAAATTCAAATTCAAAAAAATGTATTATATATCAACCAGTGATATAAATTTGTCTTAGGTTAAAAAGCTCCCATATACACAGTACAATCACACTGTGATGGATTTTTTTTTATTAAAAAATAGTAAACTGTAACATCTAACATTTGAACAAAATGAAATATACTGTTCAAAACCAAGGGAAAACTTGTGACTGTAAAAATAATAAATAGGGGAAAGTAAACTAGACAGATGACTAGGTTTCAAACCTTGTGATTTCAAAAGTAATCACTACAACATAATTTGCTCCTATCTAGTAACAGAAGGGCTTGTCTAAAAAGAACCAATCCAACTGTGGGGAATTATATAATGTTTCATGTCATTTTGCCATACCCCTTATTCTATAAAAACTGTTGTATTCATGTTAGCTGGTGGGATTCTCAATGGAATTTGTCTGAGATCCTCCGGCCGTGCTTCTTCTTGGGGGAGATTCTCTGAGAACTGCTCAAGAGATCCTCCGGCCGTGATTAAAGCATTTAGAGGACATTTGCTGAAGTCTGTTTGTCGATTATTCCTGCGCAGGATGTAAGCTAGTTAGGGGAACAGGTATTAGCACCCAGCCGACGTCGATGTGTAGACGCGCTAGGGTACAGGATTAGACTCAGCTGAAGTCGACTGTAGACTCGCTGGAGTATAGACTAAACGTCGACTGCAGACGTTAGGGGACGTAGATTGTAGACGAGACCCAAGGACGTAGTTAGGTTTAGGTAAAAATCTACCACAACACACATCACAAAACACAATTAATCCAAAGAAAGTACCTTACTAATATGTAAATAAATAAACAAAGGCTTAAATACAATATACTAATAAATCTATTTGGTCTTATTTAAAATAGAAATGGCAGTAGGAATAAAAAAGTTCCTGTAAGCTTTCTTTTTGGCCAAAGGAGCTCTAAAGCGGCAACCTGATGGCAGTAACTGAAAAGAGGGGTACAGAGAATGAGAGGGGTCAGTAATGATGGAGACTGCGTTCCTCTTCACTGCACAGTTATAGAGATCTACAAGTTGAATCTGCAGGGCCCTGATTATTTTAGATGCCTGTTTGATTACTCTGGATATTTTTTTCTAGTTTTCAGCAGAAAGAAAATTAAACCAGGATGCAATATTAAAGGTCATAACTGATTCAACAAGAGAATAATACACTGCTGTCAAGATAGTCTGTCTTACATTAAAACCCTGCAACCTTCTCAAAAGAAATAAGCGTTGATTGGAATGTTGTTCCAGGGTCAACAAAGATGGAACACGTTGTACTTGAAATCAGGTTCAAAAAAGTGCTGGGGAATTTACAGTGGAAGTATTTCATTCAATCCAGAGGATAGAGCAGCCTATAACTGCTGGTCTGGGATCAGTTTGGTGGCATTTTTTTACCTTGTTTTGGAGTGCAATATTGTATGTGACAGACTCATTCATTAGCTCTTGACAAGACCAGAAAAAACGTCTAGGTGTTCTGTATTTTCCTAAATTGTACTATTATATGGGTAGAGTGAGTATTGCAAGTATAAAGGACATGACCTTTGGCTAATGTGACAAGGACTTAATGTAAGTCTAGATAAAGAATAAAAAACAGGACATACTGATGAATTTGTAGAGGCTAGAAAGGTGATAAAATAGAGGGAAGGAAATGCATGACAGACAAAGAGAGAGAAAACGAGATGGCCGAATGCAATGGCTGCTGGCTGGGTTGCAGGGGGATTGGAGTTTGATTCAGTGTCCAAGATGAACACGCCATCCCGGGGAAATGAAACAGGATGACGAAGATCGGTGACAATGCAGCGGGATAATCACGCTCAAATCACAGCCATCTGCTCTCAATCTCCCATGCCATCCATGCGCAAGACAACCATCAATCCCATAATCCCTACAATCTGTGGCGGGCCGTCATAATCCATACACCAACCATTACTGAAGAGCACCCCCCAACACTACCACCACCTATCAAGCACTTAACCCAAATCCCCCTCATCCAGCCCACCAGAACCTCAAAGACTGTTATCCCATTACTTTTACGCATATCTTCCCATGTTGATTAGACTGGATGTGGGATCAGAAACCCTATTCAGGCATGTTGTTAGTTGATGATTTGTAATCTGTTGTAAATAGGATATTGAACTAACAACGTAGGGTGAATTATAATAAACGTTACGTTACCAACAGTTAGTATGATGAGTGTTGTTGTTTTCATTGCTCTTGTTTACATAGTTCAGATGTGTACAAATTTGAACTACCAATTCATAATTTACAGCCATCTTAAGAATAGTAAGTTACAAAAAGTAAAGTGCTTCATTAGTCAACAATCCTCTAGAAATACCACCAGTGTCCTTGGAATAGGCTCATGCAGGTTTTCAACTTATTTGTAGTTAAAATATGAGCAAATGTTCGATTTAGTGAGTCACACACTGAGTAATTCTCATCCTGATCAATTCAACAGATTCAATGTGACTCGCAACTCAAGAGTCCAAATCAGTTCGACTTCAAATGGCATATCAAGAATTCAGTTTAGTTTGATTCCCTGTCATACTTCCTAAATGAATGTGGAAGACATTCCTTTCAAATTGCAACATGCAAGATCTAATTTAGTCATGGAGGGTTTCTCTCAGGGATTCTTTCTGCTAGTGCTGTTGCTTCGGATTGGATTGGAAATCAGAATAAGAGAAATGCTCCAGGACACCAGTCTGATGAATCCAATCAGCGAACAAGACCCCCAACTTATTATTAACCAGAGCCTACTGTGGGATGTTGTGACCGAGGGTAAGGTCAATGACCGATCTCCTCTACTACACCCAGCTTACAAAATAAACCACTAAAACCTGAGAAAATGGAAGAGAGAGAAAAAAAAGCAATTTTCTTTGGCTCTGCACCAGCAGAGAGGTTTGAGGCAGAAGCCTGGAGAATGATTTCAAGGACAACAAAACAATTTTGCCTTCACCTTTGGTCCTTTGGTATCTTAGCATCTGAATTCACTGTTGTTTCTTTCTTGTTTGTTTGTCTTTTTGATGTCACAGCCATACAATACAATACTTTTTGCACTTGGCACTGGATGAATAGTGTCAGACCCTCCCCTTTCAAAATGGCATGTTTTAAGTGAGACTTTCTTCTCGCTAAAAACACTCTCATGCCAAATCTCTTCACAGTTGGATCTCTTTGTTGTTTCTCCAGGGACCTGGAGGCAGTTTGATGGCCTGGCGGGCAGCTCGAGGCCAGGGCTCTGGAGTTTTGCATGTGTGAGAGGCTCTCAGGGAATGCTTTGTATGCCCAGTCCTTCATTTTCTCTACCAGAAGCCCTTTTCATCGGCTGCTCTTGTTTACATTTGTTCATAATTAAGTTAATTTGTTCACTGAAGCAGTCGGATTCATTTTGACAGTTTATTTCAAAATATAGCTATTCTTCCCTGCAACCCATTCAATCAAGAACAGCTCACTATAATGGCCATTATTTAACCTGATAGACCGTGATTTATCAAAGGTCTGTGTGTTTAAAAATGTGCAAACTTAGTATGCACAAAATGACACACACCTGGTACAATTGCCTTATACGATCTCTTTTAAATATGTGTATGTCCAACCTATTTGCATGCGTAGCTATTTGTGCAATAGTTCTTAGTAAATCACGCATGATAATCCCACAAGCACACACGCAATTTGTTCACTTACACAAGCAAATTAGTACCGTTTCAATCAGAGCCTTAGTTTAATGCATGCTTCTTTTAACCAGTCACCATGCTGGGTCTAGGGAGCTTGTTTGTTCAAGCTTTTAACACCTAACTGATGTAAAAGTATTGATTTTTTTTTCTTTTTTTTTTTCTCTGAAGCATAACGGGCTTGTTGCATCATGAGAGTCCTAGTTTACTTTGAACATGTTTGTTTAAAGGCACACTATGCAAGAATTGTACCTTAATATAACAGCTTCAAAGTCATTTCAGTGGTAAACAAACTCATAGTAGGGCGAATCATCCTGGTAGTAAAGCTTGGGGGGACGCCGCTGGAAAAACCAGCAATGCAAGTTTGAGAGGGGCGCCCCCAACAAATCTCGCGAGAATCACGACTTGCTTTACTGCAACGACGTCACACACATCAACAACAACATGAAGCACGAAGACACTGGAAGAGTGTAGGATAAGGAAGAGAGAATCTGACCGTGTGAGGAACCGATCTAAAAAGCAGCACTGGATGCAACAGCGATGCTGACCTGGTGATCTTGTTGATGGACTAGTAAGTAAATCTCTTATTTGTAAACGACGCTGTTGACGTTGATTCCTGCGATTATCATGAGAACAGTTGTCAATATCTCACACAATTATTGATTCTCAATTATTAAGGTTGTAAATAGTGTAAACGAGCACAATTTACAAACTATTATGATAAATTGCAATAATCATGTCTAATGACATCATAACGGCCAATGTTATGAAATAATGCGACGTACATTTAACTTTATTGATGTCATCTGGCATTTTGTAATGTTTACATTACAATCAAAAAACACAAATGAAATTATACAGTAGGCCTAGACTATAGGCTATTTACTTGTGATTTAGCTGTAATCATGTAAAAACGTTATAAGCCAGCAAACGCGGTAGGTTACTTTATTATTATAAAGTAGTCTAACACTTGACATAAACTTATTATTATCCTATTACCATCATCAGTCGTTCAGTAGACTATGCAATATGCAGTAGCCTAATATTTGTATGAAATCGTGAAACATTACCTGGTCAATATCTTCGGAGTCTATCTGTGCCTGTTCCATGCCTGACGCTTCTATCCTACCGAACAGGTACCGGTGTAAGCGTGGGGGTGGGTATTTACGACAGTGCAATATTCCACAGCGACTCTAGGGGTCGCTGTTTGACAAAAACACAATTTCTGCATAGTGTGCCTTTAATGTCATCTCTGATTCATATGACATATATTATTCATGATGTTGGTTTGACAGTTGACACATAATAGTTTGATGTATACCCATCTGAATGCTTATCAAGAACTCTAATGCTCATTAATTGTGTTAGATGAAAGTAAGTTGACTAAAGGAACGACTGCAAAACTTTTTCTGAAGAAAGGATTTTTTCACTAAAGTGATCTTGATCCTGTCCTTGACTCATAATATACTGGATGAATGCTGTTCATCATTTCTTCTTGTCTTTTTCAGTATGGACTGTTGGACGGAATAAATCTATGCATTCTGGGTAATTGTTCTCAGGGGGTTTAAAAGCTATGAGAAAAAAAAAAAAAAAAAGGAATTACAATGCCTCATCTTCATTCAGGGCAAAACAAAGTTGAAGACGATGTCCTATAAGCTCTTGTAAAGAACTCGTCCTTTCCTGACAAAGCAGCGAGAGAGAAACCATTCTTTTCATCGACCTCATGTATGACAGAGATGTGAAAGAGACTGGAGCCTATGTTTTTAACAGAAGTAGCCCAGGAGGTTTGAACTTAAGTGGGATTAACGGAATGAGCCATATTTGTTTACGGATGTCCCGATTCTCCTTTTGTATGCTTAGAGTGTTTGTCTTGGAGAGAGAAGTAGGAAACATTAATGCTCCTAGACGAAGCTCAACTAAAGACATTTATTTATGTTTTGACACAGCACTTAATTCCTCACGTTGCATACCTTCATGCGTTTCAAGAGTCGACTCATCCACACTCCAAGGTTTAGGAAAACACAACCATTTTGGACTGATCTGGATCATTGCCTGTTTTGCTTTAAAACCCATTTATATATGTGTTTGCTTGCTTACTTAATCATGCAATTCATGTTTTTCTTCCCAAACTTTTTTTTTTTTTTTTTTGCTTACTTTATCAGGCATTAATTTATTTCACTATTTTTTGTTAGTTTTATTTAGTTAATTCTAAAATATTTGTATTTCTTTTTCATTTTCATTTACGTTAATGCTAATAACACAGCACGTCTTGTGTTCCCAGATGGGAGCTGTGAAACGAAAAGCTGAGGGGAGATAAACAACAAATGACACCCAAACGACCTTAATATAACAATATGAGATTAAACAGACACTGCGCTAATCAACTAAAGGTCCAAACGACTATAAACAGTGCGGCTCTTTGACACCGATCTGAAAAACAGATCAACAACAGCGAGTTGTTATTTGACATCTCCCTTCCAGGGCTTGATGTGGCCAGATGCTGTGCACCTCTTAAACCAATCCACCACTCTGAGCTGGATGAAAGGATCAGACCCACTTAACTGCTATATGTAAAAGATGGCAGAGCCCCAGCCTGCATTTTTGGCCTGGATTTACTGGTGTAGTTATAGCCAGCCACATGATTATGTGTGGCTTTTTTTTTATGATAAGCAGCTTGGGCTCCACAAATGGGAAGAGAGGATGAACGTAAGTGCTAACGTCCCTCTGATAAATGTATTATTTTATTTTCTACTGCCTCTGGCTAATGCAGAGGCTATAATGCTTTTTAGTAAGCCTTGCTGGAGAGAACGAGAGGCTTTGAGTGTGAATGGAGTCCAGGGTTGGAACCGGCAGCTTTTAGCTGACTTTCAATCGTTCACTAATCAGATAGCAGACATGCATCTTCAGAGGAGACAACATTGCAAGAGAAGAGTCTTGATGGCAGGGTAAAGAAGGCTAAATCTGCATGAATCCTTGAGTAGTGAGATTTGAGACCAAATTTATGTGAGAGACCTTATGCGTATCAAAGGAAAAATGACTGAAGCAGCACTTTAGAAGCAAGCTGACGGCGGCAAACTCTAATTCTGCCAATAAATGTACACAAGTGAGGGAGAGAGAAGGTTTACGGCTCTTTCTTCAGGGCGGCTTAATGGACACTAAAAGTGATGGCATGCGTCAGTAGGACCCAGAATGGAATGCTCTTGTGCCAATTATCTCATATACTGCAATTAGCTAAAACATGTTTTCCATCTTTAATCTTCTTTTGTTGGCCATTTTCCCTGCTTTGATCCAAAGATCTTAAAATATTTAATTTAGATGCTGACTGAGAAGCTTATTTTGCTTTTGAAAAAGATGCCATTTCAAACAATCTTTGAAAAATAATTTTCAGTCATTTTCTGGGGGCTTGTCTGTAATCGTAGATCAGAGATTATGCGGAAATTAATGCTCCGATACTGTGCTACATCCCTGAAAAGACCATCAAAGGAACATAGCGGATGAGATTACACCGCAAATACCCCCAAGGTAACGTCCTGAAATGACGGGGCTGGCCGCATCGCTCAACAGATATGTCCATGTGATGTAGGAGGGAAGAAGTGGCATGTGTTTAAGAGACTGTCATCGCTGAGTGAAGAGAACGAATGAATTCACAGTAGGAAATGGGATTGCGGTGATAGTAATAACACTTGACAGATACTGGAGCGAGACAGCATACTTATCTCAGTATTATGTGAAAAGGAGTCATTTTCAAAGATTTGAGTGCAGATTTGGAGTGTGTGTTGTGTGTTGCTGGTATGTGATTGGAAAAGCACTGTAGTTTTATGTAACAAATCATCGCTGACCCTACACTACTCTCAATGCTAATGGCCGTTTGAGACCTAAGAGCTATCAGCTATCAGCTAACTCTGGTTTTTTAGGCCGGCTGATAAACTCTCCAAATGTCCACCGCTGATCTACAATTTCCCTTCATCTTATCATCTCTAACACACAGAGGTGAAACACAGAGACAGATTCCATCAGTTTTAAGAGCTTTGGTGAGGTTTTTAGAGCAGAGTAAAAAGATCATTCATTTTTTTTTGTTTCAGATTGTTTTGAAATTCTTTGGTGGTTAAATAATATTATACTTTAAAAAAAGGCTGTAAATCTGACTATTAAAACCATTGTTGTTGGTGCCACGGTCTAGTGGCTAACAAGTGTAGTTGACACAACTTCCCAAATCTAAAATTTTAAGAAATAATCCAAAAATGAAAAAAATATATTTTTTTTTCAGTGAGACTACCATGGAACAAAAAAAATGGTTTGAAGAATGTTCACAGTGTTCTTTGCCATAGAATGTAAGTGAAAGGCGACCAGTGGCTGTCACCATTAAGTTTACCATTAAAAGTAGGCCATACACTATTTTCCAAATCTTCTGAATCTTTATGACAACTCTGTGTGAGGAACCAAATGTAAATTAAGTTACAAATAGTTACTTATATAGTCTATGGAATGAACACACTGTTTTTTTTGTTTTTTGTGATCTATCCCTTTAACAAATGCATTGTTGTTTCATCTTCTCTAGACACTTTGTTACTGTTCTGTGGCCTGTCATTTCAGATACAATTTGCATTAGGCTCATTCTACTCTCTCCTTTGTCTCTTTCTGAGGGTCTGGGACCGCCATTAGAGGCAGCGTCAGCTCATCAGAGAGGAGTGCGTTGGCGAGATGTATAATCTAGCCTCCTTGCACATTGCATGTGCCTCGTTAGTGAGTGGGTGGACCCATTGATTACATATTACAGTTAATTATCATTCAATTAAACAAGGTCAACAGGCTTGATAACCTGTTCATCAGTCTCTCAGGGAATTGTGTTTTAAGGTGCTCATCAGAACCAAAACAGGAAACGTGCTCGGCAGATCTCTGTGCTTCAGGCTGTTATAACAACCACAATGCAGCCAGGTACAAAGCTGGTACAGTTTGATAAAGACATCTCATACCCATGTCTTCATTAGAGTAGTCGAGTTGTCTGTTCATGAAGCTACTTTGAAAATGTAATTTGTCAAGCTACTCACATTTACAAGTAGTTCAAAAAGTGTTGTGTTGCCCCTTTAAAAATGGAGCTACACTACAAATTACTAACAAAAATTAAAATTTGTACTTCATTGGTGGGACCAAATGGAATTGCAATGTTTGTTTGAACGGGGTAAGACATCATTGGCTTTATAAGTAGGATTTTTTGTTAGATTTGTTTTTTTTTTTAAACAGTCGTCACTAGTTGTGATCGACTTGAAAATTCATTGTAATTCATTATGTAATAAAAATATAAATAAACTTAATTTTACAATAAAACAAAAACATGAATAGCATTCGAACACAATGAAAACAGCCATATTTTACTTCATAAAATGCATGGGTTAAACATTGAATTATTTAATTTTATTTGATTGGTGAATTGATTGAACTGAATTAACCAGTTTACTAAAATTAACTAGATGTCCCAACACTACATATGAGAGAGAGTAAATAGCATGTATGTTTATTGCCTAAACTCACTCTACTGTACAGTTGTGGGTTCAATAAACTGTGATATGTGATATGAGTTTATAAAATGATTGCAAAGCTACATTCTGTCTTGTTAGTAAAAGAAGCTTGTGTCTGAAAAAGCAAAATTATTTTGAAAATAGCTTAACTACTGCTTAACTACTGTCACGCAAGAAATGTAGCAGTGTTGATACTTCTAGTCAGCGTTCTAGATAGGTTGCCTGTGCCTCACTAGTCTACGTTTGCTCGCCAGTGAAGACTGAACAGCACATGAGATTACATTCGCTGCATATCTGTTTACAAATTCCTAATGATGAGAGAAATGACTTGGTAAATAACAAAGACATCCAGCAGATTGGCTTTCAGGGGATACTCTCCCCTGTTCTCCTGTGTAACTGCTGCTCTCAATTAAGACACCGATTGTTTTCACTGGATTGAGGCGCATGATTAGTCAGCCTATCAGTGAATGAAAAGAAGGGTGTATGTGTGTGGGAGTGGAAAATGGTTTGAAACAGGAAGCTAATGGAGGTCAAGTTAAAGGAGACTCTAATGTGTTTCTTTTGTAATCTTATACAGTACCTCAACTAAGTGTACATGCGCACACACACCCTGCAATCACATAGTATCTTTGCAGACATTATTTATCTGGGTCAGTACCTCGGCTCTTACAAGTAGCTTTCAAGTCACCCTAAAATGCGTACTGTTGCAGACAAATCATGACTCAGGTTCACACTAGCCCCTTTTCCCACAACAGATTGCCGGCTCTGAGAGCTGGAGCTCAATCTGGAAGCATTCAGAGGCAGTTCTGGTCAGGAAATATTGGCTTCAGACTGGTCTCAAATCAGAGGTAAATCTAAAAACAACAACTTGAACAAAACTAGATTACATAAAACTGATTGTTTCTGAAAGCGCTTTTCAGATCCAAGATCCAGTTGAGTTTCGGCACGAAAGAGCAGCACCACTTCTAGGAAAAGGGCAACTGGCAGCTGACTGAAATGCACATATTTATACACGAGTGCATGAACTGTTTCATGAAGGAGCCGTGCCGTGTGTTTGTGCTTTGTAGAGGGATCAGAGAGAGAGAGAGAAAGAGAGAGAGAGAGAGAGAGAGAGAGAGAGAGAGAGAGAGAGAGAGAGAGAGAGAGAGAGAGAGATTTTCCTAAAAGCAGAGTGTATATCAAAGATAGTACCAGAGGATGGACAAATGGATCTGTTCCCACAATTTTTTTTCCACATGAGATGTGCTCCATCTAACCTCTCCCTGCCAGACAGGAAACATTGTTGAACCTGGAATCTACAAAATGTATGAACAGCCTCACCGCCTCAGCCCTGAGTTTGGTATTCTGATGGTTTGGCAGGTGAACAGTAATTGGACTGTAATGAACAGTCTTGTGCTGCCTAATGGGATATTGTTCTGCTTCACCTGCTAAACATTCAAACAGAATATCATAAGAGCCATACCAACGTTATTCGGTATTCAATACTAGGAGGTATAGATTCACAGTTTTCCTCTCTTTCTTTCATACAGCGCTCTCCACTTTACTAATCTGCCAGACAACTGATGAAAGAGCTCTCTCTCGCTCTCTCTCTCTCTCTCTCTCTCTCTCTCTCTCTCTCTCTCTCTCTCTCTCTCTCTCTCTCTCTCTCTCTCTCTCTCTCTCTCTCTCTCTCTCTCTCTCTCTCTCTCTCTCTCTCTCTCCTTTTTGCAAAGATTAAACAGAGGCACTCAGCATGAAATTAGGAATCGATTATTGCAAGTCCTATGTGCTTGGTTAACCTTCTTCAACACTGTGTGTGTGTAATTCTTTAAGGGCGCAAACACTGCGCCCCAGGTTACCCATTAATTCCTTTAAATCCGAGCAGGTGACACCTCTGTTTAAAGATTTACCGTGATTGTACCGGAGACCCCAAAGACTTTGTGAGCACAAGAACTGACAGAGGTGAAACTGTTCTCCTTTTTAAATCAACATTAAGGGTATCTGTTCTCTCTCTGCCCGTAAGTGACTATGAGCTCCGAAAGATAAATGAAAGAAGACGACAGGAGAATCTCCAATGACTCTGACCGGATCATCATAGGAAAGAGATCTCTTTAAAGCCAATTGTTTCTCCTAGAGCAAGGGTGTCCCTTAGTGCTCCTGGAGTTCCACCTTCCAGTAGAGTTTAGCTTTGGTCTGGTCCAACATGAGAGTTTCGGGTATGTTTATTTGAAGAAACATGATACTTAGGTTAAACACAACTGAGAAGTCTTCCATTTAGTCTCCTGTGCTATGAAAGAGCAACCTCTTTGCAGTTAATCCCTCCAGTTAGAGTTCAGACGAATACCAGTACACTGTTACAGTCTCAAAGTGAGCAGGTTACTTAATCCGGAATGCTGTTCCCTTAATCATTGTTAACAAAGTGTGGAAAAGCTGTATGAAAAGCCCATCTTAGGCATCGTCGTAATATACTGAAGGCGGTAACAGCATGCAAGCTCTAAGTATGTCACAATCAAATAAGTGTTAAAGACTCATCTTGGTTCAGGATGTAAGTGGTGTATGTGATACCTCAACCTGCATCTGCCAGTTTTCCCATTTCTAATGTAGCAGGGCAGCGCATGCTCTTAACACGTCAAGCTATTTCCAACTTCAAAGCAATTGCTCAGGCTTCAGAAACAACATTGTGTGGCACGAAGCCAATATACTTTGCAATAAGTGGAGTCTTTGAAATGACCCTGAGGAAAGAGGGAAAAAGCTGTGACGAATAAAGAAAGAAGAGAGAATGGAATGGGTTTCAGGGAGGTTCGGTGTGGGCAAGCCTCTTGAAAAGGAATTTCATCCCTCTTTGGAAAAGAAGTGCTTTAATGAACAGCATGTAAAGGAAGGACAGCCTGTGCATGTGTGTTTCTCAAGCACCTTGAATCAGCCTCAGCAAGGAATCTTGGGGAATAAAGGGTGAAGGACAGATCCTGGAAGAGTTCAGAATAGGTTATAAGCCAAAACAGCTCAGCAAAGCAAAGCCAGCATTTGGGGGTGCTGATAATCAGCTTACGGCCTTTATTTATAAAAAAAGCAGATAACAACCGATGGGGTTACATCTGATTACAGACAAGAGGTGGCAGACAGTGTGTGGGGTGTCGCTATGGGGTGTGAGGTTTAGTGAGGAGTGCATACTCTGAGGTGCTGGCAAGCAGAATTAAACCTTCACATTTCCTAGTTAACTCTTTCATGTCTTTCTACTCTTGGCAATGCCATCCCATGGGGATATCCTACAGTGGGTAAAGATCTCAGAATCTTGTAACTAAAAGATTGCATGTTTCTAAAAAGAGCAAACCTCAAACCATCACCATTGTACTCTTGGCCTGGAATCGCAACGCCATATTGCATGAGGGGTATCTGTCGGGTCATCTGATATGGCAATGCTGCAGAAAAAACTGCAGAAAACAAAGTTTACTTTGGGTTTTAGTTTAGATGAAAAAGCTGCTAGACTTCAATTCAGATACAAGTGTGATTAAGATGTCAGCATTGTGCTCTTGAAGGCAGTTGCATTGTTTATTTTCTATATGTGTAACACCAGGTACCAATCAAGTAAAATGCAAGTAGTTCCAGCGACGAGCAAAATCACTGAATGGAAAACTGCTGCACATAACTACAAAACTTGATATTTAATGTGTGGTATGTGTTAATTTTAGACCAATACAATCCCAATGGACAGGGCTACCACAGACGTTATTAACACAATGATTCGTTGCTCATCACAGGGTTGACTGGCAAGAACAAAAACAAAGAAGAGAGGGGTTAAGTTGATTTATCCTGTTGAATCTGGTCAGGAAATAAAGTCATGCTCTACAGTTGTGTTTGGTGGAACTTTAGAGTTTAGTTTACCAGTTGGCGGACTAGATTAAACCAGCTAAGACTAGCAAACTACGGTAGGCTGTTTTAAGCCCAGATTTAGTAAATAATCTCTATCAAGTTGCATACAAATAAAGCAAGAACCCATCTCCATGCAAATCTCACACACTCTCCCATGACTCTCCCATCTCCACGCCAGCTTCAGTGAGACACTCAGATAATATTCAGATGATATGAAATGAAGCGGGCTGTTTCCTCCCAGGCAACTTTCGCTTGTTATTTATGGTGAAGGGAAGACCAATCAGATGTGTGTTATGTAAAACTTCATTGTGAGCTATCTTACAGTCTCACTCTCTTTTTTTATCGCTCTCTTTTCTCTCTCTCCCTCTCACAGCCTTTCTCCATCTAGTCTAACTTGCGAGTTGTATCAGAAGGCCCTGCAGTCTCTTTCTTTCTCTCACTAGGAATGGAATGGCCACCCTTTTTCTGTTCTTTCCTTGATAGAGTAATTCCTCCCGTGCACGACCCTGATATTTGTCAGCCGAAAGGCTGCAGCAGATTCTGTCTGTCAGTCGCTGTGACAGCAGCGCATGCTTATTTGCCCTGCTATTTTGAGCAGTGATTGACAGCCGGACAGGCTTGACATTCTCAGCCGTGCGGCGGAGACTGTTATTATGCGAACATTAACATTCCGATAAACACATGGTCCACCATTGAAAAAATAATTACACACCATCATTCTTCTGTCTCAGAGTGGTAAGAATATGCGTGCATGTCTGAGTTTGGGGTGGATTTCTATGTGTGCGTTTTATTGCAGCCCCACGATTCTTGGTTAGCCAAGAGGCTGAGCATTTGCACTTTTTCTTTCCATATGGATTTATGCGGTTAAGCATATCTGCCCAAACCGCCCCCCCCCCCCCCCCCCCCCCCCCCCCCTTCAAGTTTGATGCCATTTGTACAAAAGCAGCTGATAATAACTCTATGAGATCAATTTGTACATAATTTAAAGGACTGTAATGCTGCCTTAGTATGACTGATAACTTTAATAAAGTGAGCACCCTTTCCCAGGCTTGCTGAATGTGGTTCTATCTCAGTGGAGATCGTAAACCCAGCCCACTGTTTTGCTTTTCAAAGAGAAAGAGAGGTTTTGAAAGCGCACAGAGCCGGAGATATAAAACGTAGCGATGCGCAGAGGCTAAGGAAATAAAAGCGTATTCAAAACCAGGAAATACCACTGAGATAGTGAGAATGAACCAATGTGCTGAGACCTTGGGTAAATGGATTCTCAGAGGCTTCATAAAGGTAATCTCAATGCGCACAGAATGGAGTTTAAAGGAGTCACTGAAGCCCGTACAGCTAAAATTCAATTTCTATTCCTGCACTGATATCATTTACCATTTGTGATAATGGGCTGAATAAGTTAATGAAGTTTGGAGACTATGAGAATCACCTGTTCTGCATCTTTTCAGAGCAGAAGCTTTCTTAAGGTCAGCTGTTTATCTTGATAAATGAAAACACTGAATGAAGCGCTAAGAAAATAATGCTCATAAAAAAAAAAATCTGTTTAGAAAAAAATACCTCTTAAAATGATAGTTTACCTATAGGTAAACTATTTTTTTCATACAATTCTCCATTTTTAGTATGAAAATGCTGCCATCATTTGCTCACCCTAATGTTGTTCCAATCTTTCTGGAACATTAAAGAATATATTTTGAAGAATGAGTTAGTTTGTTTGTTTATTTATCTGCCCATATGGAGAAAGTCAATGTTTATGGAGCTCGCCATTCTTCAAAATATCATATTTTGTGTTCCACAGAAGAAACAATGTCACACAGGTTTGGAGGGACATGAAGGTGAGTAAAAAACGACTCCATTTTGCATTTCCATTTTGCTTTTAACAACTTGAAAAGTATCCTCATTCTCAACTGTCATTTTTATGAGTTTGTTCTTCCAAATGAGTTTAGCAAAGAATGAATGACCTACCATCCATCAGAAAGGTGACTGACTCAAATGGCCGCGTAAAAAAACTCTGCTCAGCATCTTGCGATAGCGGCTTGTGCGTCTGTATGCAAGAGCAGACGCAAGACAACAGCCCCGTATCGCTCTCCATTAGCATCAATGATGTGGCAAATGTCCTGCCGTCAGCAAGACTACCTGTATCTTATAGCCCTGCTGAGAGAATGAAGCTAACAAAAAGAAAGAAGAAAAAGTTGCAAGCAAAGCAAGAGGAGTCAGCTTACAGTTAAAAAATTGGAAAAGAGTACAATGCAGTGAAATGGAACAATATTAAACCTCTGAGGAGAGGTGACTGACCGGCACTGTTTGTGTTTCAGTGTGTTTGTCATTTCTGCTGAGAGTCAGCTCTCCTCCTTCTCGCTTGTATCCCCACGGTCCTCCGAAATCTCTTTCTTCATCCGTCCACCTTTCCAGGGGTATTCCATTCTTTACCTCCAGCTCCTTCATCAGCCTGACAGGCGGTACGCTGTCCTGAGGGATCGCTCACGGTGAACTGCTCTCCACAATGGCAACCATTCAGTCATTCAAGGTGTGCATCAAAGGCGGTCAACACTATCTACTTTCTAAGTTCGTCAGAACGCAGCCTGTGTTTTGTTGCCACAAAAAGGGCCGTCACATTTAATGGATGATGCCCCGGCTGCTTACTAAGGAAGACAGTCTGCGATACCAGTCACTTTTATCACCTTTCTTTCGCAACGAGTGTTCAATTATTTAATCTTACTGTGGCCTTCAGACACACGTTAGACTTGCTTCTTTTGTCTGCCTTCAGAAATGGCCTTGTCTCTTTAAATACTCAAAACACAAGCCGAACTGTCACCCCTGCTTTTGCTTTTGAGAATTGGACTGGATTCAGACCCCGAGAGCTCGGTGTGTGTCAGCTAAAAGCAGCCGTTGATGTTCCCTGTGTGTGTGCTTTCTTCACAGCCTCACTCTTAGGGCAGTAAAAGCAGAGTGAGGGAAGGAAAGAAGAGAGATTGTCCGCTGTTTGTTGATGAGTGCTGTGGGAGATGATGATGGTGTTTGGAGGGACTGGTAATTGACAAAATGAAGCTCAAGCTGATTTAATTAGAGAGAGTGAGAGAGAGAGAGCTGGAGAAAAAAGAGATGGAGCTTAAAAAGAGCAGGAGAGTGAGGCAGATAGGATACATGCTGGCAGAAGCTAAAACCAAGCCAAAGGTAATTAATCAGTAGGAACTGTCCCCAAATGGGGCTGAATCCCTTAGAAATGCATATTCGGTGTTTAATAGCTAGTAATTGATTCGTAGCCTTTGAATCGTGCAGGTCCCATGAGTACAAGCACCTCTAGGAGGAGCAGCGGTGTCGTGAGATAATCGCCATTTTGAATCAGATTCAAAGAGTGCATGCGCCTGTTTATATGTGAAGATAAAGCCCTTGAGGGCAATTAAAAGCTTGGAACACTTCTATCTACAGTCTTTTATTAGTTTATCATACTTTATCCCCACAGAATGTTGTTTATAAGAGAAGCATTTCTAATCTAAACGGCAAAAATTCCTGAAAAATAGATTCAACACCGTTTGGCAAGGGGATGTGAGGTTTCCTTGAGCCAAACCTGGCTGGGTTCTTGAGCACCTCTCCTGCTGGACTCTGACCTGGATTACCGAGCTGGCAGAGAGATAGACCGACTCTGTCAGCCAAAAGTCTGTGTCTGTGTGCTTATATATAGCTCGCTCCTTTGTCCGTCTGCCCCAAAATTACCCACGACAGGCCTCCCCTGGGCTCGAGCTCTGCCCACTCTTCATCTCCCATTTTCTCACAGGTCGGCCGGTGACCTTTCCGAGGCGTCCACCCCGCGTGTCCTTTCGGAGGTGCCGAATTCTGACCTTTCTGGGCCTTTTAGCCGCAGCAGGTAATCAATTAGTGCCCAGCCAGATTATCAGAGCGAAAGGTGAATGCTTGCGAGCCAGAGGTCCTGCAAATATTTCCACTTTAATGATTAGCTCCCACTTGGGTATCCTCACCAGGATGAAAGAGGACAGTTATGATACTCGGGAATTATAAGGAGAGTGTGTCCTTGAATTTTAAAGGATTAATTCATTCAGAAATGAAAATTTTCTCATCATTACCTCTGAACCCCATATGTGGAGCACAAAAGACAATTTTTAGCAGAATATCTAAGCTGCTCTTCTATATAAGACAAAAGTGAATGCGGTCAAAAACAATAAAACAAATATAAAAGTGATCGATATAGTAGACGTTTTGCCAATGGATACATTTTATATGATTTCGTGTATAAGTGTGAGATGGACATTTTCACTGTCTGCTGCCTTTGACGTCACAGCCGAAATACGCTGATGGCAGATTTCAAACCACATGCTTTTCAGGGGGTCTTGTATCAGCAGCGAAAGTGCCATAGAGATGAATGCGAATGCAAACAGACAGCTTTCTCCAGGCATTATAGATGTACTTGGCTTGAAGATAACTAGTAGTGTCTACGCTGGTGTTTTGCATTGGCTGTAAAGTTTCATTTTCTCCTTTTCAGTCTGTAAGCTCTCATCTCATAATTTCTAGGCTGTAAGCAAGCTCACAATAAAAGCCTAATTCATTCTGCCAATTTAGAAAAAGTCTATTTTATTTTTACAGTTTTTTTCGATTGCTAAACGACAGTGAGCACAACTGGAGCTACATGTGCAAAACTCTAACTACAGTCTGCACTACCAACAGTCACCTGAGCTAAACAGTTCACATCACCTGCAAAACTCATTCCAAGCAACACAACTCTTAACACATGGCTCAAAACAGGCTCAGTGCAGCCAAACACTATGCACAACCCTCACTGAGATAACACACACTGTCACTCAGAACACACTGAGAGTAAAAACACTAGCATCAAACACCAATACAGAAAATACAAACTTTTCATCTTTACAGTTTGAACAATTTCAGTGACTTCATACAAAGTAATATTTTCTTCAAAGAAAAAAGTGACATTCTTTCACATGATTTATTTAAATTTTTAGAACATAACAATTCTTTAAGGTACATTAAAATTAGCAGTTTGCTTCAATAGTCTGTAGTAATTTACGGAATTACAGTAATGAGAAAAAAAAAGGTAGAAACTAAAAGTACATACTGTAATTCGAACAAATAATTGAGGGGCTAATCCTGCCTCTCTCTAGCATCAGGCCACAATCAGCAGTGTTTGAAAGGCACAAGGCTGAAATCTATTCTGTTTTGAATGTGTGGTTAACAGTTTTGACAGCAGTGTGTTAGCATTTGAACAAAGTGCTGTAAATCCACAGTGTTGTGCAGATTGTGGTTAAAGTCATGGGATAAGTGTGTAGAGTGTGTAGAGGAAACTGTGTTCAAGCAATGAAAAACGAACTAGAGTTTGGTCCACATGAACTGCTGCTGTGCAGACTGTAGTTAGAATTCTGCACATGTGACTCCAGTTGAGCCCACTGTCGTTTAGCAATCGAAAAAAAACTGTAATAAAAGGCAGAGGGGGAGAAAAAGATATTGAGCATGCGAGACAAAATGATTTTTACTTAATGTCAAGTCCCTCTTGATGAGCTTAAGTGGTAGAAAGCGAGGCAGCAAGTGAGGGATGAGGGAAAGACATAGCACCCCTCTTTCCATGTTGTTGTCTGTGGAATGATGAAAAACTGACCTCAGATGAAAGACCTCATCGTGCTCCCCTCTGAGCCCAAACCTTTTAAGCGAGACACCGTCTTTCGACCCTGAGCCATTCTAATGCACTGAGGGACAGATTTCACTCTAATTGCTGCAAATCACTTTCATTAGGGAGGTGCATATGTGTGTGTGTGTGTGTGTGTGTGTGTGTGTGTGTGTGTGTGTGTGTGTGTGTGTGTGTGTGTGTGTGAGTGTGTTGTCAGAGAATGACTCATTCAGATGCATGTTTTGGCAGAGGGCTCTGCAAAAGCCATCTTCAGTTTCTATTCTTATTTTTCTAGAACACAGGGCAGGAATCGAAAGAGCAGCAGTCTACATTACGAATCCTCTGCTTCACACAGGCAGACAAATACACACACACACACAGGGTAAAGCTCAACATCTTTACAACCACACACTGTAGCAGGTACAGACAATGACTAGAACATCTAGAACTTTGCACTCTCACATTTGCGAGTTGGATACTTCCAGTCCTGGATGTTGATTGGTCAATACAATGCTTCAGTCATGCTAAAATACATACTTTATAAACAGCTATAAAACACCCAAAAGCCTTACATGTGAAGAACTATATCTTCTAGCTGAAGCTAAATTCATTTCATTAATTTGGTTATTAAAAATTCTGTCCATAATTTTTAATAAAAGTATAAATAAAATGATATATTATAATATGTAAAAACAATAAGACACTCAAGTGAAAATATGGTGCGTATGTGAATATGTAAATTTAATAATGGCACATCATTGTGCCTTACAAAGCTTTTAATTTGGGTGTACATTCACAATATATCTTTTTTTTTTTTTTTTTTAATGACATTATTTAGTAATATTTAATGTAAAGTACCTATTCACAAATAGCAGGGCTTTAAGCGTATTCATGTTTGTATGAAATGGTTACCTCTCACCCCACGTGGCTTAATTAACACATGCATGCAAAAATGTAATCAATGTTTAAACGTAATTAAAATATTCTCTGAAGGTTGATTACCCCGTTGTTCCTGCATTATTGGTCTCCATGCAACTCTGGTAAGCAAGATTTTCAATATTTCTGCTAGTTAACTGATGTATACATGATAGAGCATTTGTCCATTATTGATTTTGCTGAAGCACACTATGCTTTGGGATGATGAAGCCAAAAAACTCATCGATACATTGATAACAGCCTTGCTGAGCAGAGCACAGAGATTCAGTTTCTATCGTCTACACACACATTTCTTCACCACACTATTGACTAGTCTCTCCTTAAACACGGGCCTCAGCGAGTAAAGGCTTTATACACAAACACTCACATGTACTAAAACAATTCTTAGTTTTGCAAGGTGACCGAACTACTGCAGTGTACAAAATGCAGTGTTGGAGAGTAACTACATAAATGTAGTAATGCTACTACTTAGCTACTTTTTCCAACAAGTGCCGATATAAATGGACAATCAGTCGCATCAGCTAACCCTGGGTCATTCTAAACCAGGGTAAATGGAATTCCTGTTATCTTGATTCATGTTTCACATTGCTCATAATTTACCCGGGGTTAACAATTAATCCTGGTTATGCTGCTGTTTCACGCTGTACATTCCTAAACCCTAGGTTAACGTACTTATTTGCATGTTTGTGGTGTCAGTGTCACTGATTGGACGAGCGGCGCAGGCCATGCTTATTGCACATAAGGGCTCTAGCATTACGCATCCTCATATTATATATTGGCGAATTTGGCGACTGTACTATCAAGTTTATACTGACTATAAAGGTAAGAATAAAATGGCATCTTCTTCACTCCAATTATTGCGTTTTCTCTCGCCGTTTGACATTTTCCCCCTCAAACACTGAAACTGCTGTATATTCAACGTGCAGTGTTTCCGTGCCTGTCGAGAGCAAATGAATATGAGGCACGCCATTGGTTGTCGGTTCCCAAGCATCTAATCATAACATTCTGACACTGCAACATTTCACACTATACAAGTTTGGCACAGCAATGCGGGCTTAACACCGCAAAAGCAGTGCTGACTGGAGCAGGGTTTTATAAAATGGTGCTAACCCTGCTTACCCGGGGTTAAAAGCAGGGTTTAGAATGATGATAACCCAGGGTTAAATGTAACGTGAAAAGACCTATTTTTGTCTGACTTCACAGTCGGAATAGTATACCTCGTACTTTGAAAGTTATATTCACAAAGAAACAGTTCACAGATTGTAGTTGGTGCAGAATGTTGTGTCTTTTATTATTAGCACAACTTGCTGTTCATCACTTTGTTTTTGACTGTTAAACTTTCTTCAGTTTTATATTAAAATTCAAATGTAACGCCCTCACCTCGATTGAAATTCTGTCATAAAAAAAAAAAAACATTCATTATTTTTAATGAGAAATATATTGCAGAAATATTTGAACTATTGATTAATTTGTGTTATATATTTTAAGACACTATAAAAGTACAGATTTTATAGCTACAGCCTACTCATAATTTATAGTCAAGCTACATAAAAAATAAATAAATAAATAAATAGAATCAGCTATGCTGACACAATTTAAGATTAATGTAGCTAACTAGTTTTTCAAATAGAGCAGATTGACTGTAGTTAAGTATACATTATGAGAAGCTTGTATCTTTACAAGCTGGAGTTTCAAAGTAGCTGACAAAAGGTTAGTGGGGCTTGTTTCTCTCCTTGTGTCTATAGTTAGCATCCCCCTCTTTCCTTTTTTTTCTTTCTTTCTTAAGTGTGTGCTCGCTCACTCCATCACAGTGATGAATCTGCCTGGATTCTCAAGGAGACCACGTCCACCTTCACAGGCGCATGCAGATAGTTTACCTGCGCCAGGCTGTTTGTGTTTTAGGGTGATGTGGTCTGACAGGTTGATTAAAGCAGGTTAGAGGATCCACTGCTGCTGTCACTCAAAGCCTTGACATTTCTGTGACGGAGGGGTCAGGAACCGAGAGAAAGGCATGAGGGTATGGGTATTGCACCAAATACAAGTATGCATACTCATTAATTGAAACTATGGTTGTGAAAATACAAATAGTTAAGTTTACAGAGTAAAAGCCTTTTGTTGTTGTTTGTCTTTAAAGTGGCATTGAAATAAAATATTTTCATGCATTGTATTTATGATTTCTTTCTCCAAAACCACAACACAGAGTGTTGATCAATGACTAACTTTCCTTAGATTATCAAAGCAATGCTTAAAATTATGTCTACATATCTTCATTTAAAATGTTTTTACTGAGATAAATGTCAACAGATCACGGCTCATAGCTCATGATTGGGAAGCAAACTAAAAAAAAAAAAAAAAAAAAAAAAAAAAACCTTTTTAATAACTCATAATGCAGAGGTCAGCTAAAAGGCAGCTTTACTCAAGCTTTCAATTAGCCAACAACCTGAAGTAATCCACTCAGTGAAAAGATTTCGGCTGTTGTTGTGTTGGGGCTGAGAAACTAATTTGTTGTCGATTACAGAAGTCTGATGTACTGCTCTTGTAGTGGTTGACCTTGGGTGTAATGATTGTCTCTACCACTTTCGACCACAACCGTGCCGTACAGATCCATACTCGCACTGCCACGGAGGGTAAAAGACTGAGTTTGTGTGTATGCATGCAGTCTCTCAAAGTCCAAAAGGTGAAATAAAGTCTCTGGATCTATGGTGAAAGTCATTCCCTCCCTCCCTTTCTCTCTACCCTCCATTTTTTCGGTTTGTGCCATATCTCAAATGCAGCACATTGTCACTCCATTTGGAAAGAATGGTTTCGAACGCAGCTTTATTATTAAGGAGGTAGCATCTGGTCTGATAATGAAGGTTTATTTCTTTTCACACCCGCAACCCTATCTTCCTGCATGACCAAATGAATTGTGCTGTTATGACTGCAGCCCAAGATACAAGCCATGGCTTTAAAATCCTCAATATAACTTTAAAAGAATGAGTCCAATTAAAAGTGACAAGCCAGCCTACTTTATAGTCTGCAATGGCCTGTTTATGAGTAAAGTTAATCCAAGCATAATAAAGAGGCAGCACAAGATCCATAAAAAAACACAACAATTGTTCTACTAAGGCCATGTGCAAACTGCAATGTTTTGGGAGTGATAACTGAATTCATTTGCAAAAGTGAATACTCTATCATTCCACATAGACAATAGAGCATGTGCTCTTACTAGACCTCAACAATATTTTTGGTATCTCACAGCAAACAGTTTACCCTTCAGAGAAATAGCAAATTTTACCTTATGTGTCAAAAATGACTGGCAGTTGTATGAAGGAGGAAGCCACTGTGTTACAGGTGTTTCCACCAGACTTAACCAGCAAGATTAATCTTGGCCGCTGCTGGCTAAATGGGTGCCCTAAGCAGAATTGTATTGTTGTGTCACCCCAACTCACCCCACAATTACAGTGGGGTCAAAATAGAACTTTAATGAGCTTTAAAAAACACTCTCAAGCAGTCAGTAATCACTCAAAATGAGATTAAGCCGTTTTTGTTCATTCAAATAATAATTTACTGAGAAGAAAACACTGTAGGCATTGGCCCCATTAGAGCTGCAGATTTATTATTGATCTCAATTCAAACAGCCATGTGATCTTATTCCTTAATGACAACGTTTTAGATGTGTCTATTAAAACCTTTGACAAGTATGATCCAGGGTTGCCAGGTCTGTGCAAAAAAAGTAGCCCAAAAAGCCCATCGGCTTTTTTTTTCATCGGGCGGCCTAATTCGCCACTGGATTTGTGCGTCTGAGTGATGTTTTGGGGGTGTTGGAGCATCAAAATCGTACTTACGTACGATGTATTTGTCATTCAAGAGATTTGTTAAAAAATCTGCTAATAATAATGCATCAA
Organism: Abramis brama; assembly: GCF_963993115.1. Lineage (NCBI taxonomy): Eukaryota > Metazoa > Chordata > Actinopteri > Cypriniformes > Leuciscidae > Abramis > Abramis brama. The sequence goes on from NC_139971.1 coordinate 4,014,175, forward strand.
GTGAAGTCTTTATAATTCAATCATTTATTCACCATTTAAAAAAAAAAATAATAATAATTTATTTGAATGGGTGTGCAGCATTTTAGATCTTATTTTTTTTATATAATATAAAATGTCATTAACTGCTGATGTTGTTTATATATATATATATATATATATATATTATTTTAAATGAATTAGACATTTTTAAATAGACTGCTGAAATTAACATACATGTAATTTTTTTGGATGTCTATTCAGAATTGTGATCTCTATAAAAAGCAAATTGTGATTGTCAATTTCTCCAGAATCGTGTAGCTCTATGCCCTGTAGATTAAATATATATAAATATATGTATCATATAATTACTACAAAAATCTTCACCACAAATGCCGAGCATATTAAAATACTTGAAATTGTATGGCATAAATTAGGCTACATTAGTATCAATTTAGACAGAGGCGTGGGTGGTGGTCAAATTATTCATGGCGTTAAAAACGTTTAATTAATCTCATCCCTTAACTTCAAATGCCAAAAATATAAAGTTTCAAAGGTTTGTAAACATACATGAAAGTGATGCACGGGATTCGTCTTGTTTTTTTGTTGTTGTTTTTTGGGGGTTTTTTTTCCGCTTCTGCTGAAACAACTGCAACTTGGTTTTCATTGCTTGGAAACCAGCTAGTAGGCAAATGAGCTTGTGTTTTCAGCTGGATTCTAAAGTCTATGGACATATTTCAAGTGTGTGGGCTTTTGTCGGATCCTTCAGGCAAGTAAGCTTCATATTCTGGTATATACATGCTCGCGGGTGCATGTGGGGTTAATATGAGGAAGACCTCACGTCAGACCATAGCCATCATTAGTGTTGCCCCTACAGAGTTTCCCATTAACATGATGCTAAAGGCCCCATCATGTTATTCTCTTCTTTAATGTCCATTGATCACACCCCCTACGATGTCCCCCCTACGAAAATAATCAGTTTTATGTTAACCCTGAGGCTAAAAAGGAAATGGTGCCTCAAAGGAGAGAAAGAGGGTGAGAGACAGAAAAAACAAGACTAACACTGAAGGAGCTGTATGACTTGATATGTATGCTGAAGATATTAAATGCACTAATCTTTTGGCTTTCCTTGCTTGAAGATATTGGCTGTAAGTGAGCAAGTGTGAATGTGTGTGTACTGTGAAAGAGATCATAAGTATGTGGACACCCTAGTTCAAATAACAGGTTTGGCTATTCCGATAATTCCAATGAGAAATGTTAATACTCCATGCAAGGACATTCTAGAGAATTAATTTGATCATAACAGTGTCTTTTCTGATCCAGCATGACAATGCCCTTGGTTTAATACAAAGCCCAGACCCCAACAACTTTGGGAGGAATAGCAACACTGATTGTAAGCTAGACACCATTACTTGCGCTTCTGCACCTAAAAAATCCCTGCATTCAGGATTCATCATCTAGTGGAAAACCTTCCCCAGAAGAAAATAACCTGTTAGGAAGCAAAGGGCAGAATTAATCCAGATGGGTTTAAAAATAAATGGCTAAAAATCACATTTGCGTATGGGTGTCCACATATTGGTGTATTTAGAAGCTAGTAATGGATGGGTGAATGACAAAGTCTGTACCCACTCTCCATATCTAAAAGGTGTCTTTCAATAGACATCACATAAATGCACTCCACAACACACCTTTGCATGCATTATATACATATATATATGCACAAAAGCCCACAAGGGGACAGTGAACTGCTCAGAACTGCCGAGCAATAGAAATTCATAGATTGAGATATCACTTGGTTAAGTTATTATTATTATTATTTTTTTTTTTTAAGTAAAAAAGGGCTGAGGAAAACGGGTGCATCTTGAGGTGTCTATTGCACACTCACATCAAAAAGATGGGTCCCGTGCCTCATCGTCATTCATTTAACATATGGTACACAAAAAAAAAAAAAAAAAAAAAAACACACACACTGAGACATGAAAGATTTCTTTGAGATGTAGGCACACAGATCCCACGCCTTGTAACTTTCCTGCTTTCTAAGGGGATTTAAACTTGTATTCATATCGGTTCGTACTTGCGAAAATTTTCTTCTTTTTTTCTGATTTCGATTTTCATGGTCTCCGCCTAAGCCGGGCCTGAGCGCACAGCTCTCCGCGCTGAGGAAGGAAATCCCTGAAACTCTGTGAAGAGGAAAGAGAGAGTGGGATTAAGGCGTCCGCACTCATTTCTTTCCTCTAGCCTTAACCAGACTTCTCCTGGTTGGTGCAGAGCAGCTAGGGATTGGGCAGGGTTAGGACAGAACCGCCGCTAGATTTCCATGTATTAGTCCGGGAGAACTTTTTTTCCGTTCCTCAACGACTCAAAGGGGGGGATGAGGGGGGGATGGGGGGGGGGGGACTAGTGGAACGAGGGAATGCTGTCTTCCCTAGCATGAGCCTCGGGTCGGCTTATCAGGGCAAACAGATGCAGAGTGCTCACGGGACCTCATCAAGTCAGCTCTGGGAGAGGCCTACCTGCTGGCACTACGCCATTACCATGCTGCATCCAACTTCCCAACACCCTCCCCACTCTCAGGCCATGGGACACGCAACCCAATTACCTAACTCAAAAAAACCTACTGAGCGAAGGTTGAAATCATGTGAAGCTCCGGAGAGAACAGCAGTAGCGGGTTTATTTATTAATATCCGTTTATATATTTGCTTGCATTTTTAAAGGTGACATCGCAGAAATGTGTCAATGGTACAGTGGGAGGCAGCTCACGGTGGTTTGAGATATGAAGGGAGTTTTCTCTGTCACATACTTCTTGAAATAGCTTTGGCAGATGAAATATAAGATGGCTCGGAGTGTGAATGCCGTAGGGGATACATTATGATTAGAGGGAGAAGATCTCATGTGAATTTGGAGCCGTGAGGCTGAAAAACAGATTTTGTGCATTGCGGTGTGTGTACGTGTATACTGTATGCATGTGTGTGTCCTTTCGAAAGTCGCCCTCTATCATTCTCTAGGAATAGGGTGCACAGAATCGAATCAGTTTCACAGGGTCTCCGGGTTGTGAGTTGCTTGTGATGGAAGATGGGAAAATTGGCTGTTCCTCGACCTTTAGAAGTTCAAAGATTTCTCCGCTTATTTTGACCATCGCCTTGATATCCATTTTTAATCAGGACATCAAACGAAGGAGCTGATTATGTTTCTGATCACATTTCAAGGCAGATTTGTTTAGCGGTAGGCCAGCAGAATTGTCCCTATTTCACACACACACACACACACACACACAGCACAAAAACTAATTACATTTCATCCAAAATACAAGGTTTTTTGAGTCACAGAAGAAATGTGAATTAGTTTGAATATACATAAAAATGCATTCAACCAACAATAGCCCAACAAGTGTTTTCGGATCAAGCAATTTCAAATGAAACAAATTTGCTGACATCTCCCAGCATGCACTGCAGCATGAATAAAATATGCAGTAGCTGTTATAAGACTTATGATGTACTGTTTGCCATCTTAAAGTTGTTGTCATCACTGTTATTTGTTCAGTGGTGATGTTAAGAGCTCAAATGTTTGTTGATGTTAGCTGTAAAGGTTGTAAGCCTTAAATGCATGAATGTTTCGCCAATCAATTTTACATTTTCAGGTCTTTAGCGACCCGGATCTATATCTAACATGGATAGATTTCTACTCGTCGCGATAATATAAAACTCTCCTGATATTAGAGTAACAATTACTGAAGAATAAAATAAAGCATATTTTGTTACCCTTTGGAGCTTGGAAGGGCTCAGTTTGAGCAGATGTTTTATACCATCATTACTGTCCTCGTCAGAGCTCATTTCCCAGTACATTCAGCATCTGGCTCATGTTCGTGATCTCAAACATATTCTCATAACAATAATTTTCAGCATCTTTAAAATCAATATATTGATCGCTGACAGCTTCTTCACCAGATCCACCATCAAGTGACAATGACACTAATATTTGACTGTGTTCAGTACTTGCTCTGCTGTAAATCGCACAGCCATTTCAAGTTTTGCTGATGATACTTCCTATTCTTTTGTTTTCTGCCTGCGGTAACTATGAGTGAAACTCATCACTCGTCACTTCATCATTGTGTATCAGACATTGTGTATCAGACATTCAAAGGTGAATTGTAGTTATTCAGTGATCAAAGATCCAATTATTGTTGTGCAGAAAAAAAAAAAAAAATACTTGCACTGTTACAAAAAAATGAATGGGAAAATTCTGTGCATCTGTATATAGCAATTATACATGTTATCTTACACATTTACACATACATGGTGTATCTATTCTGTTGCTTAGAGATAATTTGTCAATCAATCATTACATTTAAATTGACTCAACGAAGCACAGATATTAAGACAGTTGGTAACAGAATTGCATTATGTTGCCTTTGACTTTTGAAATAAGAGTATGTCTTTACTCTATCTCTTTAAATAATCTGACTACAGTTATTTTCCGTGTTACCTGAGGTTCAAGCAAACATAGCCTAGCTAAGAATAAAGGATGGAGGAAAATGTTGTTTATATGTTACTTGTGTGTAATATTTGCCTCTCTAATAGGTGCTAATTGTGCAAATAGTGGAACTTTTTTTTTCTCCCTGTACTTTATAAAAAATGCTTCGCCGTTAGATGTGCAAACCTTCTTTTAATTAAAACAGAGGTATCAAGGAAATCTTTTCCCATTAAGCTGCAGAATGCAAGTAATTGGCCCATAGATTGCGACATACTGATTAATGGCATTAGTGCTATTTCTGAACAGCTACATCCACGAACAACGGCACATTTGCAGGAGGCTTTTTGTCACTGAGGGCTTGTTAAAACATTTGTGATGTGTGTAGAGTGGAGGGTTGAAGTGTGAACACATCCTGAAGCCTCCTGGATGGGAGGATGGAGGCATGACAGACATGAAGAAGAGCATGAAGAAGAAGCAAGAACTGTAGTTGAGAAGGGTTCTGGGGAGGAGGTGTCAGATTTGATTTATTAAGTGCAGCTCTTTCTCTGACTGCTGCTAACTTGTCAGTCGCCACATAATGGATGGTACTCACACCTCACTGCGCAGTGATTGGCTTTTTTCCCTGGACATGGAGAGCAAGGTGTGCCTCTCTAATCCCTATCTATTCTCTTTTTTAATTAATTCATTATTCTCTCATGCCGCCCCGTTCAAAGCTCAGATGGGGTGGGTGCTTGATAAAAGATCTTTGGCTCTGTGGCCTATTCTTTACTCTCTGTCTGCCATGCATCTTCCTCTAGTTTCATCCTCTCTTCTCAACTCCATTATTCTCACAGATATGTTGGTTATGTTGGCTGACTATGGGACGTCAAGCCGTCGAGAAGCATCTGTCTTTTGCAATACCAAACTTGAGACTCTATCACAAGTAACCCAGTGAATTCCCTGTTTTACTGAAATACAACAGCACAGTGTAATTGCTTTTTGTCGTCTGTTTCTTTAGAGCCTGATGGATTCTGATTTTTATTGTTCACCAGCTAGAAGAAAAAAAAAATCTGAAAGTGATTCCAATGATATTGTTTCTTTGTGCCATTATCATTATAGTTGTGGTTTGGACTCTGCTATTCTTTTCTATTTATAACGATTTTCAGAACTATATTGTTATCGTTATAGTTATTGTCCTTGTTGTGAACGGGCCTTGCTGATCAATACCAGCTACATTTTATGGCATAACCATGAAGCAGGTAAAAGAGTCATCAGTGTCCTAGTGTTTAGTGGATCAAGGCCATTGAAACCTTTTGTCAAAATTTTTGTTGATGATACCCTTGTGAAAAAGAAGAACATTTTAGCATAAAAAAGTACATATAATGAAATAATGTACCCCCTTAAGGGGTCCTATTATGTCATTTCACATTATTTTTCACATATTTTACATTATTACAGCTCTGCTCTCCCCAGTCTGGCTCGAACACACCATTTCGATGAAGCCCCTCCTTCCGAAATATGAAATGTGCTGTGATTGGTTGGCTGGCCCAGTGTGTTGTGATTGGCATTGTTTAGTGCGTGTTTGGAAAATGTCCTGCCCCTCCATAACTGCAAGTTCTTGTCGAGTATAAATATTAATGTTATTTCAAACCAATTCGAACATGATTCAGAATGGATTTCATGCACAGACTTTGCAAGCACGGGTTTCACAGGACATTTCAGAGTGGTATGTTTTTTGTAATATTCTTATACATTATATATATACGATGTTATCCACCATTTAATCGTGATATTTGACGGAAAACTAAGGTAATTCAAACGCTAATCAATCACAAAGCCATGGTTAATTTTCCTAAGGAGCGGCGAACCATTTTACAAAAGTGAGAGCTAACAAAAGCAACAGAAAACAAGCTGTTCTCCATAAAGTGTGCAGCGCACAGATAAACGTTGGGGTTGTAATGTTCAGGAACAGTGATTAAAATTATTTTTAACCACTCTAAGTTCGTCAGTCTTTGGAAGGTGAAGCAAATGAGTTTTGGGAACGTGGGAAAAAACGGCTATTTGACATGACAGCCTGATCTCACACACGAAACGTACATATTTAGACGTAAATAAAAACGATCCAATTCATATATATATTTACGTATTATAGTGACTTTTACGTATCATATGGACGTTATTTCAGGTTCGATACGTATCTATATTTACGTATTACAACTTAAAATACGTATAGATTCAACGTATATCCATAAATGCATGACAGCCTGGTCTCATTGTTAATACGTATTAATACGTAATTTTCAAAGATAGAAAACGTACGTTTTATAGATAAATGGAAGATCCCTTAACCCCACTCCCAAACCTAAACATAACGTTACCCATTTTATACAGAATATAAAAAGGACAAAACGTACAGAGATGTGTGGGAAATGGCAATTTTATTAACAATATAGCATTAAAAGATTTTTTTTAGCAGCTAATCCTACTCCTACCCCTAAACCTACCCATAACAATTTCTTAAAACTACATAGGCTACAATTATGAAGAAAAATTACAACATACGTGTAATCACAATAATTTATTTATTGCGAACATGTCAAAACCGGTACCAAAAGTCGTTCACATGACGATGTGTTGCAGTCACAGTCCTCTCTTTCAGTATAATAGTTCTGAATGAGGTACAGAGCAGAATTTAAGTTATTAATCCAAGAAAATGTTAATCCGGCTTCGCTCTGTGTGAAGGCACGCGCGCTTCTCCATTTCAAATGTAGTTTACCGACTGAAATACGGCATGTCGCAATCTGTGGCGAGAGCCAATGAGCGTTTGATATCACTGCCGTAAAACATGTCGTAACGCTTCTTGAGGGCGCAATTTTTGAATTTGAATTCATCACGAGCGCGGAATTTGACGGTTACGGACTGCGCTGCTGATAGCCTGTGAAATGGAGATGAAGATCACTCACTGGATAAAGGGCTGAATTTGGATCTCTTTCTTGCAAATGTATGGATTCTAAAGATTTGTATTATCAAGCTAATAAAATTGATGTCTTTTGTGAATATATGTTGGGTTTTGGTGTATTATTGTTCTATTGGAGAAAATGCATTTTGTGTCTCACTGTAAATAAACTAAATATTACAAAATGGTTAAACGATTAAATAAGGTATTTTTAAGGTTTTAAAGTGTATTCTAATCTTGTGTAACTGCATGTAGGCTAATCCTCCGAAACGAGTTTGCAGCAGAAGGCACGAACAGAGCGAATGGTTATTAGCCTATTTCTTGAGTAAACTGCATTTAATAATAATAAATGCGACCGAAAAACGTAATTGATAAGACATTTGAATGCAATAGAGTCAAAACATTAATGCCACGATTTTAATATGCATAAATAAGAATACGTACAAATATGTACGTCGGTAGAGTTGTTCATACGTAAATAATTTACGTTTTTGTGCTGTTAATACGTAAATATTTTACGTTTTAGAGCTGTAAATACGTCAGTATTATACGTTTCTGTGTGTATAAAACGTAAGTAAATGTACGTATGGTAGAATTACACTTTATGTAAAAATACACACGTATTCTCATGAGATCACGTTGCAGATGACGACAATTGTCTTCTTTAATGCATCTCAGCCTCACCCCTTTTTTTTGTGTATCCTGTGGGTGTGGTAAATGTGTAACATTATGACTTCATAAGATCTGGAAAAATTGCGTTGTAGTCCAAACGAGCCATTCGTTGTAGTTCTTGAAAAGATAAAATATCTTTAGTGGTCCTAAATATCTTAGAGTGGGCTTTGAGCATTGTAACCTTGCAGATCTTTTTTTTTTTTTTATGCTCAAACAGCAACATTACACGCTAATAAGTTGAAAAATTGGAAAAGCATAATAGGACCCCTTTACAAATACATACTTAAGAGCAAATAGACACTTGATTGCATGTAAACTGCAATTAAATGAAAATGACTAGTAAAGTTCAGCTAATTGCATTTAATATAAATTTAAAGTGTTATTTTTTTGAAGATGCACTTTATTTTTAATTACAAAGCGGTAAAACTGCACTAATGTGAAATATAGTCAAGTGTCCTCTCTTTAAGTGCTCTTAAATGGCCTTTTATATCTGCAAAAACAGTTTTGTTTTAAATATACTTTTTAAGATTTGAAGTACACTAAACAGTGCACATTCAATATAATTAAATACTTTTATTTTTCACGAAGATTCACAACATAGGGAACTAGGGAGTAGAATGAGACACAGCCTCAAAATAAACAAGATCCACATTTATGGAAAGATAGACAAAGTGCAATGGTAGGAAAAAAAAAGACTGTTTGAAAATTGTTCAGAAAAGAAGAAGAGGCAATTCAGACAGAGAGATGACTCTTTTATTCAGCACATCCCACAGGAATGACAGGACCCAACAGACATCACAAGAGGATATCTAACATCACTCATCGCTAATCCTGAGGGACTAGTATCATATTCAGAGTGAATGTTACAGCTCAATAAGGGTGACTTGAACAGATAAGTGTACACTACAAAATATGTAATATTTTTATTACACAAAATGTAAAGACCTAAAATGCCGAAAAGGCTACACTATTCTGTTGTCATGCTACTGAAAGATGCAAACTTAGTAGCATGACTTTTAGTGTAGTTCCACCTCACACGCACTTGGGTCATGTGAATTGTCGAAGTCCTCACTCGTATGCTGTCGCTCTGCCAAGCCACGCGAATAATAGCACAGAGCTAATAACAGTGAGGCTGAGAGAGGAGGACGTTTAACCGGGCGGTTTGAGACGTGTTAGCTGATGTTGCGTAGTTGGGATGGCAGGCGTCGGCGTTATGGAGTTGAGGCTGATGAAGTTTGACACAGCGGCAGATTTCAGGAAAGGTTTGCCCCACGGAGGCAGCAGCAGTGTGGCTCGCCTGAGGCTCAGACCTTCCCTGCTACCCTCGTCTTCCTCTGTCACACGGGATTAAGGAAGCCTTCCTCTGCATGGGAGAGGACAGGATACAGAGATGTTAGCACAGCACACTGACTTATTGTTCAGCTATGACCTGCCTCTAGGACAGGGACCTTTCCTCCATGGTGTTCTTTTCTCTAGTCGATCTTATGTTGGAGCTTTTGTGTATTTAAAGACCAATTATATCCAACTAGAGTTTATTTTCTCTGATGCAATACTCATTCATTTCTCAGCATGAAAGCAAATGTGTCATTCATCATCAGTTATTGCACCTATAATGGAAATATATATATACAACATCAGCAGTTAATGACATTTTATATTATATAAAAAAATTAAGGTCTAAAATGCTGCACACCCATTCAAATAAATAATTTTTGAACTGATTAAGTAAACTGTTCACATATACCAACTTTTTTCACACTACACTGTTACTTTGGACATAAAATGCTCTTCATTATTTTCAACTGAATCACATTTGTGAATAATTTTTTTAAAAAGATCCACATGAACTGTCCAAACGAACTGGTCAGCAATGTATGTGACACTTTATATTGACTAAAACCATTCATTCTGTGTGTGAAACTTGTGTCTCAGAAGTGAGCGAGACTGCCTGTGATTTATGGGCTCAGTAAATCTCATCACATCCGAGTTGTTTTAGGTGCTTGGGTAGGGTTGAGTGGCATTTGAAAACATCAAACTATTAAAATGTGGCAGGCATTATTTATGCTCCTGTGCCTGGTCCAGAAAGATTGAGAGAGAGTTTTAAAGAGACAGAAAGACGTGAAAAGATACGAAGAGAAGGGCGTTTCATGGGAGAGAGTCTTATCGATTTGAATAAGCCAACCTGTGAGCTAATGGGGTGCGTCATTTTGTTTTCCCCCGTTGTGCTGACAATCCATCACCTGTCCGTCAGTTGGAGAGAAGGGCCGTGTGCCATTGTTTGGGTGATTTATAGAGAGCATCACAGACGGGGCAGTTTGTCATTCACAGGAATCCGACAATCACAGTCTACAACGCTATAGCATCCGGATCCATGCTAGAAGTAGGACGGATGGAGAGAATGTTGAGCGACAAAGGGAAATTAAGAAAGGCGGGAAATAAGTATGCATTGGGAGCTGTAGGCAGAAGATCCATGTTACTGTCTCTCCCATCATAGTCTGTCCTTTGAAAGCACTTCCTCGACTACATTTGGTTCTTCCAACATCTTCTCAATACAAATCCAGGTAGAGGAGGATGATCCGGTCAGCTGTCACCCTCCATCCATCTAGAAGCTTTATGAACTCAGTGCCTTGAGCAGAGCTGGTGAGATTGGCTCTGACTCGACCCTCCCTGGACGTCACCACTCGGCACCAGAACATCTCGTCACAGTGACAGCTTCTGTCCTGAGGCCATCTGCCTTCACAGTGGCTACCATGTTCACAAATTTTGCACATCAAGAGAAATCAAATGCATTTATACAATACTATTGTCAAATCAATTAAATTTCCATGCTACAGGCAGCACTTGTTTTTTTTTTTTCCTTAATCTTTTTACATAACGTAGCCGCAAAAGGTTTGAATGCCATAGCATTAGACAAAATATCAATGCAAGTCTCATCTGTGCCATGACTTTTAAAGGGATATTTCTCCGCTGGAAAGATGAATGTGTATTTAAATTGGGTCATTTATGTAGTAGAAATGTGAAATTATTTTAGAAGTTGGTGCCTTCTAGACTGACGAAAGCCAGAAAATGTATTTTTGGCTGATGTGGATGAAAGACAACAACTCCCAGAATGCACTTGCTTCGCTGCCCTACAAGGCCACTCCCAAGCCACGCCTACCGGTTACAGAGGGCAGTATCGGAAGAAATGATACAGCTAGGCTACTAGTCGACTCGAAACTGAAAAGATGCCGTTTTATCGTGAGATCCCCCTATGGGCGGGTTGAAGACATGCGGAACGAGCTCCTCCTACTGGCTGTAGTCTCTCGCCTCTGGACAAAAAAGCCTCTGATGACGCAAAATTACGATTTTTGCGTCATCTGAGGTTTTTTTCCAGACACACAATACAGAAATCTCTCGTCTCAGGGGGGCATGAGGGAGGGAAGCACGGTCATTCAAAAATACTACCGGGTTTCTACTGATGCAAAGCTTAATGCTAATCGGTGAAGTATCCCTTTAATTCAACAATTACTCATTAGTTGATGCACATTTTTTTAATAATTTGAAACCTAACAAACTTTTTTGTGTGTGTGTGAAATATTTAGCTTAAAGTGTTTTTGTGCTAGCTTTCTTTAAAATAAATCTTGCTTTTTTATATATATTTTGTGATATATTCCATCCATGACACCACATATTCTACAGTACATTCATTAAACAATGACAAAAATATTGGTGTAAATTATATGCACATAACAGCTTTAAACATAAAGTAATTGTGACATAAATGTGAAATGAGAAAATGTTTAAATAGGTGAGACATACAGTAGTCTATAACAAAATCTCACAACTGTGAATATTTCTTGCAAATCATACATGACACCTATGTCATAATTTATAAATAGTATTAGCTTGTGTTATTTTTTTGTATTTAAAGTTTTCCCCACTTGAACACATGCATGTGACAATTAACAACTCCAATGTCTACATGAGTTAGTAAATGAAGTGATTCTAATTCTGGCAAGATGAACCGAGGCATCAACTGTTTCTGTGTGCTGAGGGCTTCAGCAAGTATATTTAAATATCCAAACTCAGATGCAAACTCAATGCGAATGCAAATGTTCTCAGGAAGTGCAGTGAGTGATGCGTCCAATTTTTATGCATTTCTCCTCCTGTCAAGCCCCAGGTGAACCAGCGCACACACACACACATACACACACTGGCTGGCAGCGCAGAAGGGTGTAAGTGTGGGTGTCTGGAAGAGGTGCCAACAGATGCTACAGCCTCACACATTCAAATCATCCATCTTGTTTTTTTTATTTTTTTATTTTATTGCCATCTCTCTCACTTCTCCGCGAACCTCCGACACCCTCATCAGGAATCCTTCTCTGAGCTGGGAGCCTTTCACAGCATAGTAACGCACCTGTTTGCTCTTACAGTTTTATCCTGTCAGATTTACTGCTGTTTCGGATGGATCAGGTCCAAGTGAGATGCTGTGCTGCTTCACTGATCAGGAAAGTATTAATGCAGAATATAGTGCATAGATGCATATAGGACATGCCCAGGATCACCTGAACACGGTGAACATGCTTATATGATATTTCAGTCTACACACTCTGACTGATCAGTGTATCTAGCATGACAAAAAGTCTATTTCAATTAAATATAAATATAGACAACACAGCTACAGTATATGTAGTATCTGCTTTAAGCTTTTGTTGATTATTTTCTTTATGTTACGAAGGATTTTAATGCCAAGCTCGATTATAAACTGACCTTTAGTGTATAAGAGTGCAACACATCTGTACTAGGCATTCCTGTTTGAAAAATCACCGATGTCCACTAGAGGGCCAGTTGAGAGCGAGTCAGACTAAACCTTCTGAATTGAGAGAAGGGTGACCACTAAAACCGCATTTTCAAACTCACTCTGACATCCTTATCTTGCTCTACGTCAAATATGGTTTGGGTATGTGAGAACTGGGAAATTCCTTACTTTTTTACGCCTCAATTAGAGTTGTTATAAAAAAAACAAAAAAAAACTGGCAGCATAAATCTCAACTAACAGGCATTTCAGCATGAAAAAACATCTCTTGAAAACTGATGCCATTTCATTTGAAAGGCGAATTTGGCTTGATACGGTTTCCTTTTACCCCTCACTGACTTGGTATTTACTCACAGGCAGCTATTTAATTAACGGGAGGCAGCCGAGTGCTTGCCAGGCAAATGTGCCGTTCCCTTGAGACTGGGCTCCAAACCTGTCTGGAACTATTTGTCCAGAAACATGTGTTCTGTGTCAGCCTGGCGCATGCCCCGTTAAGCCATTACTGGAGCAGTTTCACAGCCAATGCCAACACCTCCAGCATTGGGGACGGTAACTGACAACAGTGTGTGATAATGGCATTTCTTCTCAGTACCAAAAGCCTCCATAATGTTTAATGTTAAAAAAGTGATGTTAGGTTGATTGCTCTGGGATGAGAGTGTGTATAACTGTTGCGGAACAGACTGAGAGATGAGAAGCGCTCGAGACAGGTGAGAATTACTCTGTGGGTTGGACGGGTCAGATTGTTTACATGCTCTTCTCGATACTCCCATGAGGCTTTGCGGCGAGACCCAGCTGAGTGTTCCATTAGCGCAGGGCCGCACTGAGACACAGGAGCGCTGATCAAAATAACACTTATTAATCAGGAGAGATCACACACGTTGTCCTTGAAAAAGGGCTTGCTCTCTTGTTCTCACTTACTCTTCCTTTCTTTTTCTTCCCTCTCCATGTGTCTAATCTGGTGCAATTTTTCATCCAGGTAATTCACCACCTGTCCTCCCTCCAATGCTCCCCGCCTCTCTCTCTCCTGCCCCTTCTACCACACACACGGACACACGCACACGCACACACACACATAGAGAGAGAGAGAGAGAGAGAGAGAGAGAGAGAGAGAGAGAGAGAGAGAGAGAGAGAGACTCAGGTGCATGTTCGACTTTTCTCTATTGCTTTGACCTCTTGCCTTCAACTTCTGTACACCATTAGAGAAACCATAACTTCATCATTACCAGTGGGGTTGAATGGACTGCCCTGATTTTGTACAGAGTTTGCCTTAGGCCAAAATCAGGGGCAAAAAGCTATAAAAGTTTAACTTCACATTAGCTGAGATGGAACAAAATAGTGTATCACTGAAATTCAGTTTAAAACCACAATGGAACCACAATGGACCCAGTTTATTTTTTATTGCAGTATCTTGTAGTGTTTGACTGAATGGGTTTCAGCTGCCTTCAACCACCTGTCTCCATTCTGATATGTAACAGCCACTTTTCTCAGTCTAATTTTCGAGAAGCAAAATGGTCAGTAAAAAGTAGGGGGAAATTCTTGCATCAGGAGTTGAAAACTGTAAAAAAAAAAAAAAAAAGTTGAGAAAACTCAAAAAACATGAGGCAACAAGCTTTAGAACTTTGAGTAGACTATACTCAGGGGGAGGGTGGAAGTTGTGTCATAAACTTGATTAAAGTTGATCTGCACTTTCATAACACATAACATTGTTCTAAAGGCAATTGCAGGAAAACAAAATTCTGGTACACAATGCCCACTTTTCACAATCCAGTAAATTCCAAGTGCATTAAATCCAGCCCCACACTTCATTTATTCCTCACAAAATACTCAAAATTTCACTCAAAAAAAAAAAAAAAAGAGAGTTGCAAATGACGTTTTACATTGACTTTAATATTCTTATTTAGTATTTTGTCATCCAACCAAACATCCAATCAACTTCCTACCTCTACTCCTTTTTCTCCCAACCTGATGATTTATACTTAGGATCTAGGGGGCCAGAGGGATCAGCAGGGAGTGTGCCAGAAGAGCTAGCGATAGCAGCTAATTAGCAGCAGCTGCTGATGGGAGCGTGGTGTGGACGCTGCCAGAGGAGGCTTGACAAAATTGTTATCAAACGCAATTAGAGGAAGACAGGCAGTTTTTTCTGAGACAAAGAACCCCAGGCTAGCTCTGAAAATAGCGTATGTGTGAATGTGTGCATACACACCTGTGAAGAGCTTAGAGTGTATGTTATCTCAGGTAGCCTATATAAACTGTTAGCATATAGAACTTGTGGGTTTTTCCATTTGTTTCGGAAATCTGGCGCGTTTTCGTCCCTTAATTTGGTGATTGTCGGCCTGTATGAAAACAGCAACCATAGCATGCTCAGATTCACACCAAAACAATCAGTGCAATAAATGAGGTGGCCTCGGCCCGGTTGAAAATGAACTCCGGAGTGGTAAGTACTTAGTGGTTAACTTGTGGTGAGAAACAATCCAAACCCACAAGCCAACAAACAAAGCTCTATATAGCAACAGCAAGAAGAACATTTTTGAGAATTAAGATATAAATCTAAAATTATGAATGTTTTTGCAGCACTGACGACAACACAAGCTATGCAAGCATTCGTTTCATACCCACATCATTTCTGCTTTTGTAGAATTGGTTGTCAGACCGCTGATGCGTATGCTGTGTGGAGAGTCATTTACTGTACATGTGCTAAATAATAACTCGCTGACTATTTCTGGACGACTAGTTGACAAATACAAAAGTTATGCAAGTCCAAGTTTTAAGCAGATATCCCCATAAACACATGGATCAGTCGTCCCTGCATTAGCAGATGGCTGAGTAGGAAGGAAGGCCTGGTGCTTAGCCAGCCGTAGACTTATGACCATCACTAAAACTCCCTAGAACTTTCCATTCTCTCTCAGTCTTACCCCGCTGTGCAGTTACAAAGGATAGTCAGACTGTAACGATGGAGAAAACTTTAAAGGTGAGAGGAGCAGGAAAGCACAGCAAGGAGTCGGCCAACTGCTCCGCATGTTTCTCACCTAAGCTCCTTAAAAAGCTAAGAAAAAAGCTGCCAAAGCACTGCTATATTGACAACCCTAACACTGATGTGAAAGACAAGGTTTAATTTCCAGAAGAGATGTAAGCAAGGGTTGCTAGCTGTTACACCAGCTAACTCCACCATTGATGGCCAGGTGTGAGTTTTGTTTATTTTTGTATGCATGCCTAGCATCTGTGCACATCACTGGAGTAGGCACACATGCGCCTGCCTTACTGCGGACAACTTGAGTGCGACCATGTGTTCATGTCTATGTGAATGTTGGTGTGTGTGTTTAAGTTTTCACAGGAGCTTGTGCATCCCAGGTGAGACGCCGGCTGCTGTTGTGGCCCTGTGAGACTGGGTGGGTGTTGCTGGGTCTGGCAGAGGCAGGAGAGTAGCAGCAGATGTGAATTGTCAAGCCTTGTGTTTGGTTCATTAGCTGCTCTTCCACTTGCACCAAACACAGCTGTCACTTGGCCCACAGAGCAGGGGTGTGTGGTTGTGTGTGTGTGTATGCGTCCTGAAAACCTATATATCAACCCACAATAATTAATTTGCATCAATGAACACACAGCCCCACTATTGAATTCCTCTAAACACACATTGTTGGCAATGTTCAATAAACTGTCTTATTACATAGTCGTGTGAACCGGTCCATATCTTGACCCACACATCTCTACAGCCCTAGCATTAAACATGGATGAGCGTTGAATTGAATGTACTATATGCATACATAAATTGTATTTGGTGTATTTATAATTGTATATTTCATATTAATATTAATGCATGAGCATGTTTTTGGTTTCACTAAGTTATGTACAATGCTTAGAACATGAAGAATCTTTGTTTTATGGATTTTTACATTTATTTCCACTAGAATCAAGACAAAAATACTGATTTGTAAAATATTGTTTGCAGTGCAATATATACGCCTCTCGTTGAATGGAGACCTTTGGCTTTCTTTTGTCTTTGAGTGTTTGAAAATGGTTTGAGAGCAGAAGAGAGAGAGAGAGAGAGAGAGAGAGAGAGAGAGAGAGAGCTAAAAACCTTTTGGGACGGCGCAAACTCACTGGTGTAAGAATGGAAGCCTGCACTCTAGTGTTGTTAATGAAATCCCTCCTGCCTAATTATGTGAAAAAGCACAATATGTTTGGGATGCGCTCAGCGCAGCTCCTGACAGGCACTAAAGAGCCATCGACAGCTAAAGAGCAACAGCATAAGCACGCAGAGAGAAAGAAAGCAAGTGGGAAAAAAGCAGTCAAAGAGAGGGAGGAAGAATAAGTTATCAGGCCATTTTACTGAAAAAAAAACAAAAACTGCTACTATACACGCGTCTTAATGAGGCCATCGCCGTAAAACACAGCTACGTACTTAAGTAGAGGTAGGTCAGTCAGAGCTAAACACTCCAAAACACGCAATCAATTCATCTACGTCTAATTACCTTCTCCTCCTAAAAGACTACTTGAACCTCTTACAAGAGGGTAGGTAAGGTAAGTTTATTTCAGATACACCGAAACCCACAGAAAGCCTATTATCATTTACCTTCTACACTGGAAAAAAGGCCTCTCCAAAAATAAGCAAAAAAAAATTAATACAAGATATTTTTGCTTGTAATAAGCAAAAAAATCTGCCAATGGAACAAGTGAAAATTCTCTTGGTAAGATTTCTTGAAATAAGACATTATATTTAAGCCTTACAAGATATGAGTGATCTTGAAATTAGCTGGGAAAACTCATTTTTAGCTATATTTTACTAGTATTTGTCATGTTTTGTGTCTCATAATAAGCTTGTCATGCTCAAAAATAGTATTTTCCCCTCAAAAGTAGCAATTTTTTTTTTTCGGTCATCCTGTTTGTTTCAAGTGTATTTAACTAATTTTTAGTTCTATAATTGTTACACTGTTCTAGATTTAAGTCACCACCAACTTGAAATAAGATTGGAAACTGGCATTTTGAGACAAAATGTCTTGAAGTTAGCATTCCTGACTCGTATTAGGCAGTGCTCTTTTGCCATAATAAGCCATAATTTACCATCCTGTCATTATCTCAAGTGTATTTACCTTATTGTAAGCTCAACAAAAATAATACTGTTCTAGATTCAAGACATTTTACCTACTAGATTCAAGACATTAACTACTGTTTACTAGACAGAAAAAGTGAAAAATAGACTTGCATTTAACCATTGTTTTTATTTAAACAGCAAAAAGTCCCAGAGGACTGCATAAAAGGGAAACAGCTTCATTTTTCTCAACATTTTGGCTCACAGTATGGAACTGCAATATGAAAACATAGTAGAACATTTTATAGATTATAAATGTAAGATCCCTTAACCCTACTCCACCTAAACATAGCCATTTTTATAGACAATATTAAAAGGATAAAAAGTAATGGACATGTGTAACGTTAGGGAAATGGCAGTTTTATTAACAATATAGCATTAAATGATAGTTTGAGCCACTAATCCTACCCCTAAACCTAACCATTTCTTAAAACTACTGTACGTAAGGTTAGGCTACAATTATAAAGAAAGACAACAGACATAACGTTACAAGTTTAATCACAATAATTTATTTAGTGAGAAAATGTCAAAACCGGTACCAAAAGTCGTTCACATGACGATGTGTCGCAGTCCTCTCTGGCAGTGCAGTATAATAGTTTTGTAACGTTATAGAGCAGAATTTAAATTCTTAATCCATGAAAATGTTAATCCGGTTTCGGTTCGCTGTTCGCTCTGTAAAGGCGCGCGCGCTTCTCTGTTTCAAATGTAGAACACAAACTTAAACACGGCATGTTGCAATCTGTGACGAAGCATGCGAGAGCCAATGAGCGTTTGATATCGCTGCCGTAAAACATGTCGTAACGCTTCAGGCGCAATTTTTGAATTTGAATTCAATCGAGCGCGGGATGCTGGGATTTGACGTTAACGGTCTCTGCTGAGAGAAATGATGAAGATCGCTGGATAAAGGGCTGAATTTGGATCTGTTTCTTGCAAACAACACATGGATTCTAAAGATTTGGATTACACCAATCTAATAAAATGGATGTCTTTTGTGAATTTATGTTGTGTTTTTTTGTGTCTCACGCGGTAAATAAACCAAATATTACAAAATGGTTAAACGATAAAAAAGGTATTTTTAAGGTTTTAAAGTGTATTCTTGTTTAACACCATGTAGGCTATTAATCCTCCTAAACGAGATTGCAGCAGAAGCACGAACAGAGCTGTTATTATTTATGAGTAACGTTAAACTATTAATAAATGTGACTGAAAATTTAATTAATAAGACAATTGAATGCAATAGAGTAAAAACATTAATGCCACGATTTTAAGTTAAATAGGAATATGTACAAATTTGTACGTCGGTAAAGCTGTTTATACGTAAATAAATTAAGTTTTTTTGCTGTCTATATGTAAATATTATACATACTCACTGTACTGCATTGTGAGTTGTGAGTTTGGCATGTTGACCTACAGTTTTCAATAAAGCAGATTTGTTGTCTCAATTCAAGTCAAGTCTATTTCTTGAAATAAGACGATTCATCTTTTACAATTAACACAGCAGCTTAAAAACCTTATGACATGTCAAAAAAGCTTGTTTCATCTGAGATATGGCTCAAAACAAGATATTTTCAAGACAGATTCACTTAACAAGATATTCAAGATGCACTGTCTAAAAACAAGCTCCTTTATCTCACTTAAATCTTGGTCTTTAGGCAATTTTGTCTTATATTAAGTGTGATGAGATATTTTGACTAGTAATTAGAAAAATATACTTGGCAAGATTTTGAGTTTTTGCAGTGTAGTGAGAAAATTCACATTCTGAAGAGGCAAATGCACTCTGCCTCCTCTATTGGTCTCGTATCTTTGTGGTGCATACACAGGGTGATCTAACCCATGAAAAATTTCCAATCAAATGTAGAGAAAAGGAGTGGTAAATTGGAGGGATAAATTGGAGAAATCAAAAACACATCCGAAGAAGAGAGAAAGGTAGATAAGAAGGAAACTACTGTACACAGCATCAATGATCAGGCGGACTTACTGATAGAGGGCTATGCAATTGAAAATATCTAGTTTACACAAAACACTTCACATTGCTCTTGCAATAATGGTTTTCACATGAAGTAGTAATCTGCAGTTCATTAAAATGTGATTAGCCCTGAGTCTGATAGGGGAGCAACGTCCACGGAAGTACGTCGGGGACACCAAAACAATAGTGTTTACCTATAATGAGACAGTCCCTGAATCCAGTGAAGAGAGAGAGATGAACAAAGAAATATTACGAGTTGTGTGACGTAGCATTCCAGAACGGGGTGAAGAAAAAGGGGGACTGGCAGTGCCAATTGTTTGCACTGGGGCTGGTGCCAGTGCCTGCTTCTGCCAATCGTTCCTCAGTGGCCCTGTGAGGAAAAGTCATTGTGCTTCTTTCTGATTATGTTTGTTTACTAGCTTGTTTTTTTGGCAATGCTGTCAACACCACAGAATGGTGTATGAAAATATTGTCATTAACATCATCCCAGGTCATCGTCATGGTGAGGAGAGCGAAGAAAGAGTGAGAAAGGAGAGGTGCAAGAAGAAAGAAAGTGGATGAATAGAAAGAAAATGTTAGTGAACAGTAGCAATTGTATCACTTTCTTTCAAATTACACACCTTGCTGAGCTGACGTGGGAGTGTGCAGTGCTGGGGGCCGGTGCTTGGCCGCGCACTCAAAGAAGGTGCCATGCTCTTTGCTGGCTGCCAGTGAATCTGTTAATTAAGCATGCTAATGGTTGTAATTGCAGCCATTCATGAACCCAGAAGCTGAAGTAAGTGCTAGGTTCATTGTTGGTGGCAGAGTTCAGGCTGACTCAAAATGAAGAGCCTTCGTGTGTTCGTTGTGAGAGGGGTGTGATGTGAGTCACCGGGGGAGCAGCAGGAAAAGAAACTGGGACGAGAGAGAGCGGGTAGCAGACTGACTAAAATTATGCTCGCTTCAGGCGCTCAGCAGCTGCTCTTAGGCTGATACCCAGCTGTGTAAAAGTGGCCTGGCCCTGCCAGAGCAGTTAGGACAGAATACTGTGGTAAATCAAGAGCTTGTGTTGTGGAGGTTACACTACCGCAACTGCCCTCAAATGCTCCCCTCTGAATAGGAGCTGATGCACATGTACATCGCTGAAAACATCATAATCAATTTTAAGCAACTTAAGAGTATAAGGGTGAGTCTTACAAAAATATGTACAGGTCACAAGTCACCGCAAAGTCAAAATGCATCTGACGGGTGACATTGGTGAAAAAGGTCAATCTGTCATTATTTAAGAATGTGTAAACTTGTGTGCTGGTGCTAGAATAGAAGCATCCATTGTAAGCACACTGTTGTTGTTTATTGTTGTTGTTTTTTTTCTAAGTTTTTTTTTTTTCTCCAACCACCAAAATTGTATTTCTTGCCATCACTTATCCACATTCAATAATAATAAAAAAAGTGTTGATAAAAAAAAAAAAAAGAATGCATGAAACTAAATTATTATTATTTTTTTAAGCAGAGGCTTTGCTATTTTGGTATATTGCATGTTTAGATATTCAGACAACAAAATATTATGGGGGCCATGAAAGTTTTGTGAAATGATCAAAAATGCTGGCAGTAGCTGACTGTAACAGTATGACCTTCTCTAAATCTGCTTTGAAATGATGTGTATTGTGAAAAGTGCTTTGCAAATAAATTTTACTTGACTATTATTTGTCTGGCAAATGTTGCTGAATAGTACAAGACAACATCGTTGGTGGTGAAGGGTGCTAAGCAAGGAGCTGTCATAGGGAGCTACTGATGTAAGCTCAATAGCTTATCCATCAAGAGCAGACCTCCTTTAGATGATCCCTGTGCTTACAAACCACTGTGTGTGGCGAGACCTGAAATCTGTTTTGTTTTTTTGTTGTTGTTGTTTTTTTTTAAGTCTACCTAGTTCCAGATGAGATTTTATCTAAGGTAAAACCAATCAATTTGATTTATTTCTCAAAAACTGCTTTGATTCGTACAGTGCACCCCTGTAATTGGTCCGGCTGTTTACCCCTGCCTTATTTTCTGTTCATCTTCACAATCTAAGCTTATCGTTTTCTGTTCTGATCATTTGCCTCGTTTGTCTTGGCTGAGGACTTGAGAGCTAATCTATAACGGGCTGTGCCCTGGATCGGATTAATGAGGTATGTGTTATGCTACTGTCTCTATGGCAGGTGCAAAGGTGTGATCTCTTGCTGAAAACATATGTCAGGCAGTGTGTGTGTGAATGCTATTGCCACAAGGGCCTAGGCATTTTCTGTCATTAAGACCTTGATCAGGTAATGCACGGCTTCGGTATCATTTAATATTTTCAAATAAAAGGCCACACTAAAGAGAACTGAATTGTTAATGTTAGCTTTCTCGTGCCAATTCCTTGTGTATATAATGGACATATTATTAAAGGATCATGGATGCAAACAATGGTGTCTAGTGTGAAGTATGTTGCCCACGACCTTCAAAGATGTCATATTGTGAGAATATTACTCAGTTAGCTTTCACTGCTAATTACACTAGTTCATTCTGCTTTAAAAAGCACTCAGGATTTCCCTCTTCTCTTACAAATACACAACCGTAGAAATCAGCAGGATAGGCAGCAGAGGCCTGGTGTGTTTTATTGTGTTGTCCCTCCTCCTGCAGTGCATAAACACCTCAGCCCTGTGAAGTAGCCAAGGGGGAATTAGCCATCGACCTCGTAAATAACTTTCTCACCTCTAGTCAATAAGTAATTTCACGTTACCCCACTATCGAACACAGTAATCACTGTGAAAAGTGACTGGAAAGGAGAAAGAGTCTCTGGTTTTGTGGTGTGGACCACTTTCAGCCGCACATGCTTTCACTGACTACACACACATATACACCACTATATTGTGAGTTACGCTGTGAAGAAAGGAGACCTAATCTTGTTGATCTGTCCTGATGGCTGAGAATCTGACAGGTGTGGGTGTTTGTGCGTGTGTGCATGTGACTGAATGTGGTGCTTTTGATAAAGATGTCAGATGTAGCTGATTATCTAACCTTTAGTAAGCTCTTCCTGAAACTTGAAGACAGAGAGAGAGAGAGAGAGAGAGAGAGAGAGAGAGAGAGAAGGAGATATGTCAAACTGCAGGAGGAAGTGAGAGATGCTTCCAAGACAACAAATGGGAAAGGTGGTGCTCCTGTGACCAGCATCCATGACAGGAGATAAGCATAGATTAATTATTAGTGCATCATAGTAAAGGCAACCCTCGGTGGTCACGCAGCTCAGGTGTCAGGTGTAATATATGATTTTTATGTTTCGTTCATATGAGCTTCATTCATCATCCCCTTTCAGATCTGTAAATGAACTCTGGATGTGTGTCTATACACACTCGCATACATACAGACTGCAGAGCGGATTTTAAATTATGGGAGTTTGGGGACATGTGTCATCTTGCAATGGTGTGCACTTGAAGCAGCCACACAGAAGAATCATGACTTTTCTAGCAGTTTTCTCTTTAAGATCAGTATCTAATATTGAGCGCAAAATTGCTTTTCTAAAGCCTTTCTGACACTAAAAAAAAAGTTGATCACGAACATATTTTTTACAGTAGGTGGACACTGTGGGGAAAGCAGTGCATTAATCTGATCTGTGGGTTGCTGTTTAGCCACAGCTCACTGAGCTTCAGAACTGTACAATAAAATGCAATAAAAGCAGGTTTGTTATGGTTTGGTTGTGTAGCTCCTTTAAAGCGGGCATAAACATAATAATGAATCTAAGGGTTTGTACACTTCCTCCTCTTAGTGATTCATGTGGCAGATCTATCCTTGAAATAATCTGTCCCCGACACAATGTCGATAGATTAGTGTGCATCTCCTAAAGCCCTCATCATTCTACATATTCTTCCTGTCTGAGCTTCTAATGCCCCTTGAGACCAGACTTACATCACCTACACCTCAGTCTCACAATATAGAGCTGAGATGAGACCAAAATGAGAGGTGTGATCGACTTTCCTGTCTTCCAATCAGCCTCTTGAGTCCTCAGACTGACTTGATGAGCAGTTCAATATTGTCACTTGGCACAACGCTGCTGTCCAGGGGTCTCAGGAATGAGGGTGAGAAAATGGGGATAGCAAATTCGTTCTATACACTTCTTCACATTTTTACCTCTACAGACAAATTCCCTTGGCCATTTTGTCCCCAACAGAGGACAGGCGGCAAAGCTATTCAGCTCCGCTTCTGGAGGGCTACTGTCCTCCATAGTTTAGTTCCAAACCTGTTCTTACACGCCTGCATGCGATTTGCAAGAAATTCTGAAGAAGAAAAAAGAGGTCCATAATACAATCTGTTAGCATTCCTATTCATCTCAATGGCTCAGCTGGTGTAGCATCCGAGCTGAAGGCATGGGAACAACCTGGACGGTTGCAAACACAGACATACACATGCCAATGGTCAATTTACTGTCTACAGCTGTATGCTCCATTCTTTGGATTATGAGAGAAACCAGAGGAAACTCACACCAAAACAGGGATATCATGCAAACTCCACACAGCCGTGACTCAAACCGGGGACTTTCCTAATGTGATGCGACAGTGCTACACCCATGCCACCTTCAGTGGTTCTCAACCCTGGACCTGGCGCTTGGTCTCAAGCTCTTAGGAACAGTAAATCTACAATAACAGCAATCTTTTATCCCACTTGGTGTCTTTATTTCTCGTTCTTCTGTCTCTCAGTAATGATGAAGAAGCAATATTGATGAAAAGCGATAACGATCCACTCTGGGACTACACAAACACGCCTGCACATCCGATGCTATCAACAGCTCTCTCACATGCGCACCTCACCATTAATGCTAACGCTCACGCCTACGTTAGTGAATACACTCTAACGCAAACATATGTACAGGCACACTGTGTCCAGAGACATAATAAATTGCATTCAGCTGCTCGCTACAGAACGGCGCTAAGGGGGTATTTTTTTAAGCAACGAGGAATAGAGATAGCGATAGAGGAAGTGAAAGAAAGTGTGAGTGAGAAAGAGAACACACAAAGGCAGACTGCTTGAAAGCCCATTAGAGAAGGAAAAACACAAAAGGCTAGGAATAGCAGACAGGTTCCATTTTAGCCCGCTGCTCCTTGCGGCCTGCTCATTAAGGGCCCTGCGGGCAAAGGGTTTCGCAGACAAGCATCAGACAAGGTGAAAAGAACCGGGCCTTAGCTACACAGCGGTAGGCCCTTCAAAAGTGAAGGGAGAAGCCATTAGTCTTCCCACAACCCTGGCTGTGAAGTGAGCCTAACTGAAGCTGAAAGGCCCGTCACACTTTTAGACCTGAGCAACAAGCACAGGTGGTCACAACAAGCCGTCGGCTTTTGATAGGTCAGAGACAGAGGCCTGTCATAGCGCATGGGTGTTGTGTCCTTAAAACGAGGGACTGTCCAATCTGTTGCTATTTGCTTGCGTGCACATTCCCCTCCCTCTCTCTCTCTCTCTCTCTCTCTCTCTCTCTCTCTCTCTCTCTCTCTCTCTCTCTCTCTCTCTCTCTCTCTCTCTCTCTCTCTCTCTCTCTCTCTCTCTCTCTCTCTCTCTCTCTCTCTCTCTCTCTCTCTCTCTCTCTCTCTCTCTCTCTCAGCCTTGTGGTGGCTCGTTTGTCAAGAAAGCGTGCTTGCAGATGAAACCTGGCAGCCTTTCATTTTGATAGATGTGTGAACACAGGACAGTTGAATGTGTATCTGTGTGTCTGTTGGCAAGCACTCTGCTTCCGTAGAGTGTTACCATGATAAACACTGTGGTAAAATCATTGACCTCTTGTAGCTTTGCATGTATTCTATGAAAGCAGCAAGCCTTCTGACACAAACGCACAGAAATGGAAAAGACAGAAGCAGTATGGTACATCAATGTTCAATAAATAGTTTAACTGTAGGCTGTTTACGGCTGCCAAGCTATGTAGCAACTTAGCGCATTCATATAAAATGTATAGTCACGGGTGTGCATTTATCATTTATAGCTGCTGTAATTATTGTTTCTGTTGTTTAGTATTTTTGCCAGAGTCTCTTATTGTTCAATTTGCACAATATAATTGTTTGTTAATGGCAATTAAATGAGCAAGAGGCAGAGTTTGAAAAAAAAAACAAAGAAAGAAAAAAAAGAAAGGTGATGGCATGCACTTTGAAGCCAGCACAACTGTAACAAGGGCCATAGCCTGAGGATTCAGGGCTCCCTGAAAAATATTGATGTGGGCCCCCACCACCCTCCTCCACCAATATCATATACTGTACAAAAGATGAGCATGGAGGCCCACATATAACAGCAGATGGTGATGTTGTTGTAAAACGTAAAATGTCATTTAACTTTATTTTAAAAGTTAAATGTTTATATAAAAATTACAACTAATAAAAACTAACAAAAAGCAAGAAATTGTTAAATAATAATAAAACCATTTTTTCCCCCCAGCTTTGTTATAATTCATAAATCAAAAAGTAAACATTTTAAAAATAAAATCATGCATTGTCTTATTTTTTTTATAAATATAATATGGAACTGGTAATATTATTAAATAAAGCTAATAAATGTATTCATCCAAGTGCAGTGTGTTGTATTCGTGTTTTCTTGATGTAATAAATACATGCAATGCGTCGTGACTAGTGTCAACTCTATTTACAATACTGTAAAAAAAAAACAGGAATTTTGACCACATAATCATTCGGTCGACTGTGGCGCGCACCAATAATGAAGAGTGACAGAACCCGGCAGGCTGTAGATGGTAGTTTTCTTATTCCCTGCGAAATAACAATACAACCTGTCTTTAAGAACTTATTGATCGACTGGGATACATCAACTCTCCTGGCCTCCCTCTCCTTCTTTTCATGGCGTTTCTGATACCCTGATTTATGTTTTCTTTTCCCCGACATTTTGTCAGTCAGTCAGTCTCCTGCTCTTCCTCCAAGTTCATCGTTAACTTCAGGCACTGCCGCCTCAACTCTGATTGGCTCTGTTCAAGAGTTAGGGTGGGACTTACAATTTTATTGGGTCCATCTGATGTTTGTCACTGACTGAATAATTAATAAATACTTTAGATCGGACTAAACCATTTTTAGGGAGGTAAGAGAAGCAGATATTTGAAAAAAAAAAAAAATTGCATGTTTTTGTGGTTTTCATTTAAATCTCAGGCATACAACTAATATAAATATTAGATTTATTCATTTTGTGGGGCCCTCTGGGCAGCGGTGGCCCCTATAATTGTCACCACCTTTCACTCCACTAGCGACGGCCCTGCTTGCAGTGACTGCATCAGGAAGTCTGTGTGACAGATGTTGCAGTCCCCAAATACCTTTGGCTCATTAGTGCATCACAAACAGAAAGCATGCAAAAGATAACCAGCTTCTTATCACTGCGCACAACACTGACCTTTTCATGGCAGGAGCTTGAGTGCATATGTGTTGCAAAAAATATATATATAAAAAAAAAAAGATACAGTACAAAGAGAGAGAGAGAGAGAGAGAGAGAGAGAGAGAGAGAGAGAGAGAGAAAGATTTCTTTACATTTTCTGAAGCTAACGTGTGTTTGTTCATGCATATCACTCCACCATGAAAACTAGGGAAGATGGGTAGATACCAGGGTGCTGCGTGGTTCCTGAGATATTTCGACTGCTTTATGTGCAATATCGTGTGGTTGCTAAGGTGTTCACTGGCTTGCAATTATTTGATTATATAGTCCCTAGCTTTGGTCATGCCCCTAATTCTATGTCATTATACTGTATATAATAATGCCCACCAGACTTATTAAATAGTTGTGCTCAGAAAAGAAACAGCACGTCTCCTTAACAAGTGTAGGTTTGAGGTATCATTAATATATGTAGCACAAAGGGTACAGCACAAGTAATGCTAAGTTTAGTACTTATGGTTAATGATTTCTCCTGATGAACACCTTAACCCCAAGATCCAGTCAATATGCTAAATGTAGGTGCATACAATGCTTTTTTTTGTGTTTTTTTTGTTGAAATGCTACACTGAATAAATGTGCATGAGGAAACATTGTGAATGTGAGACACTGTCGGCAAACCTCCACTGAACATTGCTGTTAAACTGAAAGCTCCCAAGGGTATCCGGATAATAGTTTCTGAGGTAAAAAAAAAAAAGAAAAAAAAAAAAAAACCTTTTTTGCAGAAAGGTTTCTACAAAGATAAAAACTAGGTGGGGAACATAACAGCCCTAGACTAATTTACCATACACACACGGAAACTCTGTTAACCACCATCGACTAATTAATGCTTGGTGGGAAGAACGACTGCATGCAGGTACTGGAGTGACTACGGTGACCGGGAGGGGACATGTTCGGTTCACTTAGTTTTGTCGTGGCCACAACATATAAACTCGTGGGAATGTGATATTAAGTCGTGGGAACGTCATAATATCTCGTGGGCACGAGATCGTATGTTGAGGGAACGACATCCGTTTCTCGTGGATCCGAGTTTTATAACATGTGGGAACTGAATCTTCACACGCGACCCGTCCTTTTACCCCGGGCATAATTTACTTTATTATTTGTTAATTTAAGTTTCTCATAATTAGTTTTTGTTTATTGCCTTAAACGGGACTTTATTCGTGACCCGAGTATTTAATTCAAGCCAGCAAATCTCCGACTAAAAAGCCCATTCAACTTAAGAATGTGCTTCAGGTGTCTTTCACTTATAACGTACCCATGTCTTAATGCCAGAGAGCGCACTATATATTTATATGACATTCCTAATTCAAAGTAAAATGTTATTTCATCAGTCATCTCCATCTCCGACTGCTGTATGGCTATGGTTACAGTATTGACCGGTGTGGTTCCCTCAACATAACTACGAGAACTACATAACTACGTGGCCACGAGAAACATGTCGTTCTCTCAAAATAGGTTTCAGAACCTGACGATGCATGTGTATGTGCATGCATAACTTGAGGCTTATTTTTGCCCATTATTTTACCTGCACATGAAATTAATCAAATAGACACAAAACAAAGAAAATACAACCATGAGCAAAGCATGTTTTATGTTTCTATTCAGCTGAAATTTCCAATTAGTGGACTGAAAACAGGTGTAGCGCGTTCCATTAGTGCAGCACTGTCCGCAGCCTTCATAGAATATTCACAGCCGCATCCCCATCCATCTCTTTTGTCATCAAGTCTGTATTTTTTGTGTCTTTCTTTTGCTTTTCTTGTTTATATAAGTTTTATTGACTGAATGGAGCTGAGTGACACAAGGAGCAAAATGTGCCTTCAACAACAGGGAAAGATTCCTCATCATACAGATCAGCACTGAGTCACCAATCATTGTTTTTTAGATGCCGTTTCTGACAGGATTCTGTGCTTACCTGCGGGCACGCTGAGCTGAAATGTAAATGTTCTGCACTATTCTGAACACTGCAAGCCATGGACTTATTGGTAGTGAAACCTATGACTAAGACAAACCAATGTAATATATATATATATATATATATATATATATATATATATATATATATATATATATATATATATATATATATATATATATATGCAAGTTTGTGAAAGAACAGAAACTAAACTTAAACTACAATTTAAAAATGCATTACAGTATGAACAAACTTGCAGTAAATTTTGCTTTACCTCATATATTTTTAATAAATGCTTGATGGTATGTTTTAATTAATATCCGAAGTATGATTTATGGCTGTTATTGTACAGAAAAAAATGCAGGTAAATCTAAAAACATAAAGTAATTACATCAAATACAAGTCTCAGTAAAATGTTGAAATGGCCACACAAATTAAATTACAGTCTGGCTGAGCTGAACCAAACAGCCTTAAATTAAAATTGAATGCTATAAACTTTGCGAACTTTGGTGACAAAATAATCATTTATGCACCATTACAACTAACTGATGCATAAGCTGATATTAAAAATCAAAATACAAAAGAAAAACAAAACTAGTTCCTGAAGTAACTCCACCTCCACAGCAGCCCTGAGGGGTTAATATCTGCCGGTGTGATGATGACTGCCTACATTTCCACTTGTGAAGCGAGCATATAAAGACAAATTGTGGCAGGAAATAAACAAACCCCAACTGGCTGTTGAGGAAGGATCGTTCTGATTACATCTGTAAGTGCATGAAGGGTTTTAAAAGTATAGACCGTAGCTCGCCCGCCCTCTCTCTTTACCCACTTATCCATCAAAATGACAAACGCTAGATTAGTACACAGCATAATGACAAATCAGACTGAAAAAAAAAAAAAAAAAAAAACGAGTTTCAAGAGCTTGGCCACATTTCCCTCATGACATAGCTTTGTTTCTGTTCTAGGGCCAAGGGGCATTTTATAAATATAGTTGATGAGAGCCATTAACTGGGGCCCACAGGACTTCAGTGGCCCCGGACTGATCGCTTTCAACACACAGAGGGATTTTCTGATAAGAGTGATGTTGTGTGAAGAGCAGATTGCTTAAGTATCCATGTTTTATGGAGTGGTGCTGCCCTAGTTGTTCCTATGGTAATTGAAAATGGTATCAGGAAACCCATTCTTTGTGAGTCACTTTCATTTATCCAGAGGGGAAGAAAAGGGTCTGTGCAGCGCAACTACACTTGTATATATTGAGGTCATGACACTGGAATGGAACCTGCAAGAGAAATGCCCAAACAGAGTAAATCATAAAGCCTTCAGAATGTTCTCCACAACACCTCAGGACATTATGGAACTGGGACAATCGAAGATCGACTCAATCAATAAACGCTGATCTGTGACTGGGATAAATCAGTATGCTTGAAATTAGGTTGCTGTACCAAGAACCAATTGGTTCTGCCACTATTAGTTGATGCATGTATGTTTACACAACAATGATGTACTAAAAACGGAAAAGTTTTACCTTTGCTTTTTTCGTGCACAGACGACAATGTTGTCAAAACAATCCCTGTTCACAAGAAAAAAACGACTAAAATCACTGTATTCTGCTGCCAGACCAGTAGATGGCGATGTCACTTTACATTACACTCCTATAGACTTAACAAGTAATATGCATGCATATGGCCATAGATATCATATAATAAAGGCTAGATGTTTCGTGCGCGCTGCTGGTCAATGGAGGTCGACGTCCGCACGTGGCGGCCATCTTGCCACAGACAGCTCGCTCACTCGTAACATTGTGTTTTAATGGTGCATGTACTTTTAAATAACCATAACTTGCTCAATTTTCTACCGATTTTCAAACGGTTTGGTTTGTTATAAACATCAGAGATGTAGTTATGACACTGCATACATATGAATAATTATAACATACATGTTCAAGCATTCGGAATTATAGCCACGTTAATAACGTTTGTAAGAAACCAAACCGTTTGTAAATCCGTCAAGATTTCAGCGAGATAAGAGTATTTGTGTTCGTGCTGATCACTCACCTTACATCAGAGCCTGCCTGTGACAAGATGGCCGAACGGTGATGCCGGAAGAGACTCCGCCGTAAGACATCTAGCATTTATTATATGATATCTATGCATATGACGACACCATTCACGTTTTTGTTGTTTACACGGAGACCACAACAATATCGTTTTCAGTATCGCACCCCAAAACGCCATTGTCGTGTAAATGAACGGACAAAACACATAGTTTTCTGTTTTTAGTTGAAAATGGCGTCATTTAAACGACCCTTAGTCTGTCAACTAGTCACTTATTATATCTGGTGAAAACAGGAGAGAAATTTATTTGTAAGAAACTGTATTTGTGT
The DNA here is from genome assembly GCF_963993115.1 of Abramis brama. NCBI lineage: Eukaryota > Metazoa > Chordata > Actinopteri > Cypriniformes > Leuciscidae > Abramis > Abramis brama. The sequence continues at coordinate 4,045,762 of NC_139971.1, forward strand.
GCAAAAATAATTAGAATTGTGAAAAAGCACAAAACACGTTATTAATGAACCACGGTGGAGTTTAAATGGAGCATTCACATTCAAGTAAAAATTCATACAAACTACCCTGAAAACAACCAAGTATAATCAAATGGCTGACTGAAACTATAAGCGACTTTTTTTGCACCATTTATGACACTGAAAGCAGCATGAATCTGTTGGTGGAGACACACAAGCTTTTGTATCTCAGTTGCATGGACATTCTTTCTTTGAACAGCAAAGCCCACTAATGCTGCACAGCACTGACTAGTCGACTAGAAAAAATATAGTGTCACAGCCTATCAAATCCTGGGTCTAATATGTTCTTTGGTCATATTAGCACAAGCTGCATCTTAATAAAATTTCAGAGAGGCATAAAGCGTCACTTCGAGTCATTGAGCATGTCACACCTGCTCGAGAGATGGGATGAAACACTGCTTTTGAATTGTGTTTTTGCCTCATCTAAAATAGAGAGTACATAAGAAGGAGACAGAGAGGACTACATTTGTCCCAGAGATGAAGGGTCCTTGAGTGTACCTGAAAGCACTAAAGAAGGCATGTGAGAAAAAAAAAAAAAAAAAAACCCCAATAATATTCTTCAAAGATGTTGGATTTTCTTTAGTAAGTGAAAAATACATGAACAGAGGCCAGTGAATCAAGACTTTGTACCACATACATATGAGGCAGACTGTCTGAGCAGCACTGCCTAAATAAAGGTTATTTCATGTCTGCTCATTTTGTCTGTTTCAAAATAGATGAGGAATGTTTGTGCGTGCATCCATGTTGTGATGTCGTACGGAAGAACGTGCTCCTGCTTTCTCCTTCAGCAACGGCAGCTTGTGAGAATAGCAGACGGTAGCGTGTGTCTTGTGCTCGCGGTTGTAGCATTATTACCCAGGGTGCCACAGCACAAGGATTAGTCAGGGAGGGGCGTCACTTTAAAGCTCCGCTAATGAGTTGAATCTTCTTAATGTGTTCTCCCCCTTAATTCCAGTCTGGATAAGTGAGGCTTTTACTCAGCTGTGCTCACACATTAGCGTAGCGTCTCGGTTTGACTTCTGTCTAAAAAAATGTTCCTTCTCTAATTATGAAGCTTTTGACTCCAGGAATAAAGCTTACCTTGAAAGGTGCTGTTGGAAAATTTAGTTGTTTTGCTAAAGGGGTCTAGGTTTGGCTGGTTATCATGGCCTAGTTAGCCCCTGCTGTTATATGTTGCATCTACACCATCTGGAAACTAAAATAATGTTTATCCATCGAGTGCAGGAGGGATGCTTTAATTTTGCCGGCCAAATCCCAGAAGCGAGTTAGCATTTCTGCACTTCCGGTTCCATCGGTTTGAGGTCAGTGGGTAATTTGAATGGGTTTTTGGTTAAATACTTGAAATAAAATCTGTGGTGAAGACACTTTCACATTTTATTCTACAACATAAAATGCACTTTTTCTTGCATTGAAAGATGTGGCTGCCAAGTCACTTATTTTCTGCAATAATCAAAAAGCCAATAGATAAAATCCCATTGGGTTTTTGTCAAGAGAACCAAAAATATGCCATCACTGCAGCGCTCTATTGACAAACAGTTGCCTAGTACGCTTTGTTTTGGAAGCAACATACAAATAATACATATTGACCAAATTTTTAAGTGCCCTTAAAAGCATGAAACTGACTTACATTTCTCTTTGTCTGTTACCTTTGGCATCACAGATCAGGATAGCGGCTCGTGTTTCTTACTGAATCATTTCTGATTGGATGAAAGGTGCAGGATACTCCCCTGGCTCTAATTGCTGTTTTTGAGTTGTGGGTTGTCACAATCAGGAATAGTTACTCAGGACACCTATTTCAGTGATATCTGTCAGATATTAGGGAATTGTATGCATGCTATTAAAAAAGTCCTTACAGCACACTTGAGAACTAACCTGAGAACAACGTGCACTAAATTACAGCACGGCTCTAACAAAGTTCTTTGGTGTTCTGGATATGCCCGTCTGGGTTTGCTGAGTGCGTCTCATTGGTCACATGAAGCTGAAACTCTGCACTCCTGCTATTTCTTTTAAGTGTCGTGTATCATTAACGTGAGCAGTCTCAAAAGCAGCGTATTTTTCTATCTATTAGAGAAGAAGAGCTGGCACAGCTGCAGAGGTGCTGACTCCTTCTAACTCTCATCCAATGTAGCCTTCAGAGATATCAAACGCAGCCGGCACACACGCGCCAGCACAGACAGAAAGCATATGTGCATAGTGCCCCCTGCCTCTCTATCTCTGCCTGGCGAATGCTCTGGGCAGCAGGCAGAGGGAGGACGTAAGACTGTCAATTAGGGTTAAAAGGCGCAGTGCAGGAGGGTAGGAGCAATGGAGCATGGGTCCAGTCCAGCCGCAGCACCTGATGCCTAATAATGGAAATCGACGTGGCTGCTTTTTCATGCCGCTACTCTGGGCGAGATTCCAGCGCAGCAGAGGAAAGCCAGAGGGAGGATGTCTACAGCTGTAGGCTTTATCTCCCCTTGAAGCTTCTTTCAATAAAAAACAATGAAATTCACCAAATTATTACTGCTATTATCATTTTAATAATATAGGACTGTTCACACCACTTGACACAAAAATCCGAGGGGAATTGCAGTCATATTAGGAAGACAATAACACAAAATATGACTGACATTATTTACAAACCTTTAAAGACAACATGGAATTAGCGTGGACCCTATTTGCTTACTTAATGTCACTGGATTCATAAAACAAATTCATTTTATTCTTAGAAAATACTCATTTTCATAATCTTTCACCAAAAATAAAAAAGGCCATGTGGTATATATTAGTACAAGCATCTTTTGGGGCACTTTGCATAAAGTCCTAAGACTAGTCTTACAAGTTAGTCATCACATTTTTTTCACAAAGTCAGTTACATAAAAACTGGTCTAATTTGATAATAAATAGTAAGACTGATCGCCCTTTGACTAACCGCTAGTTGGTCGCACTAGTGCTTAAGACACAGTCTTAACATAATGACCATGTTTTTGCAACTGGCCCCAGGACAGAGGTGGGTAATGTGCTGCATTACTCTAATGTTGAGTCTCAGTCTCGGCAGTTGGAGAGCTGTGTTTGACGGGCAAACACACTCTCCTTATTGTACTCAGCACTTCTCACCTTAGCAAATAGAGATAGAAAGGTAGAGCAGGGAACATGTGCCAATTTTAACAGGCTTATTTGTCCATTCGTGACTTGGGTCTGTGTTTATTGAGATAGGTGGACATCCAAGCCTCTTAGTCAAACAGATAATATCGCTTCTCTCCACATAAACCTGGTCAGAGACATTTAGAGAGACAGACTAAGAATTTGGGCACCATGTCATTCGGTTGCTGTCATGCTATTTCTATATTTCTGCCTTTGACGTCACTGGTGAGGACACAGACAGTCTGTGCTTAAGGGTTTGAGACTGTGTTCGTTCTGTACTGGAATGATGTCATTTCTCTGCGGCTTTGGAGTTATTAGTCACATTTACAGCCCAGCTGATCAAACAGTCTTCATGTGCAAAATAGATTGGATACTGATGGATGGATGGATGGATCTGACACAGCGTCGCTCTATACCTAATACAGGACACTCAAAAACACACATTAAATGGATGACAATAGCAACAAAAGCAAACATAAACATCTAAGCTTCCATTAATTTTACTGTGCATTTTAAAAGGTAGCAGGTACCACGGTAGCTATATTAATTCATATATGATAATTAAGTCACACATAATCATATTCCTCTCTGCAAAGAGCAAAGGTTTCCCCTAGCTCCAATAAACAGCTATGAGAATATTATGTAATAAATGTGCGCATTAATTCTATGATAATCAGGCGCCCATTTTCCCAAGGTTATATCCATGCCCTGTCTTTTTAGCTGCTGCAATTCTAATTGCTGCGGCTGCGGCGCACACGTTGGGCTCGGGGGACCGGTAGCTGATCCGGTAATGGGGACAGACGACTGTGTTCTCTGTGTGTCCGATGGCGCAATGAGAGATTCCGAAACGCTTCTTCACACCTCCATAATTCATCCCCTGCAGTGCCTATATATTTGTTTGTGTACGGCGTGGACAATCAGCAGGTCCAGACAGAATCCATGGACTCTTTCCAGATTTTCCGCACTGATTTTGGAGGAAAATCTGTGAGATTCTGCCGAATGGATTTAAACATGAAGTCTATGTAATTTGGCCTCTAATGCAGATTCATTTTCCTCGCATCGGGTTGAACAGGAGGAAACGGGAATACAGGAAATACTGTCAAATGGAGCCTGACTGCCAAATGCACAGCAGTCTGTTAAACTCACATCCCTCAACTGATCTGACAATCAGCACGGTGGATTCAGAGCATTAACGATAAATAACAAGCCATAGAGCAATTAAAGAACAATGGCATTTAAAGTAATGACATGCTCTTGCTCTAATTAAACACATAGTTAATTAACATTATGTCATTATCCATGGAACATTTGCATAAGTTTCAGAGGTTTAGCTGTGTGTGATGTTGTTTCGTGCAGCCTATCTCTATTTGATCTAATCTTTTTTTTTTTACTGTATGTATGTGTGCCAATATAGTAGTATGTATACAGTATGTATATACTTGGTTATCATTCATTAATTTTATTAAATATTCAATATTTAATGTGGAACACCTCAATTAATATTTGTACATGCCATTTAGGGTCATATTAATCTATTAAAGTACACAAATGCAATAAAATAAAATAAAATATTTGTCTTTCCAATTGGTTGTGCAGCCAATGCTGGAAAATAGCACCAAAGGTACACCACTGTACTAAAGTGTGTATCTTTGTACCTAAAGTGTAGATGCAGTACCTAAATTGTACAAATTAAAAGTTGCTCTTGTAAATGTACTATTGCAGACAGTGTAGAATGAGAAAGGACTGAAGACAAGGAATAGTGTAACGCAGAAAGGAAGGTAATTAAAGCAGCGGTTCATCCATGATTGGTTTCGGATGTGTAATGCGTTAATGGGAATACCCCAGTGTGTGTTTGTGAGTGTAACTGGCTGACTGGATGATGGTAATGCAACAGGGCAGAGTTGGCACTCCTCTGTCCAAACACATCCATCACATCCCATCATCCTGACACCACAACCTGCCAGCATCCTTTTCCTGTTCTTCGAAGAAGGCCGCACACACACACACAAACACATATATTCTGTTGCTTACAATTCAAGAGCTCATAAATATCTACCATTGTAAAAGCAATTTACCTTCTGTGTAGTATATTTGTTTTGTATGATCAATATTACCTGATCAATTTTTCCTTGAATAAAAATGATTCCTGCACAAACAACTTGGCCAAAATCACAAGATGCATCGAACATGAATCCATTGCAGCCTGAAGCCCCAATAAAGAAAACCCGAAAGAGTTTACTCATGCTTTAGTTTGTTCTTGTTGATATGGTTGAAATCAAATAGCCAGTTCACTAATGTCATTCGCATCTCTGAACACAATTTCTTAGATGAATTCAACCGTGAGTATGCTCTGTAAACAACCATGGGAAAAACATCACAGATATGAAGAAAAAGAAACAAGGGGTTCAAGTAGAAACCAATGTGTTTGCGCTTTCCCAACCCTTTTGGACTTGATATATGTAGATATGAGCCCAGGGCTCCATTTGTGTTGCTCTAGCATTCTGTTTACACATGCAATCCTTGCGGAGACAAACTTTGTGTTTGGACATCAAAGATTTAAGCATAACTTTGTGTTGGGGCTTGTATTTTCCCAGTGAACAGTAATCTTAGTGAAGAAAGACATCTTTATAATTCATAATATTTTACTCACTGTATTTAGTCTCCAATGCATTGTAGTCTGTGTTAAACTGAATAATTTGATTAGACTTACCCTCTCAGTTCTCACAGCCTCCCAGAAATACACATCTGACCGTCTGCCTAAAGACTGCTTTATGGGATTATGATAGATAATAAGACATATGCACTACTAGAGAAATGAGAAGAACTCTATGATAAACAACGGTCGCCATCTCGTACTGCACGTAGATGCAAAATCACAACATGCAATGATTTTGTTTGTGCTGAGTCTTGGTATAACATTTTATAAGACTCCAAATCATATTGTTTCATTTTTGTGTGGAATCACAGTGTACTAAAGGACAAACAATACATTGTATTGCTGTGTTATGTTCGTTTAGACCACTTTAATAATAAGTGGCTATAAAGGAAAGTCTATGTAATGAAAAAAAAAAAAAAAAAAAAAAAAAAGCCTGAAAAGAAAAACAAAAGCAAACTGTTTTGTGTGTGTACGTGTGTCTGCACACACACACACAAATAAACGAACCTGAGGGGAGAACCTACATATGAGAGAAACACAACAATAGATCAATAGTGACTCATGCTAAGGGGTAAATGTTGCCGTCCCGTGGGAGACAGGCCTAGCATACTGGGCAGGGGTGGACTAACTGTTCAACAGTTCCTCTACACAGCGGGAGCGCGGAAACAGCATTTTCCAGAGCATTGTTTCGGGTTTGCGCCAACTCGTCAGTGGGGAGTTTTTAATTGTAGAGATAAACATCCGAATAGCTTTAGCTTTAAACTTTTAATGGCACCAACCCTGGTGCTTCTCGTTTCTGTAAAAACAAAGCACACAAAGGATTTTTTTTAATTTTTTTTTACCTCAGGCTTAATTTACCTCAAAGTCTAAGAAAGGAAGGGAAATAAGGTTGTAGCTATGCATAAATACATGAACTTATGTATGAGGGTCTTCGCTTTCTCTGCTTTCTGTAGGTCAGAATCTGTATTCATAAATATAGAGTTAGAGAAAGAGAACTTCAGCGGAGGACTCATCTTCTTTCATTAAGAGCGTGGTGACCCTCTCTCAGGGGAACCTCTGCTAACAGCAAATGCAGCTTTAGCGTTGACAAGTTGAGGGTTGATTGACAGAGTGTAGAGAACAATTACCCGTTGAGGAATGACAATTATGGCGGCAGGATGGAGGCAGTAAACGCAATGTTATTGGTTTGTTTGTCTCTTTTTCTTCCCAAATCTCAATCACCTGAGCTTCAGCTTTAATCCTTGTCAAGAACAGGCCCGACAGTTCTTCCCTTTGTTGGCTTCTGAGGGAGGCGGAGTTTATTTGCCCTGTGATTACACGGTATTCAAGGCAGTCTGTGACAGTCTGAAACACCTGTGACAGTTCTTTGGATTATATTGTGGGGATAGGAATTGCAAGGCATTTAATGATTTTGGTTTCCGCTTCCACTTAATGATCCAATACTAAAAAGGCTACTTTAACAATTCATTTTGTATATTTGAAAAATACATATTTGGATATAAGAAGTGCAATTACTATAGCACTTTGTCAGTCTATAGTCAAATGATGAGATCATTTTAAATTTCAGCAAAACAGAAACCAGAAAAAAAGTGAATACAATGTTTGCAAAAGATGTTTACATAGATCTTAAAATGACTTTACTTCTTAGTAAAATGGTTTAAAAAACAAAAAACAAAAAAAACATGGTGTAATGCATGCTATAATACCATTGATTACAACAGTGTGCATGTTTAACCACGGTAACACTAATTCTCCGAAGTACATAACACATTAACAGTTAATTTCAAATTGAACATGATCAAATTAAGGCAGCGGCTATTTGCACTGTGTAAATAGCATTTAATAGAATAAATACTTAAATAGTGGCAGATAGGCCTACTATTTGCACCTCAGTGTTGTTGTACATTGAACGGTATGTAATAATAACATATAGTGTAAATGATTATATTCATTCAAATTAATAAATGGAAGCCGCCTTATTGGGACAATAAAGCCCTCCTTAAACCTACACCTACCCCTTATCCTAACCGAATAACACTGTACTATTAAACACACGTTAGACACTTTATTTCCACTTTTCAAATATTTCCTTTCCGATCTGATATGCGATGTGAAAAGGGGATAGAGCGTGTTCGGGAAAAGGTGGATTCAAATGAAAAAATGAATGCGCCTCACCCCAGACGTCAGTGGGCGGAGTTAGTGTAAATAGACACTCAAAATATGACTTGCAGATTTCAGAAAGAGCTCTGACTGATTCACGATCGTTTTAGATTTGTTAAAAATAACTAAATCATACAAGTGTTGTTTTTATTTTTTTTATCTGGGAGCTGTCAATTTTTGATTCACTAAAAATAACCGCATCATAAGAGTCATTTGTTCTGGGATCGGTCTAATAATCACACTGTAGATTTAACGGTGACCGAGAATTAGTAGTGCAACTGTAAGCGTATTTTAGTGTCCTGTTCAAATACAGTTCTGAATAAGAAATATTTTCAGTTCACAAGCCTGCTTACTAGATATGCTAATGTCTTCGATATTTCTTGTTTTAGGAAGGATTTTGATGGTTATTATATGCCAGGCCATCCTGGTGTGTCCAATTGTTGCGTGTGGCCTCTCGAAACAGCTGGACAGCAATGTGGCCGCACTCCAAGAGCATAAGATGGCACCAGCAGATGGCCAATTAGACCTCATAATGCCTAATTGTAAATGATGAGACAGGTGTCAAATTAGGCATACCTGCAAATTATTGGGTGTGCTCGGTAAGCACTTTTTGAAAGAGCTCTCAACAGGGAAAGGCTCGGGCAGTCTTTTCTCTGTCTCTCAGCGAGACTGTAATGTTAATTTTCTCTGAGCTCGAGCGGTTCTGGAGAGGATGGATGGTGTCCGTTCGAGGTTGTGATAACATTCATGACTCACCCAAGGTCTGCGAGGCGCCATGAAGGACACAAGACGTCTCGTCTTCATCACACTCACCTCGTGTCTGTCAGGCTCAGACGCCGGGGTCACTTTCACTTAGTCAGGGACGTTTCGGGCGGTTGTCCTTCCATCTCTACATGTCCCTGTGACACTTTGTCTGAGATACAATTAGACTGGCCTGTACTTCAAGAGTCATCATGTCCTCTCCGATTAATTACAGCAAATCCCTTATCCTCAAAGGGTACACAGCCGTCTTGTGACTCCAGACATAGGTACAAACATGGACGGGACGCACAGTCTGTCATTAAGTTACAGCTGCCCCGTCTACCCTTGTCCATCTGACGTCTCCAAGCTCCCCATTCTCTTCCAGAGATGGCCAAATTAAGAACAATGGGCTGGTAAATGTCCTGTTCCAGCCGTCTTTTACAATCTGTGACAATGAATATTAAGAATCCACCAGGCACCACGACAACAAGAGTGCACGGCTATATTGTTTTACAATGGCAGCACGCTAACCTCAGTAACCCCATTACTGGCTGTCGGTTGTAAAACAGGCGATTGGATGCATTACGGTTCCACTGCTTCTCCCCGCTACCAATTAGGGCTTTTTGACCCACCGGTTGAGCAATCTGTCACAGTTGTGCCGCTTTTCGACTTCAGCCTCCATGAAATATCAGAGAGAGCGACAGGCCCACCCACCACAGTCAGCTAAAAGAAGCTGGAGAGCTTTACAAATGCGTATTACTCACACAAAGTGGCAAAGGGTGGGAACATAAAAGCTGAACTTTGCAGGAGACTTCTTGGTCTTTTTGGATGGGTGTTAAGCGTCGCCTGCCTACGCAATGTAAACACTGTCTGACTGCTGTGTTATTTTATGTGTGCATGTTTGAAAGTAGCACAGAAAAGACTCGTCTCAATGGTCTAGTTGGGGAAGGACTCGGGTTTAAGGTGGAATCTACATGGGAAAAGAGCCTGTATGAACCTTCCTGAGAATGTGGGAACTTTCGAGCATGGAAAGGGATGAGCTTTCCTCTCAAGGCCCAGGGATTATTTTAACACCTCTCAGAGGAATGGCCCACGCTGGGCCTCACTGGACCTGCTGTTTCCAGCATATGGAGGTAAAATGATGTCAGAGGGGCAGCAAATGGTCTGTACTCATTGGAGTATTTGTGCCATAACATTCTGGCTCAGACATTTGCTTCCCCAGACCATAATCAGGGCAGATCAGGTTGGATGGAACAGAGAAAAGGAAATCAGCGGAATATTTCGATAAGGAAATTATCCCAGATTGATACTATTCAGTTCTATAAAACTTACATTCGTGAAACCAGCACCTACAAACAGCATACAGAAGCCATTTGTAAAATGTTTACCTGGTGCCATTTGTTTTCCTGATATTCACTATTATATCTTCATAAGTGAAAAAAAAAAAAGGATTTTGCTGTTATTAAAGTATGCGATTTTCGACTCTGCTCACTTTGGCTCTCTTATGCAAATAGATGAACATTTGCTTGTATGCGTCCTCCCAGGATGCCGAGGGGCAGGCATTAGCATCCTTGTCAGTTTCTGGGCATGCTATCATAAAACAGACATTGATAACTATGAATGGAGCTCTGTCTCACGGCCCCCTAAGCTATAACCGGGTTATGAAAACACACTACAGAACATTAAGCCATTATTTTTATTCTTGAATCCAGCGAACTACCTCATTTGAAGCTTAGTCTTTTTCAAGCTTATCTCGAGCATTTCATTAGCATGCCAAACATTGTGGATCTGTGCTGGCCAGGGTTTTCATGCATACATTAAGTGTGTGTGTGTGAGAGAGAGAGAGTTTGAGAGAGAAAGGGGATGAAGGAGGGTCCAGCAGCAGGAGAGATTTTGGTGTTACCTGTGAGGCGAGCAGATGATGCCACTACGGGAGGCTTTGAGTTTTTTTTTTTTTTTTTTTGAGTGACACAGATCCTTTTCTACACACATTGACTGATTCATAGCCAAGTATACATATAAATGAGGAAGAAGAGAGAGAGGGGGGTGGGGGTGGATGCACTACAAAAATCTGAAGGTGGAAATATGAAAAATGAGCTGCTTAAAAAAAAAAAATCAAGGTAAAAAAAAAAAAAGAAACATCTAAAGCAGGTAAACAGAACTCAATCTTAGATGATGAGAAGAAAAGTTTCCGTTTAAAAAAAGCTCTCCTGTCGTCACTCTAGTCAGACTCATTTTTGCTAATCCTTTTTATCCTGTTCTTTTAAGTGTGTTTCAATGAATCCAAATAAATTAATGAATAACTCAAAACAATTTAATTGAAAATCTAAATATATTAGAAACGTTTTACAATAAATTTGGTAACATTGGCTAATGAGTTATGCATCTTGAATTAAAAATTAACAATATTTTAACCTGGATTTATTGATGCTGTACAGTAAATGTTAAATTGTACATGAACAGATACATTTTTTTAAAATACTTCTTTTTTTTTTTTTGTATAGCTGTATAAATGTACATTACTGAACAAACATGAATTAACAATGAACATTATTACATTTATAAATTAACATTAACCTAGATTAATAAATTGTTGTTCATTTTAAGTTCATGATACCCAATGCTTTAAGAAAAGTTTAGGAAGTGTTAACATATTCATATTCTGTTATTCATAAACATATTCTGCATTTACAGCAAACCATACTAAACACAATTGGCCTGAATTCATCCCTATTAAAAATAAAGCAAATAAAAAAAAAATGTCTTCATTTGTGTGTTAATAAAACTGACACATAATTCAACTCAAGTCAGGCATGTCTGAAACTCATAGTTGTTGACTATGAGTTTGCAAATTGAGTTTACAAAATGTATGTACAAAATTTTACAAATTACACATTGCTTCCTCATTCATACACATCCTCAAAGGCTGCAACTGCAGACTCCATCAAGAGGTTAAACAGGCAGAGGCAAATCTGAAGTGTCAATGAGAGGCCCGTGGAAGGAAATTTAATTTGTTTCCCATAAGTCAGGCTTCATTAGCTCTTTGTGACTCTCAGTCCGCTGCATGCAAAAGCAGCCTCGCCGTAAATCAGCAATCTGACCTAATAAAGTGTCCCTCTCCTGAGGGAAAGAGAACCTGTCTCAGACACATCTGTGCTCTCTCTCACCTGCGACTTAGAAGGCCAGATTCTAATTGTCTTCCCAGTAATTGGTCAAGACAGGTCAGGTTAGCCAGTTTTGTGTGGGCAAAAGACTACACAACCACATATAATAACAGCGCTAGCGTCCTTCTGTAGAGTTATTATTTTTTTCCCTGCTAGTCTATCCCATCTATCTAAGTTTTCAGCTATTCAACTGATCTGCATAAGGATGATATGTAGGTGTAGTTTACCACAGATTGATGTGCTTCAGCTCCGTACGGGGCAGATCTCCTCCTGGGCTGTGTGCTGTGTGTTAAATGGTGTGTCACGGTTAGGCGCGATTCTCTTCATTCTCACTCTGCTTCGCCGCTATAGTGGCATGACACCACGAGGCGGGACCCGGCCTCTGGCTCTTGTGTACTTGTGTTGGAGTCAGCACTATACCCTCAAAGGGTTGAAATGCTTTCTGTAGCCATCCTTTCTTCAATCCACTCGCTCCAGCAATCCCACAAGGTTATAGACTTGCACCAGCGCTATCTGGTTTAGTAGCTGCCCTTTGTGTGTGTGTCTATGAGACAGACAGTGAGAAATAGACTAAAGAAAGTGTTCTTTGCTCCACTGCTTGGCACGAGGAGTGTGGAAAGGCTGCCGTGCTGTTTTCTGGTTGGCTCCACAGTGTGTTCGTTTGCCTGCATAATCACCCCAATGGAGAACAAAAAAAAGCATCCAAGTTTTTATTTTTATTTTTTATCATATAAACCAAATGCTTTCTCCTTTGAAGTATTGAAACAACGGTCAAAGTTCACCTGAGGTGCATGTATTAGTAAATCCAATATGTGGAGCCCTAAAGTTGGTCTTTACCCTAGACTTCTGGCTCATTTCAGATAATTGTCAGGTTTATAGATCTGATTGCGTCTTTCGTATGAGTTAGTCTGAGCAAATGGAGATTTGCCTTAATGAGGCCTGGCCGCCTTTAATGCCCTGGGTCATGGCTGACATTTCATCATTTGTGTTTCTAATTACTGATTTACACAGCCCCTAATGGCTTCTGAGGATCTATACAGACTATAGTTATGTGTAAATGTGCCCCAGGTTTCCTCTCTACCAACTGTGCTCTTCTTCACTATATTGTGCAATTATATAGTGTACATCTAAATAGTATGAGACTTTGACAATAGATAAATTATTTTCATGATAATGTTAGTGACCCACACTCAAGAACGACAATGTAAACTATGCTGAAGGAATATAGCAAATCGTAACAAGGGTCATTTACATATAAAAGTACATTAGAAACAATCACACACACACACAAAAAAAAAAAAATACTACAAAATTGTTTGGCTCCTTTAGTTCACATAAATAAAAAAAGACTAAAAAAACTGTATATCAATAACTCATCAATAACTCACCTTCATGTCGTTCCAAACCTGTATGACTATCTTTCTTCATGTGTGGGTCAATTGAGTATACAATTTCAATAATTCAATTCAATGCTTTTGTCATTTGATTTCTCCAAAACATCACAATAACCTTTTTTTTTTTTTTTTTTTTTGGCTGAATTAGGGCGAAAAAACAATGGGCTTTTTGGGCTACTTTTTTATGTAACAGTAGAAAGAATAGAAAGAAAGTCGTATACTGTAGGTTTGGACTGACATGACAGTCATTAAGTGATGACATCATTTTCATTTTGGGGTGAACTATCCCTTTAAGTTATTTTAGTCCCTCTGTCTCACTGCATCGCTCTCTGTCTGCTTTGGTCTCTTAGCCTGTTGTTGTCTTTTTTTTCCCCAGCATGCTTTATTTATGGAGACTTTTCATTGCTGGCATGATGCCCGAGCAAATTGTCACTTTAGAAGCGCTGACGCGTCTGTGTTGCTCTGTCTCCCGTCTCGACTCCATGTCACTCAAACGCTCCGCCAGCACTGCTGCACGAAACCTTTTAGGAGCCATTTACTTGGAAATAACATAACACAGTCTGGCAGGCAAGAGTCTAAACGTTGTGTCTTTTGCAAATCTCGGAGAATTATGCTGGGGAATTATGCTTCGATGTAAACTTAACAAATTGAAACCATTGATTGCAAATGACACAGAAATGAACAAATTCATTTAGTCAATTTGTAGCAGTTTGCTGCAGGCTGAGAGCTTGAGATTGTGGGTATAAATTCAAATTTCCTATTAAGCGCATCCCGGATCGTGGCTGAGATTTCTGCCCGTTGATAAACACAGACACAAATGTGGTTCAATTCAATACAATGCAATTAGCCAGACGCAAGAAGTGAGTGTGCGTTATTGAATTTGTGTTGCTTGGTGAAACTTCTGAGAAGATAAATAGTAGTTTCCAACTTTAGAACGCAGGGCAGGAGTCTTCTAGGGAGAAGAAGAAAAACAAAACGTGTGTTTTGATATGTGCTGCCTTACTTTCTATAAGAATAGAATTCTATTTCTATTTCTATTTAGTTTCTATGTCTATTTAATAAAATAGTTCAGCCGTAAATCAAATGCTCACCCTCATGTTGTTCCAAACCCACGTGGCTTTCTTTCTTCTGTGCAACACAAAAGGTGAAATTTGGAAGAACTTTCTGGTTGTGGTGATTTCAGGCATGCATAATCTTTGAAAAATCTTTGAAAATCTAGCTTTAAAAGAGGTTTCAATTGAGGTTGGTTTTATTAATAAAAGGAAGAAGATTTTGTAGCATTTTCAAGACAAATAAAACATCAAAAAAAATGTATGTACGGTGACTAAGTAAAGCATAATAGCATATTTAAATACATTAAATACATTAGTACACGCATATGAATAATTATTTTCAGAAACTGACCGGCTGCAGGGGTTCTTTCGGTTATTTATCTATTTATTTATGCATGCACCATATGATGTTTTTGGCGGAAAGCAGTGGAACATTTGTGTGATTTATTACCTAATAAACATGTATAAAGGATAATACAAAATGGCATACAGAAGAAAGAAAGTCATTAAGATTTGTAACAACATTAGTGTGAGTAAATAGGTGTTTTGGGCAAACTATTCCTTTAATCGAATACTCTACAAAATCCATTTCCTCATGCCTGCCACACATCGCATTAAGGCCATCATAAACAATATCCCTCTTCACCCCACTTGAGCGCACGCACACACTCATGCATAAACATACAGAAAGTCAGAAGGCATTTCCTAATTACGGCGAGACAACTGTATCCCAGACTTGTCAGACTCGCTAGTGGGCCAGTGTAGGGGAAGACTGTGTGTGTGTGTGTGTGTACGTATACTGATGCATCTCTGCGTTGCGGCATCAGCGCGTTGGGTGAAGGTTAACCAGACTTGACATTAATGGTAGCCATAATGAAAAGCTCAGGCTCTAATTAAGCCCCTCACTGAATGAAGACAGGCACGAGGCACTCGCATTACCCAGGAGCACTCTCTTCCCTCCTCTCCATCTCTCTTCCTCATCTGTCTTAGACACACGGTCTGACGAACGCAAGTCTTCCTCTTAATGACTGAACTGAGTGTGCTGTGTGGAGTTTTCTGTGCTAACACACGCTCCAGAAACAAGCCTTTGATAATGTAAACTTGACTGTCAGCTCACTCTCCTCAGGCATCAAACCAGCGCTGAACCTTCCCTTTGCCAGTTCCTTTCTTTGTTCTGCAAAGACCAGCCTGTCGGTTCTTTAATGGACTCCAAAGAGAAATCTGTGTTCTTTAAGATGTCATTAGGCAGTAAATGAGATCTGAGTGGCATTAACAGCATTAGTGAGGTAAGAGTTTCAGAAGAAAGACTGACAATCACTCCCGGGATGAAGCATCTCTGTCTCTATTTCCAAAAGGCCCATTAGGGGCTGATTAAAAAGGGTGTTGTGCTGTCCCTTTAAATAAGGAGATATCATCTTTACACACACACATTGGACATACACTGCCAAAAATGTTTTTTTTTTTTTTTTTTATCTTCAGTAAATATTTTTAAAACCTTACGCTAAATTTTACTTGCGCATAAAAAGATACAAATATTTTGAATTAAGCTTCTTTTTCCTGTCCTTACAAGATGTTTTTTGTTGTTGTTGTTGTTCAATTAAACACATTATTTGTTTTTGAATAAAAATGTTTTTTTAACACATTGACATTTAAAACAAAAACAAAAAAATGTTTAAAGTGTATACTTCAAATAATGAGGAAAAAAGAAAGCTTGCTAATAGGCTAAGAAAATAAAATTCATTTTTATATTGACAATACAGCAAGACCTTCGGTTTTGACAATGGCACATTCAAATTAAATAAACACATTTTATAGGCCTAGAACTATTCATAATCAGCTGCATTTTAAAGCAGAACCAAATTCTGTGATCCTAGATCATAAGACTTATAGTACAGCCATGTTCTAATAAAACATTTTGCATAAATATATGCATGGTGACTGAAAGAGATCCAGCGAGAGAAAATTGGTGAAAGGGTGAAGATGCTGCTTATCATAAAACATAAAAAATCCTGCTTATCTCAGATCCAACAAAGTGACTTTTCAGGCTTCAAAGGACTATGACAGCTGTATTACAGCATTCTGTACACCCATATGTATATATAATATATACCCACCCATTGTACAGTATGAACTAACTGGACAAAACCTTTGAAAGAGGATTGCCCACTTCACAACCCCACTGACATGTCCATGTTCAGCCATTCTCGGTAAGGGATGAATGAGGCATGATCTTATGATCCTGTAGATGTATGAAGGCCAAATTAATGTTTGTCCTTGAAGATTGTTTGTATGTTGTCATCTCATTAAAGTAAACAAGGCCGCAGTATGAGTTCTCACCTAAGACTATGGCACCAAGAGACAATATCACATTCTGTGTATTGATATTTGTTTGTTCCTTTGCCACTTAAAAGTGTCTGAAGTAATGTAATAATGTGATTTCAACAAAGGCCTAAATATAGGCTACAGTATGTCTATTCAGTTACGGGGGCAGTTTTTATATATGAGTCAGTCTCTTCTCTCCTTACTTTCACGGGCTGTGAAATTGAATTCACCAATAATCGTGTTTGCTGTACTTTTGCTAAACAACCAAACTCACTAGAATCCACACTATTGGGAATCTGTGTTGCACATTTGGTACATTTGTCAGAAGGAAACCTTTAGAGTCTAGAACTTTTTCCACCAAGTTTGAACTGGTATGAACTGAAACAACATATAGTCAGTTTGAAAGGGTGAAAGAAATGCACATACTCTCACGTTGACGGGTGAGGAAAAAGACAATGCTAAGCGAAGTACAAAAAAAACAAAAGTTTATTTACAAGAGGTAACGCCAAACAAAACATGTAACAGTGTGCTGTACACAAACAATAACCGACCAAGACATGAGTGACAAGGGGAACTATATACAGACACAGATAAACACAAGACAGGTGATGCAAATGATGATAATGATGAACAGGTGGGTAATTGAGGGAGTGAGTTCAGGTGTGGAGACAAGGAGGATTCTGGGAACTGTAGTGAACAGGACGAAGACAGACGGTGAATGTGACACATACCTGATCAGAAGTTTTATTACTTTAGTATATTTCTAATACACTCCAATGCACCTACTGTACTAACACGTTGCACTTTGGAAATGTGAAACGTGGACTGTCAAAATATTATGAATTATTAAACAAATTATTAAAATTATCCTGACCAGTCCTCGAAAATTACACAAAAAGTAAAAAATGTCAAATAAATTCAGAAACATTAGCTGCATGAAAAGTAACAACGTAAAATGTATTCAAATAATTTCAATTAATGCGTAACATTTAAATCCACAGCGTAATGCGAGACCGTCAAACCGCAAATAATTTCATTACGTTGTACATAAGGAGCATTTGTGCAGTACATTGAGAGTTGTTACGGATGGTTTTACTCCCGTGATCTGAATCCAGTCCGTAGTGACATTCAATGTACATATGTCTGTTCCCATTGCCTCGCTGATGTGCTCTGGATTAGTGAGTTACTGCTATATTGGGGGTCAGTATGTAAGAGGCAAATGCTGTGCCATTATTTATAAAGATTGCTTTATTGTATTTGAAGCACACAGTAATGATGTCATTAGCACACATCAAGTTTACTTGGAATGTCATTGCAATGTGTTTTAAAATCACTAAAAGTATGACCTCACTTTGTTATCAGTATAATATAACTGTACACTGTTACAGTGTAATTAAATTGCAATTGTAATGTCACCAAAATAAATTTGAAGCTTCTGCATTTCAAAACATAAATACAAGAATAGATATTTAAAGTGTACAAATTCCTGCATTATGTTCTGCCAGGCGTTTATATTCTATTCTTCTGTTTTCAGTCAAGTCAAGTCATCTTCATTTATATGGTGCTTTTAACAACGTAGATTGTTCCAAAGCGGCTTTACAGTGACAATAGGGAATTAAAGTATACTAAGTGTTTTAAGTATACTTGGAATAGTTCCACTTTGGCACAAACAAGTATATTTAATACAACTTTAGTTGAACTTCAGCACTGCTTTTGGACAACTAAAATGCATTTAGTACAAATTACAAAGTTGGAATTAGTAGTTCCAGTTACTTTAAATATACCAATTTATAGTTTTCCAGACATATGTTTAGTTATACTAAAGTACATACGAATAAATTGTGCTTGAGTATACAGTTTTTTTCACTAGGGGTGACATTTGATCTAATCATTTGTTTTGGTTAAATCCACCAAGCTCAGCTTGTGAATAGTAGGATTTCTCACCTAATTAGCCCATATTTTGGAATCTCTAAACGTGTAAAAGAAGATTATCACCCCACTGATTGTAAATCCTTTAAAGAGTGACAATGTGTGTAGCAGAAACTTCTCTGTCCTGTCTTTTAATTGGCATTTCAACAACCTTCAGCTTTCTTTTGAAATATTGTGCGATGACTGGCTTACAAGTTATCCCTGTATAATGGATTTCTTATTAACATCTCATAACGCGTTGATGCATCAGCCATGAAGCTCTAATGGGAGAAACGGAAGTGTGTTAAATTGCATTTCAGCAAGAAAAAGGTGAAGAGGCTAGAAGAATGTGCATCCAAAATACGAGCATTGTATAAAATGAACAGTTGCATTGCATTGCCACTGCATTTGACACCTCCATCTAATGTATGGGGAGATTCAAGATTAATGCTCCGCAGAGGCTCGTTTATATTGGGTACAGCTGTGTATGTGTGTTCCTCACAAGCGTGCATGCTGGGATATGATGCCCTTTGCGCCCAGTGTCAAACAGCCATCAGCAATAGCGTGCGTCACTCCATTAACCTTCAGTCAAATTAATCTACCACACACTCGCCTTCCCATCAGCCTCTGCGGGGCCACGTCTGTGCACGCTGACAGGGGACGGCACAACATCCCACCCACAGGCCAATGTATCTGCGCTACACGTACTCGATGTATGACTGATTGAGTTAGGAGTGCAGCATTCTGCCACGGCTCTGAACAACCATAGGGTGCTTCCTCTAACTCCCAATCTGGTCTGACCATGTTAATGTGATTCTATCGAGGCCCACGCTGTTTCCAGCTGTTGGCGTGCTCCCACTCACCATAGCGGCTTCCCCGCAAGATCTCACTTTTTCTTCCTTTCTCCCTCTGTGAGGATTCAATGCTCTGTGGTTCTGCACAAACAAACAAGGCCTGATGCACAGGGAACAGGATGTGAGATCCTCATTTCCACACTCTTTACACAGCGGGCTGTAGCCTCCAACTCAATAGCCTGGAAAAGAGAGAGGTTTAAATCACTGCTGTTTCTTCGAGGCACTGCTGGGATCGAGATGTTTGCGTTTTTGGAAATATAAATGGGTTTGTGTGTAATGTGCGAATGAGATTGTTTAGCGTCTGTGTGCAAGATCATTTCCTAAGTTTGCATGTTGGACGTAAATGTGATCTGCCAACTTTAAATGCGAATTTGAACTAACTTCAATTTCTCTTCTCTTTTTTTTTTTTCTTTCATGCTTATCCATTGGTTATCTTCCGAACACAATAGGTGAGTAAATGTTCATTTCTAAGCATTTAAATCTGGAGTTAATTGACTAATTGAGTCAACACTAACACAACACTAAAACTAATTGGAGTTAATTGTCATGCAACTCTTGAGTTGTGGTTAATTTCTTAAAGGTGTTGTGAGTGATCTCAGCTGTTTTGCCATCTGTCTTCTCACTCACCCCCAAAACAGCAACATTGTGTCAGCCCAGATCCGGGCCACATCTGGTACATGTGGGCCGGATCTGGGCCGACACTATGTTGCTGTCCGGGCCACCAAGCCAAATCAGCCAATCCGATGTCAGCAAACCCGAACAAACAAAATGACTGTTTGTATAGTTTTCTGATTGGCTTAAAAGGTGGATGCCTCTCTTTCTCAAGTCGCCTATGTCAGTGATGTTTGACAGCTAGTAAGAATTTTATTTACAAATGGTAACAGCACTTGTTTTCACAGATTCTATGCTATCTGTTTCAACTAATATATACTAACAAGCTAAAAAGAGAAAGAAGGGCAGCACTAAACTGGATGGGAAAAAAAAAACCCACAGGAATCAAAAAGGCACATCAGAGCAGCAGTTTAGAAATGAACGCACTATTTCACTCCAATTAATCATGCCTCATCTGTAATTAAAATCTTGAGAATATCTGGCCACTGCAAGAACTTTGCTGTCTTATCAACAACCAGTTAGCGCTGAGAATAGAGGCCTGTTTTCTTCACAGAGCATCCCTTTTAGGCAGACAGACCTCAGCCAGGGACCAGCCAATACATTTTTTGTCCATATGCAAACACAGTATAAATGCTTTTCTTACTCAGTTTGAGGTTTTGATGCTAGTTAATTCAGATCCATTGTTGTTAGGAGTGTATGGTATGCTAATGATCATGACAAATGTGTCAAAACAACCTTCCCCCCCTAATCAGGTTAGCAGTTCTTACCTGGTTTAAGCTGGTCTCCCAGTCAGGTCAAGCTGGAAAATGCCAAATTGACACTGTGACCTATAATATTATGTTTTCCATATTAAAATGAACACGCAGTCATTAAAACCCCAGCTCTGGCAGTGGCATGAAAATATTTGAATGTGAGAACAGAATAAAACAGAGTCTCACAAGCACACGCAGACTACCTTTTTATTTTTCTTTCTCTGACTCAACTGGCTGTCTCTCCCTTTCCTCTCTTAAGACATAAAAAAACACATACCCTTCACAAGGCCAAGGTGGCTTTTACAATGAGTTGCAGTGGGTAGACAGCTTAATTTTACACTTCTGTCCCTGTGCGGCAGGCTCTTGTTGGCTCAGGGTAAGCTGTGTTAATTGGAGGCTGAGCGGTGTGGTTATGGCACCTCCTGTCAGGCTGGCAAGGGCTGGTTGGGTCACTAGCAAAGGTGGGGACAGGTCGGCTGCAGTTGTGACATTTTAATTACCAGAGAAAGGCTAGTCCAGTGGTGTCAGGTGTGAAAGAGAGAATCGAGTAGGAGTACAATGTTGAAGAACTTTTTTTTCCCCCCGGCCTTTTCTAACATCGCACATAAAATCACATTTAAGAAGGCACAAAGAAAAGAAAAA
Organism: Abramis brama; assembly: GCF_963993115.1. Taxonomy (NCBI): domain Eukaryota; kingdom Metazoa; phylum Chordata; class Actinopteri; order Cypriniformes; family Leuciscidae; genus Abramis; species Abramis brama. The sequence goes on from NC_139971.1 coordinate 4,067,199, forward strand.
AAATTCTGAGTTGTATTTACAGCCCATAAAAGGATTGTGCTACAGCTCTGTAATGCCAACCCAAAGGTCATGCTGGCATATCAGAGTGAGTTCAAATGGTGAAAAGTTTTTAATTATTCTTGAATTCAGTAAACTGTAAAATAAGCTAACCATTTCAAACTGGTCAGAGCCCTAGAGGACACCACATGTGCTTCTGAAACGTGTGATGAAATGTGGTGCTCATGTGGATGATGCCGGTTTGAGTCTTGCCTGCAGCCTCTCTCAATTCCCTAATCTCATTGTCCCTATTAAGTTTCTGTATACAAGATACAAGAGGCAAACATCCCAATAGCAAAACAAACAACCTCAAAGAAAACAAAAGTTATGCCTGTTACACATTATACGATTTTGGGCTGTCCGAGACGAAAGATGACCAATTGTGGCGATTTCTGTAGTCGTTGCTCCTAAACGGTGGTCGTACGTCATACAGTGAGAGAGGTTAAAATCCACGGTCTTGAGACCAAAGATAGCCTGCGATAATTTTCTGACAGTGTCAGAAATTTAGCATAATCATCTCAGTTAAAAACAGTTAAAGTTAAGGTCCGAGTTGTTACATTTACTCATACAGAAGGCACAGAGGGATCACATATGTGTGGTGATGTTAAACAAACCCTGCAGGAAAATCTGGAGGTCTGTAACCCAGAGGAGTAACCAGAGTTTTCTGTCCCCTTCTCTTAAATCATTGTGACAGTGTGGTCACAGGTATAGTCCTTCCATCCTCAGGCTAGCTCACATTCACACCCAGGCCTGGCTCAGTCTGGTCAACTGTCAAGAGGGCTGTAGACACGGTGCCAGGGGACAGAAGAGGCTGAGATGGTGTGAGCACGACTGCAGGGATGTGCTGGTTAAAAGGTCATGCCGTAAGAGCGGCCCCGTGTCCTAATGCGACTCCAATGACCTTTATAAAATAACGTTAGCCTGAATGCAGAACATTAATACAAGAGCGAATATCACCACCCACCTCAGTCTACTCTCACAGGGACGAGATACAGTACGCCTTGTCGCACCAAAAAGAGTCAGTGCTGGGTAGTAACTGATTACATGTGATCTGGATCACGTAATCTGATTACAAAAATGAAGTGTTTGTAATTAGATTTTCAAATTCTCAGTATAAGATTAGCCAACACGTTATTCCGATAGTTCACTTTAGATTAGTATTAGTAGATACATTTATTATTCTGCTTGATATCTACTAACAGTTTATTTTGATGCACTCTTAAAAAAAATAAAGGTTCCAAAGGTTCTATTCTAAATATATATATATATATATATATATATATATATATATATATATATATATATATATATATATATATATATATATATATTTTGGTTTCACTTTATTTTGATGGTCCCTTTAACACATTCTGTTGACTATAAGTAGCGTCGCACCTACATGTCTACTAACTCTCATTAGAGTGTTAGTTAAGTATTAGTAGACTGGTAGGGTTAGGGTTAGAATAAGTTGACATGTAGTTGCAAAGTTACTTATAGTCAGTAGAATGTCTGTTGGAGGACCATCACAATAAAGAGTTAGCAGATATTAAGCAGACACTCTACTAATACTCTAATGAAAGTTAGTTGACATCAGAGATGGGCATAAATACATGGAAATGTATTTAAAATACAAATACAAAATACTGTGTGGAAAAATGTATTTAAATACAAATACAAAATACTGTGTGAAAAAAATGTATTTAAATACAAATACACTATTTTGTATTTTGAAAATACACAAAATACATGCGAAATTGGCCATCCAGTGCAGGTACAGGTCACAGTGAATGAAGAAACTACATAGGCCTACTGACTTTTCATTCCTAACCACATCTCTGCCCTTTCTTTCTTTCTTTCTTTCTTTCTTTCTTTCTTTCTTTCTTTCTTTCTTTCTTTCTTTCTTTCTTTCTTTCTTTCTTTCTTTCTTTCTTTCTTTCAATTACAAATAAACTTATGCAAAATAGCAGCCATTTATATGGCTACTTATTTCTGGTTACAATGTAAAATACTGTATGTTCATACTGTATGTAAAACTGTGGGAACCTTTTCTGCTATCTAGCAAATAATATGGATGGGCGATATGACCAAAATCTCAATTTTACTTCACAGTAACAAAATCATGGTTTCACAATTCTCAATATCAGTTTTGATTCCACAGAATAAACTGAATTTCAAATCTTCAATTTTTTTTTTTTTTTGCAGGTAGTCCAATGCTTTTTAAGTAATTTTGTTTATTTTATGTAAAGTTTATTTGTTTCTATAAGTTTATTAAAATTAGAAAGTGTATCTAAAATTTAAAATTAGAATTAATTTACATTAATTTGACACTATTTACCACTTTTTTATTATTATTTTTTATGTACAATAAAATTAAAAGCTGAAGATTTTTGTGGAGTATCATTCATCAGTGCTTCTTTTTCCACTCCAACGTTCCAATTATTCCTGCCCACTAAAAGCTGCACGGATAAATTTGCTTACCCCACAAATAGGCCTATCTAACGATTTAGAAGAAGTTCCATCAATTCACACTTTATATCACTATGATATGTAGTGTCATATCACCCAGCCCCTAACATGCAGTAATGCTTTAAACACATTTGACAAGCTAGTTGATCAAAATCAACAACCTATGGAAGCTTGTTTCCGCCACTGAATAATAAATAAATAATAATAATTGCGACTTTTTATCTCACAATTGCGATATATCAAGTCAGAATTGACTTTTTTTCTCAGAATTGCGAGATATGAAGTCAGAATTGTGAGAAATAAAGTCGCAATTCTGAGAAATAAAGTCGCAATTGCGAGATATAAAGTCGCAATTCTGAGAAATAAAGTCAGAATTGCATGATATAAAGTCGCAATTGCGTGTTATAAAGTCAGAATTGTGAGATATAAACTATTCTGAGGTAAAAAAAATAATAAAAAATCTGTCTTTTTTTCCCTTAGAATTGGACTTTAAATCTCACAATTGTGAGTTTATATCTCACAATTCTGAGAAAAGATGTCAGAATTGCGAGATATAAACTCGCAATTATGTGTTATAAAAATCAGAATTGCGTAATATAAAGTCGCAATTGCGAGAAAAAAAGTCAATTCTGACTTTATATCTCGCAATTCTGACTTTATAACACGCAATTGCGACTTTATTTCACGCAATTCTGACTTTATATCTCGCAATTCTGACTTTATAAAACGCAATTGCGACTTTTATTTCATGCAATTCTGACTTTAGGCTATATCTCGCAATTCTGAGAAATAAAGTCAAAATTATCTTTTAAAATGTTTTATTTTGTGGCGGAAACAAGCTTCCATAACAACCGGTCAAGAATGATTGGCTAACGCTATTTTCTCACTTGTCTGTGCTCTTTTATTCTTTCATGTTAACTGAAGTGAATAATGCACTATTTTAACTTTAATCAACAAGTAGAATTGATCATGACATTCTCACCTTATTCCAAAGAAAATCGCTGACCCAATGTTGAGCTAGTGAATGTCTGAACTATTTCATGCACAAAATCAATACCCCGATAAAGAGGTTGACTGGCAAAAAGTATTTTATGTATTTTGAAAATACAAAAATACTCAACTTAAATGTATTTAAATACAAATTACATTTGATTTTTTCCAAAGGCGTTAAAATACAAAATACAAAATAGTATTTTGTATTTCAAATACGTATTTTAAATACATGTATCTGAAATACTGCCCATCCCTGGTTGACATGTAGTTGCAAAGTTACTTATAGTCAACAGAATGTTCAAAAGGGACCATCAAAATAAAGTGTTACCATTTTTTTTTTTCTTAGCATGAAGAACATTTTAGAACCTTTTTCCACCATAAAGAACACTGGAACCTTTATTTTTAGGAGTGCGTGGATTAAACTCAATGATAATGGAGATTCCCAGAATCTCTGTACATAAAAGTAGGCAAGCCTAGCACTTGGAAGGGTTTTCAATACTCATGTAATGTGGTTTGAACCCGAGCCTTCGCTGTTATAATGAAGTACAGGAGCCCTCCGGAGAGGAAATCTGATGGCGTATTGTTTCATCTGTTTTCCACCAAGCAACTCACCTAATTTCGCTTCTTGGCATCCCAATATTCCCAACACGCTCTTATTAAAGCCCTGCCATTCGGCAAACATGGCTTCCCACTCTAATGGCAGCTCCCCACGCTTCCCCCGCTCTCTTCAAATCAGCGTCGATGCCGTGGGGGTCACGGGCAGGGACTGCTGGTAATGAGATTGGAGCAGCGCAGCCGTTCTTTGTTGCACAGGTTTCTCACTGTTGTTCAGACTTTAATTATCGCTAGTTGTGGCTGAGGGAGACGGCTGCTAGACCCCTGTGGCCCGCGGAAGAATGCGGAAAGGCCTCCGTCTGAGCGAGGTACAAGCCGATCTCCGCACAACCCAGAATGCCTTTACTACCACACAATAGTTACAATAGTACAAACGAGTACTTTTATAACAAGTTGCTGTCAATTTGCGAACAATGGGCGAGGCCGATAATCCCAGTTTGTGTGCACATGTGAAGTTCGGCTATTGAGAGTTACTGTTAATAACAGGGTTTCTGCGGACAACGGCGGATGATAGCACAGCAGAGCGCCACGAGGCAAAGACAGTAGATGTGTTCAAAGCACAACTATTTTTTGAAGCGGAGCTATCGCCTGAAGTGTGGCTCAAGGCAACAAAAGTTCAATAGCCTGAAAGAAAATGGGTTGGGAAAAATAATCCAAAAGGGAAAAGTTTCCTGAAGACTACACCTACAGAGCAGTGGGAATCATAGAGCTCTGCTGGTTCCCGTCTAGCAGAGCAGAGTATAAAGATAGAGGAAGCTGCTTACTCCCATCAAAACACAGTCTATGTTTCCTTTTTCTGTCTGTCTGTCTTTTTTTTTTTTTTTTTTTTTTTACTACAGGTGTTGTATTGGCTGTTACATCCATTCACATAGTTTTATTTAGTCCTTCATGTATGGTTTTCATGCTGTGTTCAAGAGGAGTGAAATGCCTTCACATGTACAAAATGTGACAACTTTCCTGATTCCTACTGTGAAATAATCAGGCTGATTTATTCACTTTCACACTTATCCATTGGGTATTTTTTTTAAAAGCTTCCTTTTAAAATAAAAATGTAATCAGATGTTTGAAGCTTACAAAACAGTGGCATGGTCAAGAGTACAGGAGTAGGTAAAAGCAGTTTTTTTTTTTTTCATTTTTTTTTTTTTTTTTCATTTAAGTTATCCAGATTTTTAATATATAAATCAGTATTTGGAAACTCTTTATTTTGATGGTCCCCTTTAGACATTTTGTTGACTATAAGTAGTGCCTACATATCAACTAACTCTAGTATTAGAAGAATATTGGTCGACTGTGTTCTTAATATCTGCTAACACTTTATTGTGATGCTCCTCAACAGATATTCTGTGAAGCGACCTTGGGTTCTTGAAAGGCGCTATAAAAAATAAACATATTATTATTATTATTATTATTATTATACTGACTAGTAACTTAGCAAACTCTTATTCTACTAACTCTACTCCTACTCCTAAAAGTCTACTAATACTCAACTAATAATGTAATGAGAGTTAATTGCCATGTAGGTGCAAAGTTACTTATAGTCAACAGAATGTCTAAAGTGGACCATCAAAATAAAGTGTAAAGTTTCCTCAGGACAGTCCCCATGTTTTGTGACTGGAGCTGTTTTATGCAAAATGTCAGCATTTATGCATTGTTTAAATATATATAGCAATTCATTGTATAGCGGTCACTGCTCAGATGTATTCTGATGTCATCATTTGTAGACAGTATTTAGAGTTCCTTAGTTTGACGCAGTATGATATGCCATGGTTCACCACAGTAGTGTACTATATTTACTATGGCTACAATGCACAGAACCTGAATTATCTCCCTTTATTCATTCATAGATAATAGCTTTGGAATTGTCAATGATACTGTATATATTGACCGCTGAACAAGAAATGTTTTTATTTCAGAAATCTTGTCACCTAAATGTCTGTATTTTTATTTAGTAAAAATGTAAACTGGAAGCCGGAATTGCCTACGTTCTGCAGTGTGCTGTATGAAGCTTTTACACACTCTCTGTAGTTTAAGTTTAAACTCTAAATTTGCAGTGTTCAATACTGCACAGCTGTGCACTGTTTAAAGTGTTTGGGAATGCACTGTAAAGGATATAAAATATGAATAGCTGCATTTTCAGCCTACTCGTTCTCTCGCTGTCTCTCTTCTATCTCGTTTCTGCTGTGCTTTTATACTGGCGTTTATTTATCTGAAGGCAGATGTGATTTTATGTTCTTTTATGAGGCACAAAAAATGTGGCACTTTGAAATGCAAATGTGCGTTTGATCAAGTGGCATTTGGGAAACTTGTGTAATGATACGTTGCTTGTAACTTGCCGATTGTGGCAGTTTGAATCAAGGCAATTTTACTGTGAGCCTGCTTGGTTTCTACAATGGGTTGCTGGTAATTATTTTAGACAATCGATCCTGAATTTTTTTTTAGAGAACTAATAATTTAACTTGCACTTCTTTTGAGCAGCACACTTGCTTAATAAGAAGGAAAGTGCGTACCAGATCAAACTAAATCTGGATTTGAGCATTAAAAAAACAAAATTGATAGACAAACAAACTGCTATATTGGTTTAAGGTGCAAATGAAGAGGTGATACTGTATAACTGTGCACTGAATACATCTCTGCATAGTCATGACACACATAGCCCTTCACGAAAATGGACACCAATATATTTGAATTCACTATTCAGTCGTGAGACCCAACTTCTCTTCATAGATACTGCAGAGTAAAAGTAATGACCCCCTCAGTCACGTAAGAAGGATTCCCTTCACATCTGTCTTAACAGACAGCTCGCCCTGGAAGTGTGCCGTAACACCTCTCTGCCTTTAGTACAGCAATTTCATGTTCTCGATCACCCACAGCTCTCTGACAGAGACTCTTCTGTTCTGTGGCTCAGTAATAACATCATGCTCCGTGGCAGGGTGCCACTGACGGCCCCGCTCTTGCGAGTTGTCCTCGGAGCTGGAAGCTTTTTTTAGGAGGTGTTGTGTAGAAGGGTGCATGTTAGGGGCAGTGCTTCATTAAACTCAGATACTGCATCAGCACATGTTGGAAGTGGAACTCTTTATCACCGTCTGCTAATGGCCATCTCTGCCAGACCCATTAGAGCAACATGAAAGAGGCGGCACTGAACTCTGACCCCATCCATTGGATCCCTATGATTGCATGAAAGTCTTGCCCATTATTCAAGATCGACAAAGGCTTTAAGAGGTGAATCTAGTAAGGAGTCTCTGGATAGCATTTGCATTTCTCAGCTTCTCTGTGTGGCTGCTGACATAGCAGACGTCAGTAACACGGTGACACCTTGTAATGCGTCTCTTTGTCCGATGCACCAAGAGAGCCTGCCGTCTAAACACGGTTCTTATCTTAATGCCATGCTAGAGAACGTTATCCCTCCGACAACACTGAGACCTGCTGAAGGAGGCAATCCAAGAGCAGTTATTGTCACAAAGCGCAAAGAAATAATTGGACTAAATGAAATTTGTATTTACAAGACTGTGAAGAAATAAATAAGGATTATTATTGCGTGGTGTCATTACTTTCAGGGCCACACACATCACAAGACCTCCCCTGAATTAAAGCAATTTTTTTTGTGCAATGATTTGAGCCTTTATTGGAAATCGGCTGTCTGTGACATCAGCAACCTGTGTAGAAGGGCCGTCTGTGCACTACATGCCTGCTCCGTAATCCTGCCCTGATTGTATTAATGCCACCGCATATTCTGTAGCCGGAGCTGTGATTTAACCTGGTGCTCTGGTTGATGCACACGCTCCTCAGAAATCAAGGCTAAGTGGAGGATTCATCAGAGACCAACCGGGACCACACGCATCTTCTTCCCGTCACGTCGGCGAGGACTGATTGGGACAAATCCTTTTCTCCCTCCGGTGTCAGGTCCCATTCACTGATCTGAATGCTTCTGGAAGAGAGACAAATGTTTTGATTAGAGGTCCCTCTCAATGTCACCAGACTGGCAGTTTAAAATGAGACGTTCCCATCACGGCAGAAACAGCCAGCGGTGGGAGGAGCAGACAGATGCGTGTCTGAGTGATTTGAAGAGGTCTCGTCTAGAGCTGCGAAAAGTTGAGAGATTGTTGTAATGGACGCATCTCTGCTCACGTACAGTTTTTTTAGTGCAAGACAGAACACATAGAAACTTGAAAATACAAGTGTGAACAATGCAAGCTCTTTAGACCCAAGTAAAGGCACACAGAACAAATTTCAGCCGAATTGGAATGCCTATAATTCATAAAATAAAGCAAATTCTGTTTATGAAAGGTGCATTCATTAATTATGTTGCTAAAAGACGTTTATCTTTGACTATAGGTCATGTGATTTAAAAATGACTGGCTTCATCAGGTGACTCATTTGATTAGCTTTCAGTTGCAGTTTTAACACATTTTAGCTGTATGTTTTAAAACATACTACACTTTCCTTGAAAATATGCACAGAAAATGTAAAAGAAAAAAAACAAATCCTACTTATCATTTGCATTTAATGCAATGTCTACAAAGTCATTAACCATACAAAAGTCATCACTTGGTACGCACCAAGTGTTTTCTATAATGAGGATTTTGTGTGTGCCATCAGACTTTCTTTTCATTTCCCATCTTCTCTTTCTGGAGCGAGCTGTCAATTACTCTGTCTTACTGTCGTTTGATCAGATGAAGACGCTGGGATTGGAATCCTATTACTTCCACTGCTGCCTGTATTAGTCGTTTTATTTCACTAGGCCGACATTAGAAGCAGAGCGTTCGCATGCTTTCAATCCCAGCCAATCAGTCACAGGAGTCAGACGGCATAGAGTCGGCCACACAAAAGCTTATTATCATTCCGCACATGGATCCTAATGGACGCGGTCCTGAGGCACTCCGTACCACCGTACAGATGGATTGACTCGGGTCTTCTCCGGTAAGCTTTGTTCCTATGAAGAGGTGTCTCAAAGAGTGAAATTTATTTTGATTTGTAATGTTTCATGGACTTTTTCAAGGGCCATCTTTAGCACTTTCTCGCTGTCTTCTTCTCTCCCCATCTTTTCCGCTTCTTTTTTTTTTTTTTTTTTGATGTCTGCCTTGGGCTCTTTTTAGTGTCTTTTCAGTTCTCTCTGAGAGAATCGCTCTGATATCAAAGTGGCTAAGTCTCCGTCTCACCTTCAGGTTGTTCCTGCTAAAGAGTTGTCCTCACAGCTGTTCAGTAACAGCTCAAATGCTGGAAGACAAGTGTTTGGGTTTCACACAAACGATAGCAAAAGTAAATATGCACAAGTTGTCTGCTTTGTGCATTATGAATCTGCTGCATTCAGCACCAGATTAACTAAATCATTTTTTCAATGTCCCTTCTAGATTTCCAAAAAATCACTTAATATTAGTCATTCGCTTATAAAACTGGTTAAACAGGAAAGTTAATGGTGATGGCTCCTTATTCATACAACTATATCCTGAGACAGAATAAACAATATTCTGAGTCATTAAGCTGTGGATCTCACAGTAATGACAAGACAACATAGTTCCCATCTTTATCTCACTGTTTGTCGACGCTGCCACTTGTTTTTGTGAGAATTTCTCCCTATTCTTTTTCCGCTTTTTCTTTCATCTTCCCTGCTGAGAGATGGATTGTCATCTTCCGGCACTCTCAATATATGAGCAACGTAAGCAGACCCCCATTCATTCATTCCACGCTGCTCAGTTGTAAATCAAACAACACACCTGTGGGCCGTGCCTTCTTTCCCCAGCAGATGTTTTGGGAGTTTGAATATCTGGTTGCTTTACCACAGACACTTTCTAATAACAATGTTTTAAACTGATTAATTTCAAAGATAAAATGGCCTCCCTGGCGTTAAAAAGACGCCATGATGGACTGCATTAGCACGGCTTTGTTGAGAGGCAACTTAAGAGCCATCATCAACACTTACACTTAATTGCTGACACTATTCATCTCGTCGATTTCCCTATGCAGCTCTTCTTCTCTACTGTAACAATTAAATGAAGGCAAAAAAAGATTACACTTCTCTGCTCAGAGTGGCTGGGGATCAGTGAGGCCCGGTTTACACACCACATCTTAATTTCCCTTAGTAATGATGAAGGGAATACTGAAACACTCTCCTTTTTGATGATTCACATCTCACTGAAACAACACGCCTTGTAAGTGGCTGATGAAAATATGTGTACCTAAACATCATTTGTCAATTATTTGCATCTTATTTGCAAGTAGTTACATAATTACTGGGTAACACTTTAGAATACTGTTCCTTCATTAATGAATAACTACATAGGAACAAAGGAGTAACACACTATTAACATTCTAGTAACTGCTATTAACTAACAAGAAACTCTGATTAACGAATTAGTAAGTAATAGCGATCAGTCGAATGTGGTAGTTCACTATTAGCTAATCAGTAACTACTATTTTTCATACCTCACTAAAGACTATGAAGAACTACTATATACAGGTTCATAATTAATATTAATAGTGTATAATGTATAATATATAATATAAGGTAATGGTAACCCATGAGTAATGAAGCAAGTGTTACTACATCCTTCTAAAGGAACTACTAATAATTTGGATCTGTATTCTAAAGTGAAAAGCTTGATAGCTAACATTGACTGAAGTCACTGAAAGCTTTTGAGGTTTTTGTAAGGATTTGGATAGAAATGACTCAAGTGTTACTACATCTTTCTAAAGGAACTACTAATTACTACAGTATTCTAAAGTGAAGATCATGGGAACACACTAGTAGTGACTAAATTGTTACCAAATCCACCGGAAGGAATTACTAAAATCTCAAAAGGTTACATTGACTTCAGTCAATATTAGGTAGTTATGTTTTTCACTTTAGAATACTGATCCAAAATTAGTAGTTCCTTTAGAAGGATATAGTAAAACTTGAGACATTACTAGTGGGTTACCGTTACCTTTTATTATAAATTGTGCATTATTCATGTTAATTATGAACCTGTATATAGTAGTAGTTCTCTGGAAGATATATATATATATATATATATATATTTGTTAATCAGAGTTTCTTGTTAGTTAATAGTAGTTACTAGAATGTTAATAGTGTGTTACTCGTGTTCCTGTGAAGTTATTCATTAGTGAAGGTACCAGTATTCTAAAGTGTTACCAATTATTATACTGTAGGAAAAACGAGGTGTTTAACCAAATCCCTGAGGAAGAAATGAGTCATTCACACTCAGTCCAGTCCATGGTCAATTAGCTTTAAACTGAAAATTCTGTCATCAACCATACACCAAATTAAACTTTAACCCTGTAAAATAAGGTAAAATATAATAATATTTCGCATTTGGACCATCACTAGACCAGTGTTTCCCATCAGGGGCGTTCAGAGAACTTTAGTGTCCATCGAGTTCGGACAAGCTCAAGACAAGAAATTCGGAACTTCTTTGCATGAGCTTATGTTTCCAGTCCCCCAAATTTGCATGCACATGTAAGGAAATCAGTGGAAAGAATGTTGCCGACTTAAGCGTCTTATTGTTAAATGTAATGTAAACCTCACTCCCCTAGCCTCAAGAGGCACGCTAGCGACTGACGCTAGAGATTGCGGTCTGTAGCGCCCTTGTTAGCTTGCCTGCCTCCCACGCAGGACACCCCGGTTTGAACCTGCTCGGATCGGGTCGAGAAGGACTGGTTACATTTAGTGCCGTGAACTGGATGGGAGTGAGGTTTAGGAGGTGAGTGTAATGTAGGCCAATAAGAGCTGTGCGTGTAAACCTCACTTCCCTGATCTCAAGGGGTTTATAGAGGCTACGTTATTTAGCGTCCTTGTTAGCTTGCCCACATCACACGCCGAAGACGCCGGTTCAAGGTCCGCTCGGACCGGTTGAGTAGGACCAGTTACATAAAGTTGCCAACTTCAGCAAGTTTTTCTCCTTTCAGCCCCTATACGGGCACATCTTTCTCTTTGACCACTTGGTTCAGTGAGTGGCAGAAAGGAGCAGTACTGTCATATGTAGGCTGTGCCGCTCGGGTGTAAAAGCCGCCTTCCACACCACTCTTACTAGACAAGAAGTTGCATCATTTCCATAGCCTCGGCTCTTTACTTCAGTGTTTATGTCAGATTTCTGTGGCGCAGCTGTCGGAGTCCCTAAATAAACCAGACATTTAAGATAAATCCTTCTGCTTTCTTGTTTTCCATTGGAATATTTACGTTTTGTTGTAAATGTGTCTGTTACACAGATTTCATCTCTTAGGATCATACAACTGTTAATAAAACAAAACCAACTGCCAATTTATTTAAATAAAGCATCTGGTTACATTGTAATAGATAAAAAAAAAATATTAAAATATTCTAAAAATATTAAAATATCACTTTCCCAAGCACATCAACTACCCTTTAGGGCTTTTATTTCAACAGCTTTGATCTATCTTTATATTTAATCTTCGTCAAAGCAATGGGGATACATTGTTCAAAGTTCAGTTCTGTGAACATCAAACATGCTCTTTTATCTTGTTAACTGGGAGTGAAGAAAGTGTCATTCATTTGTGAGCAGGTCAAATTTGCTTTTTGAACTCTCTTTTTTTTCCACATTGCAACATAAAACCATATTTTACAGCAAATGGGCTTTATGTTAACATCATTCCACTAACTTTCATTATATAGGCCTATGCTTTGCCAAGCGGATCTGAATATACAAATCTTTTACTTGTACAACTGTATGAGTTATCTTGGAAACAAAAATAGATGCTTTATTTTATAAAAGGTCACTTAATATTTTTCTTCATACCAAACTATACTTATTGCACTGAAATGAAACTGACCCACCAGACAGCAAAAATAAAGGCCAGCTGCTTTGCTACAAGAAACACCAAATTCAGCTTTACAATCAAGAGTGAACAAACCAGGATTAATAAAAGTGCGGATGCCATTTGACACTATGCCATTCTCTGGTTATGAAGCCTAGAAGCAGTCTTTGGAGAGATTTGATGAGATCAGGAGGTAAGAAAAACCAAAAAGAAAGAAAGAAAAAAGATTCAATAAAGCCTTATGATAGTTGATGCCACTGCGAATGCCCCCATGTCTGTTTCAGAATGGCTTATGGGAAAAGCACAACACCCCCAGGCCTCTTCTAACTGCCATTTATAATTTTTAGAGCCCATCATCACAGGCGATCCATCTTTATTTCACACCGCAGCTGTCCTGATGTGTCTAATGCCTTGTGCAACTGGGGTATAAATATGCTGGCTTCATTGCTGATGTTTATTCCTTCTGCTCTATGTGTTTGAGGGAGAGACGACAAATCTTCATTAGAACGTGAGCCATCGCTCTGTAGCCAGGCCGGCCCCATCATGTGTTGGCTTATTTGTTTTTACTCGAGAATGCATGACAGGAAATGAGTTTGTACATTCAGATTGGGGGAAAGATGAGCACAATCCCCCTCCCAATCCCCACTGACACAAACAGATACAAGCAAGCGCACACACACACACACACACCGAAGCCTCGTCTTTATCATTATCCACTCTTGGTATACAATGTTTATTTGACTATTAATCTGCGGTAGCCAGCTGAGCCTGAAGGATCTTGTGTGTACATGCTGATAAAGCGTGCCAAGTTGTTATGGGGGAGACTTATGCGTCCAGAACTTGAAATTTCATCTCTACGATTCATCTAATGATTTGCAGGAGGACAAGGGGCTCATCCAGGTCTTTTAAGCCCTCTCATAAACTACACCCACCTCTCTGTAATTCAAAGGGACAAAATCTGCACGACATTCATAGCCTGTGTAGTCGGACTATGAAGCCCATGCTTTCAAGCAGGTTGTTCCACACTTAGCAATTTTCATCGTTATGATTTCTCCTGGTTTTTACCGTCATGTAAAGGGCCCTAATGGGCATCCTTTTCAAAACACTTCTGCGCTATCAAATGCAATTTACACGTTCCAGAAACGTCAGTGGACGTATGGAGATGAAAGCACTTACCATCTGCTTTTTACTGTCGGCACCATTTGGATTTCTGAGCAGCTCACTTCCATCATGTTCAGGTGCAAGTGCAATAGGCCTTCATTTGGCAAATCAAACAAGTTTTTATTCTTAATCTCGTGTCCATCTCCTCTGATTCCTAATTATCAATGCAAGAGTAAAGGCACTAGCTTTTAATAAACAGAACAGCAATTTACAGCTGCAATATTTAAGTTTTAGAAGCGTTTTATGCAATTCTATGTGTTTTTGACCTCATGAAAATGGCAGGAATGTTCTTCCATCTTGAAATGCCATCTTTCTACATAAGTGCAGAGTCAAAATTATATTTGCTAATCATAGAATGAGCATCTTATTGGATTCGTATCTGTAGTGGTGGCAGTGACCCAGCTATAAACCCTCACCTTCTCTGAAATGATTGAGCTCTTATCGACCAATTCATTTAGCACTGACCCCAAATTCAATATGAATTATGCATTCATCAATCTGGAATGATCGCTGGCAGATTTTCACGGAGTGGGTGTGAAGTCAAAGTGTTTAAGAAGTATTGAATGTGCATGTGGCGCTTACTGTAGGTGCTACTTTGAGAAGACGATTAACGAAGATGAAAACTCTGTGCGTCATCGTAAGAATCATTATAAATAGTTGGATACTAAAACGCTTCGCTTCAAGGAAAAGTTCACCCAGAAATAAATTCTGCCATCATTTACTCGCCCCCATGTCATTCCAAATCAATTTGTTGATTTTTGCTGTGGAGACCAACATAACAGTTTTTCAAAAATCTGATATTTACCATGCAGTGTTCATAATGACAAAGTATGTTAAGCTAAAAAAAAGCACCACAAATGTAGTTTGTACTATGAGTTTTCTAAAGTCATAATGCAACTTGTCATGAACATAAGACTGAAACTCGACGCATTACAAACAGATGTTCCTCCCTTCCAGTGAGCGGTTATGTTGAGAATCACTTTGACCAGGCCGAGTTAACTCAAAAGAACTTAAGCACCAGATCATGAAATCAATCATTCTTTTGAATCAGTTTTGAATCTGGTTCACTAAATGGATTAATCAATTTTTTCAAAACTACTGACAACTCACTGACTCAATGATCCGGTAACAGCAGTTCTCATGTTAACCGCTCACTGAGAAGATTATTATTGGATAATGATAAACATTTTGCTCTGTTCTTCAAACAAAGGTATCAAATGACTTCAGTAGAGTTGTAATATAGTGCCTGAGTAGTCTGGACCACTTTTATGGTGCATTTTTATGGGGGGGGGGGGGGGGGGGGTAATTGTAATAATTTTTTATTACAATTAAATCATTGGATAGAGATGTAGATTTATTCAAATTATGTTTGTTCTTTTTTTGTCTTTTCCACAAAAGAAAGTAAATTATTTAGAGTTGGAACATGAGTAAAAGACAGAATTAAGGCCTTTTCACACAACGAACGTTAACTATAAAAATAACATAACGATAACTACATTAGCATCCACACCAACGAATGATAGCGCTCTGTTTATTATAAGTACACTTTTGTCGTCTACCGCTTTAAATGCTCAAGCTCTTTAAAGCAGGATGGATTTTGATTGGCTGTCAATGTTTTTATCATTCATCATCATTCTGAAAGTTTTTCCAACGGTTGCAATTATTTTATATTCAGGATTATTTTTAAAACGATATCTTTGTAGGTTATCGACCATTGTGTAAATGGGCCTTTATTCCTTTCAGCTCAGGAATAGAGACATCTCTCATCCTTAATTTATCAGAAAATAGTCTCATATGACCATCACCAGCAGTTAAAATCAGCCTCAAACTGCTCAAACCTGCCAATCTCTGTTTTTTTGAAAAATAAATATATCCTAACTGTGGGCAATAATAGCTCAAGCTTTCAAAGCACAGTTCAGCTGATTAATTGTTGATCCTCTCCACAGTCTTCTGTTGCACTGTCCAATTAGTGATTGCACAGCAGATAATTAAGAGCGTCACTCAGGCCCTGCACCTTGGATCTGAATGCCGTGCGCAGATTAGCGAGAGCCACGAGTGATTGGCGGGTACCGTCTAAGGCCAGAAGCACAACTCTGGCCCCCGCGGGGAAGGACGCAGGCATAAATCTAACCTGTCAATCACATAAAGCTCTTCCTCGCAAACACATCCAGGTCAAGGTTGGGAGAGTGATTTAAGAGAGATGAATAAAGAAGCGCTGGGTGGCAGTAAATAAAAATACATGACAGGATAATGTGCATACGGTTTGAGATTAATGAAATGTAAGGAGGCTCTGGATCTGTAGAATATGAGGGGTTAAGTCTATAAGCCACGTGTATGACGTTTAGATTGATGAGATGTTTTCATTCACGTCTTGTGTGTGATGTATAGTCTTATTCAAGGCTTAAAACACACTTTTAAATTTTTCACTATACACTGAAATAAATAGGTAAATAGTCTTATTTTCCAATAAAAATAACAAAAGACATTAATTCCTTTTTAAAAGCATAAATCTTAAAACTTAAAAAGTTGTGTTAATCATGTTTAAAAAAATGGAAACAGCCATTACTTATAGTGTTATTATTTTAAATAAATTTGGTTATACCATAGAAAGCCTGTGTTCATATATTTATTTATTTCAGGCTAGCAACAGTAATCCCAAGTATAATATGTTGGTAACACTTTACAATAAGGTTAATTAGTTAACATTAGTTAACAACCTTAGTTAATATGAACTAAGAATGAACAATACTTCTACAGCATTTATTAATCGTAGTTAATATTAATTTCAACACTTAAAAATACGCCATTAAAATCAAAGGTTGTATTAGTTAACATTAGTTAAGGCACTGTGAACTAACATGAACAAACAATGAACAGCTAACATTAACAAAGATTAATACATACTGTAACAAATGTATTGCTCATTGTTAGTTCATGTTAGTAAATACATTAACTAATGTTAACTAATGAACCTTATTGTGAAGTGTTACCAATATTTTCTCATAATCCCTGAGGTGAGAGGTTTATTAACATTTAGAAAACTGAGGCACTGGTCAGTCGGAAGTGGTTTCACAGGTCAAAACCATTAGCTCATCCACAAGTCTCTTTAAGCTTAAAGTGATTGGCTTTATTCCGGCAGGACGATGCTGGCATAAACGCAGGATTCAGCGGCTACAGCTATGGAGATGCGGGGCGTTGATTGATCTGGCCATCAGCTCCGGCCCAATAGGCAGAATTCAATTAAGCATCATTTGGCTCAGACACCATTTGTGTTTGCATTCGTCTGGGTCCCCAGGTCTGGATTAGCTGAGCTCCAGCAGGGCTGTCCCTGTTATTATGCCTTCAAATAACAGTGAGTCTGAGCCAGCAGGTACATACTGAAACCGTGTCTGCCGCTGGTCTAATTTGTCTATCTGTCTTCCATGATGGGCTTTTCATCTTTGAGCCAAATGACACAAAGCCTACAAATGCAGTGTGTACGGCGATTTTCTAATTTCAGCCAGGTTCAGTGTGACAGCACAGAGAGAAAACACAATAATGGGGAGATTTATTCATTTCTATCCTTCTCTAATTAGTCTAGGGGCAATACGGCACACTGTCCCGGTAGTAAACAGCCAGGATTAGGAAGCGGTCTTCTCACGCCACTGGCTAAATGAAGGCTTCCAGTGCAACACATGCCCGTGGGCGCTGATGGATGGAGGGGGGAGCTTTTACCATGCTGTGCATCCATATGAGCTATATATGGAGATATGGATGGGAAGTCAGTCCCTGTTGGTGGAGGCCGTGACTACTGCAGCTTTATGCAGGCTTAATACTGTTTCTCCATTGACGCCGTTCAGTTGTTTATAGTCAATTTAAAACACACAGCACAACCAGTGTAGTATAATTGTGATTAATTACTTTAATGAGCCGTAAAATTACTTTTACTTCTTTTTAGTAAATCCAAAAATATTCAGTGCAACCACTCTAATCCAATTCTTGAATTAGTGACTTTTATGAATTAGTTATTTTTAGTGAATCAAAAATATACAGCGCAACCAGCGTAGTCTGAATCCTGAAAAAAAAATAAAAAAATAAAAAATACTAGGCAACACTTTTGTTTGGGGACCAAATCTTACTAGCCTGCATATTGCTAGGGTATTTGCTGTGTATTAATACTTAAAAAACACATATTAATGCCTTATTCTGCATGGCCATATTCTACATCCCTAATCCTACCCAATACCTAAACTTAACATCCTTACTAAATAAGCTGTAATTATGGGTTTATTGAGGCAAAAGTCATAGTTAATAGTTTATATTTGTTTCCTAAACTAAAGTGTGACCAATTATTTTAATGAGCCAGTTATTTTAAGAGAATCATAAAACATAAAATGTAACCACTGTAATCCGATTCTTGAACGAATGAGTTTTATGAAACATTTATTTTTAGTAAATCACAAACATACAGTGTCATGTTAGTGAATCTGAAATGTACAACAAAAGCAGCGCTGTCCAACCAGTTCCTAATAAAATTACTCTTATGATCCAGTTATTTTTAGGGAATCAAAAACTTGCAGTGCTACCAGTTTTGTCCAACCAGTTCCTGATTAAATGAATCTTATAAGCCGGTTTGTTTTAGTGAATCAAATAGATGCAGCTTACAAATAACACTGGGATAAAGATACACATTACACATTTTGCCAGTAGTATTTTATATTAATAAATTAAAATATGCAGTGTTTGTTTGTTTAGCATTGTTGTTTAATATATAGTTACAGCATTTATGGCGTATCAAAAAGGACTGTGACAGTCTGTGTAATCACACCTTTTGCAAGAATTGTTTTAATTGATCTCATATTTATCTCAATGGAATTGCATTTATTTATTGCCAAATATTCATTCCTTAAAAGTACTAAAAGAATCGTAAACAAAACAGTTTGAGAACCGGAGTCGTTGAATTCCTATTCCTAATTACAGAGCATCTTAATGGAGACGAACATCTGTGGCTGCGACATTAGCCAAAGACTCTCACCGATGCAGTACTCCAGT
Source organism: Abramis brama (assembly GCF_963993115.1). Lineage (NCBI taxonomy): Eukaryota > Metazoa > Chordata > Actinopteri > Cypriniformes > Leuciscidae > Abramis > Abramis brama. Next base: position 4,086,270 of record NC_139971.1, read on the forward strand.
GGTGCATCCTCTAAACACACACACACACACACACACACACACACTCTTCCTCACTAGAAGGAAATGGGAATATGGGAAATGGATGGAGAGAGGTAATATTCTCTGATTAGGAGTGTGCGTGTGCGCGTGTGTGTTCCCATCCAAGGTGCTGTAGAGCCACTGATTAGTCTCTTCGAGTGGCTATGCCATACTGCCCTGAGAGTAATTTTTGTCATGATTCACAGAGGGTGAGTTTTGAGAGCGTCGGGCCGTCACATCTCTGTTATTGCCAGATGAAATAGAGCAGGGGTTTGTGGACTGCCAGTGCTGTTGGAGGGTAAACAAATTACCACAGAGTGAAATGAAAACATTACAGAGACCATAATGATCCCTGGCTCATCAGTTTGAGTCTGTCTATTCCCCTCACTTAAACAAGCATACCCATAATCCAATCCGTCTAAAGGGACTGCTGAACCTTGTCAAGGTGTGAAGAACAAGTGCAAACAGAAGAAGGAGAGTGAGAATGAGGGAGGATGCTGATGGGTTTGGCTAAACAGATTTACTTTATAGTCAGGGAAAACATGCATATGATAACAAAGGTCATCTGAGGGTTTTATATTGATCCATCTGGGTAGATTTTTGGAATATCATTTTGTAAATGTGAATACTCTGCCTCAGGTACACTGTAAAAATGGATGGATGGACGGATGGATGGATGGATTGATGGACGGACGGACGGATGGTTGGATGGATGGATGGACAGAAGGATGGATGGATGGATGGATGAATGGATGGATGGATGGATGGATGGATGGATGGATGGATGGATGGATGGACAGCAGGATGGATGGATGGATGGATGGATGGATGGATGGATGGATGGACAGCAGGATGGATGGATGGATGGATGAATGGATGGATGGATGGATGGATGGATGGATGGATGGATGGATGGACAGCAGGATGGATGGATGGATGGATGGATGGATGGATGGACAGCAGGATGGATGGACAGCAGGATGGATGGATGGATGGATGGATGGATGGACGGACAGAAGGATGGATGGATGGATGGATGGATGGATGGATGGATGGATGGATGGATGGATGGATGGACAGAAGGATGGATGGATGGATGAATGGATGAATGGATGAATGGATGAATGGATGAATGGATGGATGGATGGATGGACGGACAGAAGGATGGATGGATGGATGGATGGATGGACAGACAGACAGAAGGATGGATGGATGGATGGATGGATGGATGGACAGCAGGATGGATGGACAGCAGGATGGATGGATGGATGGATGGATGGATGGATGGATGGACGGACAGAAGGATGGATGGATGGATGGATGGATGGATGGATGAATGGATGAATGGATGGATGGATGGATGGACGGACAGAAGGATGGATGGATGGACGGACAGACAGAAGGATGGATGGATGGATGGATGGATGGACAGCAGGATGGATGGATGGATGGATGGATGGATGGATGGATGGATGGATGGATGGATGGATGGACTGACTACAAGTATGGGTGGACTACAAGTATCGTAATAAAACAGTTTGGGAACAGGAAATGTTGAATTCCTATTCCTAGAAAATCTCAATGGTGACAATCATCAGGATGGATGGATGGATTTGTTGCTCTCCCATGTGCAACAGCTCACATACATACACAAGCAGCAATTATCTTCATAATTATCCAATTACAACAGATATTTAATTGCATAAATGATTTTTCAAACAGCATTTTTGATAGCCAACTAACCTGCAAGGTAATAATAACACCCCTGCTGTGGCATCATGCCATCTGTTCCACATCATCATTATAAGAGCCAACAGTAAATCAACTCAATCTTGATGCATTGACACTCAGATAATGTTGTTTTGGTGGTTAAGGGGATATGACAGTTGGGTATTTATTTTTTTATTTTTTTATTTTTTTACACTCTTAACGGCATATCACAAATATTACAGGAGGCATAAATGCAAATTAACTCCCTGCTGGGGAATAACAATCAACCTCGCTGTTATTTTCTTAAAGGGATAGCACTCTTTATGGCCTAATGATGTAAATGGGTGGCAATCCATTCACACTGTTAAAGTGTGGTATTAATAATAGTGCCTGGTTAAATGCCGCTGTTATACATTTTCCAAGTTTGTCAAAATCCAACTGTCAGGTTTGATAAATCAAAATGCACCACTACCTAATTTCTCCTGAAAAAAATGTTAAAAGTGTCCTACAAATGTTATCAGTGAAAAACAAAATACACTCTACAAGGACAAAATAACTTTTTTAATTGGATTCCTGACAAATTTAGTCTGAAAAAAAAAGAAAAAAAGAAAAAAACCTAAATAGCCTTTTCAAGCTATTGCGTCATTTTCTAGCACTTACTTTGCATTTAAGAAAGTAATGATATTCACACATTAATTCAACATTAAATAGTTTCATCACCATATTTTCATTAAAAAATGCTTAATATAACATTATATATCCTAAATGTTTTACTGACAGAAGGGTTGTTGATTAGCTATATGTACTGCAATCACATGCTCAGAGTTTGTCTCCTTTCTTTAGAAGACATACATGTACATGAAAAACTATCATTTATAATTTATCACCTGTTCTCTGACCGACTGACACATTTCAGAAAAAAAAAAACTCTCAATCTAGTGGGGCAGGGGTCAGCCGAAAATCCCTTAGACGTGAAATATTTACTTTAAGTATAGACATTTTAGTTAATATTTTACTAACATATATTATTTTATCTTTTTTAGTACGTGTTTTATCTTGATTTTGTATCTGGACTCTAAAGTCGACTCTTTTCACATTTACATTTTTCTCAGTTACATGTTACAGTTAAATTTACACATTACATGTGTCTCAGTCCACATTACATTCACATAGTGTGGTAGGAACCCAATTAAATGTATTAATAATAATAATAATACATTTATAAATGAATAATTACACTATAGAATAAAAAAAAATATTTGTAAATTATAATAATAGACTACTAAGTTACAATACTAATTATGTCTTAATTTCTTCAACATTCGAACCCTTGAGCGCTTCTCTCTCTAACACGCAGAGAATCAGACTATACAGTTATTTAATTAAATCACAGCCCCATTCAGTTTAATTTTACATTAGATGTAATTCATTATTAGCTTTTTATGAACTCACAAACCCCCTGCAGTTCCCTCACGAACCCCCAGGAGTTTGCGAACTCCCGTTTGGGAAACCGTATAGTAGGCTTTACTCTGACTCACTGGCTTTATGCAACATCATGAAGTCTGGCTGGAGAAACTCCTACCATTCGAAGCGACATGACCTCCATTTAGCACTTGAAGACATTCCCGACCCAACCACGCATGGTACAACTCAGATGTAGCCTGGAAGGGCGAGGATGAAATTTGTTGCAATTTGTTTAAAAACAAGGACACTCCTGTCCAGACACTCCATTCACACAGAACTTGTTAACCTGAATGGTGTAGTTGTACCTGCAAATGAAGAGATTCAGGTTTAAGAGCATTCAGGTCTAACACGCCATGGTCAATTTGAAGTGTGTGTGTACGCAGCTGGAGGGAGGAGAGCCCCTCAAGGCACTGCCTGCAGTCGTAACAGACCCCACTGACAGATCCGCCCGGATTCATGCCCGGAATATACTGTAAAAAATAAAATCTTAAAAAAACCGTCAATGACTGTCAGCTGCGGCTGCCAAACAAAAACCGTAAAAATAAAGTAAAATATCCTAATTTAAATGAAGTGCAAAAAACTTTTACAGAAATTTTCCTTAAATGTTTTACAGAAAAACACTGTTATTTTACAGCTATTTCCTGAATTATTACGATCAAACACCTTCATTGTAAAAAAAAATCCCATAAAATAAGTCAAATGACTGTCAGCAATGGCTGCCATACAAAAACCTTAAAATTAATGTAAAATATCCTAATTTAAATAAGTGCAAAATACTTTTACAGAAATCTTCATTAATCTTTTTTAACAGAAACACACAGTTAAAACACAATTATTTCACATTTATTTTCTGATTTTTTTACTGAAAAGCACGCAGTTAATTACATGCATGATTTGTTGTGACTATACGTCACTGCATCAGTAACTACACAGTTACTGTCTGTTAAATAAAGCAACATGCAGCATATCATCAGTGTTTCTCTGCTCATCCTGGACTGAAGCACAGGCTCTACTCTTCAACACAATGATGACACACAAAACACACCATACAGAAACACTTTAAACCCCAACAGAACATTAAACACTACCAGATCTCTCAGGATCTCAGCATCTTCACTTATTACAATCCAGACTTTATTTATTTCATACTAACATTCTTATTGAGAATTAACAGAGGTTTAGAAGTTGAAGTTTTATTGAAAAGAATAAAGTTTGATGTCACCATGATGGAGATCAGTGTTTGCTTTAGTTGGGCTCTTGACCTTTTAGTGTTTAACTTTAATGTTTTTCTGGCTGCATTAACTGTGTGTCTCTGATGCATGTTTGTAATTGTAGCAATCCAAGAGAAAGTCAGATCAGATGATGTTGGTCACTTTTTAGTGATAATAGTCATCATGTAGTGTCCTGCTTTATTAATACCACCTGAAGTGAAATATCTGATTAAGTCGCTAAATATTAGTTGTTCGTTTTGCATAACAAAACTGCTAAACCTGCAGTGCTGTGATACTCAGATTTTATGAAGTCATTATACAGAAAATGCTTTGACAGGATCACATAGACTCACTCAGACATCAAGAATCAGCGTATGAATCGCAACAATGGTGACAATGAAAAAAAATCTGAATTACTATAGTCACAAAAAGGCTTTGTTGGTTGTCACCATTGTTGAGATTCATATGTTGATTTTTGATGTCTCTATACTACTAAAATAATGAACCAGCTCAAAACTTTTTTCTGTACAATATATATCTTTTTTTTTTCTTTTTTTTTCAGATTGTTATAATACTGACGCCACAATATTGCAAGGGTTATGTGAAAAATTATAACATTTATAGACTTTGTATAAAGCTAAATTCCATCTACATATTATGTAAGCTAAGCTAACATATTCAGAGATTTGACTGACACATCAGTGAATCAGATCATCATATGATGACTTTAACATCACCAATGAATGACCAAGATCATCTGATATTTTCTCCTGCATTTATTGCTATAACAGATGTATATCAAATACACAGTTAAAGCAGCCAGAGAAAAACAAAAGTTATAAACTCAAGGGTCATGAGCCCAACTAAAGCAGACACTGATCTCAATCATGGTGACATCAAATTTATTTTAAAGTTTTTTACACTTTAATTTTAGGGTTTTTGTTTGGCAGCCGCAGCTGCCAGTCATTTGACCATTTTTTTAAGATTTTTTAACAATGAAGGTATATGATCATAATAATGCAGGAAATACCTGTGAAATAACAGTGTTTTTTCGGTTTATTTAAATTAGCATATTTTACTTTAATTTTAAGGTTTTTGTTTGGCAGCCGTAGCTGACAGTCATTTGACCCTTTTTTTACATTTTTTTTTACAATGAAGGTATTTGATCGTGATTATTCAGGAATACCTGTAAAATAACAGTGTTTTTCAGTTTATTTAATTTAGGATGTTTTACAGTTTTTTGGGAGGCTGACAGTCATTTGACCATTTTATCATTTAACTGTTTTATTTCTGTTAAATTACAGATTATATTTGTAATTTTACATACATTTTTATGTAACTTAAGAAAACAGAAAAAATACTGTATGAAAAATACAATAAATTTTCTGTATAAAAAATGTGAATTACTGTAATTTGTCATTAATGTCACAATACCTAAAATAACAGCTGAATTTTTATTTTACAGATATTATTTGTAATTTTACAGTGTTTTGAGTACAATTTAAAATTAAAGAAAATGATCGTCAAAAAATCACAGTTATTTTCTGTAAAATTAGGATTTTTTTTTTACAGTGTATCAACACACACATGCTACACCTGACCAGCTCATACATCTCAAAAAGACTGCATCTTATCAGGATTATTCTCTAAATAAAGCATTTATAAAGTGGATTAGTGTCACTCCCGCCCACTCCGGTACTGCTTTACCAGCTACTTCGAAAATTAGCATTAATCGTTCATAATCAGCAAGAATAGTTTTAGTTCAGTAAGGTGTTATAAAGCAGTAGAATCTGTTTCCTCCGCTTCACTCTCCTCCACGCACGGCTGGCTGTGCAGCTGGCGGCCTCGAACGGCGAGAAGATGAGGGAGAAGAGGAAGGGTCTGCTCTGAGGACGGCTACATGAGCATCGAAGCGGAATGCTGCCAGATGCGACCGAAGCGTCGCTGAAAAACGCCTGTGAATTCCTCCACCGGAGTGGGTGAACTTAAGCCCCCCAGTTCAACCCTCCCTATTCATCACCCATTTTTCTACATCCTCCTCTTCACTGACCTACATATGTTTCCCTGCCGCTTGAGGTGGTTTGGAGGAAATAAAACAGGTCGGTGTTTTGCTGTCCGAGTGGATGAACCAGGTGGTGCAGTGCTGCAAATAGATCACTAAGAAGGATATGTTAACCTCCCTGACCAGACTTCCCACTCCCATTAGTGAAAACACTGATAGTCATGGTAGCAGACCCCTTTTTTTATTACTTGAGATAGAAAAAGACAGTTAATGGTGGACCATGCAGTGCAATGTTTCTGAAATTAAATAAGGTCCCATTAGTACAGTTTAGTTATTACATTTGTTACAATATATTAATATTTGTTAACATTTGCTTATAAAAATACAACTGTTCTTTATTATTAGTACATTATTATTATGGTTTAAAAATCTGAGGGCACAGATTGGAAATTTGGGGGTATGGTTTATTAATCTGTGCGTGTTTTGTTAAACTGAGGGAACAATTTAAGAATCTGTGAGTAAGGTTTATAAACTGAGGGGATGAATTGATGTAGTACAGTATAATAATGATAATGATTAGGGATGCACCATTATTAAAATTTTGATCGACAGGATAATTCTTTTCATGTTATTGCCAATAACGGATAAAGTGCAAGTTTCTGCATGTCAGTTTAGCCATTGTGACATTATAATGTACAAAACGAAAATGGATATTCTTTTTGAGGTTTTGCCAAAGACTATGTTAATCAACATTAATAATTGTGATCACAACATCAAAGGCAATAATTTGCATTTATTAATAATTTGCCATCCACTTTGAATATTGCCACATACTATATAACAGCATGCCCATGATACAACTAAATATTAACATTAATGTTAAAAACCAAATGTAGATCTCTCTTTTGCTCATTCGTCAACATAGTATTACTTGTGTTCATGAATTAGTCAGTTCAAAGAGAAACACATACTTTAAAATTGCCTGTTTTTGAACATTTCCAAACAGTCATGTTCTGACTACTAAAACAGGCATTTCTTAACCAAAGAAAAGGCTATGCCACTACTGTTAGGACTAAAGGATTCAGAGCACTAACGGTAAGCATTGTTGGCTAACAATTAAATATGCTAGAACTGTGCACTTTCCTATTTTATCCATCTAACCCCATAATGAACTCTCTGCTATAAATACTTTGGGTGAGGAAACCTCTTTTCTCTGTTTCATCCAGTGGCAAATCACTATTTTCCACCTCTCTGGCATTTCTAAAATGGAAGCACGTCTGTGATTGTGGATTAAAGACAGAGGTCATGGGTTTCATAAAAAAAAGCAATCTCTACATTTTTACTTTGTTATTCTAGTTAGCCATATTAAAAATAATCAGCGTTCATCATAATAACTAGCAATGTGTTGGAATCTAAGTCCAGAGAGGGTCAATCTTCTCCTAATCAAACTCATTTGTGCAGTGGGTATTTGAGGGAAGTTAAGATGTCGGAGGTTAACAAGTGCACTGAGCGCAATAACAGCAGAGGGGTCAATCGGCTACTGCACAGAATGGGCGATACGATAATGCACATCTCGCAGTGGAAGAGACAGCAAAAAAGAAAGAAGAACAATGAAGCATTCATCTGCACTCAGTATTCCTATAATGTGACAAGACAAGCAGAAACCTGATGTCTCTCGGCAGCCTGGAAGCAGGTCCGCTGCGATTCACAGTTCCTACATCTACAGTCTCTGCAAGCGTACCTGAGTAATCAACAGAGGACCTTCACAGCAAACACACACAAACACGCTCAAACAAATAAACCAGCTTACAGCTCAGAATGAGAAACGCTGAAGTGTCCAGGCAAGCCTGCTAGCCTTCAAGGATGAACAGCCCAATATATTTACAAGAATTCATAGTGCATCTTTGCAGTTGTTGATTTAATAATGGCTTGTTGGAGCAGCAGACGTTGGGTTTCGCCAGGGAGAATTTGTATAAATCAATCTGTGGACTCATGTTTAGCTTTTAACAAGCCATTCATCACATTATACTGGAGGCAGGACAGAGGTACTGTATGACTGATTTGTTTACTAATCCATGGAATTCACAGCATTAAAGACATCCTGCTGGATTCTGGCAATTAATTATCTCCTCCCTGTGTGTTTAATTTAACATTAATCTAGAAAATGTCATGTTTTATAGGTATTAGCACATTTCTTACAGATTCGCACACAGATGTGTCTCTAGCAGAGAATTTGCATATAGACTCCAACTGTTTTCAAATAAAGGTAATTGGTTACTACAGAGTACAGGCTGACCCTAACTCCGATAGAGACGTGCAAAATTACATATTTTCATATGCGTCTGAATGAGTCAGTCTCAACCTTGTATAATTAGCTTCATGTCCACAACACACCGATCAGAAGTGTGCGTTCACATACGGCAGGTTCTTGTGTTTATTAACTGCTCGACAGAGCGGAAAAGAAAATGTTCTCAATTATTTTAAAAGATAAACTTTTTTATTTGACATGCAAAGGTAAAGCAAAAAAAAAAAAAAAAAATAGAGAAGAAAATGAAAATATCCATTACTAAACTCTAACATTGCCTCTTATTATAACAGATAACAGATCACTCTAAATTATAATGTGGACCCATGTATTTTCTGTAAAGCTGCTTTGAAACGATGTGTATTGTGAAAAGTGCTATACAAATATGAATTGAATATTAAAATTTGGTGGGGGAAAAAAGCAAAGCTTATTTTATTAATGTATTGGATTTTTTTAAGAACCACTTTACTATTTGTGTACCGTTTTTGGCCCTGTATTTGGGAATATTAATAATATTTTGTGAATAATATGGAGCAACATAATATTACCATCTGATTCCATCTCTGTACAGTGGTTTTGGCCACAGTACTTTTTTTTTTGTAAGGGATAAACATCCTCCAAAGGCTGTTTTGTCATATATTTTGCTTATTTCTGGGGACATTTCTTTTTAGTAAAGTATAACTAAGTTAGAAACACACACACATACAGTACATCAAGAAACAGAGGGTGGTATGTATTCCACAGAAATGAGTATTGATTAAGACATACACTGAGATTTAAAGTGGAATGAGAAATATGAGCCATCTTCTTCAATTGTAGATAGGCACACATCAGGGACAGCTGCAGAGTTCAGCATGACTGCCAGTGTGACTCCCATTATTATCAGTACTGCCAGCAAGAAACTCGTCATCTCTCCGGTGAGACAACTCATTGCAATATTGATAGCTGATGTCAACCATTGTATTTTTGAAAGTGCGTGTTTGTGACTACACATGCAATATGTAACACTGGAGTTTGAAATACAAGACATTTGTCTTCTAACTAGATTCCCTTTGGAGACAGAAATCTTTGGGGCCAACTGACAATGCTAACCAGTCAAACCTGGACTGCCCGAGTGACAGGTGCTGGTATCTTTGTGCCCACCAGTGGAAAGATACAGGAACACAGCAGCTATTTTCCTTCTCTTACTCCTTCTATGACGCTTGTTCTCGTATCCGTGAAACCTTTCTTTAAGAGGCGTCTTGCGTTATTGCTGACAGCCTTCTCAGACCACTCATCTCTAATGGAGTTTAACTTCATTTGCTTCATGTACTTTTCTATGTGTGAAAGATGCAATGTTGACAGGCTGAAGAGAGGCCTTTAGTGCACTTCAACATTGCGTGTTAATCATACTTGAGTACTTGAGAGTTATTCATTGCATACATTTTTCAAATGAGGTCATGTAACATTAACCATTTCATAATGTATCTGATGTGTTTAAGACACCTCAGTGTGAGACAAGAGCTGCAAAAGTAGAAGGCTGTAGTTAAAACATTAATGTTTAACTCTTTCTTTCTGTCTCGTTTGTTTCAGGAGTGAATGCCGTGTTCTCACAGCAGCCTCAGGACTTGGTAGTTGTGGCTGGTCAGCCTGTGACGCTACCCTGCTCCATCCCTGGATACCATGGTGTTGTGCTGTGGATCAAAGATGGCCTCGCTTTGGGCGTCGGAAGAGATCTTGCAGGTAATAAAGTCGCAAACAGTTTAGTATTTAACAAACTCTACTGAAAATGTTACCAGTTTATGTTATGATTTTGATGCTAATCTACCCATTGAGCTTCTTAAGTAGAGTTCTCAACGGGCCTGAAAATTACAACCCGACCCGGCCCGTGGCTTTTAAAGCCCGGACCCGATGTAACCCGACACATCAACATGAATTATCTGCCCGAACCCGGCACGAAAAAATGTTTTTTTATCATACACGTATTATCATGACCAGCAGACTGGAATTCAAATCAACCTTTATTGTTCACGCCTTTTAACAATACAAACAATACAAACAACTGAAACAATAAACTTTAAATATATAAATAGGCTGTAGTAGCGACGGTGAATTCACCTGCGGCAAGTTTACTTTTCACCAACTCCATCTTCTTCTCTCCAGGCTAAAGGCGTGCACGCAGCGGCGTCAGGTCTGCCCCCGCCCCTCTCCATGATGCACGTTGCACGCAGCAGCCAGACTTTCTTTACGGTGAACAGCAGCGATGATTAATAAATGTTTTTTTGTTTTTTTTCACTGAGCGGAAAAAATTAAGCCTGAGGTCCGACCCGACCCGAGTCATTTGATCATATTTTCGACCCGACCCGTTGAGAACTCTATTCTTAAGTAGTTTTAACAATCATCAATATAAAATAAAGAACATCATGGTAGATTTTCTTAACCATTCATCTTCACTTGTAAGACCATCCTGCTTGATTAACTTAAACATCTTTACAAAAACGACCATGCTGGTCATCTAGTTTTACAACTTTACAAGAAAGACTGCCCTAGTCGATCAACTTAACTAGCTTAACAAAAAAAGCTTAACCAGGTACATACAAACGACAGGTGACAAGCTTCACTGTCTCCTCAAGAAAGACCAACTTAACTAGCCTCACTGGTAGCTTAACAGGAAAGACCTAAAGGAAACACATAACCTGAGAATGGGCCTGAACACCACGTTGCTTACCACTTTACAGGAAAGGCTGTGCTAATCAAGCAACTTTACTAACTTAACAAGAACGGTCATGCTGGATCATGATCCTTACCAGGTTTACATAAAACAATGCCAGTTGACAAGCTTCACCATCCCCAAAAGATGCATGTTCTGATTTGTGTTGATCCTGGAACAACAATCCTGTCCGAAAATGTAATCATAACCATATCCCTACCCCTAAACCTAACCACGCCCATAAATTATCCCTAAAATCAGACGGAAATTATAGGTGAATTATTCTAATGTAGAAGCACCTAACCCTGGTTGTAAGCCTAAACTTGACACATACTGTAAATCTATCCTTCAAATATGATTGGTTGATTGGAATGTTGATCCAGGAACATATTGCACTTGGTGAAATCAGGTTCTGCTTGCTTAGCCATCTTTACAGGAAAGATCATGCCAGTCGATCATCCAAACCTACTAAGCGTCATCTGCTACACTAGCACTTAACCTGCATAAGCCAGCCAATGTCAGCATTCATAACAGTCTTTTTATGGTCAAATAAGCTTGTTTTAAAATGCAAACAATTTACCCCAGTGACTGAACAAGAGGCAAACGTGTCCACAGCTCCAGCTAATTTTAATACATTTTATACTTCAACTAGCAGCCGGTCTTCATCTGCCTCTCAAATAACCAAATTGGTTTTAAACAAGGCTTTTGTAATTAAAGCTGACTTTGGTACACAAGTTTAAGCCAGAGGGTGTGATTGCTTTTTAAAAACTGTCGAATTGGTGTCAGGCGCAGAAGGACAAGAGCAACTAAAATATAACCTCTTAAGTACTTTTAACTGTTAATAGCTTGTGAAGTGTGAGGCTCTTCTAGACTAGCAAAGAGCTACTTGTTTGGTTAATTGCTTAAGCTAACAACCATTGGATTCTCATTCCTTCCACCTACAGACTTTGAACATCATGAACTTATTCATAGTCAGGTTGATCAGAAACAGTTGGTCCCTCTTTATGACATTTACATTGGATTTCCTGGATTACAGCGCATGCAATTACTGTTTGGAAAGAGCAGGTGCAAGCATCAGTTTTAAAAAGTGTAGATTAACAAAGGCCTAGAGACTCTAGCACGATTCCCTAAACTCGATGGGTCGCATAAAGGGGAACTCAACCTTTTACTCCATTTTTCTCTCACAGATGCAGCTCTGCCAAGCGTCCTGGGATATTTCCAGTGTCAAGCATGACGTAAAGCCCAGTTGGCCTCTTTAAAAACAGTTGCTGGGCTTATCCTTACAATTAAATATGTATTCCGCTGGAGATCACAGGTCTTTTTGCCTCTGACCTTTGGTGGCTGCTGCTCTGTGCCTTTTTGGCACTGATAGTGGCCTTTAATTAGACCCCAATAGGCAACTGAGCCCTGATAAATCCATTCCGCTCCCGAGTTTGTCATTATCAGGCTCCTGGGAGCTGGGCCCTGGCAGTGTAAACACTGGGAGAAGAGCTTTAAAAGTGGTCAAAGAGGAAGAGAGGGTGAATTGAAGCCGGGGTGGGGGTTGGGAGGTGAGAAGAGGTTCTGCGCTTGCGGGACTCACGATTATGAGAAGAGAGACAGAGAGCGGCACTTAACGGCACATCAGCTGCAGTTTAACAGTCACGGCCGGGAGCCGAGGGCCGACCCAATCCGAGACGAGCCAGCCCCATCTAGCTCTTTATGCGGATCAATGGCGGGCCAGCGCTCAGAGGGCCATGAAGAATTTCAATGAAGTCCTGCGCTCTCTCCGTCTCTCTTTTTTTATGGCATGTAATTTTTTTCGAGTTGCCGAGAGCCCGTGCTTTAGACAAAAGAGCACTTTAAAAGCAAGCTTCGGGTACAAGGGCGGAGGTGCATTGCTTTTACATGAATGACACTTTACAGAATAAAACTGCACAGCTGCTCCTTTTATCAGTCTTGCCTGCGTCAACAAGTAACACTGCGTCCAATAAAGAAAATTGACACATCTACGACTACGTACTCCAAGCTAGCAGCTGCACACATAAAAAAAGAGGCGACTACAACAGCTCAAAGCTCCACATTTCAATATCAGCCTACTCAGCTATTCATGGAAGAGGCTTCTCTCATTCAGTGCTGTTTCAATTTGGGAGAACATTGATTAAAATGAGAAATCGCAAACAATATGTTTAATAAATCAGCAGACAAAAGAGGCTGATTCGTATCGGTCCCCACATTCTTCGTGGAGGTCCTTTTGCTCCTGCTTCTAATTAAAGACATCAGTTCAATGCTGCCACAAACAAACAAATAAAAGTCATGAATATGCATTGTGTGGATTGCTGGTGTAAACGTGAATATCCAAACATAACCAGACAGGGAGACTGCGCAAGCATGCTTGGACATAAAGAGCACAGCAGAATGCTGATTCCGATTTTGATGCATTGTTTTATTTACACTTGGCACATCAGTAATCCAAACAGTAGCTTTCGGATTTGCGCTGTTCACTTCAAAGCCAACGTTTTGTGGGAGAGCAAAAAAGAAAAAATCCATAGAAAGCAACACTCAAAGAGCAATGTCAAATGTCCTTTTCTACTAAGATTTTTACATCAAAATTTCAGTAGCTGATACTAATCCAGTTTTGCTGCCACATTATACATTACACTATTAGTAAATAAATCTCTTCTTTTATATATATATATATGTAATTAAAAAACTAAAATAATTTTAAACACATATAATTAAAATTCAAGTGCTTAAATCAAATATATAAATAAAATAAAATGGTCTCCACTACATGATTAGACCATACATATACAAATACACATGTAAAGGTTTGAAAGCAGCGACATGACAGTCAGAGATCTTGCGGGTACCAAGTCAGTACTATTGAAACTTAAAAGGGCTAGTCTCATTAAATTTAGTTATTGGTTTATTTCAATAGTCCACAACTACATGTCAACTAACTCTCATTAATTTGCAAGTACATGTAAACAGTATTAGTAGATTGTTGGGTTAGAGTTCAGGTTAGTAGAATGATTTGACATGTATACTGAAAAAAATTATTCATTGACTAGTTGAATTTACAAAAAAAAATTATGTTAATTGGATCCACATAATTGATTTTAGCTACATTTAAACAAATGCATTACGTTGAACTAAGTTCAGCTTAATGCATTTGTTTAAATGTAGCTAAAATCAATTGTGTGGAACCACTTACGATAATTTTTTTTAGTAAATTCAATGATTTCAGTAAATTCATTGAATTTCCTAAATGTTTTTATCGTAAGTGGTTCCACACAATTGATTTTAGCTACATTTTAACAAATGCATTATGTTGAACTTAGTTCAACGTAATGCATTTGTTTAAATGTAGCTAAAATTAATTATGTGGAACCAATTAACATATTTTTTTTTTGCAAATTCAACTAAGTCAATGAATCATTTTTTTGCAAAGTTAGTTAGTCAGTTGAGGAGCATCAAAATAAAGTGATAGCAGATATTAAGCTGACAGTCTACTAATACACTAATGAATACGCTAGTTGATGTGCGGACTATCAAAATCAAATGTTTTTAAAATCTAGAATCTAAATACTCAAGTACCATCCCTGCTATCTACAAAATATATCCATATTTTGGTTCCTTGAATCTATTTTGGTTACCAGAATCAAACCTAATGGAGGAAAATAACAGTTATGTATGTAATTATCACATTCTCTCTCAATCATTTGCTCTGTTTGAGCCGACAGGCAGATACACTCACTTGTTCCCTCAAACCATTAATCACTGCGTCACGTCTCCATTCACGGCCCTTTCCCCCTTCCATCGATCCGACATACAGACTAATCCTTTCCTGTCCTGATGGATTCATTAACTCTAATGGGGCTATTTTATATTGTTTGCTTTGGTTGACGTGGGTTGTCTTAGGGATTCATTGTGATCAATGACAGAATTATTTCATTCTTCTCTCTGACATCCTCTGTTGTGCATTTCTTGGGTGAACCATGCATGATTTATATAATGATATATTAATCTAAGAGGTGTCCAGATGAGAGATGAAATGTGTATCATACCGAACATACTGATAGAATACACAAATCTGGGTTCATAAAGAACTGCATTTGTATGGGCCAGCCAAGCTCAGATAATGATACAGGTGGGTGGATTGAATCTCTAGATCACAGTTAATCATTGTTTGTTATTTGACTGGCGTCAGCTTGCATAAATACTAGCTAGGATTGCTCCTTCACTTTATTACAGGATCACTGTAGGAAGTAAATCCCTGCTGATTTCAAACTCACACATTCAAAGCCTACTTGCTTTATTGAGGGTTTGTGTGTGTGTGTGACTTTTAAGTGTGCCCCACTCAGTGAACAAACAAACAAATAAATAGCACATTATATTGTATTATGATATGACGTATGTAAAATAAGAGCCTGCCTAGGTCAAAGCAATGCATTGCGGTAGAGTCTATGTTGCTAAGTAGCGTTTGCAAATGACTGTGTATTCATAGTGCTTGATAAAGCAGTAATGTCTTCAGAAGCCAGTGCATATATTCTGCATCCATCTGAAAAATAAGACCTCAAGATTTGCAGCTAGGCATTAAGTGGCAATAGATGCCGCTTGCAACAAACCCATCAATCTCTCATCAGGAATAAACACAGTATCGAACCAAGTCAATGGCCATTAAAATGACTCTGTAAGCTTCATTTGCTTTGACTGGCGGACACCATAAACACTACTTGATTTGGCTATGTTCACATTACAGGCCTTAAATTGTAACCTGGCAGTTGTCAAGGTTAATTGTATTGCCCAGAGGTTGACTTAATGGGGTTTTCAGTACGAGTCTGAACGATTTCTCAGACTGCCACTGACAATTGTAACATACAGTAAGAGTACAATTAATGTGGGATAGGATAACTATTATTTTGTATTTTGAATGAATTTGATGAGATATTTCTGATTGCAGACTTTTGGGATCACAGTATGATCTTCTGAATCTCTCAAGTAGACATCCAGCATGAGATTATTTTGAGAGCAGGAGATTTAAACAAAAGTCTCTGTTTGCTCTCCATTTAATCTCTGTGACATCTAAAATAAACAACAGAGATATTAAACATATAATCTGGGGGGTTTATTTCCAATTTATTTACTCTCAACACAAAGTCTGCAATCTCAAACAGAAAACAAATTAGGTCAAAAATAGGTAAATAACTGGCCACTTATATCATGTAGTGTCAACATAGGCTGTTCCTTTTACATAACATATCTCATCATCTTTTTGGTAAGACCTTCAAAACAACTTTCCAATGTAGTCCAGCTGATTTGGGCACAGACTGTTTTTGATGGCTTATTAAATGTTTGTTTTTTTGGTTCATCCTGCCCATTTTCTGTCTCCCACTCACTTAGAGAAATTAAAAGCTGTATGTGGGCAGATAAAACACATTGCACCATAATCGTCTGCTGCTCTCTCCTCAATAGGGGAAATGAGAGACACTTCATGGTCTATTAAAAGTGAATGGGATCCAATGAGGCAACAGGCAATAATTGGCATTTTCTGGCACAGTGATTTCAACAGGCAGGCTCAAGGACTTAAAAGCCATTAGTCCAGTCCAGTCTATTTTTCACTCCTTTCTTCAGCAATATGTTAAAGCACATCCCTCTTTCAAGCCTCATTGCTGTAGATTACAGTGATGGCTGCAGTAATAGCCCCGTGGTAGAGCTTAGGAATAGGTCGGACTTCGTACCACACAGCACTCGAAAAGATATAGGTGATATCGGGATGCCCTTTCAAATTGACAATGGGTGATACATCTCTAAACAAGTGGATTCAGTTATATAAACCCAATCAACCACAAAAGCACATGCTGTTTTTAATCCTTTCAGTTTGAAACACATATGCTTTTCGGAGCCAACAACACTTTAAATAGAAAACGGACTTGCTGGTGTTGAGTGCCCCGAGAGCATGAGGGTGCATGACGATTATGTCACAGAGAATTCTCTGGAGCGAACATGAATCATATCGATGGATGCTGTAAAAATCAATATTCTGCCACAGGTCATTCACTGGCAAAGATTCAAATGGCTGCTCTGTGGAGACTGGAAGCAGGAACTTGAAGCGAGATCACTTCTGAAGGTGTAAATTTAGCCACATAAAAAGCAATATTGAATTAAATTGAGGGGAAAATGCACAGCGCTCCGTTCTGTAGAGAAATACGCTGAGATCAGCTTCTGATGCTATTAAATCCGTATCACCCATCAGCCATCAATTACTGTCTTGCCTTGGAAAGAGAGGCTGCACTAACAGCAATGACAGCACTTTTTAGGGGTCTCATTGGAAATTGCAGATCTCTCATAATTAGAAGTATTTGCCTCCTGAGAGACATTAAAGACATTCACACGGAGAGCTTGTGAAATGTACCGTAAAGTATGACACAATCAAACGTCTCCTCCCCAATTTACATTTCCTATAGTGACAAACCAAGCTTCTGCATTCGCTCCTTATGCAAATGCCCAGGAAATAGTCTGCTGATGGGTTTTAAAGGCCCTCGGATCTGCTTGCTGTTGTAAAACAGTCAGTTTTCCCTGAAATACATCCTGCTGAATGTATTATTAAACTGCAAATCACAATTCCTCTGCATCAGTAGAACACATCTCAATCTTCTTGGCTCTGTGTGCTGCTTACTAAGTACCACACCTACAGCAGGACGCCTGAGGAGCAGCTGAACATATTATAGCAAAACCAGCAGATTGCCTCACCTCAATCAACCATCATCTCACCTCAATCATCAGTGCGGCTCACTTCAACCAGCACAAAGTCTCACTCCAACCAGCACAAAATCACACCCCAACCTTCAGAAAGTCTCACCCTAACCGGCAGAAAGTGTCACCCCAAACGGCAGAAAGACTCACACATCTACTCATCTTTCGTTTATTTTAGAAAGGTCACAGATGTGCAGATTCTTGTCTCACATTGGGTGTTTTTATTGTCCTGAGGGAAACAAGTCATCAGTATTTTAACTTTGCAGAAGAAGGGGTTGAAAGCCCTTGGTTTGGACTTGAACGTAAGAAATAGGCTACAAGAAATGACTATTTTCATTGTTTTCCACACATCCATGAAAGCAGACGAAATCTCCTGTATCTCAAATGCAAATAATATACAATAAATTCAACTGATGTCCTTTGATATCGCAGTGGTTGCTAACAAACAGCCACTGTTGCATCAGCCTCTAACACTTACTCCCTGTGGCATTTGATGATTACCTTACACTGTCATGAAAAACTCTTTAATTTAGGTGCGCGGTTAGTGCGACTCTGAAACTGACAAGCTAAAATTTTTCTGGATTTTATCTAATTAGAAACGTTTAAAAACACACAAAATGCATTTTTAAAGCAGTCTCTGCTGGTCTTGGGGCATTAACCAGTCAACTTCCCTGTTTTCCAGGTTATCCTCGCTATGCTGTGGTTGGGGATCATGGAACTGGCGAACACCACCTGCGAATCCAGAGGGTGGAGCTGATGGATGATGCTGTGTTTGAGTGCCAGGCCATCCAGGCCGCCATGAGGTCCCGTCCCGCTCGACTTACTGTCCTAGGTTAGTCACAACTGCGGGTAAAAATTAAGACTGACGAAGAAGTCCTGCCGATAGCTTACTTGCATACTTTTATCAAAAGCTTATTTGCAATCTCAAATGTCCCTTTCTTAACATTCAGATTACAAATTACATTTTCTAATTTATTTTATTTCTAATTATCTTCCATATAGCATTCTCAAATTAAATCAAAATATGCACATAGACTGATTACGGTGATCTCAAACTATCCTTGAGAATGAGATCAGCGAAAAATAATGTACAGTATTAAAAATAGATTTTTCACTGACCAAACTCCCCTGCAGTACCATAAGTTCTCACTTTTAATTTCCTGCTGCAAATCCCACTGTCTTCATTATTAAACCAGAGAGGTCATTGAATCTTAATTAAGTTTTATTGGGTTATTATTCAGTGTTGCTGTATCTGCGATATTGGGCAGCAACAGTGTTATCTGTGCTGAGGTTGTAATCAACCACCTGGTAGGTTTATCTGCTCAAAAAAAAAAAAAAAAAGACCACCCACACCCACCAAGTTATAGCTCTTCCCCGCACCAGTAGGCAAAACTGTGGGTTACTGTGAAAGCACTGAGTGGGCTCAAGATTGGGGAGGTGTTATATAACTGGTGGGGTAAGCCATGGAGCACATGTGCTCGCAAGCCGGAATGTGATTTGCTTTATTGATCTCCACTAATGAAAAGTTAAAATAATGACCTGCATGGGAGGATGTAGTGAGGGAAATTAGAGGAAGAAAGAAGACAAATTACGTGGTCTGTGGTTTCTCTCTGCTGCTCCCCTCTGCAAATGACTTATTTGCACTTAGCATAGACAAAATAGTCGCCTAAATCCCACTGCTACAAGTATCACAACCACCTTATGACCGGAACATCATTCACCACTGTCAACTTGCAAATATGTTTGATTGGTGAATTGACTGGAGGAAATGATTTGAAAGCGATGATGCACAGGCTGTTTTGTTTATCATGATTCTCTCCTGCTGTGGTCATTATTAATTGGGCCTTAATTAGTTCTGCTTTAGAACTGCCTCAATGGGCACTGATAACGCTAATTATCCCCCACAAACTTAAAACCAAGAACCTCAAGTTCATCCCAGTCTAGTTTAATTTCCTGTCAAGTTGGACACCAGGGGGCTAGTGGCTTTGTGATCATTGTGGCTATTCAATGATTAATTTCATGGGCCTAGACAAGGATCGTGTCATTGTATGGTTGCACTTTATGTGTACAGTACATGCACTTTCATTGCACTTACTGTGTACCTACCCACAAAAGTACTGAGAAGTGTAAGATATCTACATGGGTTATGTTAAGGTTTAGGGGTAGGTTCTCGGTTAGTACCTAGTTAGTGGCATTACTACAATAAGTACATAGTATGTTCATGCGAAACAGGACTGTAAATTAAAGTGCTACCCATTGTATTATGAAAACATAGTGTAACCTCCGGAACTCAAAATATCCTCCCCAATAAAAACTAACAAACTAAGCTGGAAAAACTCATTCTTAACTTCCAAGACTTTTAGATGTCAGTCAAAAGAATATATTTGAACAACAATATGTAGACATCAGTAATGCCTATAATGTGGCTTAGTCACAGAGGTAAAGAAACTAAGAAAAAAAAGAGAAAAAAATAATGATATAATAAAAATATGTCTTTCAAATCATATGCTGTTCCTGGGTGTGTAGCACCTGCGACTCTGCAGATCCTCCTGACGGACCCAAATGTTAATAATGAGTGGCTGAAAATAATAAGAAAATGAAAAAACTTGACTAACTAAACAGTAGCTATCCACTTAAGCCTCAATGTTTTGGGGAAAAAAATAGGTGACCAGATCTTCTAACCTGTGCTTGTAATATATGCAAGCTCTGTAGCAGAGTGATCTCTTGGCTGTCTTTTACAATGTCAAGAAGCCTGGTCTGAGCAGTAGTGATGACAGGAATGGGAGTGTGACTCCAGCTCTTCCCAGTATTTCTTACCTGACAGCTGAAGTGGTCCCTCAACCCCTCGCTTCATGACTCAGCCTTCCCTCACACACCGCCTGAAGGCTGAGGTTAGGGCAGGTGTACTCTCTACAGACTTCCACATATAGCCTGGCTCAGCCAATCCCGCTAGAGGCTTTGATATCTGATCAAGCGTTTGAAAGTGGAGAAAACTGAATCCCAACTGTGAATTATCCTGAATACAAAATTTCTGAACCACTTATGGTTACTTGCTTGAAAAACTTGGAAAAAGCTTAAGAAAAAAAAAAAAAAAAAAAAAACTTTCCTTCATCAAAGAAAAACCTGCATCATCATGTCCGCCATGACACGAGATGGTAAAATCTGCTCACTATAGCCAGACTCCTGAATTTTGAACTCTACCTTTGCAGAACTCTGGGATTTAGTGGGTTAACCTCAAGAGGTCACTTTTTCAGAATTATTGTTTTAGCAGTTTCTACCTAGCCCTGTGGGCTAATTATATACTCTCTAAAACATCGCCATCCTTGTCTTTTTACGTGTCCACTCAACATTAATCTCAGACCACGTGAAGATGGACAGCAGAGTAATGAATGGACAGAGATCGTCTAAAACTGAAACTATCAAATGGTTACTCACTGCCACCATACTCTTAAAGATTTTGAATCTCAATTTTGCTTCTAATGGTTCTCATTGCTCTTCCCTACAATAAAAAGTAAGTATGCAAAGTGATAGCATAAGCAGTCAGATGATCTTATATTCTGTTATCTTGCAAGTGCTGAAATTGCCCATTAGAAAATATTTGCTTTTCTAGGGATTAAATCCTTGGAAGATGCAAGGGCTAAATCTACCCCACTCATTTATCCTTCCCTTTTGCAAAAATGTATAATTATGATTTCACAACTAATGGAAGATCAAGTGTCCTTGCGGGAAAAAATAAATAGGTGAAGACACTTGGAATGTGTATTACTTCGCATTTGGAAGTCTCAAAGTCTTAGCCTATCATTTGATAAACAGCTTCAAGGCATGGAGATTATTAACTTTTAATTGCAAATTACAAGATGCAAGATGTTTTGAAAACGTCCTGCTTATAGTCTTATGAAGATAAACAAAGGTCATCAATTCGACTCCAGATTTCAGTTCCACACAAGTGCAATGCCCTGAAAAACACCGAACTTCATTTAATCTCTTTTTTCACAAGATAGGATCCTTTTAAATTGACTTATTATGAATCAAATGCAAACAAACATGCCAAACCTAGATGTACAATTTGTCACCCCTTAGAGCCACAAACAATTCTTATAGACTTTAAGTTGGAAATTTGACCTGAATTGCAAGTAAAATAATTTAAGAAAGAAATTAACAACAATAAAGTCCCATTATTGAAAGCCAATGCAACTTTTCGCAACTATTTTGGACCAACAGTTGCTGGCAAACATTCAGAGCTTTCCAAATCCCATAAACCCAGTCTGTGTTTGCTAAAAGATGATTTTTACTAAATTAAATATTAGAGACAAAATTGATTAAATAGCTGGTTTATGTAGCATTGTGTTTGAACTATTGCACATTTAACTGTGCACAACACTGATGCAGATGTTATTTAAACGGACGATTAGCTTTGCTTGCAATTCCACCCTGCTGGGCTGTGACCCTAAGACACATCTGCAAACACACTCCTATAGCCTGAATGACAGATGAGACTCTTTACAGATGTTCTGTTACTTACAAACGTCAAGTTGTCAGCGTTTCTGTGGTGTAATTCACTTTGACATGTTGAGTAAGAAACACTTTTGAGCTTTGATCAGCATCTAGGCTTGTTTCCCCTGGATCTATTAAGCTACATGCAAATTGCAATTTACTGTACACATACTTCTGTGATGGAAATGTTTTTCAACTAAATGAAACCATAAATACAAACAGTGAAAGGACATTTAAAAAAATTGATTTTGAAAAGACGTTTCCTTTTAGTTATTATAGACTGTTATGTAGTTATTATAAATAACTGATCCATATGCTTTTTTGGTGCCTTCTGCCTGTTGGTGAAGTTCACTTTCTAGTGTTGCTGATTGACCAAACAAGCAGTTACTAACGTTGCAGGAACCCCAATAGCCGATTCCTAAGTGCACCTTATGATGGTATTTTTACTGCTTCATTGTCATCTCCACCCATCGTAAACACTTCACCAGCTTCCAACCACCACCTATTCACAATCTGACCCCACCACGCCTCTTCAAATAGAGGTACCCAACCGTTTCTCATAACAACTTCTTCTCTTTTCCAACCTACTGCATAGTCAGAGGCCATGACAATGCTCTCAGAAAACAAAATGAGTCTGCTTGTAGTGGTCACGCCAAAACCCAGCCCACGCTCACTGCCAGTGCCCCAGCACCTCTATTTCCTGCACACTTTGATGCTTATTCAAAGGTATATCTTATTTTCTTTCCATCACCTTTGGTTTCCCAACCCCTGACTCCACTCTGCTATAACACTGGCAATCTGGCCGGGCATCACTCATGCATCGAGCCGTTGAAACCATACCCGTAAAGACTCTGCCAAATGGAGAGGAGTGAAAGAAATGGGGAGAGCAAGAGATGGAGAGTTAGAATATGGAACGCAGAGTGTTTACCGTTGAATTCTGCCTCCCGCAAAGCAACACATTAGTGACAGCGCTGTGAAGGGAGATTTGATTTGGGCCAGTGAGCCACGTATGTCACTTGTCTCCATTCCTGGCATGTTTTCGATTACACTTCCTCTTCTTTCTTGTTTCGTTGCCGATCCATCTATCACAGCCCGCAGCAGCCACGTGAGCAGGTGACTGGAGCCGTTGCTGAAACAGACGGGCCTCATTGTTGTGCCAGACACGTCAGGAGAGGCAAAACACCACCTCACCCATTCGGTTCCCAACAGATTGCTTTCCCCCCCGTCCCAGAAGCTGGATTACAGGCCATATCACCTCACTCTTCCACAATCTTGTTTTTGATGTCAATAACTCAACCTGCGAAGCCACTGCTATAGAAGCCCACTGTAAATGAAGTGAAATTTCCTCCCCTGCAATTACTATTGCATCAAACCCACTCTGGAGAATAAAAGAGATCGCTCTCTTGCTCTCTCACATGCCCTTCCTTTTAGTTCCTGGAACTGAAACATCGCCCATCCAGTTGATTTAAAAAGCTTGTCGCTGACATCCAAGGTCCCCAGTTGATTGAGCCAATGTTTCAGTCCATTTGGTTAATTGCAAATCCATTTGCCTGCATGTTATTTATTGTTTTCTTCAGACACATGCTACAAGTTAAAAGTCTTGTCACCTTGAGCCAGGTCTTGTCTCTGGCTACAGATCATTTATTGTTTAATAATGTTTTTTGAAAATATGGTCTTATATATTGTACAAAAAAACAACAACAACAACAACAACAAACTTTCACAGTGAAATTGCTCCTCTGTTCAGTGATATTTTTGCTCTCTCAACTCTCAGTTCAGTACAGTAGTAAATTACAAATACATACAACCAATAAATCAGTGCACATTAAAGGGATAGTTTGCCTTGTTCCAAGATTCTCTTTCTTCCGTGCAGCAAAAAAAAAGAAAAAAGGTCCTTCCCACACAATGACAGTAAATGAAGGCACAAACACATAAAACACTGTGCTTTCCACAAGATTGCTCAAGCCATATGATAGCTTTGTGTGATGGAAAGACCATCATTTAGGTCATTATTTGCTTGAAAATCTCTTCCGATGTAACTCAGCCACAATGCATATGTTGTGGCAGGTTTTACATCAATGATTTGACGTGTTCGTTTCTCATATAAAGCCATCATATGGCTTCAGAAGACCTAGAACATTTGTCGTATACTAGTTTTAATGTAGTTCTATGCTGCTTTTTTGTCATTTTTGGAGCTTGACAGAATCAAGTCTTCAGCTAGTCTTCAGTCACCTAGAGAAATCTCAAATTATTAGTGCTTCAAGGAAAGAAATGATGGTGAGTAAATGACAGAATTTAACTGTAAAAGCAACTGAGAGATTGCTAACAGGCAATATATCAGGACATGCAGGACAGAAAGACAGAATTATGGATTGAGGTTTTCCCAGCCAAGTGGAGGGTGGAAGAATTGCAGCCCACTGGCCAGTAATTAAAAAGGAGCGATCAATCCGCGCTGCTGACTGACTCATGAGAAATCTATCGAGTGACTGCGGTAAAGCGCTAATTTGAAGCCATTAGAGGATGCAGAGTTTGCAAACAGGCCGGTAATGATGATGGCTTGCATGGCTACAGGGTTGCCCTTTGTACTGCTGTCAGACTAAGAGTGTCTGGGAGAGTTAAAATTAGGTAAGGAATGTCTGACACAAAACCTCAGCGCCACAGCCCGAAATAACAGCTCCTTCCTTTAATGACCAGTGCCATTTGTAGTGCATGGGCACAGCCATCAGTAGAGACAGGCCTATGGCAGAGGAACAGTGAACGGCTCTGGGATGCTGAGGTCTGCGAAGAGAAATGCAGAACCTGATCTCAGCAAGAGCAACATGTTCCTGAATCAACATCTTTGTTGACCCTGGAAGAACATTCCAATCAACCAATCAAATTTAAGGAAAATGTTTACAGTTTATATCAAATTTAGGCTTAAAACCAGAGTTAGGTGCTTCTACATCAGTGTTATTCACCCATCATTTCTATCTGATTGTAGGGATTACTTATGGGTAGGGTTAGTTTTAGGGGTAGGGATAAGGTTAGGACCAGAGGTGTAAAGTCCAGGTTCAGAAAGTAAAAGTCCTCCTCAGTATTTTGTTCCAATCACCTGGATTTGCTAATTAGCAGAGGTTTTCAGCCAGAAGATGAGTTTATGGGTGGAATTAACATATTGCATGACTTTTACTTTCTGACCCCTGGACTTTACACCTCTGGTTAGGACAACATTTTCAGACAGGAATGTTGTTCCAGTATCAACAAAAAATGATGACCCTGGAATGTAGCCTTAACTCTGCAAAATCGACTTGTCTTGATTCCCAAAGCTGTCTTTTAGAAAATTATATATATATATATATATATATATATATAGATATATATATATATATATATATATATCTATATATATATATATCTATATATATCTATATATATATATATATTGTCTCCATATAAGGAGCTCAAATACCCCCTTTGAGATGGACAATCTTTCTTTTAGTAATTGTGCAAGATTATATTCATAGCAAAATCTACCAGAAAAAATAATACTAAGATATTCTTTAATCATTTTTTTTTTTTTCTGCTAAAAGCAGTCAAGTGGAGCTGAGATTTAACTGATATGATTTTAAAAAAGTGTTTCTCCATCTTTGCCCTGCTCTGCTATGATCAGCCACACTCAGAAAGTTACTAATAAAAAGTCACTTAATCCAAATGCCCTTAAACACATTAAATTAAATATTTCTAGCAAGGACATCTAACTCAGAAATACAATTTTCATTTTTTCTGTCACATTTAAAATGGATCCGCATGAGAAAGCTAATAAATATCCGCAATAACCATCTTCGCAGGTCAAGAAAGAGTCAAGACTGCCTGTAAAAAGCCTGAAGTGGAGCAATCCTACTGTGCATTTGTATCTACTGAGAGATCTGTACTTGAGCCTGCAATGGAAAAATAAGACCTCCAACTGGCAAACAAGATATCTATTAGATCTGAAGTTTTAAAAATTGAAAAAATAAATTGTAGCCTATTTCATTTAATTGTTATTATGACCAGAGTCTCACATTAGCATTATTTGAAAACTGCCAATTACTACTTTCATAGGCCAAAAAAAAAAAAAAAAAAAAAAAAAAAAAAAAAATATATATATATATATATATATATATATATAATTACGTAGAAGTTTAAAGAAAAGATGAATCTCTGTTATCAGTCCTCATTCTATTATCTGTCTTTTTAGTTTTGGGGGAGGGAATAAGGAGGATGTGGTTGGTAAGGGCCATTCTACAGAATTGGTTCAAAGTCAGAGTTGGAAACGTTTGAAAAAAAGGTGTATTTTTCCACAAATTGTTTATGTATGCAAATTATATAATATCCAAGGTACACATTTCTAGTAATTGTGCAGTTAATTTTCATATTGTATTTTCAGAATATTTTTCCTCTCCCCAAATTTGTCACTACCGAAACACAATAATAAATAATTTGATAAGAAGGCTTATATTGACCTATTAATATTTTGTTTACATCTACCTTGTAAATATATGTTTTGCTATTAAAAAAAAAAAAAAAAAAAAAAAAAATCACAGGTATATCAATAACAATTACAATATCAACAATATTTCAAGTGTAATTTATGAGATTTATTGTATTTTGAACCCAATCTTTCTTTGTAAAAGGCATTAATTAAGTTAATCATACTGATTTCAAAGTTAATGATTCATTAGTTTGAACAGGCATTGAATCAAACACTATAATAACCTCTTAGTTGATAATTCAGTATACTTTATTTTAGACAAAACATCCATGTTTCGGTCGTGGCGGCACATTTTCGGTAGTGACAGTAATGTTTTGGTAGCGACCACATCACATTACAGGATTTTAACTTGCATAATAAAACACTACTAAAACATAATAAAATACTAATGATCTGCATATCTGTACAAAGAAAATTGTTTATTTCCCCCAAATAAATGATTATGTGTTCCCTTTTGTCACTACCAAAACAATGATGGCATGTTTCGGTCATGACTGTTTCGGTAATGACAATTAAAGATACTTTTGAGACTAACTCAAATATGATTACCTAGCACAGTTCTGAACAGTTGCACACACATAAAAACTTAATTTTATGGAATTACACCCAAAAAGGTTTGCTTAATTGCTGAAAAAAAGTGTTTGGTAGTGACATCCCTTAAAGGTGCACACAGATTTTTAGATTTTTGAACACATTTCCCTCAATATGATGGAACCTACCTATAATGAAAGAGAGGCTATGAGAGAGAGGGACACAGGAATATTTCCTGATCAAAAATGTAGGGGTGTAGTTCAAATCAGTCTCAGCCAATGGACTAAAACACACACTGTTTTTGGTAGTGACATGAAAAACATTTTTTTTACATGAAGTTTCATAATTTAAAAATAAAATATAAAATAAAAATGTTTTTTTTTTGTTTGTTTTTTCGTAAATCAAAAATATATTTTTAAAACAACAATGGAATAAATGTAAAAAAATATTTCAATATCATTTTCACAAGTTGAAATTTAGGGGTTCGGGTTCTGGTTTGGGACAGCCACCTCCCAAATGAAAGTACCCAATAAATCATGATTTTATATTAAGCTTACTTATCTATAGAATCCCACAATAATATTTAAAATATAATAGAAGGATCTTAGTAAACATCTAAAATTTGAATGCTTTTTAAATGTGTTTTTTGGTTGTCGGACAGCAGTTTGCACCAGTTCTGTAGAATGGCACATAAACATCTGAATGTACTGGTATAAGTCAGTATAGCTTTCCATTTCACAAATTTGGATGTGCATTTTGGGATACTGCATTAAAACAAATGCTGGATTAAATGCACATGCATGCTCCATTGATTAGATTTATGAACTCACTTGATTTAAAACATGTCCATACAGTGGAAAAGCTGTGTAAATCCCTAAATACGCATCAAGCAATTTATTGCATTTAATAAAGAGCCACTGTTGCTACAACTATTGCTACAACAATTTTCCCATAATGGGCCATTTTGTTTTGTTTTTTAGCAAATGGAATGGAAACAGTTTAGTAGTGATATTTCCATTTTTAATTAAATTGCACTCGTAACTTGGATAGAAACTTAGCTACTGTGGCTCAGTGGTGCCAGATCTAGCATTCCCTAACCTACAACACATCACCCATCAACTATATCAGAGAACTGAGGCTCGCTCAGAAACCGGCTGTAACTTGAAATGCCCAGTCAACACTGTCAGTCCTATTGATGTTTCAGTTTTACCTTACCCAGGATCACACATGGGGTCACATCGTACAACCTGACCATCAACGTTCACACAGATCATTAAAAAACTGCACATCGCACAAGTGGCTTTTTCATCCTCCCAGAGATTTTCTACAGATCCAGATCTTTAAACTTTCATCTGTGGGAATAATTTATATTGTTTGTGTGCACAGCTGAACAAACTCATTGAATAGTTTTAATAGAGTAAGCAAAGACTGAACAGCTTTCTTTTTTGAGCCTAATTAAAGACCTCAGCGCCGTACAATTCTGAACAACCTCTTCTTGACTGTAATTATCTTTCTCTTTGCAGTGACCTCCTCTTATTGTGTCCTTTTCTCTTTCTTTCTCTCTCTATACTTCTCTCCACCAGCTGCTTACTAACTTTGATTTTCTCTTGCCCCAGATCTGTTCAGTAATGAGCATGCAGGGCAATCAATAATTCACTGGAGTTTGAATAAAACCCAGGATGATCAGGTTTGGGTGTGTGTTAAACAGAGAGAGTAATCAGTGCCATTCATGAAGTTGTTTTCTGCTGGTCTTAACGGTCCTCACACAATGTCTCCTGGCTGCTCTTAGATTGCCTCTACGCCCCCTCAGTCCTCACTCGCTTTTTCGCTTCCATGCTGCCATTACGTACGCTCCACATACACACTGCGATGAGTCACACTGCGATGATGGTTTCCACATACAGTACATACAAATCACACCTGCTCTCTTTAAATGCCGATTAAATTAAACCACTCTACTATGATCAAACCTTGTTCCTTGATGCTTGGCCCACAACGTTGTTCAGAATACCGTAAGATGTTAGAAAGTTGTTTTTCAGTTGCAGCTTTTCTCTCCATGTGTACTTGATATGAAATGATCTAAATTAAACAACCCAGGCTTATTAAAAAAAAATTGCTAATCAGAGTTTTCATCTCCCATTCCCTTTAAATGCCAGTTGCACTCGCGCCATGACGGATTCGCTATTTACACGACGGAATTTGATAGTGGAAAAGCCGAACGCGTCTCCAGAGCGCAAACAGATCTGCTCCTCCGCGAGGTAAAAGTGTGCAAGCAGAACATCTACGGGACAAGCCGGATTCCACCATATCTTTATGTACACAATAATAATCTTTTATATTGTAATCCTGCATGTTTGTGTGCTGCTGTGCGTCCCTGTGTTTAATAAGCAGAGTGTACGCGCATTGTGGACCCGCCTATAGGCGCACATTACTTAACGCGCTCATTAAATAACAAAGAAAAAAAGAAAAATATTGCGCCATTGACTTTAGACCAGGTTTCAGTTGGTCAATGGCACAGTCTATTTCTGTTGCCTCAAAATAGCAACGTGCCAACAATGCGCCAACAATGCGCCAGAACACACCTCGTTCTCAGACCAGCACACCCATAGGCACACAAATGGGCGCAAATGCATTTGCTATTTAAACAAGGTGGCGCAGGACGTGAAAATGAAAACTGCATCAGACTGAAACTAGCAAAAAGCACTTACACGCTTGGCGCTGCATTGCGCCGGGTGTAAGATAGGGCCCAATACCTATAAACCTAACCGATAGTTAACAAAAGCAAACATGAGATAAAAAATGCCCTACAATGTCAGAAAAGCCAAACATATTGAGCTGGTATCTATTAGCTATGTATATATTATGTGATGCAGATGTCAAGATGTACTAGTTTACAAATCGTACACTATGGCAAATGTGTTTTCAGATCATAACAGTACTGTGCAAGGAACTGCAAACAATGAGTCTTCATTAATTGATAATCTGCACCGTAATCATAATATGTGTGAAAAGCAATAAACATTGTGGTTTTACTTCCTCTTGTGTTTATTTCAGGTAGACACATTTGATTTTTTTGGAGTTTTGCAAAAATATAGGTAGAGGCATGTTTTCCAATGAGCCCAGGTTGCAATTAATGTGCAGGCACTGGAAGTGACTCACTAACCTTTATATGTTGTGTACGTCTAGCGTTTCCCAGAAGAAAATCTTACAGCACAGGGGTTCATGTTGTAGCACAAGTTCATATCGAAATCTCAAAATCTTGAGTGCAGACCTGGTATCTTGGCAGATCTCCCAACATCATTTTCCTTTTCCTTCTTGTGTAGTTCCACCTGAAGACCCAGTCATCACCGGAGGACCTGTGGTGAGCCTGAGAGCGGGTGACCCCCTCAATCTGACATGTCACGCGGACAATGCCAAACCCGCGGCCTCAATCATCTGGATCCGAAATGGGGAGGTGCTGAATGGAGCCATGTACAATAAGGTAAGGATTGAGGGATGTGTACTAATCATGATAAGTTGAAACATATATGATTTGCCACTGGTTTACCACATCAAAGGTAGGTAAGAAATTCAAAGTCCACCATGGGAATAAAGTTGGTCAGATATAGCCATAACTTCAGTGACTTGGAAAATTGGTCACTTTGTACAACTTTGCACATTGAATATATATCAATGTAGAATCTCGAGACACAACATAAGTATGTGATTTCGAGACCACGACATATTATCACGTTCCCACAAGTTAATATGACATTTCCACGAATTAAAATCCTGTGGCCTCGACAAAACTAAGTGAAACGAACATGTCCCCTTCTGCTCACTGTAACTGCAAATGTTTTATAATAACCAGAATAGCGTCAGATAATTTCTTCTGTATTTTGATGTACTTCCAAGAGTAAAAGGTTGTCGAAGAAGAAATAAATGTAGGGTGGAGACTTGGTTCTATTCATTGGTTGTTGATTGGATGTTGAAATGTCAGCGAGGTACTCAAATGTAAAGGCAAAAGTTCATAGTTATGACATTTTGATTAAAAATTGCAAGGCCCTTTTCTTTCTTTCTTTCTTTCTTTCTTTCTTTCTTTCTTTCTTTCTTTCTTTCTTTCTTTCTTTCTTTCTTTCTTTCTTCTCTTTTTTTCTTTCTTTTAAATGAAACCTATACATGGCAGATCTATGACTTTACATTTAATAAATTCCTTCCCCAAAACAAAAGTTACAGCATTGTATACAGCTAGTTTGTGCATCTATCAATACATTTTACATTTAGTTTCATTATATTCTTTTTGAGGCAATATATATAGAGGCGGATTTCTTCCATTTCATATGAAATGACCACTTGTAGTGAGACCCATCTGTGGTCATGATTGCTTGCACCATCTGCACTCCTTCGCTTTAGCCTTTAGCTCCGTTTGATTGGAAGAAAATCCCTGGAAATCCAGCCTCTAACTGAAATGACAGAGACATGTTTGTCCTCCTTACCCTGCGAAATGTGTCAACACAAACAAACAGATGGCAAGATAAGGCAAAGCCATATTGTTTCCCCCGAATCATTTTTTCTTTGAACATTCCTCTTATAAAAAGGTCCCCCTCTCCTATAAGTCTGATGTTTGATTATTAAATGTGATCAAGCCTTCCTTGTGTCATAATGCTGTTAATAATCCCCTCCACTGCAATCAAAGCTAATAATATTTCAGCTCAACTTGCTTTTCCAATCTTCTGCTGGGGTCAGCACCCGAGTAATCAGCACAGCCATACAAATAAAGAGTGTTTGCAAGATCCTCTTGGCTGATGCTAACGCTACCCCCTCTTTCTAGCTGATCTGATTATTGGCTGTTTCTAAAGAGCAGATAAACACCATTGATTTAGCAGGTGTAAGTGAATGCCACATTGCCCATCAGCACACTCGCTAAGGGAGGCATCACTAATCGAAGGACGAGTGCTCGTTTCTTTTGCGGTTGGTGTGGTGACGGGTGTGAGAGACAGGGCATTGTGATGGATGTAGGCAGTTGAGCTTTCTAATATCTCTATTCATGCTATTAAAAAGCAATGCAGTCAATTAAGACACAATCACTTGGTCTGAATAATGGAGAATGGGATGAGCGGAAACATTCTCATACTCCCCCTTCATCAGGCTCATAATCGAGACAAATGAAGGCCAATGTCTGTATGAAGTATGCAGCGAATATATCTTTCTATAGGACTGGCATTTCTGCTATCGGAGAGACTTAATAATTCAAATGACTATGTGTCATTCTTCCATTACTAGTTTTGTAATGGCCTCTGAATGTCATTACTTGATGAGCTGCAGTAAAACACAGATAGAGGTGTTGTAGATAAGGCGATAAGGCACAACAAAGGCACATGATGGAGTAGAGGAAATCTAAATCAGGTCAGCGATTTGAAGACTTTGCCTAGTGTGCACATTTTTAAAGGGTCTATATGTAAGAACATTAATGTATTACTCGCTTGCCATTGAATTATTGCCAATGTGAGAACAGCTTGCAATGAAAATTTAAAAAATGAGACCTTCTCCAACTTCCTAGGTTATCTATGAAAGCCTGATTGACTGATTTGTATGTGAAGGACTCAAAGTTTTTGCCGGGAAAAATAAAATGATGTGACCTTGACCTCTCTCTTCCATTCTATGACACTTGAAATGAATTTTTATACAAAGTTCAGGATAATGCTAAAATAGCCATTCTGTTCAATGTCAATGTGTCATGCAAAGACAAACTATGAATAGTCTCACATAACCAGATCTATGTAGTCTATATTCTCAAGTATACTTTATAATCAAACTGTCATAAGTGTAATTTTAATTACCATTTCTGTCGACATGATGCCGGTGTCAACGCTGTCATTTATGTTGTGTTTATTTTGTTACTGAGAGGAAAATGAGCAGCACATATTTCTATATTCATCTAAACGTTTCTCTCAGCAGTGTGGACAACGTCAGGATGTTCGTTAACAGTATATTGCTGCAAAGGAATTTCCAAATTGTGTTTTACTTCTAAGCAAATAATGAGAAAGAATTTTGCTGTGAGTATATCGGGGCATTAAATCACAGTCAGTCTCTTATATGTAAAGTGTGCATTAGTGTGCATGAGCAATACGTTGCTGGCTGCAGTTCAATTAATGGCTGCCAGTGTAACTAATAACAAGGGTTTCTGAATTCTACATAAAGCCCCTTTAAATGATTTCAAATCTATAGTTTTTTTATACTGTATATACTTTTTATATATATACTGTATATATACACTATTTCTTTCTCCCTCCTCCACAACTGCTCAAAACCTCCCCTTTCCCGTAAATTTAATTTTACCCCTAAGACTTCATCCCTGCTTAGATTTCTGTATAATTAGTGAAGGCTTTTAAATAGTAATGCTCACCATGAGAGAATATTTCAAAATTTCAGATAGAGTTCTAATTAACTTTGGTATCAAACTGAAAGTGGCAAAATGTTTCATGCTGCTGAAGCCGGTTGCACACAGTGCAGCTCCACAGAAACACAAGCCCGACCGTTGCCTTCACGCCTCTTCTGCTAATGCTTGAAGCATCAGTCTCTGCCTCCACCCCACCACTTCTCTTCCCTCCCCACCGCACCCTCCTCTTAATTAACCTTCTTGCGGTTTTGCCACTGAAATTAAAAGTGGGAGAGGAGAGAAGTAAAAAGGCATCTAATTAATTGCACCGTAAAATGGTGGAAATTAATCAGAACTGGAGGTGCAAGATTAAATTAGTTAATCAAAGAATGGCTTTTAACCCCAGGAACAGAGACAGAACTATACACTCTTTTTGAGGGAGATGGAAAAACAAAGCCGCAGAACACTTATCTCTCTTAAAGTGAAATTAATATGTGGTAATAGGCGGCGAAATGTGTGGCCGTGCTGGTCTTCAATTATTGTGGCTGATTCGACACACCTTCCAGCGACGGTTCTCGTTTGAAAACGCGTTAAGGGACTTTGCGATGACATGCTAATGTTGCCTAAATTATAGTATTAGTGTGCCTTGAGGTCTAATCAGCAAATCGCTGCTGCTTTTTTCCAGACGTCAACCTTAATTTCACACAAATTTTGTCTGAGCACTTCAAAGGGATGTTTACTGACATTTGCTAACCTTTAAACAGAGTGAACGGCTAGATGAGGCCAACACAGACACTTTATTTTCAGATTTTGACATTTGACAAGGGACAGGCCCATTTGACATGCACATGCAAGCTGAGGCATTGTGCCTTAAAACACATCTAGTTTTGACATTTCTAATTCTGTCTCAGGCCTCATTCTTACGCTGTATTCTCCACTTCTGATGTCCACCCTTCACTTCCTGTAGGAAGAACTGACATGCTCCAGGCTGCGCCACCAGAAATTATCTATTTGTAATTTGGAGCTATTTTTGGCCCGGTCCTGGTTAAGTGTTGAGTCCTTGGCTGTTTCAGGCCCCATTCAAGATTAATGACTTCAGACAGGCCCTGAGCAATGAGGGAAACAATCCGGACTGTGTCAGGCAGGATATTACATTGACACATCCTGCAGCTGACAGCTTGTGTCTTTCAGCTAGTGAGGTGAGCACCTAGTCTGCTGGAGCAACAGTCGTCACGCTCATTGCTCGACTCTCTGACAAACACAATATGCAGTACAGTATAGAACGGCCAAAATTAGGTGAAACCCCTTCAGTAGAACCATATAAAGGGGAGGGGAGGGGAGGGAAGGGTGAAGTATTAATATACTGTAGCTAGTTTTAACATAGGTAGTGTTACCCATAAATGTTTTAAGCTCACTGGAATGATGCAAATGTGCCTCCACCAACAAACTCAAATTCACTGCATTTATCAGCTGAAATTTCCACTAGTGGCTGTAAAGAACTTTTGCATGGTTTCTTGCACAACGTAATGATCTCAAAACACTTTTACCATAGTGCATCACATAACCAGCATAACCATATGTACAGCTTTTCTGATGTAGTAAACTTGCTCGGTAGCTCACCTGGTACAGCGTTGCATGTGATACAAAGCACTCAAGTTCGAGACCCATGAAACATGAGTCACAATAAAAGAGCTCAAGCCTCATAGAAGCAAGGTAAAACACCATGGTTGGTTCAGTACATGAGTTTTTAATCACACGTTTTATTTTGTTAACACTAACTGTAGGTTAGGTTTAGGGTCGGGTTTAGTGTAGGTGGTACCAAGTTTCAAGCACAACAAAGCATTAACCTTTTAGTGCCACTCACCAGACATTTAATTTTCAAACTGTCATGATATGTACTGTACAATAACCATTTTACTAAAACATTGCCAGATTCTCGTTCATCTTTTTCTGATCAAACTGAATGCATAGTGCCACTCACTGGACATATCACTTTGAAAATGTCACAAAATCTGCAAGAAGCAACGTGATATAATTTTGCAGAAAATGTCGCCACATGAACGTATATTAAAGGCCAAAAGAGGCAGACCAAGCAGACAACACAAGTTCAAACTGTCTTAAAACAGCAATAACAAAACAGAAGCTAGCATCACACAGAGAAGCACTTTCATTGAGAAAAGTGCCTACAATAATAAACTCATGACAACATGTGGCAGAAGCAACAAAACAACAGCTTGACAAATGAAATAGCAAGCGCACCTGCTTTTTGTAAACCTCACAATAAACAAATACTTAATGCGCACAACTAACAGTTGTGATCAATCAAGGTGAAACACAAAGAATAACTAATGAGCCAACAAAACATCAAAATGTTAAAACAGTTCTGCCGTTACAAATACACTTACACATTCACACTTGCCTATAGCTTGAACAAATGCATTTCAATTGGCAAGGCAGACATGCCAATGTAATCTCATGTAAAATTGCTGTATCCTATAAAGAACAGTGCTGTGTGATGATTTTGTTACAAAAAACACAGTAAATCATGGTAGAAGCTCCATTTTGGTCATCTAAGTTTCCAACTTTCAATTTCAAAATGGCTGCCGCATGAACATTGTTGTTTACTTTAATCTTTGAGGTTTTCCTCAACTTCAAATTCAAAATGGCTGCCGTGTGGAATGGAGGGTGGAGAGGGGACAGGATATGATGGCTAGTAGAGGAAGTGCATAATCTTGACATATTTCAAGGTGAATTGGAATATTTTTTTGTTAATTCTTAGTACACTTAGAAATGTACTATGTATTTTACTAAAGATTATCTGACTACCCAAAAAGGCTTTTCAGTTGTGAGAAAGGTGAGAAATGTATGGTTTTGCTCACAGATTCTTCATCAAGGCCTTTGTGGCACCTGAAATAACACATTTTTAGTCTGTCTTTTAGCACATTTTTGGTGTGTCTTGATGCTTCCCTTTCTCCCCCTCTCTTCTCCTCTCTACACTCTTTCACTTTTTTCTCTCTGTTGGTGGGATTGTGAGGTTTCATTGCTATATTTCAAATGGGTAGCAAAAAGAAAAAAATGAGTTAGTAATTACTACTATTAGCAAGCTCCCTATCACTGGCCTCTGCAATGACATGACTAATTATTAGCGAGTGACTATTATGGTTCAAAAGTACATTATTCTTCTGGATTCCTTGGGAGAGCTGATGACATTAATACATGGTCTTATAGAGACACAGATTGGGTCTTGACTGGCCACCCACGCAAGTCAGTGCTTTTGGCGTTAAAAGGCCACAAGCTTCTGTGGGGGTTTGGCTGAAGGGACATTTTGCTGGAACACTCACATGCTGGCAATTGCACTTTCATGAAACAATGTGCACAGCTAGATTTTGGCGTGTGTGTATATGTATATGTATGTATATGTATGTATGTATGTATGCATGTATGTGTATATATATATATATATATATATATATATATATATATATATATATATATATATATATATATATATATATATATAATTGTAATGTAATTTGTAGTGATTCTGACAGGTCAATTTAGCTCAAAAGGAATTATTAATTAATTTATAGGGAATTCGAAAGAATCACTTATTACGGCCGAGCAAATGACTCATCCAGGGTTCATTTGAACCGGCCGCAAATATCAGCTCTGCAGCGGATATAAATATCCAAACTGTAGTGAAACACTATTTATTAGCAAGGTAACTTAGATCAGCAGTTTAAGACATTAAATTCGTAAGCACATAACAAGTAACACTTCTCTTTAAAATACAAAGAAGACTTTATTGATTATTCTAACACATAAAACTAATATCTAACACATGCACACACATTCATACGAGTTGCAGAAAGAAAGAGAGTGAGGAAAGAATGAGTTTTAAGAGATGATGAAATCCCAAGTTTCTATGCACTTATAAGACATGACCTGAACGAACCATCAATCATTAATTTAACCCTTCTATCGTTACTTAGGCGGGTTATTAAATCTATATCAATGCACCAGTTCAGTTTAAGAGTCTGGAGGCTACTTGCTTGTCTTTGCTTTTGGGGATTCCCTTCATCGGCGTGAAAGGGGTTTCCCAGGTTCGTTGGCTGGCGTCTCCTCGTGCCGGGATATAGATGTCTGGGGCGGCCAATCACGTGGTGTGCTGGCGGAGGGATGGAAAGTCTTTGAAGCTGGAAGCAGGCTTTGCAGTCGAATCGTGGACCGAAACTTTGCCGCAAAACTTAACTTAGACCGAGACTCACAACGGAAAAGAAAAGAAAACTAAGAAAAGATAGAAAATTGAGACGAGAGTAGTTAGATGGCTTGAATGTAGCTGTTTAACCCATGTTCTTCTGAGTCTGTCTAGTCACTCCGTCATGGCTTCTCCATGATCGTTTTCTGTCTTTATTTGAGAGGTGGCATTTTCTTCACTTCTCATCGTAAATCATGCGTTATCTGTGATCTCCTTTACTCTCCAGCTTTAGCAGAGAGAAAAGAGGCCACAGTTTAGACATCATTACTATTATAAGAATATGAAACATTTTACACAGATTCAATCAAGCCATCTTTTGAATTAAGAACATACGATCGTACTTATAGGAAACAAGACACACTTTCATTCAAACATCTAATAGTTATAACAATTACATGACTTATATGGGATCTAAGCATATTAGACACACATATAGGTTGTAGACACAATATAGAATTATGTAGTTGAACGATGTTTGATTATAAGTCCATCAAGAATTGTTTTGGGATGATTTTATGTATTTATATAGGTAAAGTCTCAGTCTCTTTAGTTTTAAGAGATTTCAACCTTGGGGTCGTTCAGAGTTCCTTAAGAAGAAGGAGGTCTGTTTTGTATATCTGTCGTGGGATCAAGCAACCTCTGCCGTTATCTTGATCGGACCCTGAGCTTTGCCATCTCTGAACCAATCAGTCTTTTCCAAACCATCTAACACTGACAACGTTCTTACTTTAGTTGGATGCATGGCCATAAAGTTCTTAGCGTAGACTGGCTGGAGCCTGGATTTTATGGCTCTGGATTGGTGTTTTGGGGTCTGGAGTGTTGAGTTCTGTGTGGAATTATGTTTGAACAAATCACCTGGAAGATTCATTTGTGTTTGGTTCGCCCTCAAACCTTACATAATTAAGCAAATTAATTAGCAATTGGAGGCATGGAATATGCAGCCCGTCGTCAGTTATTCCTTGCACATATATACAAGGGCGTATTGGTTTGAAGTGTGAACCGTTTAACAGGGTCCAGATGCTCCCTTTTGAGGTTTATTTATTTATTTTTGTTTGTTTATTTTTGAAAAATGGTCTTTTGTAGTATCATCCACACATGCGTTGATAACATGACTGCAATAAAGTAATAGCCTAATTAACAATTTCTTGTTTACATATAGGATATGATGTATTTTATTTAATTTAAGCACCCGAATTTTTGATAGAATTTTCTAAATCACGTTTGTACATAAATGTGTGTCGGCATTGTGTGTACACAACCACCCTGTACTGGTGAAAATCCACCCACTCCTATTTTTAATTCCCATAAATCATAAGCAGTGTCTGAAAATAAGCTGATTGCAGTTTCTATGCAATGTGACGTCACAAACGCACCCACGACTGCTGACAGACTCTGCCATATTAGCATAGACCCCGCCCACAGTGAGCTGTACACAGTCCGCCATGTTTATCTCTTCACCAGAGCATTTAACAGCAGCATTCAAGTAAGAAATGTATTCTTGTTAAAACTATAAAGTTATTCAGTCAAGAGCAGTGAATGGTTTTCTGTTTTTATTTTGTTGTTTGTTTCATATTAACAGCATAAACAGCTACTGTAGGGACTGTATATTACGCTTTAATGCACAGATCTAATATACACATGTGATTTCTTTACTTGCTGTTCATGTTCACATACATAACCAACTGGGTTTATGTGAACTTTGTGTGTTTTTGACGTGTATTTGGAAGTTTAAGCGCAATAAGACGTGGAAGAGAACTTAGTTTAATACTCACGGTTATGCGTGCTTCGGGTGTGTGTGCTCAGAAAACCATATATCAGAAGTTTAGACTGATATGGCTTTAAAACGCATGCAGATAATAAACTTTCATGATGAAGAAGAACTGCCATGTCACGTGAGTATGATTGCGATAGAGATGATAATCAAAACCAAACTGGGGTACTTTTCCCAAAAGTATCGTAAGTTGATCGTAAAACAATTGCCACCAATGGTCTCTACGACCAACTTAGGCTTACAGTGCTTTTTGGAAACGCAGCCCAGATGTTTTAGTTTTTGGCAGAGCATCTGAGGC
Source organism: Abramis brama (assembly GCF_963993115.1). Taxonomy (NCBI): domain Eukaryota; kingdom Metazoa; phylum Chordata; class Actinopteri; order Cypriniformes; family Leuciscidae; genus Abramis; species Abramis brama. The sequence goes on from NC_139971.1 coordinate 4,126,627, forward strand.
ACGAGCTGTAAAGGCTCCGACCTCTTCTGGAAAGCGAGGCGGGGACCTGAAGCTCATTTGCATTTAAAGATACATGCATGAACAGCATGTTTTACCTTCCACTCAAAAATGGGCATTTACAACATGGTATAATACATTATTTGTGGGATATTTTGAGCTGAAACTTCACAGACACATTCTGGGGACAACTGAGACTTGTAAAAATCTTGTAAAAATTAATTTGACCTTGACCTTGGAACCAGCAGCTTTGACAAAGAAAGACAAAGTAAGAGGTGAAGAAATAGTGAATATCATGGTGCATCTCTCATGTCTGCAACACAAGCCAGGAAGAAGGCCTGCTGCAATGGCCAATTTATTCTGGTGAGTGACTGTTGTGTTGGCCATGCTGGTTAGCATCGCTCTTTCTCTCTGCCTCTACGTGAGTCATTGCTATGTGACAGAGAGTGTGGATTCTGTCGAGCGCTTCCAGATGGAGCTCTACGCTGGGCAGGCAAGGCCTAGCACAGACTATGACCACTGGAAAAGAAGATTGATTTCTTCTGTGGTGTACAACATGCCACGCACCAAAGCTTCACTCTCAAACTGCACAAAGGAGCCCACAAACATGTTGTTTTCTCCCAAAAAGCAATCGGTCCATGTGCAGAGACACCACGAGCACAGTCCTGTTTGTCTCCATTTCCTGTGGACAGCTGGGTGGGAAAGTATTTTTATTTTTTTCATCCCAGCCTTGGGATTGATTTTGAATGATGTTGTTTTGTGCTGTCTTTCACCCTCAACGCCCATGACTGCAACTGAAAAAATCCCCAGTTTAGCTTTTCCTTAACTTTCCATACAATAGCATCAATAAACAAAAATAATTTATTTAACCCTTGTGTGGTGTTCATATTTTTGTTACTCAGCCAGTGTTCGTGGGTCTGGTGGACCCGCTGCATTTTGGGTTTTTTAATTCAACACAATCAAAAATGTTATGTTAAAATACTCAACAGATGTTTACTTCATCCCAATAACAAGTAATATAAACAGCATATATGGTTAATATTTTCCCTTTAGCTTTGTTAGATCACATTTAAGAATTGCAACCTTGTGTGGGAATGGCAGGAGTAGAAACACAAAACTCACTCTTGCACTCTTTCACACTTACACACAATCTCTCTCTCACACGCACGCACACACACACTTATGCACACACATACACACACCCACAACACACACACCCACAACACAGACACACACAAAACACACACACATACACATGCACACACACACACACACACACACACACACACACTTGGATATGTGGTGTACGGTCACTCTCCATAGGCATAATGGTTTTTCTAATGTACAAACTGTATAATCTATCCCCCTACACTAACCCTACCCCTAAACCTACCAATCACAGAAAACTTTTGGCATTTTTTGAATTTCAAAAAACACCATTTAGTAAGTTTTAGTATGAGGACACAGATGTCGTCATAAACCATGTTTACATTGTAATACCCATGTCATTATACACATTTGTGTCCTCATAAACCATATACAAGAACATACACACACTAACAGCAGGCCCTGACAGGAGGAGGACAGAGTAAAGGTACACAGGACCTACAATTTCCACACTTTTATTAGCCCCGGGTCCAGTGGACCCGAACATCCTGTGTGTAATATAAATGTGTAGGGGGGGTGTACAGTGTGTTTTCATTGAAAATGTGTTCTGATATATATTCCTCACAGAAAATGAGCCAAGGCCAATGAGTCTCAGTTTGAAAAAATAATTAATTGTATAATTTTTCTTTTGATAAAAAATGAAAACGGGTCCAACAGACCCGAACACCATACAAGGGTTAAAATGATTTAATTATTAAATAATGTATTATAATTATATTAAGTTTTATAATTACTATACAAATCAAATAAATAAATGTGTAATTATTTCAAAAATAAATAAAGGCACTGAAATGCTGTTCTGTACTCTTCAGTGGGGTTCTTTCTGGAACCCTAGTGTTCTTGACAACATTTTTAAGAACCCTCCATGTTTAAAAAGATTCTATACAAGGAGAAATGTTTTCAATGATTGTTCATACTTTTTTAATGTTTTATGGGTTATTTCAATTTAAAAAATAAAAAGGTATGTTCAATTCTTATTCTCAAATAAAATATGAATTAAAACAAACGTAATTAATTAAAACTAAATCCATAAAATGATGCCATGATGGAAACCCCTAAAAGGTTGCATATAGGTTGTGTTTAAGAGTGTGGATCGTTCCTAACTACTTCATTCTCTTCATGTAGGCTTTTGTTCGAGATGGGCGAAGGGAGAGCACCGTAAGCACCCTCTACATCTCAGCCTCCAACATCGAATCTGGACAGAAGATCATCTGTCGGGCGTCCAACAAGGCCGTGCCCAACGGGAAAGAGACCAGTGTCACTATTGACATCCAACGTAAGTGACGCCACACTCCGATTTTTCCTCTTTTTATTGTACTTGCAAGAAGCCAGTTTTACTGAATTAAAACCTCTAAATACATTGTGATACTAATCTAAGGGCACTTAATTTTTCACTATTAATGGGATGGCTGTCTGATGGAGTCTCATAATTAATTTAGAATTGCTCGTTCTGAGAGTGATATCAAGATGAGCCATCGTTTGCGTTGTAAAAATGACACCAATTTGTGAATCGTCTAGCGGTGAATGCAGTTTTTCTGATATTGTTCACAATTTAAATTTAGAAAGCACAAAAACTCACATCACAAACCACGTGGAAATTTAATCTCTACCCAATTTATTACTAATGGATAAAATCGTGTATTTTCTCCCTTTGAACATCCTGTTTCTTTCAGAAAACAAAAAAAATCACTTTGACATTAAATTGTTTACATCTCACCCACTCGTTCTAGTTCCTTCTGGCTGGCCGTTTAAGTCTCTTCTCTGGAAGTTTCAGAGAACAATGCGGTTCTACTTGCATAGCGCAAACCCTCATCAGTGATGTTAACTATGACTAATAAAGCAGAACATGCTATTTAGAGACTCATTGCCGGTGACAGCTCCATTGTGCAACTTCATGCGTGACATAAGAAGTACTTCGTAGCACAAAAGGGAGCTGGGTGCAGGGTGAGGCGTTGTGGAGCAAAGAAGGCATTAAGATGATTAGCATTTGTGTTGCACCAGCATAGATTTGTTTATGCAAAGCAGTGGACATATATGTATGGTTAAAGATGATTGGCCAACAAAAAGCTCCTTTCACCAATGAGAAACCTTTCAGCACGCCCCATCTTTTGGCATGCCCATTTATCCGACCTACAGATATCCCTCTCCAGATCTGCTCCCCATTCCACCATCTGTGTTTTAATTAAACCACACGAGAAATCAGACCTACTGTAATTGAACTCCGGCACAGCGCTGACAAATTTGTCAAGTCTCTGCACTCTCTAATTTCATTACACCACTCTCACCACCTCTCCTTGGAAAGATGGAAATATTTCAGATGTATCACAGAGGCGAGCCATCTTGTTGCAAAATTCTACGCGGTTGAAAGGAACATCCCTGGGAGAGAGGCAGGTGAATGTGCAACGGGAGTCGTGCAAAGAGGATAATGAGGTTTTCAGAATTACATGCAGCCCAGTCCGCTTTTGAATGACTAAATGAATACCCGTCTGAGTGGGATACATTTACATCACCCTCCTGAGCTGGAGCTCTGCAAAGTATGAGACATTAAGTCAGACGAAGGGAACAAATAAAGACGGTGAATAGTAAGCAATGACGGCAAGCTCCCCCTCTGAGGATCAAACACTAGCAGGTGTTTAATGAATAAGTTATGATGGTATCAGCAGGTGGGACAAAGCTAAGGATGCAAACCCGATGCAGAAGGGTACGAGTGTTTCCACAGGGGCATCCTCCAGGCCACAGGGGGGGTGTGTAGCCATGCAAATCAGTTAATATTGATGAAGGACAGCTGTCTGCTGATGCACAGCACAAATTATTCAGGGTAGAATTGAGCACCTCGCACACTACTGCAACATGCCCAACCGCTAAACTCACGAGATCATTCCAGTGGAAAATACCGTTTAAGCATTTAATATGAATGAATGAAGCCAATGGGTAACTACGTGGAAAAGTGCGTTCTCACAAGCGTTCCCTCAGCTGTTCGATTATGAGTACGTTTAAGGCCAAAGTAACTTGTGTGCACACAAAAACGGTATTTTTTACAAAAAAAGTTGCACTTGTTAAAAAATGAGCACTTGTAGTGTATTTTAAATCTTAAAAGTATATTTTAAATAAAACAACCTTGCAGATAATAGAATATTAATAATTATACACTTTAATGACTGTTTCTTTACAAACTTAAGTACACTTTTAAAAAGTGCATTTTATAATGTAAAATTTTACTTTAATTTACATTTTGTTTTAATCATCTTTTGTTGTGCTTTAAAGGACACTTATTTTATGTGTTGACTAACATTTTAAAGCACATGTACTTGATTATAATTTTAACTGCAGTGTGTAATTCAATATTTCAAGTAAATATATTTGCAATGTTCTAAATTGTGAAATCCTTTTTACTGTACATGTGAAATAAGAAATATATTTAAATGCATGAAACACAATGTTCAATAGAAATGACATTAAAGTAAACCATAAATGCTTATCAGTACATTCAGCAGTACACTAGACCATATTTCAAAGACAATATTATGACATTACATATAAATATGTGCCTTAGAGTTTAACCTTTAACATATAAACCTTTTGAGTTTACATTTAAGATTACATTTAATATAAATTTAAACTATAATGCATTTTCATTCAATTGCAAATAACATAATTAAGTGTCTAAAAAACATCACAATCAGTTAAGAATATTAAAAGTTTTAAAGTTTTAAAGTTTATTATTTCAATATTAAGAACTCTTTTTTTTTTCACAAAGGGTAGAATGAAATCCGGATGTACTACGTTTATCATGTTGTCATTGTCACGTGGCCAACAGCGTCAGTTGCATCGCTTCACTGCCCTTCACAACCCCTCTCTTGTGGCCTCATGGGATAGGAAAGTGCCCATTGGATGTCCATTTCAGAATCTGTGAAAAAGTACACAGAATCTGTTATCTGTGTACTTTTTGCCTGCTGGTTTATGAATACTATGAATTCTGACTTTCACATACTGTTTTTCGCCTACTTTATAGTATGCATATTTGGATGCAGGGATTGAAAGAATCACTTAACGCTCAAAAAGACACCCGTCACTCGTCGCCACTCACCGCCAACAGAAAGAGCCATCAAGTAAATCAGTTAATGAATCTTTTCGGTGAAGTAAATCAAATTATTTGAGTCAATGGTATGCATCAGATCCCCTCTACTAGCTCTTATGGCTTTTCTAAGAAAATAAACAATTATAGATAAAGAACATATTTGCCATACTCCCTGAAAATCGCAATAAGAAAAGTGTAGGCGAGGACAGCAACGCAGTGCCCAGACTCCGCTTTAGCAAGAGTAATGAGAATGAAAAAGAAAAATCAATATGCTTTATTTTACTTTTTTGTCCATGTGTATGTGTGTAGCTGGATCGATGTTGTGAGTGCAGTGCAGTGAACATGTTGCCATGTACCCTATACAGGCAGAAAGACAGAGAATCGATGGGTGACCCCAGGTGAACAACAGATATTCTTCCCGTCTGCCTGTTTAAAGGGAGTGACAAAAGGTTAAGATGAGAACCTTGAAGGAAGGAGGGAAGACTTTGATAAATTACTTTAGCCAAATGAAAGACACTTACTAAGACTTTAAGGGTCGTGACACACCGAGCTGATGGCTGCCATTTTCCAAGCGCTAGAGTTGGTGAGCGTCTGTCGGGCTGGTTTTTGTGGTGTTCCACACGTCATCTAGACGTTCTCTCACCTGCGGCTTTTCACCCCATTCATTATGTTAAAACTGCATCTATAGATATAGATTCATTGCAATCTATATCTTTTATTTCGAATATAATACAGTATATATATATATATATATATATATATATATATATATATATATATAAATGCCATTTACATATTTTAGTTTGTCAAGAGATTTAAAGCACCATTTTTAAAAAGTGTGCATGTGTGTACGTGCTCTAGTAAATAACAACGAGCCTATGATTGAATCTGGAAATGAAGCAAAATAACTGCAAAAAATGAGAATTAATCATCAGATGCCATGTCCGTAATTTATAGCAAAATAATGGATTCATTAAAAGAAGTTATTACTCCACCACCTGCGTGACATCATTAACCAGCGTGGTTGAACGACAATACGGTTTCATGAAACAGTCATGACTAGCTAGTTGATTTCCTTGACGATGCATCATGCTATTATAGTTAACACCAAGTTACATCGTGACCCCTGATTGGCTGTTCAGTTTAGCGAGCAAATCAGTGCACGAGAATAAACGCGAAAGTCATGAGAGCGTACAAAGAAGTCAAGGCTGTTCTAATTTTTAACCATCTTACCTGAGCTTTCCAATGTGCAAATATTTTCATAACAACATGAGGCGCCTGGAATCAATAAATTGGTCGACATGATTGATATTCAAAATGGCAAGTGCTGCTTTGTTTAATGGTTTGTATATACAGTATGCAGCCCTAGTTTTGTTCTCCTTTTTGATGAATGATGAATATAGACTATACCTGCTGTATAGACAGTTATTTCCTTACACGCAGGCACAGAAAGCACATGCTAGTTGGCAGTCATCTGGGTAGGGTTGCACCAGCTGTTCGTAAGTTCTTTCTTATATTGGAACGTATAGTCCACACTAGAGGCTGAGTAACTACTAGCTAGTTGTAACTAACTCTGTACTTTATCCAGTTGCACCATTTACTCTGAAGGCAGAACATAGCCTGTAGGTCGTAAAGTAACTCTCCGTTAAAGGAATACGTAGTCGCATAATTTGATGTTTACCCTCAATGTTTAGATGGCAGCCTTCAAATCAGTGAGCAGAAGTTGTGTTGGAATGCAGTGAATGTCAGTTCATCCTTCATTCTAACTTCTTTTGCCTCACATGACTAATGATAAAAATAAGTTTCCATGAAATACGATAAGTGTTTTTATAACATTCAGAAACTGTATTTGAAACAAAATTAATAAAGATCAATACATAAATACTGATAATAAAAAAAAATCGATTATGACTGATTTTATTGGACATTCACAACACAGATCGATGCACACAACGGTGCACTGTTTAGGATGGGTTCGTGTTGAAGAGCCGCTAACAAAGTTAATCTTTTCACATAATGTTCTCGCTCTTAAAATGTAAGCGAGTGTAAATGTCAGCATTATCATAATCTAAAGAATTGAAGTCTGTCTGGCAAAACAAGAGCTTATTGATACAGTTCAGTCAGTCTGCTATTTTATTCCAACCGTTACTCCTGATTGGAGGCTTCCATAAATATTTAGTTTATATGTAGAGTTAAAGTTCAACTAAGTTTAATGGTGCAACAAAAAAACATTTAGTAGTGCGTAAGTTGAAAGGTAGTGGCCATTTACGTCAAAACTAGGCTAAGTTGTAACTTATGCACAGCTGGTGCAACCGGCCCCTGTAGTCTTTGTGGTGTTCAAGCGCAGCTTTTCGGCTCAGACGCTGCCGACGCGAGGAGACAACATCGGCTTTTGTCACCCCTAGTTCTCTGATGTCAGCTTGGTGTGTCACAGCCTTAAGACTGACAGCTTCACTGGATAAAAAAAAGAAGAAAAAATCAAACTCATGAAGGATGTGTGTGCATTTCATCGCGTCCATCTTCTAATATGCCTTCTAATCTTCTAGCTTTTGTCAGCCCTCATTCAGAGTCCACTTATTGACCACTTGGTTCGATGTGATAATGTCATCAGCAACAAAAGTAATTAAAGGCTTTCTGGATTTTTCCTCTGCTCAGATAATTCTCATTCTGATCAGCGCAGGCCTCTGAGACAGCCGCTCGCTTTCAGTCAAAATGAGGCCTAACTGAGACGAGTCCAAACATTATCCACTGCATTACTTCACGACTTAAACCTGTCCAGTTCAATGCATTTCCCTGACTTTATTTTTCCTGTAATCATTTAAATGCAGGAATTAGATTTACTTCAGAAATGTTGCTAAACATAAGCCCTCTTAGGATAATTTGACCCGAGGTTCAGCGAATTAGCATCTAAATATGAAATTTACAAAAAAAAAATCTAATTTCTTTTAAAATTAGAAAAACCCAAACTTCACATTGCATTGGCCTCAGAGGGTCACATCATTTGACAGCAAAACCCGCTGATCCCGCAACGCAAATCCATGTGTCTCATTTGAAATGAGAAGAAGCCTAAATGGAAAAATGGTCAGAAAAATATAGTACAGTTTTACAGTATTTTCTGAAGGGGGGAAATGTACAACACAACCTCTTCACGGCATTTAGTTTAATTTAAGATTTTTAAGGATTTAATTTAACGGCATGCCTTAAACAGAATTAGATGCACAGATGGGCTATAATTAGATTAGAGAAAAAATAACACATTTTGTGTGCATGAATATATGCTTTAGCAATACATTATTCATGTAGAGAGCTTGACAGATAACTCCACAGGGCAAAAAACTGCACAATGTTTACATGTGTTGCACAAAACTCTCGATCAAGAGCACTACATCAGTGTAAGCTATAGAGTACTGCATGTTTTTGGTGCTAAAATGCATTGATTACAACAGTGACTCACCACAAAGAGCCTTTGAAAGTACTAGCCTCAGTCTCCTATATAGACGAATGAACTGTGTTTGGAGAGAGAACAAAAGTTGCTGTGAGATCTCAGTGTCAGTGAAACCCACACTGTGGCACAGATTCAGTTGAGTTATAAAGAGATTAAATCGCCCTCCTCCTGCTGATACGAGGCTATCGGCCCTCTCCGAGAACAGCTGGCCACAGTGACCCAGGGAGAATGGAAATCAAGCTTTAAGAAAGACAGAAGCCATTTTCTTTGGCACCTTCCTCCCAACTCTGGGGAAGTTGGCCGATTGTTCAAAACCACCATCTGCTCTTTGCTTTGAACTTCCGATCAAAAGCTGTCATCTCACCACTGTCCCCCCCACCATTTTATTTTATATAATTATTTTTTTTAGATCACTCCTCTCCTCCAATCCCATTGTTTTGTGGGCTGTCATTGTTGCCTTCGTGTTCTCCCTGTTGATGAAGCGGAGGAATTATCGGAGCTGCATATTGATGGCTTGCCGCGTGTTTCTCAGGCCAGAGAGACTCATGCATTTATACATCAAAGTGACAAACAGACTACTTTATTAAGAGACTGTCTGTCGATAGATTTGCGGGTCACGAGGGTCTTTGTGAGCTTCTGCCAGTCTGCCTCTCGAGCCGGGGCCTTTGAGAGGAGCTAGTCGTTCCTCCGGGGATGAACGTCCATCTAAAAATGCTTATTTCATTATTTAAGACAGAAAGTTAATGTCACACTTCAGTTTTGTTGTAAGCAGAGGACACTTTTGATGGCTTTCATCTCCCTCAAGGGTTACTCTCAAAAGACTTGAACTGACATCAAAGGCAATCATGATATGCTTCAAAACAGCTAAGGAGCAAAATGAATGTTATACCAAAAATAATGAAAATCAATCAATACGCCACTGAAGGCTATTCGGTAGAGTGATTTTATCACAGGTAAGGAGTGCCTGAAACCACCTTAATCATGGTAAATTCACTGTAATGCACGGAATCTGGTGACTTATTGCATTTATGTTTTTATACTCTCACTACGCACTTTTGAAAGCTTTCAGAACAATCAATTTACAAGACCTGAACTTATTGCATAATAATAGTATCATATCTTATCCTATCTTATGATAGGAGAATATGAAGCTCATACTTAAGGAGGAAAACACACCTCAATTTTATTCAGAAGCCCAAACTAGGCAAAACAATATGTACATTGATGATTGCTGATATTTAAAGTAAGATTAAATTCTTATCACTTGTAATCAATCAATGAGATCTTTGTAACACTATAGCAGACTACACTGTAAAAAAAATCTACTTGGATGCTTAAGTCATTTCAACTAAAATTGCATTAAACTGACTTTAAAAAATGAGTTGAATCTTGTATAAAAAAGTTGAAAATGTCTTAACCTATTTTGATGAGTTAAAGCAATGTAAAGACATATGTTGTTATACTTTACATTCCTCAAAAGCCTGATGTATAATATTTGATGCATACATTTGATGATACAGTACATACAGATGATTTGTCTAAAAAAAATATGTATGGATAATCAAGTAAACCTAAGTTGCTTCAGTCCAGTAAGTGTTCATCATCAAATATTATAAGTTAATCTTAAATTTACTTTACAAAAATCAGATTCCCCAACAAAAAGACATGTGTACCATGATCTGAATGCCTTTTACTTGCTAAAACAGCATAAAGTATCAATCGGACGACAGAAGGCATGCAGTACATTTAGAGACCATAAAATATATTGCCTATCAAATATAATACAGTAGGCTTTATATGGTTAATATTATTCAGCCTACAGTTAGGCTAATGGCTAATTTATGTCAATTAATATGCAATCTGCGGTCAATATTTAGAGGGAGAACTATCCGTTTTATGATATGTATCAACCCATAAACCAGCCTGAACGCCCCTACCTCTGATATCCACCTACCTGCATGCCCAATTAGCCAGAGTAAACGCTTTACACGTATCCTGCTGGTACCCGGGCAGCACACAGCACTAATCAGTTTGTCCTGCTCGCGCCGGTGTGTCCCGCGGGCTCACGAATGACGGTTAGTGTTGTGCAGCCTGTGAACAACCTGGCACAGGTGTGTGTGGTCAAAAAAGGCAGATGGGGAAAAAGGGCAGCACCTGCACCAACCGCCGGGATGCCACTCTGCCCAGCTGTGCTCCTGTGGGCCACACACTGTACTTCAGGAGACACACACACTTCACACTGCAGCAGTGCCCCGATGGCACTCCAGCTGAGGCAGTCCTGTTCTCTTTTGGTCCACTGATCTGTGTTAGAGACTAAATTAGTGTAACTTGAGTGTAATAGGACACGTATGTAGAATAGCTGGCTCTCAAGTGCATGACGATCCGGTTTGTCTTTCTCTCTCTACTCATCTATCTTTATCTCTCCCGACTGTGCTCCCTGTGGATGCTGAATCGCTGATGTGTGCTGCTTAGCTTCTGCGCTTGCCACTGTCCGTTCTTGGTAAAAGCACAACAATTAGGTCTCTTTTTTTGCATCCCTGGAGATCCATAAATCTGTTTTTGTTGTGCAGTGCAAAATACAGCTTGGCATTAGAGGCGTATGAGGGACATCTACTGCATCTAATTGTAATATTTTGAATTTAGATATGCTAAACAAAGATTAGGATAATGAAAAATATATCCTCATTTACTCACCCCCATGTGTTTGTGTTTCCGAACCCATAACACTTTCGTTCATATTTAAAACAAAAAACAAAAATGTTTTAATGAAATCTGAGATATTTTTGTCCCTCCATTGACAGATACACTACTACCACTTTAACGCCTCAAAAAGTTCATAAAGAGATCAGTTGAACTATTTCATTTGTGCGCATTAATATTATGTACTGTGGTAAAAAAAAAGAACATTTAAAGTAGGCAAAGTGTTAATGAAAATGAAAAAGGTATAATGTTATTGCTTGCATAACCTGTGTTTGTTATTAATATCCCAGTTTAAATGTCATTACGCTGTGTTATTTTTTTTTTTAGCTGTAATGATTGAATGATAAACTGTTTTTCCACTTAGTTCTCATTTGCAAAGATTAGAAGGTATACCTCTCATTAGTCGACACACGGTGCTTTAGTTAGTGCTTTGTTCCCTGATTTTCACATCTTTTGATGATGCGCAGTTAATACTCTCACAATTATTTCAGACGCTCCTACGTGACCAGATAATAGCTGAAGCAAATCTTCACCTATTGTTTTCAAATTACTGAACATTTTTGTGGAAAAAGTAATGTTTTCTTATTAGTTTCTTTTATTACTTTTGTCTTCTTGCAGACTTGCCGTTGGTGAATCTCTCTGTGGAGCCTCAACCAGTCCTGGAGGGAAACCTGGTGAAGTTTCATTGCTCAGCAAAAGCTAATCCGCCAGTCACCCAATACAAGTAAGACGCCAAACACGACAGCCAAATCATTACCGTAGGTGCTTCATAATAACACACCCTGTGATGAGGATCAAATAGAACTAACTATAATTCACATTTATCTTCTGACTGGCACATCACTGTGTTGCATCACAGAGAAACGCTCTGGCATTTAGTTGCAAATATTTTTAGAGCCGTCTCAAAACTGAAATCCACTATCCTGGCTGGCATCGGTTCGGTATGTCTAAGCCAAGACAAGGATCGGGGCGCCACATCGGGCATTCAAATCAAAGCAGGGATCTGATACACTGATCCAATATCCAAGAATAATGTTTCCTGTCCTCTCCAAACAGATGAGAAAGAGGTTGGAATACAAGTTATTTATTTCCGTGAGATGTAGCCTCGGCCTTGCGGAGGGCCAATAGCGAGACGATTAGTTAGAACGTTTCTGTGTGGGTTTTAAAACGAGGTGAAAAATAAGAGCAGTAGAATCAGCAGTGAAGGGAATTGCTCAGCGGTGATTCTAGATGTACTGAGGAATACAACGGATGTGTGATACAGCTGTAGGTGGGCAAACCGAGTTGTTTCTAGCCTTTTTTGAAATGACAGATGCTGGAATCAGACATGCCTGTGTTTGATCACCCATCAGGCCAGAGGAGAGCCTTGGCAGAATGAACACACTTTGGCCGTTTTGTTTTTCACACCTGAGCATCAGTGAGGTGACCAGAAATGGCATAACTTACCGATTTACACTGAAAGAATGTCATAATAGTACGGCAGAGTCTAACAATTCAGGCCAGAAATATTTACAGACTGTATAGACTTCTGCACGTCAAGTTACCTTACCATGGTATGTTGTTTTTCCACCTACACTGTTGTACATGTTATTTTATCTTCATGGATATGCATATTGCTGCTAGAATCTTAGTTATAAAGGACAGGACCAATAACATGAGCTTAAGCTGTAATGTTCTTCATTTAGTATAGGATTTATTGCTCTTTACATATGTTTGAAGTACTGACAATGTTTTTTTGTTTTTTTCCAGAACCTATAAACTCTAGCTTTAGTCAGTGTAACTATTTCTAGTTATGCAGTTGTCCATGGACATTTTGTATTTTTCTTGAAACCAAGTCCTTTATCTGATAGATTTCTTTGTTCCTTTATCCCTGTGAGGTATGTATGTGGCATTGGATGTTGATAATATAATATATGTAGGAGTAATATTCATCCTCAATTCAGCTCGAGGAAACAAAAGATAGCTAGCGGATGAGGGACAAAGTGAAGGAGAGGGAAGAGCAAAGGAAAGAGACTGTGAAGCTGTAAAAGAAAACAAACAAAACACCAGGCAGAGGACATATTTTATTTAGGCATTTTATTTATTTATTTTTCTTCAGTAGGTTGTAATAGCGTCAGGTTTTATGTGAGGTTTTCTTTTCTTCTATGCAATAAATACATATTTTCACAAAGTTAACTTTCAGTAACCATTGTTAGGATGTTTCCTTGGTAAGCATCCAATCTGGTACACTGAAAAAAAAAAAAAGTTTTATAATCAAATTTTCACTCAGAAATTGCTGGTAAATTTTACAAATAATTACAAAAAAATGGCAAGTAACACATTGAATTAAACATGATTTTTTTAAGCAGAAAGACTGAAAAAGTATTTGTATGTAAAAAATACTCCAATAATCTGTTTTATGTGTCTGGATTGCCGTCGTGGAGTAACGCTGTACAGTCTTAATAAACTATGCCAGTTTGCTGTAGTCTGCTGCATCTTTCATAGCCTGCAAGTAAATTGCATTTACCACATCATTTTTTACAGATAAATAGATTTTACAGAATATGCACAGTTAATTTAGTGAATCGGGTGGTGAAACAGCACTGACAGTACATGAAAATATTTTTCATTATTGCAATATTTGCACATATTTCGAGTATGTGAGCTGTGCGGAGCGAGGAATGATTTTGCTTGAAGCAAGGAGTCAGAGCGTCAGTGTTTTCTTTCACTCCAGGGTTTCTGAAAGCACTCCATCACGAGCATAACATGTTAACGGCCCATGAATTCCACACGTTATATTATTAGCGATCAGAATTTGTGAAATATTCTTTCTAATTATATGATGCTATCCGTCTCAGACAGTGCACTGATTTCCTCTTCCTCACGTCCGTGTCTACGGGCCCCGTAGCAAGTGCTGACATTGATCTGAGGGAATTTAGTGGCATCTCACTTGTGAATTTAATAAATGTCTTGATTGACGCTCGCTTTGATGACTTTCACTGTGGGAGAGCAATAAAAATATCAGAGCCAGAGAGTGTTAGAATTAATGATAGCCTTCCGAGGAGGATTCATGTACCATGCTGCATTGAAATGCCCCTGACATTAACGTGGGGTAATTTTGTCGGCCATTGATTAAGGGACTAAAGAAGTAGAAATGCTATTATTGTGGTGTCACCATAATGTGGTGTGGGGAGGAGTGGCCATGTGCACTGAGATGGATCATTACCACTCTGGTTCATTTTATGATATGGGAGTCAGGAAAGATGTGGACTTCATTTGCCCCAAAACAGTGTCTTAAGTTTGAACATGACATATTTTGACGGTGGCTCTTTTATATCTGTGTAAAAAGGGTAATCTGCTACTTGTAAAATGGTGCTTTATATTGAAACCATGTTGGGATATATTATGGAACTAATATGTTTCAGTTTAGTTTATGTTTTTAGTTTCTACTATTTGTGTTGTATTACTGTTGTATTGTCAATTTTTTAAACCTTTTTCGAATTTAATAATAATATTTAGTTAGTTATTTTACTTTTACTATCCCTGACAATATGTTTGACAAAAAAAAAAAAAAAAAAGCAAAAGAGTAAACATATCCTTTGATTGATCTAACGAACAAACAGATTTACTCCCCATTTATCACAATAGCAATTATGTTTGGTGCGTTGTGCTTGTTAGTTGTCTGTTTTGGGGATAGTTACTGTAAGCCATGTTGTGCGTCTCTGCAGTGATGTCTTTGACATAGCTGATGAAGAGGTTTTCATGGTGGGCTGCTTGCTTTGCTCATCAAGCGTTTGATGTGCACACACAGATACGGGCCGTTTCGTTGTTTGTTTTCCATGGCCGCGCTCCCCAGCGACTCTCAGAAGCAGCCAGACATGATTCATCAACCAGGGAACAGCACATGGAAAACTAACCAACAGCAACAGATGCAGCCGATATCTCAAAACAGAAAATTAAACTCCGGGCATCTGTCCTGCTGGCTGCTAGATTGGCCAATATGAGTCCATGTCGTGATGGTATCATAATGGAGTGAACAGCTGCATCTTGATTGTAACCTAGAAAGTGTGTGTGGCGTTATCAGACTGGGAGAGAAGGATGGAGAAGACAGCCTCATCATCTCCGGCACCTGTCAGCATGCAGATGAATATTGAAACATAGTTTTGCCCAGTATGAAAACTGAAACATTAGATCTATCAAATCCAATCTGTGTTGCTGTTTACCACACAATTATTCTACCCTTGTGGAAAAAAAAGTGTGCTTAGATGTACTGAATGTATATGAAAAAAACAAAAAAACAACTGTATTTTCAGATAATATAATATTAATTTAAAGAAAGGCCACTAAAGTATACTTAAAGAGAGCACATTTTCATGACTAAAATATATAATATAGGCATTTTTGGGTGAACTATCCCTTTAAGTCCTGCTCTTTAACTAATTGCATTTAATGTAAATTTTGCATTTTCATTTAATTGTAAATAAATGAATTAAGTGTCCAAAAACATTACATTCAGTTCACACTTGCTGTAAGTATATTATTTTGAAGTATATTATTTCCAGAATAAGTACTCTTTTCTGTACTTATTTTCCTCAAGGGTATGCCTCTCCTACCAATCAAAAACGATCCTACAAACAAACACAAGAAGTGTTTTGTTGTTGTTGCTGCTGTAGTTGTTAGTGGGTTTTTTAAGAGCATTGACTTATAGATTCCTCCTGATACTGTACCCTTCTACTCCAGAATAATAAAGGAGTCTTTGAGTTTCCAAAGTTTACACAGGCACTCAGTTGGGTCATGTTTGTTCTGTTTTGAAGACCCTGGCTGAAGCCCAGCAGAGCCACTGTGCTCATGGATGTTTTGGCTCTTTCAATGTGCAACGCTGAATCCTTCAGCTCTGGCAAAGCTAACCCACCATTTGGGTCTTCTCTACCGGCCAAACCTCCCAGTCTGCCACCCCATAGGATTAAAACCAACATGCAGTCCTGCTTTGCTCTACATTGCCATAGTTTTGTGTTGTCAGAATACTAGTTTGAATTATTGGTAGAGCTGTAAATGGATAAAAATGACTGAATTAAATATGCAATTTGTCACTGATTAAATCTAATTAATAACATTGTTTGCATAGGCTATATTGTTTTTTATTTCCAAGTGAGACTTTGCATTATTGTGGAAGATGGAGAAATCATTAAATAGACATTACAAAAAGTGAATTTAGAAGTTACACTATAGATATTTTTACAAAAACATGTTCTGAGTGAACAGCCAAAAAGAAGTACACTTAGCATTCTTATAGCACACAAGCTTGAATGTAAACTGTTAGCATTACAACGACACAGTTCTGGAGAAAGATTTAAGAGGCTTGTATGGGCAGCGCTCCATAAATACTGTGTGTCATAATAGTTGCTTTCCCCTTTTCTGACTTGAGGAAATTGCATTTAAATGAATAGGAAAGATGTGCTGTTGTCACAAGGGACCACAGCCAAGATTGAATAAACAGAAAAAAAACATTGTAATAATACAAGTTTATAATGAAAGATGCACGTAGCTAACGCACAAATATAAGCTAGTTACTTAAAAGATGATAATCATCCTCCTAGGCTCCTGTAATAAACAGGCTATTTAAAGCTGAATTAAATTATGGCAAAGTCAATCTTCTCATCTAATTACAAAGCAGCAGCTTCAAAAGCTTCAAGTGTAATTTATACGTTACTGCAAGAAAGAAAAACTCTGGTAGACGTATAGCAGGTGACTGCTTCTGTAATTGCCCATAAATATAAAGTTTCACAGTGACGCATATTCACTTCCCCTAGAACAATTTCGTCGAGGACGGAGACGACACTGATTTGAATATTTTTGGAAGCACAGGTGTGCCTGTGCAGATTTAGCAGACTGTGTTCTAAGCTGCTTATGTTAACAACATGGCACAGTGCTTCTCAAGCACACTAGCTAGGCCAATTACAACTGCTCTCCCTCCTTACTTTAATTTAGTCAAGAGGGAGACTGTTATGATTTAAATGACACTCTATCAGGCCCCACAGATGGCATGAGTTAGTTGCAGAGGTAATGAATTGTGCGCTCACTCCCACAGAGCAGGTGAATAGTGAAGTTTTGGCACTGTTCTACCAGTGCCGGCTGCTTTGAGTGTACTGAGATGTAAAACTGGCTTGGTAAAGCGATACTTCTTAACAGCGAGGAGTTAACTGGCATTGAATATACTCGTTTATTGAAATATGTACCCTGGTGTCAGGCTGTGACACCCATTCTCCATTAGCTTTGGCTTGTACAAATGTGTCCCATCTTAGTCGCCAACAGGGAACCACAAACTAGACCAAGCAAGTGACATAGATATGCATTACTTTGTCAGTTTGGGAGAAACTAAGTCCATTCCTCTTACATAAACGAATGGTTCCTCATGCAGAGCGCTGACAATTCCTTAACATCTAGTCTCATTGGTACAGTATATGGGGTTTGTGTCATGTGGAGAGAGGCTTGGGATTTGTTTTTGCCAGTCTGGCTCCATTCAGTGTTGTTAACTTGATATCCAGACAAAAAAAACAAACAAAAAAACATGCTGAGGCAAGATAAATCTCACTTCAATGGTTTGTCATATAACAGTGTTGTAATTTCCTCAAACAAAACCAGGATACAATGGCTTCCACTGAAGGTGGTTGTCTTTCTTTCTGTCGGTCTCTATCCACCTACAGACAGACAGCTATCATGTCTCATTGATGACTATGATAGAAGCGAATGGATTAGACACCAGGTTTTCCTGTTATTGCCATGGTAACCTCTAAATTGTGTTTCTCTTTTCCTGTGATAGCGTACATCTGGCAGGGACTTGTAATGATGGCTTTCTGTTCCATTAAAGGAAAAAGTTAGGCTTAAAAGGGGTTAAAAATATAATACCACTTTTACAAATGAGTTTAAGGACATATCAAATTATCTTAGACAGCAAGGCTTTGAATTTATAAATGTGGGTTAAAAGTGTAAGGGAATTTAAGACTGAAGTTTGATGTAATGACTTGAATCAGTTAAAATGGTTTTACCAAATTACGACATATTCAAAGATAAATATCTTTTGCTGGACCTGGAACAACATTCTGATAAAACATAGCCCTAACCTAGTTCTTAACCCTTAACTACCTATACAATTATAAAGGAAATGCTAGATTGATAAGAATGTTTCACCAAACCCAGCTCTAAACGTAAGCCTTAAATCTGACTAGTTGACAGAAGGTTTGTTCCAGGACCAATAAGGACAGGGGTGTCCGATCCTGGTTCTAGATGGCTACTTTCCTGAGAGTTTAGCTACAACCTGTCCCAACATGGGACTTTTAAAGTAACCCTGAAGACCTTAATTGGCTGTTTCATGTCTACTGAGTGGAGCTAAACTCTAAACAGGAGCAGGATTGGACACCCCTAAATAAGGACGTTGATCAAGGAACACTTACATGTACCAGCACTGACAGAAATAAAAAATAAAGATTTCCCTTTGAGGATCGAGTGACAAGCTGTTGTACCCCTAATATAATGTTTGCAAAGTGTACAGATTAATGACATCCTGCAACATTTTGTCTTTCAATGCTAAATGAAATATATGAAAACCATCAAGTACACTGACTTTTGTGTGGTTCATCATTAACTTTTGTTTTGTACTGATACTTGTAATAATCACTTTCTACTGCTTGTAGGTGGGCAAAAGGAGGAAGCGTGATAAAGGAGGTTTCAGGAGACACCTATGAGGTCGTAGTGGACCACTCGTTTTTCACAGAGCCAGTTTCCTGTGAGGTCACTAACCCACTCGGGAGCACCAACATTAGTCGGAACGTGGATGTCTACTGTGAGTTCTTTCTGTTTGTTCATAACAGAGGTGTCCAAACCATCCTGGAGGACCACGTTTCTGCAGAGCTACCACTTTCTCCAACATACATGCACACTTCTGGTAATCCTAAACACCTTGATTAGCAGGTCTAGGTGTGTTAAATTAGCGTTGGATCAAAACTCTGCAGGAATTTGACCCACCGTGAGCAGAGTTGGACACCTCTGGTTTATAGTTTTTGAAGGTATCTCCACAAATATCAGGATAATTATTATGAGAGACTATAATTCTCAGCTTCCTTCAATCATATCATATTAAAACAAGCTTGCAAATGCGACCTCTCTGAGTAGATCTTATAACCTGGTCTGTTTTTCTCCAGTTGGACCTCGGATGGCTGCAGAGCCCCAGTCTTTACAGGTTGACCTAGGATCAGATGCTGTGTTTAACTGTGCCTGGACCGGAAATCCCTCTTTAACTATTGTATGGATGAAAAGGGGCTCTGGGGTGGTAAGTTGCTAGACATTGTTGTTGGACATTGTCCTTTAACCCTACAGCAAGATTAATCTTTTGAAGCAAACACACAGTTCTCTTACAGCAACCATCCCATTTTTCATTCTAGCTACATTAATAGTACATTGATGTTCAGACAACATCTCATCTTTGTAAAGAAGAAGAGATCAAGCAGACATGAAAAATCTAGTTTTTGTCTTTTCATCCATTCATTTTAAAGTTCAGTATGATATTATTGATATAAAACCTTTTGATCCATTAATACATTGGCTTTTATTCCTGAACAGCTCAGGAACTGAATAGAAAAAAATCATTGAATTTTTTTTTAAAAGACGTTAATATTTCAAGGTCATGATGGTACAGTGTTTACTCTCAGAGCTGTACCCCGATGGCAAACATCAGGATTTTTAAGATTCCCTGCAATCCTATTGCTCGCAGACGGACAGTGCCTCAGTTTGGGATACGTCCGTATGCTGGCACAGACATTGGGGGAAACCGACCGGTCTTATTTCTCTCCCGGTTGACTGTCACCTACCATCTCCCATGTTCACATGGTCCTCCTCATCTGACCCAAATTGGATTTTAATAATTGAGAAGAAGGCCCTTTTCTAAGCTTAGCTGCCCATCCGTCCTGATTCGTTTTGACTCTGGCCAGCTCCCTTTGCAATCCTTTTTAATGTTTTGATCTTTGACTTTTGACTGCAGGTGCTAAGCAATGAGAACATCCTGACACTGAAATCCGTCAGGCAAGAGGATGCTGGGAAGTATGTGTGCCGTGCGGTGGTGCCTCGCGTTGGAGCGGCTGAGAAGGAAGTCTCTCTCACCGTAAATGGTAAGTTTGACTCTCTTCTAAAAGGTGCATGGCTAATGAGAGTTTGACTAGCGGGTATAAGGTGTGTCACTTTATGTTTGACGGTTGCAAACATCCCCGTTTGGAACATGTGTAAGTAAATAAGGTGTAAGCAATTGAAAATCCAGGTGACAGCTAAATGAATTAGACCTATTTTGGCATTCATGTTGACTCTGAGACAGAAGTTTGATGTTTACTCTTCGGTCTGCTGTTTCTCTGGACTAATGCTGATTATATTCAGTAAGAATTGCATGAGGAGCTGTTTCTTAGGCTGTGACAGGCTAATGAACACAGGAGAATAGCGGGAGACTGGCTACTCTCAGATAAATGACTTCATTACGGCCGCTTGAAATTCAGGCGGCATGCATTAGCCGCACAACAGCTTTCATTCGCAAAATCCAACACGTCTTTTAAAAGCTCCTTTCTCTCCGAAGCTATTTGCCATGGGCTACGGCTTTGACGTGAGAGGAAAATAAGAGAAGTTCAGCCAAAGTGTCAATTGTGTTTGCATTGAATGATTCCTCTGCAAGTTTAGAATCACTAATGCAGTTTTGTGCTGTGAAATGAAAGAAAATCAATAAAGAACTGTTATGACTGATAGTATTAATATGCAAAGTGAGACACTCATTCTAGACCTACAGAGAATGCAGGAATTATAGAAATTACAGATGACATCCACTTTCATCAAGTACATTCTGTTCTTTATGGGGACAGTGAGGAGTACCTCTGCTTTGCATTCATTCTTGACTAGAGAGTTCAGGATTGCATGGAATCCTTAATAAATGCAGTCATGTTGTTTGTTTTTCTGGTAGTAGAAAGATATCTGGAGGTTTATGAAAAGATCAAACACTGTGCCATCATGTTTCTCAGTATTAAAACATTAAGCCCACAGGCAACTAAAGTTGCCGAAGGCTCTGACACTCTTTTACCATCTGTGAATATTTTTTTGGGTTGACTATAGTGTCTAAAAACAGCAGGTATAAAAGTGAGGAACCTTAGCAAAAGCTTTTGACAATATACTGTGTTTAACCCTTAAAATAAAAAAAATAGAATATGGAATGACTGGCCATTCAAATAGAATAGAATTGTGTATTGAATGCAATAGAATTTTCAGACATCACTTTTGAATCAAAATAATTGAATCACAGTCGACCTGAAGATTCACACCCCTGGTCTGGCAATATTAGTATGTCACTTTTTCACAATCAGATCAATTCTCAATGGTTAAAATCAAATTCTCCTCTGCTGATTTTTTCTCTCAAAAATCCACCACATTACAGAAGTGAAATGGAGCAAATGTGGTTTCACATTCTACGAGAATGTGTTAACAATTATGCAAATAATTCTTAAGACACATCTGCGGTAAAAAAAAAAAAAAAAAAAAAGCATTAATTTGTTCGTTGATGCCGTGTATATGGAGTATCTAAGATTACCTCCTCTGAATTGCTATTTTATTAATTACCCATTTACCTAGTTTATTATTATGTTTTGCATAATTTTACACCTCTTGACCTGGATCTGTCTTTTAGGTATCAAAAAGCTAGACTTTTTTGATTCTTTTCAATAAGTGAGCCCTTTCGCTCTAAAAGCCTCAAGAGGACTGCAAGCTGTGTTCCAACTCATTTCTGGAAGTGAACACGAGTGCTGGATGTTAGACTCGAGCACCTATAGCGCAGTCTTTGATGTGGCAACATGTGGCGCAGGCTCTCTTGTTGCACGGAGCTGATTGTTTCAAGTTATGGTGCATTTGGGAGATGAAGCCGATCATTTCACATCTTCCTCATCAACATGTGCTCCTGACGAGTGAGTGAAATTCAAAAGCATTGACGTGAAGAATGATTGATGACCAGAGCTTTGTGTTTCAAAGGCTTGATCAGTAAGAGAAAAATAAAAGAGAGAAAGCGAGAGGGGAACTAGAGCTCAAATAAAAAATAATTGACCTATGCTAGCTTGATCCTCACTGAGTCACATAAAAACTAATTAATGCTAACAATTAAATGCACATGTTTAGAATTCGTCAATATATGTTTCCTCCCCGTTGCCTGTCACTGGAACCCAGAGCTCCTACTGAGACTCAGAATATAGGCAAGAGAGTTCCAGCGTTCTCTCAGGGCCAATGTAATTTAATTATAATCAAATAGCTAGCAGGGGACACCGTTTGCAGAAAACACGCTAATGGATGCACATTGCTTTCTGCTTTTTGTTCCCTAGATCCTCAGATAGGGATCTCATTTATCCATGTGTATTTTGAGCCTTAATGGGCTTATGTTCATTTATTTGTGATGTTGCTTGTGGATATGGCTTGCGGATTCTATTTGTTTGTTTTGTTATATATACACTACTGTTCAAATAAATGTTTTTTTTTTTGTTTTTTTTTCCTGCTCACCATCGCTGCATTTAAAAAAAAATGTGTAAAAAAAAAACAGTAATATTGTGAAATATTACAAATGAAAAGATAATTTTTCTATAATATTAGATAAAAAAAAAAAAAAAAAATATATATATATATATATATATATATATATATATATATATATATATATATATATGTTTCTGCATCATTACTTCAGTCTTCAGTGTTACATGATCCTTCAGAAATCATTCTTTTATGCTGATTTGCTGCTCTAGAAACACGTATCAATGTTGCAAACTCTTTTTGCTGCTTTTTTTTTTTTTTTTTAGTTTAACATGGACACTTTTTTCCAGGATTCTTTGATCAACTGAAAGTAAAAAAAAAAAAAAAAAGATTTTATTTCAAATATAAATATGTTGTAATATTATAAATGTTTTTTACTGTCACCACTACTTTTACTGGTCAATTGAATGTGTCCTTTCTGCATAAAAGTATCAATTTCTTAAAAAAATAAAAAAATAAAAAAGTAGTGTGGCAGCAATAACTGTTTGCAGTTATAACTCTCTACATGACACTGAAGACTGGAATAATGATGCTGAAACATTACATTTTAAATTTTAATAATATTTCACAATATTACTATTTTTACTGTATTTCTTGATCAAATAAATGCATCCTTGGTTAGCAGAAGAGACTCCTTAAAGAATCCTAAAGATTCCAGGCTTATAAACAGTAGTGCACAGTAGTGTAGTGTACTAGACATATTGCAAGTGGGATTAAGAAATTGTTTTGTTTTGACAAGACATCTGTTTTCTTGCTGCTAACTGTTAACATCATGCAGGGGAAAATGTTTGTAATATGCAGCAGTATCAATGCGACAATCAACTCACTCATGCGACAATTTCTGACACAGTTGTCCATGCGTAATTGTATCGTTGTATGTGAACAGATACAAATCCTATTTCACAGTGAGATCGTTAACCTTTTCCTCTTTTAGTCTTGACTACACTCCAGAGACAGATCACTCAAGCTCCACTGACTCGCTCATATAATGTCACCAATTGTGGAATCTGTGAAAGTGTGAAATTCCTTAATAGATGGATGGTTGAAAACGTGTGCTTTGCCATGGGGTGAAGGCACAATCTATTGGAGGTGAAGTGCCTTAGGGAACATTTTATGCTATAACAAAAATGAGGTTGAACGGAATAAGGGGGAAGTAGTTTCTAGGCACTTCTGTGAGTTCAGGGAAGACATTTAAAAATAGGGCGTTGTGTGCCCAAGGTCAGTGTGCAGGTAAGAGGAGTCCAGGTCCTGCATTTATTTGCTGGATCTGCGGGCAAGAGGACACACGGAGCGTGCACTATTCACGGAACTGGGTTCAGCCCTCTTGGAGTGCCGTAATGAAAATATATGGCAGCGGAAATGAGGCGAAACAAACCAGACTCAACCTTTCACATGCTACAATCTGCGAATCACCTCTTACGGCACACAGGTTCATGCACTCTTTCAGCAAGCACTTGCAGTTAGCTGCAATCTGAGAGTACAGTAATTGCTGGGATGATGTTTTTTTTTTTTTAATCACAGTGTTTACATGTGTAGTTTTCAATGGCATGTGTACTCATTATTGGGTTAATGGAACATATTTGTGCATGAAAGCGTTCATGTATGTATGCCAGGAAGATTACATTATGTTCCCGGGGAAAAGTACATTAACTCGGCTTAGAAATGGGACATATGCATCTCTGTGGAAGGTTGCTACTTCTGGTTTGTGTGCATGAGTGCACTGGTGCACATTTGATGACCAAAAAAACACGGAAATATATACTTGTCTAAGTGTATGTGTGTGCACAAGAGTGTTTACACACATAAAAGAGAAAAAAAAAAAATGGAGAAAATGGAAGCTGAAATGGGGCCCATTTTAGTGTCCATCCTTTTGGAAATATTTTTTTTCCATCTCCTGATATCCATACCCCAGGAAAATTTGTTTTCCACTTCCATGCCAACTTACAGATATATAGGAGAAGAGAGAAATCACCAAAGATTAATGATTTGGCAAATGAAAGCTAGTGAAATAAATGGTGACAGTGGTGCAAAGATAAATGTGTTGTGCTTAGCGCAAGGCTAATAATTGTAAAAACGATAATCGCACTGTGGAATGGTGTAAACTTTTGGTAACACTTTAGATTAAGGAACACATATTCACTGTTAAGATATGCGTTCACTAAAGTGTTATCAAACTTTTTTTTTGTAATGAACTGATTTTTTTGCATAAATTGTAAATGATTAAATGGTTAAAAATGCATCAGATAAGATTAGGTTGCTCACAACTCCTGAATATGAAGCATGAGAGACCAATGGGACAATGCTCAGTATGTCAGCTGTAGTAATGGAACGTCATCATTAAACGTTTGGGATAGGACTCTGTGGGATGACGACACTTTACACCACCCCATGATGATCCATACATTATGACTCTTGTACGCCTCCTACTGTCACAAACCTATTCCCTGCAATCCAATTCTCTCTCTCTCTCTCTCTCTCTCTCTCTCTCTCTCTCTCTCTCTCTCTCTCTCTCTCTCTCTCTCTCTCTCTCTCTCTCTCTCTCTCTCTCTCTCTCTCTCTCATGCTATAAATTTGGCATTAAAAGGAAAGAGCAGCATTGTATTGGGTTTGAATGGGCAGAATCTTAAAGGAGTCTCCTGTGGGCTGGTCTATTTAAGAGCTGTGTTAAGGGTGAGGCAGTGAGGGTCTGGTCTTCATTTCAATCTTGAAAAGAACTGATTTATGGCAGGCCTCATGTCTCCCAAGGAGATAAGACTCAGCGTGCCAACTGCAAGTTTATTTCTATAGGCAGCAATCGGAAGAGTGCCAATGGTGGAAAAATGTTATTTTGAAGAGATAACGGCACCCAGAGAGTCTCTTCATGTTCAGTTTTAACCCTGGGGTCTTGAACTTTGAACTCTGGCTTATGCTACAGCTCACCCTCTTTTTCCAAAATTGCACAAAACAAGCAAGGCACTGATGTAAAGGGTAAACAATGTCCAGTGTGCCTGTGCCTCTCTCTCTCTGTAGTAACGGAACATCATCATTAAACGTTTGGGATAGGACTCTGTGGGATGACGACACTTTACAGGACACCCCATGATGATCCGTACATTATGACTCTTGTACGCCTCCTACTGTCACAAACCTATTCCCTGCAATCCAATGCTCTCTCTCTCTCTCTCTCTCTCTCTCGCTCTCTCTCTCTCTCTCTCTCTCTCTCCACCCAGCCTCCAGCCTTCCCACTCCCCACGGAGTTCCTTAAACCCAGCATTCTGAGGATAAGTGATAAGCTATCTAATTATATTCCTCATTTACAGCCTGATCCATGGGCTGATTCTTCTGAGCCACCGAGCGCTGGCCTTACCTCTGTCAGCAGGGAATGATCTGAATGGATTTACCTTACGCCTGCAACTACACACACACTCCAGCCTTTAACGCATCCTATCATGTGGATTATGATTTTTGTAGTCGAAGGGTAGCATGCACATAGCATGCGTACATTACAAGCGGGAAGGTATCGCTGCGGGACTGGTGTCTAATGAAGGGGTGTGAAGTGTAACATTCCTCTCCACCAGCCTGATATTCCCCTCACTAAAGCACTCCATCTGCCTCATGCTCATCTAGATGCTAATTTATTCTAATAAGAGCCAGTTAATAAACTGCAATTACGAATCAGCCGAGAGACACCGCCGCAGATGATTGGCAGATGCATGATTGGTGGATTGGTGTGAATTTGTGTGCATGTGTACGCAAGTGCAGTTTTTGGCAGGGTCGGTAATCCATTAAGCAGGGAAGTTACTCCAAATCTATCCTAGAGAAACAGTGTTTACCCTTTACATCAGTGCCTTGCTTGTTTTGTGCAATTTTGGAAAAAGAGGGTGAGCTGTAGCATAAGCCAGAGTTCAAAGTTCAAGACCCCAGGGTTAAAACTGAACATGAAGAGACTCTCTGCGTGCCGTTATCTCTTCAAAATAAATGTTTTCCACCATTGGCACTCTTCCGATTGCTGCCTATAGAAATAAACTAGCAGTTGGCACGCTGAGTCTTATCTCCTCGGGAGACATGAGGCCTGCCATAAATCAGTTCTTTTCAAGATTGAAAATGAAGACCAGACCCTCACTGCCTCACCCTTAACACAGCTCTTAAATAGACCAGCCCACAGGAGACTCCTTTAAGATTCTGCCCATTCAAACCCAATACAATGCTGCTCTTTCCTTTTAATGCCAAATTTATAGCATGCCATTGCAAGGCCTCAGTATTGCACACTTGATTGGCAGATCCTACAGATGAGATCTTCAGCCTCTTCAGTTAAAGTTTTACACCTCTCTCGAAGCGTGGGCCAGCAGAATTTGTCGATCTTGGAACTGGCAATGTGCATGTCAGCCTTGGTACGTGCTTCTGTAAATCTCCAGGGCAAATTCAACCGTCTCTGTGTCTCTTATTCACATCCCAGCTGCAGTCCAACTGCACAAATGAGGGTCGTTATACAATGCACCAGATTCACAAATGTCAAGACGGCTTGACCGACGCAACTGAAGATATGCTATTGCTGCACACAGAAAGTGGGTGGTAAACAGAATTTAATTTAAAAGTGAGGTTTGTGTACATTTTC
The DNA here is from genome assembly GCF_963993115.1 of Abramis brama. Classification (NCBI taxonomy): domain Eukaryota; kingdom Metazoa; phylum Chordata; class Actinopteri; order Cypriniformes; family Leuciscidae; genus Abramis; species Abramis brama. The sequence continues at coordinate 4,154,182 of NC_139971.1, forward strand.
TTGTGAATGAAGAATGTTATAACTTGGCAAACATCCAGACTCAGAGTATATTCAAGTGCACTTTTAGCATTTTTAAAGAGCCAGTTCAAGTGTCTGGAGTGATACTTGAGTCACAGTGAAACATGCCAAATTGATGTAGTCTGATGCATCTTCCACATCCAAACAACCTACAGGTATTTATAATATCTCTAACTGTAGGGGTAGAGATATTATGCTTTAATCTTGTACTTTAGGAACAGGTTATACAGAAAATATATGTAATATAAATTGACAGATGGATAAATTATTAGCAAATATTGTTTAAATCGATGCATCTATTTTAGCCTAGACACACTTGTGTCTTCTCTAGTGTCCCTCAGTCATTAAGCAGTTTTGAAGAGATTCCTAGGACTCTCTCGCGAACAGGGAACTGTTAGCTCACAGTTCTGAGTATGCGACGAGTGACTATGTGTGTCTTTTCTCTCCTCAGGACCTCCGACCATCTCCAGCACTCAGACACACCAGGCTCCACACGGGGAAAAGGGACAGATCAAATGTTTCATCCGCAGCACGCCACCCCCAGACCGCATCGTGAGTTCTTCTCCTTCCAGTGACTCAGCTCAGACAGGACTACAGCTGTTGAGTGGGCGCTTACTGTTGTCACATGGCTTGTGTGACTCCATTAGACTCAGTAAACACAGTCCAATAATGCATAACGCACTCATGAGTTACGATCTGTTTAATAAATGAAATTGCATCTCAAATCATTTGTTTCCTCTATATGAGTGAACGGGTATTAGACATGGCAGGCTTACAACCCTAATTTCTCATTTAATGCATTCTTATGCCCTGTTACCACAGATCCAATTAGGATTTACCACTCTTAGATGAACTGTCTCCTCTCCGGGCCAATTTTTGATTCATTACTCACTCTGTGCATGTGTGTGTGTGTGTGTGTGTGTGTGTGTGTTTGTGGCTGTGTGCATGGAAGTGCATAGGTAATCTCTGTACGATGTTTACTCGTGTGGCTTTGCTTTTATTGCCATGCTATTTCTAAATGTCAGTTGAATGGGAAAGACTGCTCCTGTGGTCTGGAACAACCAGTAATAACTTTAGAAGTGTAATAACGCCCATAAAGCAGGTGAAAGCAAATGTAAGTCTCTCTTTGCATGCTCAAAAGACCAGCTTGCACCAGTAGGCTGATTCAGGCTGGTTAATGTTGCTTAGTGCTAGTATAACTGGTAGAGTCATGCTATTTACCTGAAAAAAAAAAAAAAAATGGTTGTGAAGCTAAAAAGAGGGTCTTGCATCTTTAAAATTGTAACACTTTGCAACAAGAATTAATTTGTTTGCATTAGTTATCATTAACTAACAATGAACAATATATCTACAGCATTTATTAATCTTAGTTAATGTTGTATCTGTTAATGCACTGTGAACTAAAATGAACATGGACATGTTTTTTTTATCATTTTAACATTAATGAAGGTTAATGAATGCTGTAAAAAAAATATATTGTTAACAAATGAGGCATTATTTTGAAGTTTGAACATTTACTTGAGATAATAAGACTTTTCTATAATTTTTGTACCCCATCTGCCCCATTTTTCAGATTTTAACACTTTCTTTGCCAGGTTTTTTTTTTATTAATTTTTTATAAAGTTGCCATCCACCACTAGTATTTTTGATGTTTTTTACAAACTTTCAGCCCCCAGCATATTTTGTTGTATGTATATCTTAAAATGGAATCTATCTACAGAAAGACAAAGCCTCTTTGAGAGAAAAAAACAAACAAACATTGCATTCTTTTATCTAAGCTTCATGCACTTTTTTTTTTTTTTTTTTTTTTTTCAACGCTTGAATGTGGGTAAGTTTCATTAAAAAAGCAACATTTTGAAAATTGCATTTTTGTCAAAAACTACAGCTGGATCAGATTCAGAACGATGACCAAAACATAGATGGAGTAGATTGAGTCCATCAATGATTCACAGTCCTGTACCTTGTCCTGGGTCGACATTTCATTCTTTAACAATTGGCGTTTTTTATTTATATACTGTTTAATGTTTGATGATCGTGTTAGCTTACATGCGTGTAAGCAATGCTTCTATTGCTCGTTTCAATTGCTTGTTTGATTCAGAGATTCTGTACTCTTTCAGAAGATGCGTAATAGCGCCCCCTACCATATAACAGTAAAAACATGGATTGCCATAAAAATCCGTCAATGGTGGGAAAGAGTTAAGCATAAAACACAATAAAATTTGTTAGATGTATGCCTAAACAAGAAGAAGGGAAAACAAGCTATTTAAAAATGATTTTTGCAGTGATGCTACAGACCAGCATCAAGAACAACATACGTATATTGGTCTTTTCAATATGGTTTCTGTTGTTGTTCATCAGGCCTGGTCCTGGAAGGAGACTGTCCTGGAGTCGGGGACGTCAGGTCGCTACACGGTGGAGACCGTGAGCACAGAGGACGGAGTGCTGTCCACGCTCACCATGAGTAACATCGTACCTGCCGACTTTCAGACCATCTACAACTGCACCGCCTGGAACAGCTTTGGCTCGGATACGGAGATCATTCGCCTCAAGGAACAAGGTGGGATCCAAGGTCCGCCAGGTTCCACCTTCTTTTCTTTAAAACATGTCTGCGGTAGAATAGTGATGCAGTGTTTCATAACCATGGTGTTTGAAAACACTGGAATAGACCAAAAACATTCAGTATTTTCTCCATTACTTTCCATTTATCACTTTATACATTATGTATCACTTTATATGAGATTAGCAAGTCACATCAATATCATATTAATATCTTTTTCCTAATTTACCAATTTTAGATTACTTTTCATTCGGCAGTCGGCAAATTATTATTTCATGGCAACAGCAAAAGTAATTGCGCTTTTAACTGCAACTTTAATAATTCTTGTAAATCTATTAACAACACTTAGCACTATTTAATTTGCAGCCTTGCTACAGTATATTATTTCTCTCTTGTGCATTTCTTACAATGTATCTCCCCAGCAATTTCATGGTTTGGATTTATTTGCATGTAATACATTTTAGACCTATTTTGTCTCACTTGATTTCGAAAAGTGCCTTTCATGCAGTGTGTAATATATAGCAGTTTGTGAATGTAAAATGTCTGCAAAGTTTTAAAGATCAAAGTGCACGATAGAGTTATTGTCTCCTAAAAGGAAGAATCGATTCTGATTTGCCGAAACGAGTCATCAGTAATCGTAACAAATTTGCATAATGCCAGCCTACGCTCTTCATTGGCTGCCCGCGAACAACATCTGCTTTTCCCCGCTCTCAAACACTGTAGTTGTAGCTGAGGTTTGGAAGGGTTTGGTTCGTGTTGTCGACTTGTCGAGAATACACTGTTTTTAGCGCTGCACAGGATATCCACTTTCCATGCACTTCAAAAGATTGAGACTCGCGCTTGATTTGATAACGTCACCATCGTTACTTTTCGTATCACTATCAGCGCTAAGGAAACCTCCGGAGCTGAAATTCAGATATGGTAATGAGTGTTTAGTTTCCCAAACGCGCTGTAAACAGTCGACCAATCATGACAGACTGAGCCATCTGACCAATCAGAGCAGAGAAGGCTCTCAGAAAGGAGGGGTTTAGAGAGAATGAATCTTCGAATGAACCATTTTGAGACTCTTTGAGAAGTGAGGTGATGTGCAATGTATATAATGAGAAAACTAAAGTCGGACCTTGGATGCATGTAAACCTATTGTAGGAGACTCCAAAATAAAATTAGAAACCTTTAAAATAGCATAATAAGGGCACTTTAATGAACTAGTTTCCACCACAAAATGAGAATTTGGCCATTGTTTACTCATTTCAAACCCTTATGAATTTTGTTTTGTTTGTTTTCCAGTGGAATGTTGAAGAAATTTTACAAAATGTGTTGGTTGCTCTTTTCTGAGAAATTACAATTAATGGTTACAAAAAAAGCAGGCAAATGCATCAAAAGTATCATTATACAACTCTTCTAAAGCCATACGATATCTTTGTGTAACCAAATTTTTGGGTAAACTAGTCCTTTAATGAAAAATGCATTTCTGGGTTTTTAATACTTGCATGCAGTAATGCAGACATTAAATATGCAAATTAGTAAGTACACAGGGGTCATAATGCTTAATTTACTGTGAGACAGTAATTAGCATTGTACAGCTTATTGTCTGACTCTCATTATCATTTGGCCATAAAATCTGGTTATCATTCGGTATAAATATACCAACAAAAGTTGGTATAAAATAAAACAAATAAAACAGTTGATTTGGCTCTAATTAGCCAAAGCACAGCTTATCAAACACTCATGGGACTGTTGGAATTCACATTACACCCACGTCCAATCAGAGTATGTAAATGATCCAAGGTGAATGATAAAATCCGATGCAAAGTTCACATTCAAGACGTTAAGTGCGTGCCATGTGCTAAACATATGCAATAATTGGCATGTCTGCAAATTGTTACGCCTGGTTTTCTCGTAAACGGAGGATACCTGTGCTTTCTCTAGAAGGTGATGGCAGTGTTAATTGCCTTTGAATAGATGCCTTGAAGGTGCAAATCTCTCTTTGACACATTTGACTCTCATTTGTTCCATGCTGGTGCGGGTCTTGAAATACAGCATGTTCAGGAGTGAGAGGTGGTGTTTGTGTTGCTGGATCCACCAGTCCTGCCCATGCCATGTTATTGTAGAAGGCTCTGTTTTGTTTTCCAACAGAATCCCTCCCTGTTGCTGTGATCATCGGCGTGGCAGTTGGCGCTTTCGTTGCATTCATCGTCCTCATGGGAACCATCGGAGCGTTCTGCTGTACACGCTCTCAGAGAAGTATGTACCTCTCAGCCAATTGGCTTCCTGCATGTCCATCACCAGAACAAGTGCTCCTCAGTCAGACAAAAGAGCAGGTTGTTAAGGTGTTCATGTCACTTCACAGAAACCAAGCCTTTATTTCTATATATTCCTTTTAGTTGAGTGTTTGTGTAGGGTTGGGTGGTATGACGGTATAGACCAGAAATGCATCAGCCGGTAATTTTTTTTTACAATGCTGTTAAAACCTTGGTAAAAAAAATAAATAAAAAAAATAGAACTTTCGTATTATTCCAATGTAGACAACATCTTTGATTATAATGTGGGGGATTTAGCTTAAGTGCGCCATGTGTTTTTGGTGTCGCTAACTGTACATTAGTAAGGTTTAATTGTAGGTTGCTTACAGTGATCTAGAATCATTGCAACATGATTTGCATTAATTGAAATATTTAACTGAAGTGCTTTTATACAAACACATGTGAGGCTGTGTACATAAATCAGTCAGTCATACTTATTATGTATTACTGTTCTGATTTTTTTGTTATTTACGTGTGCATTTTAGTGCATGTTTTTTATGTTGATTAAAGGGTGTAATATGTCATGAATAAAATTGAAAAATGTCATTCGTAATGCTATAACTATATGTTATTATATGTAAATGCTACTACCTAAATATCATCATTTTACATCATGATTCTCAAAATCTTACATTCATTTTTTTATGTGGCAGTAAAAAGCTTTTGTCTTACAAATCTTTTTGCTACTCATGAGGCTTTTGTCATACCGCCCACCCTTATCTCTGTGTTTCTTATTTGTTGTCCTTTTACCGCTTCCATTCTCTCACATGATCAAAAGAGAAAACAGCTCATCCATGTACAGGTTAGCGTCAGACAGCGAAAAATGAGCTTGCAGTTTATGATTGTTGGTGGCATTTCTAGCGTTGAGCATGTTGTTGTTGTATGCCACAGAAGACGCTCACCTGGTTATGCCTACACTGCCCACCTCCATCTGTGCTCAGCAGAGAGAACTTGCAAGCAAAATTAAGACAGAAAGTAAGACCTGTTACCTGACCGTCACCAATTATCTATAAACACTGTTCTTCAATGCGTCAAGATGAGCTGTGTGATTCTAATGTGATGTATAATGGTTCCTCTTGGGTTCCTCTTATCTTGGTTCTGTGGTGTTATGCTGCCTTCAAGTCATCCTACTGAAGATTTAGGATGTTGTAAACATGACGGAATGTGGTTTTATTTGGAATAAAATGTAATATTTCAGTTAGACTTTATATAAGGTTACATTGGTTAACTGCATTAGGTAACATGAACTAACAATGGAAAAATATTATAAATCATTTATTAATTTTAGTTAATGTTATTGTTTAACATTTACTAATACATTATTAAATCAAAAGTTGTATCTGTTCGTTTTATTTCCTGAGCTAACATGACCTACTGTAACAATGTTACAACTAATATTAACAAAGATTAATAAATACTGCAACAAATGTATTGCTCATTGTTAGATCATGTTACTTAATGCATGAACTAATGTTAACTAATGGAACCTTATTGAAACATGTTGCCAACATTTCTCTCTATTTAATTCACTTTCTGACAAATCAGGAAACTATTTACACGCTAGCGCATCAAAATGAAGAACATTTTATATATATATATGCTTTGATGCTTATCATATTTGTATTTGATATATGATGCTTTAGTTTAATGTCATACTAATAGTGAGTATTAACTCACTATTAACTACAACTTTTGCACTCAATAAACTCAAAAAACAATAATTGTAGTTAGTAAGGTAGTTGTTAATTTTAGGTATCGGGTAGGATTAAGGGATGAAGAATATGGTCATGCAGAATAAGGCTATTATTATGATAATAACATGTGCTTTATAAGTAATAATAAACAGCCAATATCTTAGTAATATGCATGATATTAAGCAACTAGTTAATAGTGAGAATTGGACCCTAAACTAAAGTGTTACCATAATAAATTACATAATGAATTATCAAATTAATATAATAATCAATTATATATATATATATATATATATATTTATTATTATTATTATTTTTATTATTATTATTATAATATAATATATGCTAATTGTCAAAACTATAAATGTATAAATTCTTATATCATTACTGACATGCCCCAATGTCAGAAAGTTGGGATTCATCTTAGTTCGTAAATATGACTTGAAGGCAGTGTTTGTGTTTAGGGACATGTTAAGGCAATGTGAAGTGGCATGGAGATAAAACATTTTTTAAATATATTTCACATCAGTACATTACACAAAATGGCACGACTGGAGTAACATGTGTAACTTTCCTCTCAGACCTCAAAGGTGTGGTATCAGCCAAGAACGACATTCGAGTGGAAATTGTACACAAAGATCACAACGCAGCCAGAGAAAACGAGGAACACTCCGCCATGAAGCAACTCATGGTGAGTCACATTCTGAAGTAAACATCCCGCTTGCCATTACCCCATCAGCACCCCCAAATCAACAAGCTAGTTCATTATACTAGTCCCTGTCACGTCCTTAGCTAATGAATGCTAATCATCCCCACCCCAGCACTAATAGCGCCTATCTCACTTGCCACTGCTAACGTCAAACCCATGAATAATGCAGCATAAGTGTGAGAACCCTGCTGGCCTGGATGCCTATATTTAGCCCCTAGCCTGCATTTCCTGGGAGGACATGGGCATATATGTAATCATAGAGATGCCAGTGATCAAGTGTCAAAAAAACATGCTGCCCCCTTCTTTGGAAATTTCAAAATTTCAATTTCTTTGGAAGGCCTAGAATCAGAGCTATGTTTGAGTTAAGGATGCAAAACTTATGACAAAGCAAGACAAGGAATTTGGACACCTCCCAAATATGGTGTTGCATTGCAAATTTCGGCTAATGACATGCAGAATATTCACAGGAAATTGCCCCAGTTGAAGTAGCTTTCCTTTTGGAATTTGGAAGCATTTTGGAGTACCAAAGCTGCACAGTGATTTGTGGGAAAGGGAGAGAGTAACCCAGATATTAATATGAGGATGGGTCTGTTGTTTGCTACAGATTGAACGGGGAGAGTTTCAGCAGGAATCCGTTCTGAAGCAACTTGAGGTTCTTCAGGAAGAGGAGAAAGAGTATCAGCACATCAAGGTACGTCTCCATGGGATTTAAAGGAAGTGATGTAAGAAAGAGAGGAGTTGCATTCCATTGCAAAAAAGGTTCTCAAGTTTGAGGGCCAGATTTACTAACTGCTTGTGCCAGTGCAAACCCTCTTTTGGTGTTAAAAAAATACTGTCTGGATTTACTAAAGACGCGCAGTGAAAAGATAGCGCTGAAAAGGTGTGGACAGGGTTATATTTGTGGATGGCCTTACTGTACATGAATTTGTAGGAGTTTCCCTTTCAGACACAAAATTTATGAGAGGAGAGTATTTTAATGAATCATACGAGGTGATTTACTAGGGTTTGCGCTAGTCAATTTACTGGTATTTGCGCCATTATTTAACACCCAATAAGCATGTCTTAACCCATTTTGCACCTGTGTTTAGTAGATTTTTTTTTAACGTTTTCAACTTCTTCCACAAGCAACGCCAGTGACGCAACGCAGCAGAACCCACAATTCAGTTCGGCAATGCATGACGTCACCCATTCAAAGTAAATGAGAAGCGTTAATGCCGACGCCCCGTGTGAATGCACCGTCACCGACTGCGTGTCCACACAAAACATGACATTAAAGCACGCGGCCAAAGAAAACAAGATTGCTGTCTTGTGCTGTGTAGAAAGCATGAAGCCGTTATAAACATGAACCGTGCATTAAAAAAGCATGCGGCCCGAGCGCACCCAAAGCCACACACTCATACAACAAGTCTAAAGCGCACAAGAATGAGTGAATTCTCATCCCATGTGAAGTGACATAACCCTGACATGGCATCACTGTGAAAACACCCTTTTGGAACATTTATTTTTAAGAGTGTATGTGCTTAAATAGATTGAATAAATAAAAAAGATAATCTTCATTTTCATTTTTTAAATAATGGTTCTTACTCATAAATAATATGTCATACTTTGTTGATCTGCAATGGTAATTACATTTCTCTACACAATTGCTGCTAATTATGATCTTTATTTGATTTATAAATAAATAAGCCATTAAGGTCTTTCTCCATCATTTTCTCAAACAAGAGCTCTGCTAGGGGTCTGTTGTGTGGGAGCACTGCTGCACTGCTAACACTTAAGAAGTCACACAGAACAAAATAAAGCAGTTTTAATATGAAACTGAAAGAATGTGATAACTGCATTAAAAAAGGATGCTAAGGCTTTATAATGAGTGTTCATCATTAATGCCAGGAAATTGCTTAGAAAATTGATATTTAAAATTTTGTTCAGCCAAAACCAATATTTAAGGAAAAAACTAATTAAAGTCTTATACACAATTAAATCCTTTAAGCATTTGCACTGATCATCGAGTATGTTAAGTAAGATACTAATTTAGCTACATTTTGTGTGAGCACAAAGAATAACTATTGTAATTATAGTGTGATTAACATATGATCCCACCCTAAGCAGACAGCAGTTCCTGACAAGAGTTGCATAGATTTTGCTATCTCGTTTGTACTTATTTCCGAGTGCAAACGCAGTGTTCCTAAAGTCTGTTTCATGGCCTCCTCTACCTGCTCCCAGCGGGACTGATTCCGTCCCTACATGTAGATGAGTGTGTAAAATGAGCAGTGTGAACAGATATGGAGTGCACACAATCCCTGTTGCCTGATAAAACCGTGCCTGACAACGCCTTTCTCGTGTTGTCATAGAGAAGTCACCTACCGGTGATTATCGTCTCTCCCCCGCGGGATCTGGCCTGAGCACTCGCTCAAAATGGCATCCACGTCCACTTTTGGTGCCTGTTTTGCTTCTTAGCAACTGTGCTGATAAAGCACCACGACAACGACAGCAGCCATGGTATCAAGTTCCTTCGCTTTGATTTTTTCTTTCCATGACAGATTGAAAAGCCCTGATTCTGAAGTCCAATTAAAGCTGAAAAGTACAGACTGACAACCAGTTTGTGTATCAAGGTTTTGTCTAATTAGCCTGTAATGATGTTTTGAGGGTACTGCTAAAGATGGTCACTTTACTGCAGTGACTGATCCAAACATATTTTTATTACCTCTGTTTGAAGTATGCATGTTTCTTGCCTTTTTAATGCTCTGAAACAGAAGTGAGGGCACTACAGAAAGAAAGAGAATAGATGCATCACACAAGCAAATTGTCAAGAAATGTAGCTTCAGTTTACAGTGTTAGATGATGGTTGAAATAAATGAGAAGCATTTAGAATAAAACATTACACTGCAATCAAAGACATTCTGATTTTGACAGGGTTAAATTCAAACACTATCTCACGACCAATTCGTACGAATTCGACCTTTTGCAAAATCGTACTAATTCGTACGAGTGAGGTCGTATGAATTCGTACTAATTAGCCACCTCGTAGAATTTGTACGTTTTCCCGTGAGATCGGGTTGGTTAAATTAGTAAAAGAAGAGTTAGTCAAAAAATAACAGATAATGTACTACAATATTTTTGCCAAGGTTGCATGAGAAAAACTCTTAACTCTTAATTTTGATGGTCCACTTTAGACATTCTTCTAACTATAAGTAAGTTTGCAACTACATGTCAACTAGCAGTCATTAGAGTATTAGTAGACTGTCTGCTTAATATCTGCTGACACTTTATTTCGATGCTCCCCAACTGATTATAAGTAACTTTGCAAGTCTACGTCAACTAACTCCCATTCATTTGCAAACTACATGTCAATGTTGACATGTAGTTGCAAAGTTACTTATAGTTAGTAGAATATCTAAAGTGGATTATCAAAATAAAGTGTAACCCAAAATGAATATTTGAAACACAAATTAAGCTAACCTCATCACGGTTAACTGAATAGGGCTACAGTATACTTACAGGGTATAATAGTATTAAGACTTCTGTCAGGACCACTATCGATGGTTAGCAGTTCTGTTCTGAGTGGAAGAGAGGAGCTGGGGATGGAGGAGGGTAATTAGCTCCTGAGCAACACGATAAAGCTGCTTGGACCTTTATATAGGAATTCTGTGATATGCGTCGTATTCCTGTAGACGTGTATCAGCTGAGAGTCAGCTGATGTGAGCCTGACTGACGTGACTGGGCAGAACTAGCACTGCACTTGATTTTCCGAAAATTTTACAAGTATAATTAAGATCACATTCCCAAAAGCTGACATACTGTGGGGTCTTCAAAAATTCCGGATATTGTACAAAATGTTTGAGTATAAGATAATTTTTGACATACTTAAAGGGCGTTCACACTGACAGTGATTGAATTGCTGGAGGTTACCAACTCTAAGTGCATTTAGTTTCTAGTAGTCATTCCGCTTAACTGTATGCAGCTGTGCAAGACAGTATTGCTTTGATCCCTATTTGCATTAAGTTGAGCTCAGTGTCAATTGTTCAGATAATGGCAACTCTTGAAAATGAATGGCTTCGCTGTTAGTGCAAATGCTCTTTACAACTATTTACTGTTGCCTAGAGTCATTTCGTTTAACTCCTTTCATTCAATGACATGTTTGTTAATGCATTGTTCCTCAAAGGATCCCACTAATGGATACTACAGTGTGAACACCTTTAAGGAGCATCATGGCACCCCAACCACGCTGGCAGGAAACCAGACCACAGAGCTCCGGCGAGACCCTGCCACAGCCACCACCGGCAAACAGCGGGTTCCCACAGGAATGTCTTTCACCAACATCTACTCTACCTTGGGTGCTGGACCCAACCGCCTGTACGACTACAGCCAGCGGTTTGTGCTGGGCATGGGCAGCAGTTCCATCGAGCTTTGCGAGCGAGAATTCCAGCGAGGATCGATGAGTGACTCCAGCTCTTTCCTGGACACACAGTGCGACAGCAGCGTCAGCAGTTACAGCAAGCAGGACGGCTATGTGCAGTTCGACAAGGACAGCAAGGCCTCGGCCTCCTCCTCGTCCCATTACTCTCAATCATCGTCCCAGAACTCAGACCTCACGCGGCCCCTGCAGAAACGCATGCAGACCCATGTCTGACTGCAGGAGATGGACAGAAGACAGAGGAATCCAGCAATGGGTTTGGCCAAAGGGGATTACCCCCCACCCCCCCAGACAAGAATCAGGAAGCAGTTCAAGCACATCTAGCACGCCAGTTTAATTTTACCCTTTTAACATTCTTTGATATATGTGGATATTCATCATTTGTCCAAATCTTATTTACAGCTCTGAAAAGCCTTACCGTTTTCAGATCCTTGTCATGAGCTCATGGACTACCCTTCCCAATGCTCTTAATGTCTGGGCCAAAAACTTTCTCCAAACAACCATGTGCCACAGTGACGTCACTTGCCAACACAGAAAGACACAAGAAGCAAAACCAGTGTCCTTGCTGTAGTTCCAGTAACATTGACACAGCTCTGAATGAATGGCCTCCTCTGAGAATGCATAGCAACATTGCTCAGATGAGGAGAGTCGATAAAGGCTACACTCCTTACCACTCCTCTGCACCATTAGAGGACTCTGTTGCTCCTGTACATTCAAGCACAACTGTCAAAGTTGTATGTAAGATTTCTCAATGCCTCTACTACAGCTAGCTAAACAAAAGAAAAAATATAAAAGGACAAAAAAACAACAAAAAAAAAAACATGTATGAACTGAATTCAAAACTAATGTCAGTCAGTATCTTTGGATTCTGGCCCTTCTGACAAAAGTTTGTCTGACATACCAATGTGAGAATCTCATATAGAAAATGGCCATGAGCTGTTTTTTTACCATTCAGAGATAAGATATTTGTGTACTTTGTTGTTCTTTCTTTCTGAACATTCTTTATTTTCAGTGTTTTAACAACTTGATTTCAAAACTCATTGGACTTGCACTGGGAACTAAGTGGATTATGTAATCTCGTCTACTTGAGAGCATTCAGTAGGACTATATAAGGTGTGTGGCCATTTGAGCCAGAATTTTTTTTTTTTTCATTTTTTTTTTTTTTTAATACTATTCTTTCCGAAAAGGGTTGATCTGGTTTGGTGTGAATAATGTGCAGATGATGGGAACAATGATGTTTGGATTTTAAAAAGATGCACTATGTCCTGTGTCCTGTTGTGTGAAGTCAAATTATAACGCTTAAAAATCTTCCTTTCGATTCATAAAAAAAAAAAAAAAAAAAATCGCCTGAGCTTGTTACACATGTGCTAGATATATTTTCAAATTGCTTGTTTCTTGCAAAACACAAATTTAGTTTACAAATCGAGATCCAAGTACTTTACATTCTGCTCCAGGCTGAATCTTCTGTCTGCTCTTCATGTGGCTGCCATTGGACTGTACAGCATTGAGTACTCTCACTGTTATAAGTGAGCAATTTGTGTTCATGTTTTTTGAATGGAGTGTGGGCTTTCATACTTAATGTAAATGTGTGTTGTTGTTGTTTTTTCCAAATGTTTTACTCTACAGAACTGAAATTGCAACCTATGGCACTACTGATAACTCAAGCACTTCACTCAAAACACTTGCAAGGTAATATCACCCTTAGTCCCGAATCAAGGTACTGAAATAAAGCTAACAGCAATTGAGCTAGGATTGCATGCTATGTAGAATGTGTAGAGAGATGCAAACAGAAGCCAAAGCTGTGGTGTATGGCAAGCTGGAAACTAGAGGCATTTGGCCAAATACTGTATAGTTACTAAACCACAGGCAAGAGTACAAGCTCCAAACAGATGTATTTCTGGCTGTTTTGAAAGTACAAATCATCCAGTGCTCTTCACAAAAGTATTATGCCACAATTCATTAGAAATGGATATAATTGCTTTCATTATCTGCTCTATTTCTTAATTCATTCAGCATTTTGGTTATCGCTATACTGGGGAGAAATATTCAGACTACCAAAAAAAAAAAAAAAGGTCAAAATTATGGCAGCATGTTTTTCTAGTACTAGACAAGAGCACAGCATTATCTATGTGGTGTTACATTAAGTGGCATAATTGTATGAAATTGCCACTGACTCCTTATAACAAGGTTGAGGCTCATCCCAGTATGTGTGCCAACTGTGCTCACATCCACTGATACCAACACCTCTCTCCCTGCCAAAGTTTTCCTGGGTTATGGCACTCTGAATCCTTACCAAGCCCTATGACTGCACAAACAGATTGGGCATGAAAGCTATCAGTGTGTTTTGCTTATCAAAGCTTCTGACACTCCACTCTTTTATCTCCTCGTCAAGTTATCTCCCATTCCCCTTCGCTCATAAAGATATAAATGACCAGAGGCGATCTCTCATATAAACAAGGAAAGGAACTGTGGTTCTCACTCTTGAAACGCAAAGATCCTGATTTTGACCCAAAGGAACCATTTTGATTTGTACAGACCTGACAGTTCCTCCCTTCAACCCGAATTCAAGAAACACTGCAAGGCGTGACGCCGCTGAGTCAGTCGGTGCTGTAAGCACTTTACGTATGATTATGTTTGTGGCATTTCAATGGGTTTCATACATGAGTGCTGTTGGATGAGTCTAATTTTACAAATGGATTGGTGCCCATTGTGGGGCTTAAACAGGAAAAGGCCTGTTTCAGTGCTGATAATATAGCTCAGTCTTCCCTACACTGTATATAAATCCTTCATGCTCTCTGTGTGTACATTTGCAGTTATTTTGCTTTGTTCTTTAGTCAATTTCATTCGTAAAGGGCAGAAAGCAAATCACACCATTGATACTGTACAAACGATCAATCTTTAATTAAAAAATTTCCTCTCAGTTGATGGCGATGCCAGTGCTATACCCATAGGCAGAGAAGTGTTTAAAATGAAATATCTATATGTTACTTTACTTTGCTTATCTTTCTCTATTGATAGCTGGGCACAAAAATGTTTCCCACAAGGTGAAATGAAAAAATACAGACCTACAGAAATCTTGCAACACACAACAATCAAACTTGCAACGTGCAATGAATTTAGATCCAGGGTTTTTACACCTTTTGACCGTTTCGGAGAAATCGTTTTATTGACATTGGCCAGAAACTGCACTTTGTGAGTGAAATGAAATACTTTAAAGCTGAGCATAACAAGAAATAATAGGTTCAGCATAGAATATATTTGTGGGAACCCTGCAAATATGAAAAACTCCAAACAAATTATAGCCTAATTCTCAATTCATACTATTATCAGTTTTAAATACAGACTTTAAAAGGAGTTGAAGTGTGTAATTTCTCCATGTAAAATTACTTTCTCTAACCATGGCATTAGTTTGGGGTGTGGCTACCAGTTAATTTGTCCAATAACAGATGAGAGAGAGAGGAAACCTGTTAGTAAACCATCATTTTTGCAATTCTGTTTAGTGACACTGCATGCAAAGAAACTACACACTACAACTTAATATTAATGCATTTAATTAAATGGATTAATGCTGAACAACCTTATCCAAGACATACTTCGAATAATGGGCAGCTACTGTACCATCCCTTTTGCCACTGCATTAACTTCCACTTTGCAATGCTAATAGAGCCATATGGGTATTAATTATTTGACATTAGCATTTGTGTTAACAGTTTATACCATATGGACTAGTTGATTCAGTCTTAAAACATGGGAAAAGAGCCACAAAATCTCCCAAAACAGGTCACCATTCATGTAAAGAAGCTGCTAGCACGTGCTAAAATGAACATGGTGCTTGTAAGCAAATATTGGATTATGGCTGTTGCTCTGTTTGAGTAGCTCTCCGTACTCTTTTGTAGCCTGTGTACTTTTCTTATCGCCCAGCCCTGGTGAGTTTCAATCCCTTCTCCCACTGGACCGCAAGTCTTGCCTGACTCAGGCACCAGATGGTCATGCACTTACAACCAAACCAAACAGATGAACAAATATCGCTCTGAATGATAGGACAGGGTCATTGCCAGTTTCAGACAGCAGACCACATTTATGGGTTTTACATTTCTCCCCTGACATTTCAGCACAGCCAGGCGGGCCACTGGCTGATGGAATGTTATGAATTCCCCTCTCTCGCCAATACTGTTTTATATAGGCCTCTCTATTATGACGATCCCAGAGCGAGTTTTGTTTGAGGATGGTCACAGTATAGGCTGCATAGGCATATTATTGTGTAAGCACTGCGGAGGCATTGCAACGATGATATGTAAAATGTACAGTACGTAAGAGAGCGGATTATGTTCGGTGATGGGCAGCTCTCAACGAATGGTTTGTGTCAGTTGTGTTTTCTTTTTTTACATGTCTTAAGCACTTTCTACATCAGATTTTTATTTCAATTTTTAGTTCCACAAGACAATATCTAGTTAGTCTTTATGTGACATGCTACTGCCGTAACAAAGATGGTGTGTAAACAGAGGTCGAGAAAATCAATCCAGCAGTTCTGAAGTTATTATACTGTAATGTACTGGAGTTATGAAAGAAGGTTAACCACTATTTTCTTGCAGTGACTCTCTCTATCAGTAAAAGCATTAAAAAGATGTACTTTACCTGTAATGGTCTGTGATCTTATGATGCTTTGGCTCTGTATATTTCTGAAAGAAAATTGAAAATCATTTCAAAAAGTTGTGCTTGATGTCGTTATTTAAACCTCTATGTGTGTTTTTGCTTGTGTGGGGGTGTGGGGAGGGGTGGTATATCAGAGTCTATATAAATCATAAAAAAAAGTATATATAAATCAAAAGGCAAATGGATTATATCAAATCTATATTTAACAAGTAAAACTTCCCATCCCATTTTAATGAAAGTGCATTTCAATGCTAAAAATAATGTCACACATTTATTTTGTTTGGATATTGAGCCTATTATATTTTCTATCTCCCCTAAATGGTTCTTGCATTGTGTTATTTGCATGTAGCAATGCTTTTCCTCTTTTTTCTTCATTTAGAGGGTGTACGTCTTATATACGGTTTATTATGTGCTCTCTCTATCTTTCTGCATCATCGTCAATATTAACATTCAGATTTTGATGATTCAGTTGTGTAGCCTTGTTACTAGTTGGACAGATGGACAAATTAACCTGGTGTAGTTTTTATGTTTCATTATTAATTTCTTTTGAGAAAACGATTACTCGCTAAGACCTCTGGGATGGAGATTTCATTTTAATGTTGTGCAATGAATGATTATGAATGATCTGAAATTCCTGTAATCAGATTACAGTTACTGACTTAATCTGACATTCAAAACATGAAGTACACCCACCTCTTCTGCGACATCTGAAATTGCATGAGCCTTTTAATAAGCCCGTATGACATCACTACTCTCTTGCAGTATGGAGAAAATGTAAATTGTGCCCAGCACTAAAGAAGTAATTTTTGGAAACCCCAGGAGACGTCATCTCAGGTAAAATGGTTTGTAAATGTAGACTACAGTGTGTTTTCATGTTTTCAATTTATGTTCTGTTCTTTTGTTTGAAAAAAAAAAAAAAAAAAAAAAAAAAACTAAATTTGTAGGATCCTGTTACACTGGATCAGACTACAGTATATTACAATCCAAATTGCACTCAAGATGCATTGGGATTGGATCACTAAAAACATTCAGAAGTTGCCAGTGCATTAAAATAAAAATCCGGAAATTATAAAACATACAATGTTGTCTGCACTTGTCTGCAAAGGCAAAATGCAGTAATTGGCACTGATCTAAAGTTCAGGGATCTAAACATGGTCATGCAGTCATGCAGACTTGCAATGTTGTTTATTCAAAAAAATAAAAAATAAAGAGATGTTGTATAAAACAAATATTTTATTGAATTTGAATTGTACAAATATAAATACATTTAAAATAAACATATACACATTTTACATAATTTTTATTCATAACAGTGTTCATAACAAACAAACACACACATTAATAAATAAATAAAGTGTAGTAGTCCAGATTGCAAAATTCAATAGTGTGAAATGAATATGGACTGGGAAATTTACAACTAAAATAGTTCAAAATGAGATCTGAGCTCACTTTTAGGGCCATGGACCACGCATCTTCAGTTCAGTTCAGTTTTAGTTGCTTAAATTAGTTTGAGTTAAGAAGACTCATATGTGAAAACTTGCAATATCTAAATGAGGAAATGCAAGTTGTTTTGTTTCTTTCTCCCACCCCTCTGTTGAAAATGACTTTGCCTGATAATTGGATTTCAAATTTAATTTGACCAAAAGCACACATTAATTGCAGAAGTCTGAGACTGTAGACCTATGACACACCATTATAAAAATATCTGTAGAGGCCCCTGAATATATGAGGGCTTTCATATAATTTCCATATCAAACTATGAGATGTTGCTGCATGTTCAATCACTTTTCATTTGCTAATAATAAGTTAACTTATGATTATCTTTTTTGTGTTTCAGCCAAAAGGGTCTTTGATTGAATATTTTAACCAAACACTTTTCAATCATAATAAAACCTGGACATACCCTGGCCTGATATTCCATAGGTAATGAAAAATCTGTATTTAAAGGGTCATGAAACCCTAAACTAAATCTTCTGAGATTTTACCATGTGTAAATGTGTGTTAAACATCATAAGAAATGTTACCATCCATTTGTTTTGATAGTAAGAGAAAACTTAATTTTAATCTTTTTTGTGCTATTTCTAACTTCTGGGTTTAAATTCATCTTCATGTCAATGTCACAGGATGTGCCGTTTACATCGACGACTCATCTGTGTCTCATAATTATTCATGAGACTGCATGTCCTTATCCTATGAAAAGACAGCATACATTGATTTCCTATGATAGGTGCTTCAAACTGAGATTGCATGCAAGTAAGAGATGCAATGTAATGGGTCAAAATGAGTGTTTGTTTTTGCTTAGTAAGAATTTCTGCATTGCATAAGTTCTCTTCAATAGATCCTGAGTCTTTGACACAAATGTGATTCATCCATTGTGTGCATTCATCCATTGATCTGATTCGTCCATTCATGTGAGTGTTACCGGTCTTTACGCCCCCTTAACCAATCAAACGGCTTATAAAAATAAGCATCAAATGGTATTAAAGCTGCAACAGCGCGTTCATATATATTTCCAATGCACAGCATAAATGTGAAAGGCTGTGCATTTTTTTTGTGGATTAAATTATAGCCGTCACAGGATATGTATGTATTTGTGTAATATAAAGTGAGCTTACAAAACCATGTGTATGTTGGGTAAAGGTAAATTACAGTGTGCATTTGTGGGAAGCTTTGATGCTTTTATCTCAATTAGAACCCAATAAAACTAAAATAGCCAGGGGTGCGTTTCCCGAACAACGACGTAACTCGCTGCTTAACTACCATAGTACGATGCATCGTTGAAGAAATCAACTAGCTAGTCACGACTGTTTCCCGAAACCGTATTGTCGCAAAGTGGTCGTTCAACCACGTTGGTTTATGACGTCACGCACGTGGTGGAGTAATAACTTATTTCAGCCCGTTCTCATCCCAAGGCGTCATATACTGACGCTTTTGAAATTTCTTCAATATCCGACGCACAGGGCACCCTTAGGCGTCAATATGAGACGCAGATAAATATGAGTCTAGGAGGCGCCTCCTAGCGGTCTAACCCTAAACCTACCCCAGACCTAAACCTACCCATAACCGGCGTCTCATATTGACGCTAAAGGGTGCCCTTTGCGTCGGATATTGAAGAAATTTCAAAAGCGTCAGTATATGACGCCCTAGGATGAGAATGCGTTGCTTATTTTAATGATTCTGTTTGAGATCGAATTAACGCCGGATGTTTTGCTATAAATTACAGACATGGCATCTGAGGACTATTTCTCATTTTTCTCAGTTATTTTGCTTTATTTCCAGATTCAGTCATAGGCTCGTTCTCACATAGTAGAGCACATTCACACATGCACACTCTTCAAAAACGGTGCTTTAAATCTCTTGACAAACTAAAAGACGTAAATGACATTTGTATGTATTCTAAATAAAAGACAGGTTGTACTGAATGTCAGCTTGCTTATTTTATCATGCAAACTAGAGACTCTTCTTCTAACCACAGGTCGACTCCAGCCACACAACTCTGCGATTCTGTTTGCGAATGTTTGTTAGAACGATGGTTTCGGGAAACACAGACTCGTTGAACGATGCTGATAACGACGGAACTTGCGAACATAGTTGGCTAACGATGCTTTTGGGAAACGCACCCCTGCACGTTACACACGCACTTTTGTAGCATATTTTTCAAAACTGTGGTGAGAACTGACTGGTGCTGAAACAGTGGGTTTCATGACCCTTTAAAGTCAAGCATGTGTGTGTGTGTGTTTCAGTGCACTAGTGCCATAACTGCAAAAGTATTGACTGTTTTACAGAGAGTCAACCATTGGTTGAGCCGATGTTGCGTAACATTTTAATAGCGCTACGGCGCCAAAGTGTTTATACTTTTTGACAAAATCAACCTATAAAAAGATTCAGTTGTCTGTTCACATTAAGCTGAAAGAGGGGTAAGAAAACAAGTCACGCATCATCAGTAATAATGTCTCACTAAGAGCATGTTACTGAAGCAAACAGCCATAAAACCCTCCGATTCGTTGTCATTTATTCAAACACAGCTGTTTCAGCAAAAGCTTGAGGATGCTAAACATCTGTCTTGGTAATATATGAATTTTAGATTAGGGCTCCTCCCAGAAAAACTGCACACAAAAGAGGTAATTTAGTGCCTCCATTTTCTGCTTGCAAAAGAATCAGCAGTTTTTTTTCCCCATTTAGAAATGCAACTCGTTTTCCATCTTAACGACACGGTGTGAAACCGAACATGATTTCTAAATCACGTTTTCCTACAATGGGTCTTGGTTTTAAAGGGGGTACTGAAAATCGAATGTCTTAGTCACTAGCATCATCAGGACTGAGGATTAAATGTTGGGCACAGAGAAATCCCTCCCTCTTGATTGCTGGCAGTCGCCCGTCAGAATCCAACAGAGCATCTTAAATGGATTATTGATCTGATGACCTTTCTTTAGTTTAAGGTTTTCTCTTGTTTGCTTCGGTAATGTTGACTAAACTCACACTATAGACAGTGTGATTGATCAAACACTAGCTTCCAATATTAGACTGTTAATAACCTGCTCGTGTTTGTCTAATTTAGACAGGTGACGCAGGAAAGGAGGGATGCAAACTCTCATGAACCTTAATTCCTTCTGCAATAATCCTCCACTGGCCCTGGAACCTCAGAACTTATGAAATATTATGATCGCAATTGTTTTGTTGAGTTTTGGAGGGGACTGTATTGAACTGATCCCATTATGTTGGTGTTTACTTCCAAATTGATTCACGAGACATTTTCAAGAACATAATAAAACATTGTCCTTGACATCTGAAATTAGAAAACTAAATAAGTCGATATTTTTTTTCCAATTTTTTTGTTGTTGACATTTTTAGACAAGAAAAAAACATCATGTGTGACTTGACAAGCACTGATTCTTACTGAGACAAATTAATTATTCTGTTTGATTAAATGATTTAATTCTTACTCTTCAACTTTTTCCATTATTTGCAAAAAAAAATAAAAAATGTTAACGTCAGACAGAAAAAAGAATGTGTACTTATTCATCAAATATTTTGAAATCAATTATTATTAGTATTACTTTATATTTATTAAGGCCAAATAAGATTAAGAACGTACTGAAAGAACAATATGTTTTTTTTTACTGATTTTCAGCTATTTCAGTATTTACGAAATATATATATATATATATATATATATATATATATATATATATAAAACTCAAATTAGCCTTTATGCATGGATGTAATATGAATATGGCTTTTTTATTGCTTGATTTTTAAATATTTACATTTAATCATTTGGTGGGCAATTTTACAAACCATCTTAAAATGTATGTTTTAATGAAAAAACTGTTCATTTGTATTTTTGTATTATTTGTGATGAAGTTCACATGGTTGTGGCTGAGAAAATATTACTACAGTTCCCCAAAAACTATAAAACTCAAATTTGCCTTTATGCATGGATGTAATATGACTTTTTTTATTGCTTGATTTTTAAATATTTACATTTAATCATTTGGCAGGCAATTTTACAAACCAACTTAAAATGAGGAAACAATACAAGGAATTAATCAAGAGTCAACCAAATTAACAACATTGCAATGCTGATGTAAAGGTAAAAGAGTTAGAAAAAAGGAGAGAGAAAGTGTGTTGAGAAACAACCACATCTGTGAAACCATGTTAAAATCAGCTCTTTTAAAGGGGCCATATAATGCCATTTTTGTACAAGTTAATATGAAAGTTTGTAATATACTTTAATTAAAAATTCTCTTTAGTATTGTAAGAAAACACTAATTTTACCTGGTCAAAAACAGCTCTGTTTTCAGCACGCCATTTAAGTGCATGTGTCTTTAAATGATAATGAGCTTTGCTCACCCCGCCCCTCTGTTCTGTGGGGCGTTCTGACACAACACATGTGGAGTGTTGCCTTGACAACAGATGAGGGTATATTTTGGAGAAAGAATGGCAGCGGGAGTCTCTGAGGACACTGTGCAACCGTCTCAATTTGAACCGGAGTCGGACCCGGAACAAGATGACTGCCCCGAAGAAGTTCGACAATTAAGGCTTGAACAGGATGTTTCTGAATGGTTGGTTAACGTAATGTCACTTTGATCTATCTTTGTATGTACTGGCAGGGTAGAGCTCTGGTAGTGAGATACGAACGCTATGTGTTTACTGATGTATACGTTAGTTCATTGACAGTTTGATGTTACAGCTAATGGTCATGAAAAACTTTTTACTTTGGCTTTAAGGCCCTTTCACACCGGATGCGTAACGAAAAAGCGAATAGTTCGTGTGCGAATAGTTCGCGTCAAAACCATTCACATCAGCCGCGGCGCAAATGTGCAAATTTGTGACGTTCAGAGAGCTTCAACATTCCAAAACTTTCGCGCCGACAGCTGAGAAAACATGGACATTTCATCATCAGTGAAGACGAGCTTTTCATTTTCTTTAAAAGACAGAAAAGAAGGTTTTGGGTGCACACAATCTTAAGAACAGAGAGTCTGAAGGGGATGTGCAGTTTTTTAGCGTCTTCAACTAAACACAGTGCGTTTTGTAATGTCACTACACATTACATGTAACACACAAAATAAAGTAAGTTAAAATCATTCGACTAGAAACTAGATATCACACAAAGAATGTATAGTATACTAAAAGCAGCCCTACATTTTGTTAATGTTACATGTTCAAAGTAAACACGGTCTCTGTCTCTATCTTTGACGATAATAGTGTTAGCTTTCTATCCAAAATGTAGTTTAGCCTGCTAGCCTACACAGCACAGGACTACAATGACTAAAACTATCACACAACATACTCACAGTCGTGATAACTGAGTTGGTTGGCAATGCTACGCCACACTTTGTCTTTCAAATCGTTGTCCTTGTAGTACGTGATTGGCTGAAGCCTTTTCTGTCACCGCAGAAGTAAAAAAAAATCGACATCGAAGCGAATAAAATAAAAGTCGTTTTTTCGCCGCAGCACATTCGCGTTCGGTGTGGAAGCACTCATTACACAAACAGCTGATCAAAAAATAAAACCATTGCACGAATTATTCGTGCGTCAAAATCGCATCCAGTGTGAAAGGGCCTTTATACTGACAAGCAGTCTGGTGAGAGATGATTTGCGCAAACATGAAAGCATTGACGTTGATCGTGGGGAATATCCCCTTCGAAAACAAAACTCAGCCACTGCGTCTTCAGCGGTTCGGATTTAGGAACATCAAAATGACTGATGTGTTCGTTATTACACCCAAGAACAGAACACCACAATCGCTTAGACGCCATTCTGCTCCAGCGTGTAATGGCGGACTATGATGACAGCTCGCTCAGGCCGGGTCTGTGTTGAAACGCTGCTGTCAATTAACAATCGTGGGAGGGGCGTCAGACGGCTCGATTTGAGACAGGGGAAAACATATAAGGAGATTTTAAAAAAAAAAACACTGGATGGATTTTTATCATTATATGATGGTTGTGTACAGGCACTGCCAACACACATTTCAGTACAATCAACTTGTAAATGTGCATGTACCATTATATGACCCCTTTAAAAGATTTACTCTCTGTGGTCTCATGGAAGCCCGGGAAATATTGCCCGGGTAATGAACTGCAACTATTGACGTAACAAACAGCTCTTCAACTGGATTTGCTTGTAATTTAGCATTTGTGAATGTATTGACATTTCCTAAATGTCGGTGGCGAGCGGGTTGGGGAGGACGTTTGCAATTTCCATGAGGAAGAGTTCCAGATTGCAAAGTAAAGTGTGCTGCATACAATTATCATTTGCTAATTAAGGTTGCGTTTGCAATTCAACTAAGAAAGCTTCTTTCAAAATGTTGGCTTCTCTAAATTGCTTTTTCACTTGAAGAGTGAAATGAAATGAAATTTCAGAGGAATAGTAGATCCTTTGAACGCCTTGATTTGAGCGAGTCCAGAAGTGATGCGGTTCAGGAACGCTTCGGCTCAATGATTACGACAAAGAGAATGGTGATGAATGGATCGGCAGGATAGAATTGTCACATCAGGGGTGATCAAAACAAGCCTTTAGATTCTCTCAACTTCAACACTGAAGTTTGATTCAACAAGTGCTGTGTGAAATAAATAACAACATAGTCTTGGATCTGAGCTGTAAGGTCCTCTGAAGTTTTCTGAACACATCAAATCTGAGACAAAGACTAAATTACTCTTAAATTACCCCTCCTTTTAGCACCTTTGTGATGTGGAATAAATCTTACCTCCCTTTCTCATAATCACCTTCTCTGAACACCACTATGATTAAAAGTCTCTTGTCTGAGATGCTGCAAGAAAACAAATAAAAAGTTATTGTAGCGTATATGTGTTTATCACAGCGTGACATTCACACAACAGCTCCATGACGCCTTGATTGAAGTTTATATTGGTTGCTGGAAGAGTTTTTGTGTGAGTAGATAAGTAAGAATGTGTACAGATGCAGAGAAAACAGTGCTTTGCTTTTTACTTAGTCCAATGTAACTCATTTTGCAGTTTCATTTGATGTTTGCACGGTTTCACGGTTACACAACTTACACTAAGTTGGGACTATAATCGATCTTTAAAAACAGCTCACTCGTAGAATTGTTCTTCATTTCTATTCAGACATGACCAAAACTGTGAGAATGCAATGAGCTGAAAGGAGGTGAAAACACTGCCTGTTTGTATCAGAGTTACTTCAATATATATTTTATAATAATAATATATATATTTTTTTTTTTTTTTTTTTGAAATAAGAAAAAAAAAGATTGATTTACACACTTACAGCTCATATTTCATAATATTTGTATTGCCAAGTATAGTTTTGTGGCTTTTAGAGCAGGGTAATTATAGATGACTAAAGCTAAAACTGAAATTAAATAAATATTACATTTTAATTATATATAGTATAGTAGGTAACACTTTACAGTAAGGTTCATTAGTTAACATTAGTTAATGTATTTACTAACATGAAGTAACAATGGGCAATACATTTGTTACAGTATTTATTACTACTATTTTTTAACATTAGTTAACTAATGTTAACTAATGAATCCTTATTGTAAAGTGTTACCGTATGTAGTATAGTGTAGTATAGTATAGTATAGTATAGTAGAGTATAGTATAGTATAGTATAGTATTGTATAGAGAGGTCAGCAACTGTCCAAACAAGGCAGATTATGACATCACACGCCTAATGTCCATCTCCTCTCACAGAGGCCAGTGCAGTGATATTTCCGATCATTAAAATCATCATAACCAAATAATAAAATGAGCTCAGGCATGAAGCCAAATGTGTTCGATTGAGTGCTCTTTGTAGATACTCTCAAGGGTTTCTGCACACACACACACTATAGGCCACGTTTTCACCCCTCAGTGGTGGCAGATGAGGTCTGCCTGCCCACATGACTACTCTCCTACAGCTGTCTTACCCTGGCACTTCCACAACCGACGGGCACAGCCTAGCGAGAGGAGACGTGCAGGGTTACAGAAGGTCACAGATGCACGGAACACAGCCGAGGTTTCACAGACAGACGGGGGATTTCACTGAAGATGGAGGAAGGGAAGACCGCTGTGAGGCTGCGGGGTGAGTCTGGAGTTCAGAAGGGGCAGATGAACAGTTTAATAATGTCTTAATTGCGCCCCTGAACGATGTTATCGACTTATCGACACTGAGGCTGGAGAGGTGTGGCTGAGTCAGTGGACAGGACAGCATGAGTCCAGAATGCATGAGTCAAAGCTGACAAACAGAATAACCTTTAACGGCGAACCTGCTCAACATCAGCATGTGTAGATGCTCAAACAAAGATATCAAAACCACAGCATCAAACGCTAATGCTGTGGGACATGAACAGCTGCTCCCAGAGGGACAGGGATGTTTTCTACAGCAGCTGAGCACAGGGATTTCATTCCTTTTGTTGGTTTTGTGTACTGAGTGGAAAAGACTCATTTACTTTTGTATAGTTAGTGCTTAAAGTGGTACTCACATTGATGATGCAAACAAACCACAATTCAGACTCAGAAAGATAATGTTAGAGGTTGAATTATGTTTCTAGGTAAAGGTTGGGGATACAAAATTGATACTTTGTAATTTTGATAATTTTGATACAAATTATGGTGATAACGGACAAACAATCAATGTTACAATACCATACTTTTTTGTTTAAATAAATGAAAAAAAAAAATTCATACAATGACAGCAAATTTAATCTAAATGTACTATAAAAAACAAATGAGCAAGCACAATGAAATACTTCTACTTGTTTCATGAATTGTTTTGTGACTCATAAAGTTGCTAGGAATACATGTTAAATAAAAAAATAAAACCAAAATTGCAATATGGCTATATATATATATATATTATTATTTTTTTGTCATTTTGATATAAAAGTTTACCTACAAATAAGCATGGCAAACTGTTTTTTTATTGTTTTAATCATATTTATAAAATCCCATTTTAAGTAAATCAAAATATATATATATAAAAAATAAATAATCTGAATTAAGTTTTTTTTCCCCAATTCATGTAGCCCTAAAGTTGTAGTTTAAATTTCACTGAAAACCTTCCCAATGTGACAATTTACCCCGAAGCAGAGTTGTAGTATTCGAGACCAGATCCGGACTCAAGTCTGACTCATGTTTTTTATACTTTCATGGCCTTGGTCTTGTCATGAACTCAGCAATGATAAAACCCAATTATATAGTATATTATAAATCCTCAGTACTCATCTTGCTGGATAAGTCTGCTGCTTTCGACACAGTTAACCACCAGATCCTCCTATCAACCCTCAAGATGAAAGGCATCTCAGGAACAGCACTCCAATGGTTCAAGTCTTACCTCTCAGATAGGTCCTTCAGGTTGTTATGGAGGGGTGAGGTGTCTACGTCGCAATGTATAACTACTGGGGTGCCTCAAGGCTCGGTGCTTGGGCCACTTCTCTTCTCCATCCACACGTCATCACTAGAATCTGCCATTCAGAAACATGGCTTTTCCTATCACTGCTATGTTGATGACACACAACTCTACCTCTAATTCCAACCAGACGATCCAACGGTAGATACTCGCATCTCGGTTTGCCTGACAGACATTTCTTGCTGGATGAAGTTCCACCACCTTCAACTCAACCTTAAATAGACAGAGCTGCTTGTGGTCTCGACCAACCCAGAACTTCATCACAACTTCTCCATTCAGCTGGGTTCGTCAACCATAACTCCATTTAGGACAGCCAGGAGTTGTGATTGACGATCAGTTAAACTTCACAGACCATATTGCTAGAACTGCCCAGTCCTACAGATATGCATTAACATTAGAAGGATCAGGCCCTTCTATCAGAGTATGCTACACAACTCCTTGTCCAAGCGTTTGTTCTATCCAGACTGGACTATTGTAATGCTCTCTTGGCAGGCCTTCCAGCATCACTGTCAAACCTCTGCAACTGATCCAGATGCTGCAGCAAGAGTTGTCTTTAACGAGCTGAAAAGAGCGCACATCACACCTCTCCTCAAAAAAATTGCACTGGTTGCCAATTGCCGCTCGCATCAAATTCAAGGCACTGATGTTTGCCTACAGAAAAAAAACACTGGCTCTGCACCCCTATATCTTTACTCATTACTTCAGACCTATGTGCCATACAGAAACTAGATTTCTGCAAGTGAGCGGCGCCTTGTGATGCCATCTCAAAAAGGCTCAAAATCACTTTCACAGAACTTTACCTTGACTGTTCCAAGCTGGTGGACTGACCTGCCTAACTCAACCCGAGCTGCTGAGGCCATAGCCATCTTCAAGAATCTATTAAAGATGCATCTATTTTGCCAACATTTGACTCAATAATACTAACACTTATTATTCTATATCTATTATAAAAATCCTTCCTACGTGTACTGCGCTGGGCTAGCTGAGACTACGACATTTGCATATTGTTGATTTGACTGCTTCTATTGCTCTCTTCATTTGTAAGTCACTTTGGATAAAAGCGTCTGCTAAATGATTAAATGTAAATATATTCAAGTCCAAGCTGAGACTTAAGAAGGTCTAGTCAAGAGCCTAGACTCGAATTAACTGATTTCAACTACAACACTCACCCAAATAATTATTATCATTGATAGGTCATGAATAGTCTAAATGAAGTGTGAAAGGAAGTGAAAACATTTAATCTGAATTCAAACGGATTGTGTCAACAACTCTTTGTTCAGTTCATCAGCAGGCTACAACAGACCTGAAGCTGGTGCACAGTTGAGAATTTTCATTACTTAACAGTGGATGCTGCTCACCTCTGTGGCTCTTGAGATATCAACATCTCTCTCTCTCTCTCTCTCTCTCTCTCTCTCTCTCTCTCTCTCTCTCTCTCTCTCTCTCTCTCTCTCTCTCTCTCTCTCTCTCTCTCTCTGCAACGTGTTTTAGTCCTGCTGCTTTCAAGGTTCAGTGACTGTAGGGGCCTTAAATGTGACTGATGTGTGGAGGAGCCTTTCAAAGCAGTGTTAAAACT
Source organism: Abramis brama (assembly GCF_963993115.1). Taxonomy (NCBI): domain Eukaryota; kingdom Metazoa; phylum Chordata; class Actinopteri; order Cypriniformes; family Leuciscidae; genus Abramis; species Abramis brama. The sequence goes on from NC_139971.1 coordinate 4,182,972, forward strand.
CTTGCTTGAGAGGCCAGTGACACACAGAGACAGACACTCTTAATACCACATCACACAAACGCATAAAAAAAAAAAATAATAAAAAAATAATATTATTCCAGACAGTTGTTCTTGGCCTTGAGGTAAAAGCTTAGTATGTGTCATCATTGCCCTCATGTGGCCAGCACTGTTATGATATATACTAATTTATGGAGACTTCAGATACTTAGAGGTGATACAAGCCATTTTTTATTGTTTACATTTTCAGTCAATTATGAAAGCTTGTTTCCGCCACAGAATAAAAAATATAAAGGGCAATTGCGGCTTTTTATCTCACAATTCTTACTTTTTCTTCTCGACTGCGAGAAGTTTTTTTCTCAGAATTGCGTGATATAAATTCGCAATTGCAAGTTTTGCATGATAAAAAGTTGCAATTGCGAGATAAAAAGTCAGAATTGCGAGATAAAAAGTCACAAAAACTTTTAAATTGTTTTATTCCGTGGCAAACAAGCTTCCATAGTCAATAGCTTAAAGACACAGTTCTTAAAAAGAAACACAAAAGGAGAACCATCTCCATGCATTTGACACATCATAGTGAGCACATGAGAAAAAACACACAAACACACCAAAAAGCACAATAAAGCAGCCCATTCGACTTGTGTGGTATATTCCAGGTTTTCAAAGTCATACAATACTTTTCTGTTAGGAATAGGCTGAAATTGTAATCATTATTCACTGATCATTTTCTCCTTCATTGAACTGTTTGACTAGAGATCCACTGCCAGCTCACAAAGTCAGTAAGTTGAACTCAGGAACTGGATTAGTAAACAAATCGTTCTTTTGAGATGATTCTTTTCAATGGACCAATTGATCCGTTTCACAAATCTGAAAACTTGTACCAAAAACATTCCGTTAAGTATTCCAAAATAGTTATATTAAATTTATTAAAGGGATAGTTCTCCCAAAAAATGAAAAATGTGTCATTACTTACCCTCAAATCCAAAGAAACAGTTGAACACAAAAGAAGAAGTTATACAGAATGTTGGTAACCAGACAGTTGAAGGCACACATTGACTTCCATAGTAGGAAAATATATATATACTATGGAAGTCGATGGCTACCGTCAACTGTCTGATTACCAACATTCTTTAAAATATCTTGTCACGGGTGACAAATGAAGAGGCGGAACTTTTGTTCGAAAGGGCAGAACCTTTGTGCACGGTCATGATTTCAGGGGGGAGCGCCTGGGTACTCATTGAGCTTTGCTCGGTATGAATGTCATCTCTAACTGCTGGGATGAATTTTTCAGGAACAGGCTGGCTCGGACATCCCCGGCATCCGAAAAACGAGAGTGGGAGCGTATTCTGACTGACTGCCGTAGGATGAGGAGCCGCGAAGAGGAGCTGGAGAGTGTCGGTCGAGTGACCTGCCGGTACGCTCTATCTGTTCCGGCACAGAGTGAGACAGTTATCTGGGCCAGGCTGCCCACGAGGACTTATGGGCCTGACGACTGGGTTTTTATTGAACCCCATCTGGACTGCCAGTCCATTGAGGTGGCCCGAGGGCTGACTGTAGTCCATCGAGGTAGAGTCTCCGTACGAGTGCGGAATGTCAATCCTTATCCGGTTACGCTTTATCACCATCAACGTCTGGCCCGAGTCACTGCAGTGCACCCCCAGCAAGTGAGGGAGGGTAAAGATGTCTGTTTTAGTCAAGTGAGCTCTGCGGTCGTGAAGGTGGCTGTTCGGCAGGTGGGACCGGGAATGGGTCCCCGGGGGAACGGGGTGCCGGACCATTTGATGGGGGACTCCCTGAAAGAAGAGGGCTTGGAAGAGGGGCATCAACTCCAGCTCCGGGACTTCCTGAAGAAATGGCAGCATGTATTCTCTACTCATGACGAGGATTATGGTTGTACGGGGGTTGTGAAGCATCAGATCCCCACGGGTGACGCAGCACCCAGCAGAGAGCGATATCGACCAGTACCCCCCACTCTTTATTCTGAGGTTCGTACTTTGTTGAAGGAGATGTTGGATGGAGGGATCATCCGGGAGAGTAGTAGCCCTTGGGCGGCTCCAATTGTTCTAGTACGGAAAAAGACCGGTGCTTGGAGATTCTGTGTTGACTACAGGAAGTTGAATAGTGTGACCAAGAAGGATGCGTTTCCACTGCCGAGGATCGAGGACTCTCTTACCAGTTTGACGCAGGCTGCCTGGTACTCGACGTTGGATTTGGCCAGTGGATACTGGCAGGTACAGGTGGAGGAGAGGGATCGAGAGAAGACTGCCTTTACCACTCCCTTTGGGCTCTTTGAGTGGGACAGGATGCCTTTCGGGCTGTGCAACGCCTCCGCGACCTTCCAGCGGCTGATGCAGCGGTGCCTGGGGGGACAGTTAGTCGATACCACTCTTGTCTATCTGGACGATGTGATTGTCTTCTCTCCAGATTTCGCCTCGCACCTGCTCCATCTAGAGAGAGTGTTCCAGGCTATGGAAAAATACGGGTTGAAGTTACGTCCAGACAAATGCCAGCTGTTTAGGCGAGAGGTGATGTTTCTGGGGCATAAAGTCAGTGCTGCAGGAGTTTCCCCCGATCCAGAGAAAGTGTCCGCTGTCCAGAGTTGGGAACCACCGAGAACTATCCGCCAAGTAAGGTCCTTTTTGGGCTTCGTGGGGTACTATCGACGCTTCATCAAAGGCTTCTCTGGGATCGCAAAACCTCTAAACCGCCTTCTCGAGGGCACGGATCACCCTCGTGGTCGAAGATCTCTATCCGTGAACTGGGATGCAGCATGTGAAGCAGCATTTCAACACCTCAAGCAGGAGCTTTCGCAGGCCCCGATTCTAGCCTACGCTGATTTCACCCAACCGTTCGTCTTGTACACCGACGCCAGCAATGCAGGATTGGGAGCAGTTTTAGCGCAGCGACAACAAGGAGTTGAGAGAGTCATTGCCTATGCCAGTCGGAGCCTTCATCGAGCAGAACGAAACGCCTCCAATTACAGTTCCTTCAAGATAGAGCTTCTGGCAGTAAAATGGGCTATGAGTGAGAAGTTTAAACTTGATTACTTGTGGGGAGCTAAAGTGACGGTGGTGACCGATAATAATCCTCTGGTCCACCTACGGACCGCTAAGTTGGGGGCAGTGGAACAACGCTGGGTGGCCCAGTTAGCCAACTATGATTACCAGCTTCAGTACCGGCCTGGCAGAGAGCATACTAATGCCGATGTATTGTCCCGATTTCCGGCGGCTGGTGAGCATAGTCAGATGTTACTCTCTTCTTTTGAGCCGGAGGAAGGACTGATGGTGGGGGTAGTAGAGGCTCCTGGAACCCGACTGGATGGAGTGCTTACCGATTTTGTTGAAAGCTTACCATACATACACTGGACATCAAGGACAGGAGAGGACGTTGTCCTTATTGAGGAGATACTTCCACTGGTCTGGAATGGAAGCGACGGTTGAGGCATTTGTACAGAGCTGTCCTCGATGTATGCTCTTTAACCCCCTGAAGTCGGCGGTCTCGCCGGCGATACCAGCTCGCTTTTTTTTTATCAGTGTAAAAGAAACTCATAAATACTCTGTTGACTTTGATTTTCCATAGAAGTTTCATACATCAATCGATTCTGTTAAATGTGTATTATTTTTGTGTATACTCACAATAAAAACAAAGTGTTGTGCTTTTCGCCAAATAAAGAAAAATAAACACGAAGCGAGTTCTGCCTTCTCTCTGTCCGTGTAGTCCATTCTGAAACGCGTCCGAAAATGAATCATAACTCAGCGAATACTTCTCACACAGGCACGTGAGATATGTCTTTATGAAGCTTGAAATCTCTTCTTTTAAATGAAGTAATTTATATAAAAAACAAATGTTTTCAACTCATGTAATCTGTTTGAAAGCAAGGAGAGGTACCGTTTTTCCTTCTGCCTCATTATCTCTATAATGAGCTGAGGCCGCCCCGCCCCCCGGCGCGATTCACATGTAAATAGTTTAGGTGATCTAGAATGCATCGCATACGCCCCCCGATCAATGCCATAAAAACACAGTTTCTTCATAAGACTTACTGATAGTTCATCGCGTTTTGAGTATGGCACGCTTCTCCGGTAATAAAGACGCACTTCAGATGATTCTGGACAGCGAGGAAGAATGCATGATACCGGGTTGTTTCCTCAGAGGAAGATTGTAACTCAGACGACGAACGGCAGCATTTTGAAGTGGAATTCCGCCGAGGACACAATTTCGGAGTAAGTTTTACTTAAAAGTCTTTTGTCTTTTATTTTTCGTGTTCGCATTTATGAGGAAAAAACAATATTACGTGACAGTTCTCCATTATGGACGCGTGAAATAAAATGTAGGCTATTTGTATAAGCAACGTATTAAACTGCAAATTAACAATATGCCCTAATATTTCATGAAAACAACGTTACAGTCAGGCGAAATATGAAAGACAACATCTTGTTGACTAGATTTGGGTACAGTTTTTACTGTAGAATATACTGCCACGTCAAATAAGCTTTTGTTTAGCAATTTCTATATATAAAATACTATTTTTTGTCAAAAATAAAGTCATCAACTAAGATGTTAGCTGTTCCACTCCTCGTTCACGCCCCCCTCGCATATTGGCTTTCCAAGCAAAACCTGTTTTACATCAATTTAAATCAATGTATGGTTTTATGTGAACGATAAAGCAAGACTATTTTCACATAATTTTGAAGAAAAAACTCTAGGCGAGGACATCCATTAGTCAAAAGTCTTATTGACACATATTTACTATGTGTTTTGTGGCCTTATTTCAGAAATTTTAGTTTTTAGTTTTTTCAATAACCATGCATAAACATTATTCTCTCAAAAATGAAAACATGTACATACACGTGGCTCACATATTATGGTAGCCCTGTTTGTGCTTTATAGAGTGAATTTACACCTTTGCCATTAATATGTTTATAAGCAACTGAAAAAAGCACAAATGTCAGGGCATGTCAGAACATCTCAAGGGCCCAGAAAACCGCTCAGACTCCAGAGGGTTAAGAGAAGGAGGGAGGCAAAAGCTCCGTTGGTCCCTATGTGCCCTAGAGCGCCGTTACATATTGTGGCGTTGGATTTCTTGACGCTGGGTCGACCGATGGACCGGTTTCAGAACATCTTGGTGGTAACGGACTTGTTTACCAAGTACGCATGGGCCACCCCTACTTCAGATCAGACAGCTGTGACAACTGCAAATGTGTTGTGGCGAACAGTAATCCAGCCCTTTGGATGCCCCGAGACCCTTCACTCGGATCAGGGCCCTAACTTTGAATCTAAGGTCATCCGAGAGCTGAGTCGCCTGTATGGGTGCCGAAAGACCCATACCACCCCGTATCACCCCCAGGGCAATGGGGGATGTGAAAGGTTACAACAGGTTTCCATGCATCAAAGGTAAAAAAAAGGCTTATATTTTCTCATAATATACATTGCACATCATCACATTTTTCAATTATTCTCAAATGACTCGTCAGATGAATCAGTCTCTCTAAATCCCACCTTTACATGAACCTACTCTGCTCTGATTGGTCAGATGGCCCAGTCTGCTGTGATTGGTCTACTCTGCTCTGATTGGTCAGATGGCCCTGGTCTACTCTGCTCTGATTGGTCAGATGGCCCAGTCTGCTGTGATTGGTCTACTCTGCTCTGATTGGTCAGATGGCCCAGTCTGTTACGATTGGTCTACCGCATACAGCGTGTGTCGGAAGTTAAACACCCATCACCATAACTAAATTTAAGTTCAGGAGGCATCCTCAGTCCTCAGCGATTGTACACACTGTAAAGACAGTAACGATGATGTTGATTTTACCATATCAATCCGATGATGAAACATTGGAAGAATTAGTTATTCAACCAGAACCTCCATCGCAAGGACGACTTGAGCAGGACGTTTCTCAGTGACACGCTACTCAGTTTGACATGCATAATGAGATGTTGCAACTGTAATTCTTTACCATCAGCATTAACAAGTGTATATCCATCAACAAACCAATATATATATATTTATATTGTATATTTCGAATTTATTGCGGTGCACATGAGGGAACTGTATCATTAACTGTATCAATAACGGTGCATGCGTTAGCCGAACACTAACTTGAATGACTGATGTAACATTAAAGTTTGTAAAACAAATCTTGCTCCATCCTAAAAACGACAGACAATCTGCATTAATAGACACAGTTTTAGGTAATAGTGGCCCACAGCTGATTAGCAGAACTATTTCAGTAAGACAGTAATAAAGTGAGTTAGCCGGTTAGCCGAAAACTTACAGTAAACAATATAAAACACAAAACTACGTATTTTGAAAACCCTGCAGAAAATATATACATCAATAATTATTCATACTTACAGGTTGTGATTCTGAGGAGCAAGCTGGTCCAAATAAACTGGGTACTGACCCAACTTTCCAGAGCAAGCGTTTTGCGAATCCCACGTTGAGCTCAGAGATTTGAGAAGCAGTCGTCAGTAAAATGACGTGTTTTTGGACGGGTCAAGTTGTTTGTGGGCGGACAACCTACAACATAGGTGGGAATTATGCAAATGTCTTATCTAGTGGTCTATAACCGTAACACAGTGGGATTCTAATTGCAGATGACTCGTAAAGGTGGTTCATAGTCCATTATTTCTTTTGGGAGACAATAACTTTTTTTATTGTGCACTTTTGACTTTAACGTTTACACTCACAAACAGCTATATTACACACTGCATGAAACAGAATATTCAAAAAACATAATAGGGGCACTTTAATGAAGCAAAAGAAAATGAAAAAAATAAATAAAAATTGTGGATATCCCACAGCACAATATTGGTTCAATTACCACGAAGTGGAAGCTACATCAAACCACCCAGATCGACTAGTCAAGGTCATCCCTCAAAACCTTCTGTGCGCACTAAGAAGAAGACTTATGAGTGAAGCCACATGGAAGGGTGACACAAATGAGGCCATTACTCAGAAAGAACTATTAAAACATGTCTGGAGTTTCCGAAAATGCTTGGAAGTCAGTTGCGGGAGAAGATTTTTGTGGTGATTTGAGACCGGAATGGAGCTTTTAAACTAAATTTCAAAGTGATATGTGAGCAACAAATCTAAAATCATACCTAATGAAGTATTGCTGCAGGGAAGTATGTGGCGGCGTTGAAGCACCATGCTGAGGATCTGCTTTTCATCAGCAGGGACCGGCAGTATTCTTAAAATAAAAGGAAGCCTGGAAGAATACACAAGGAAATTGCCTGCTGCAAGACAACCTTATTTTATTCTGCCAAAAACTGAAGCTTGAGAGAAGTTTATCGGTATATGCACCATTGCACGTGGCAGAACTGGCAAAGTAATGAAAGGTTGAGTGCTGGGTGTAAAAACCCAATATCTCATTCCTTTTGTCTAAAGAAAAGGACAACTTCTCATTTCTATGTCCACAAAATGTTCCTATCAGTCTTTTGCAACATTCACACAGTTGGTTGTCAGGATGGACAACTGTATTCACCAACAAATGTGACTGTTTATCTGTACTCTAGCATGCACATTTTAAGTCAGTTTGGTTGTAAAATGCGGTTTTTAGTCTTGTATTTATCCGAACTGTACACAAACAGTTTTCTGTTACTGTGAGCAATGTTTCTAACATCTCACATCTTCATTTACACTTTCTAAAAGGATTTCATTTTGCTGCATTGAGGCAGTAACCAAACCAGTCTCAACACAAGGTCTGCCTTCGTCAAGATTGATGTGTGGGAATAAAAGTCTGCCTTCCATCTGTGTTGCCCATGTCTGAACTATATTTGCCATTTTGACCTTTGGTGAAATGGATTTGTCAGCCTGACCTGAAATCTCATCAATAGCGCTGCACCGACTGAAGCGGGGGCTGCTCACATTCTATTTGAGCGTCCATTTTTTTCCCCGTTTACAGAGCACAAAGGTAAAAATGGTGAAATTTATACTGGAGTTCAGTCAATACGCAGTAATATCCATCTCTTGTTATTCAGCCTGCAAATTGAATTGTATCAGATCAAAATCTGCAACTACAAACAAGTAAACAAATGTCTGCATTGAATACAGTCATGTGAATTTAAAATCTCAGTAACCCATGATGAAATTACTCATGGCAGACTGCAAATGATGTTTTTTTTTTCTATAGCAATTTTTTTTACATGTAATTAAATGTGTTATTTGTTGTTTCTTAATATATATATTTTTTTTTATTTACTAGCAATTTCCGAGTGATAATTGTTTCAAGAGTAAATCCTGCACCATTTTATTTTCAGTGTGGGAAACGGCTGCCATATCAGCAAGCGCAACCTAAACAAAAATTTCTCTGAGTATACCTTTGAAAGAGCTTACCATTCAGCTTCTTATCAAGAGTTACTTGCTCTCAAATAGCAAACTCAAACAAAATCTAAAGTTGATCAGGTTTTATTGTACTTTTTTACAATGACAAAATGTAGTTTTCTTGGGAGAAAATCCAATATCCCACAAGAGACACCATCAAAGTCTAACCTTGTGACTCATTCAGTCCAGAATGAACTGAAGCCAATACTGAAAGGTGAGGAGGGAGCTCCAAAAAATTCAATACAGCAAAAGGACTCTCTGATCTCCTGAGAGAAAGTGAATGAGAAGAAAGCAAACGAGATCGAGTAAAAGAGGGAGAGGTTCTGAAATAGGGGTCCCTATCTATGTGTGTGCCTGCATGTGCGGACTGTGTTGAGGCTGACATTGTGCCTCAATCAGGCATATGCAATGACTGCTGTGTGGTGTTTTTTTGCTTCTATAAAGTTTGTAATGGTGTGATTCACCTCATAGCTGGTTGGCTTGGTTCATGGCTTTGACCCTTTAACAAAGACTTTTTATGAATCCCTATGGCAAACAATTTATGGAAAAAAATACTTTGGGAACCAACACCGCTGAAAAAATGGGCAAGCACTAAGGCATTATATTAGGTGACACAAACAAACCGATTATTTTTTTTCTCAAGAATTGCCAACCCGATCTCAAGGCAATTCCCACATACTTTTGCTAAATTGTACATATTTTACGCGTTGCCCAATTCGTATGAATGACCCGCCCCTAAACCTTCCCGTCAATGGGGTTTAGACAAATCGTAAAAATTTGTACAAATTAGCCATCTTGTAAAATACGTACGAATTGGCCGTGAGATAGCGTTAGAATTGCATAAAGCCAGCTAGTCAGACTGGAACTGCTGATTTTTGCCTGCAATATGCATCAGACGGTCAGTAAACGGACTGTGGGTGTTTGTAAGTGTGCCGTCTCAGACCGAGACTGTTAGCATGTATCAGCTGAAGAGTGATCATTTGTTGACATTTCCCTCAAGTTTTCATGCCCACATGAGAGTTTCTCTGGCTGCATGTTTGGCTTTTTACGGAACATGAGAGAAATATCTCCATTCTATCAAGTATGAGTCATGTCATTTGCCAGCAGAAAAATATTTTTTTCTGACCTTTATGTTTTTCACAGACACATTGCATTCCTTCTCTCTCGATCTATCTTGCTGGGATGCTGTTGGATCCATTGCGTAGTATTTAGTTGAGTATGGCTAGTGCCGTTTCCTGATCCAACCTTCTTCTCCCTATCAATTTATTTCTTGTTTTTATCATCCCTATGAATTTTTGTCATGTCCCCAACATTTTTGCCAAAGCTGATTCTGCGCCACTGAAAAAAAAAAAAAAAAAAAAAAACATGCAGAAGGCTTACAAGTGCAATACAAAGAAAAGGCATCTCCAATCCGTCGTTCTTCATTACTGAATTCATACGTGGCCATATTCAGGCCTGATCTATAAACCTTGTCACACACACATATTGGGATTTATAAACAATACAGCATATGCACACTTTTACTGTGTGGCCGGTGGGGTGGGGGGGGGGGGGGGTGGGGGGGGGGATTTTAATGATGAAACAGAATAGACTAAAAAGTGGCAAGTGCTTAGGATTTGTAGGATAGGCTACTGTAGCAACGTTACATCATCACCCCCTTTCGTTACTTCTTCAATGCTCCGCTGGATCGAAGTGATGAAGAAAACAGAATGCTTTCCATTTTCAAATTATATTAAATATACCACTCTCACGAATGGATTTAGGCACACAAATTATATTTAATCATTATCCAGAAGTATCAAGAGAATCATGGCTTTGTGGCTACTGTATGCATTTCAATCGCAATGACTGATAAATGTGCTATTTATTACAGTAAGTAATGTATCTGCTTACTATATGTGCAAAAAAACAAATGCTGACAACGGATGCTGAAATCTGATAATACCCTAACATTACAATTTAAGCTACTTATGTATTTCTTTCTTCTAGCTACCTTTTCAGCACAAGTGTACAATGTATCTGGTTGCCATGTGAACTTTATGCGCTCACTGCTGCTCTTTTGTTATAAAAGCTCTTGAATATTATATAGCCTATGGAGTTACAATCATTTTTGGTGTTTTCATGAATAAGCAGACAAAAAGTAACACATTCCCCAACACTTTTTGATACAAAATTATGCCAATGCTCGTGTGCAGTTCACGCAAAGGAATGGACGGAACAGACATAAGAAATTGTGTCATCATCTCTTAGTCTCAGATCATCTGAGTCTCGCACTCACTTTTCCTCACCTTCACCCAATGAATAAAAATAATGTTGGCTCTCAGTAGAATCCTCTTTGCAAGGTCAGAGTGCATGTCTTACCGTAGGTTAGAGGAGGGTAATCGATACCTGAGAAGAGGAGTTGAGCTGCCTCACTCTCTCACAAGGACGTACAGGCCAGAAGTTATTTACTGTGGAATAAAAGTGATACATTTAAACAAATGCACTACTTAAAAACCCATTGCTGTCTCAGAAAAACATCAAAGACAGAATGAAGTTTTGGGCTGAAGTTTGATTCAGAGTGGTTCAGAAGAGCTGTGTGGAAACACGAGTTGCATGGTGATAACTAAATATTATCAAAGATGGCAAAATCTGGATCAAAATCTAACCTTTCATTTTTGGCTTGGCCCATTTTTTTTTTTTTTTTACTCCATTCCTAGGAGTGTATATAAGTCAACACTAAGTCTGTCTATCTCTAAGTCAACACAAGCACCTGGGAAACTCTATTTAAAGTGACACCTGTACAATCACAATTACTATCACAATGCTAACACTCTTATATCGTGGGATATTTGTAAATGGTGTATTTTTTTAAAGCATTGGATTCCTGAAGGCTACAGTAATGTGCCAGTAAAAATGTCGTGACCTGAAACATTTGTTTTATCATTCTGTGATGTTTGTATTTATGTGGGATGCCTGACAGTTGCCTTGAGCTGTTACTTTGTGCAGCAACAATAATAAGAAGAGAAATGTCATGACCATGAAATTGTCTATGAATGTTTGTGCATGCATATTTTGGGATGTGAAACTATACAGTGGTATGCATAATGTGTTTTTATAAATGAGTAAAATCAATACAACATGTCACATTCTGAACTCCCATTAATTATTTTATTTTTTTAAGTAGCCTTCTCATTATGCATTGCAAGCAGTTGTGTGCAGTGGGCTTCTGAAATGAGGAGGCAAAGTCCTCTCTCTTCATTTGTTTGTGGTTTCTATGACTAAAAACATTTATATTCCAGTCCTTTTTGATGTTTACACAGCTTCTAGGTTAAATGTGTAGGGAATAGCATGAACAAATAAATGTCAACACTTTTTTCCATTAAGATGACTAAGAAAATATGGCCCAAATATCCTAAATTAACCCTATATATACAGTATTTATAAAACGGTTAGTTCCAGGTCAGTCCTTGATTCTGATTGGTCAATAGCTGTGTTTTATTCATGATAAAACACGGCTATGACAGCTTCACCCAACGGTTCTATGCATAGATATCATATATAAACGCTAGATGTCTTATGGCGCAGTCACTTCCGGCATCACCGTTCGGCCATCTTGTCACAGTGAAGCTGTGAATTAAGGTGAGTGATCAGCATGCACACAAATCCTCTTATCTCGCTGAAATCTTGACGGATTTACAAACGGTTTGGTTTCTTACAAACGTTATTAACGTGGCTATAATTCTGAATGCTTGAACATGTATGTTATAATTATTCATATGTATGCAGTGTATGTATGCGGTGTCATAACTACATCGTTTATAACAAACCAAACCGTTTGAAAATCGGTAGAAAATTGAGCAAGTTAAGGTTATTTAAAAGTACATGCACCATTAAACGAGTGAGCGAGCACACTGTGGCAAGATGGCCGCCACGTGCGGACGTCGACCTCCATTGGCCAGCAGCACGCACGAGACATACAGATATCTATGGTTCTATGTATCACTACACAACACCCCTAATACTAACGTGCCTGAAACATTTGCACTATATATATTCCCTTGTGAAAAAGAAGTACACTTTATTACACCTTTTACTTATTTCATAAACAATATACTTTAAAAGACAACACTTATTTGTTATTCTACAAGTGTGCAACTGAATTCTATAAAGTGCACTTCTTTTTCACAAAGGTTATTAGCCTGAATAGGCTTATGTTGAACTTTCTTCATTTTGTCATTCGTCTAAGTTCCCTATTCCATGAAAAATGTAATGTGCATGCAAAATTAAAATGATTTCAGAAAAATATTTAACACTTTTTCAACTTGACGGCTCCGTTATTAACTCCTTCCCCGACCACAGCGGGAAATTCTCACCATGCCGCTAAAAGGTGTGCAACTTGAAAATAAAAGGGAAATGAAGACTAATTACAAAGTTAACAACTCGCCCACTCAGACATCACCACTTTTGGTCCATGAGTGATGCAGCTGTTAGCGAATAAATGAATTTTTCACATCTGTGCCTCTCACAATCAATATTTATACAGAATCTGATGACTTCTACTACTAATATTAACTGAGAAACAGTTAGTAGTAATACATTCAATAAGCTATGGTAAATATGTTGTTACTGTATGTGTATTGTAATAGTTAATCATTTTGATTATTTATAAAAGATGTAAAAATGCATAAGTATATATCCCATCATGCCCTGTTTCAAGTCAGATGTCATTCGGTCAGCACAGTGTTGCATGAAGATAAACATACCTATTGCCTCTCCTCACCTAGTGTTTTGATCATTGTTTTCACCTTATTTGCATTGTGCTTTAAGAGAAAACAAGAGAGCAAAAATACTTTTCAGCTTATGTGAAAAGATGCCCCTGCTTCTTTCTCATTCTATGTGAGACAAAGTGAGTTTGCCCACGCCTCAACCTGAAGCTTGAACTTCTCCCTCCATAGCACAGCACATCTTTTCAGACCTTTGTGACCTAGTTCACCTTTTTTTTTTTTTTTTCAGACAAAAATAAAGTCTCACAAAAAAGGAAAAAAAATGCAGTAGAAGACTTGAAAAGAAACGTATTAGCTGCTCACCCGAAATCCTTATTTTTTGTGACCCTATAGAAACTACACAGACTTCTTATGCGTTGCCCCAAACGTTTGCCATGAATAAATGTTATTATGACTTATTGCTCAATCAGTGGAACTTACAATTGTGTTCAGAATTATTGGCATCCCTCGTAAATATGATCAAAGATTGCAAAATCTAGATCAAAATCTAACCTTTCACTTAAGTAAAATAATTGAAAGTGAGGGGGAAATCACATTATGAAATAAATGTTTTTCTAAAAAAAACACTTGACTATAATTATTGGCAGCCTTTTATAAAATACTTTTTGTAACCTCCTTTTCCCAAGATAACAGCTCTGAGTCTTCTCCTATAATGCCTGATGAGTTTAGAGGACACTTGACAAGAGATCAGAGACCATTCCTCCATACAGAATCTCTCCAGATCCTTCAGATTCCCAGATCCATGTTGGCGCTTCTTCTCTTCAGTTCAGCCCAGTCATATTCTATAGGGTTCAGGTCAGGGACTGGGACGGTCATGGCAGAAGCTTGGTTTTGAGCTCAGTGACACATTTTTGTGTTGATTTTGATGTTTGTTTTAGATTGTTGTCCTGATGGAAGATCCAACCATGACCCATTATACGATTTCTAGCAGAGGAAGTCAGGTTTAGATTTTTTTTTTTTTTATCTGTTGGTATTTGCTAGAATCCAAGATATCATACAGTATATCTGAACAAGATGTCCAGGACCTCCAGCAAAAAAAATGTAAAAAAATAGGCCCAGCAGTGTATTTAACCGTGGGCATGGGGTACTTTTCATCCCTGTTTGCAGCAAACCCATCTGGTGGGTTTGCTGCCATATGCTCTTTTTTAGTCTCATCTGACCATAAAATCCAGTCCCCTTTGAAGTTCGTCTTGTCTGACAACTGAAAATGCTGGAGTTTGTTTTTGGATGAGCGAGGAGGATCTTTCTATAGGGGTTGAATATAGGGTTTTTTATTATTATTTTCTGACCCCAAGACTCAACTAATCTCTACAATTTGCCATCTGTGATCCTTGGAGATATAGACACACATCCTCTTCCAGGCAGAATCGTAACATCTTTAGTTGATTAGAACTTCTTAATTATTGCCTTGATGGTGGAAATGGGAATTTTCAATGCTTTAGATATTTTCTTACAGCTACTTTCCATTTTGTGAAGCTCAACAATCTTTTTCTGCACATCAGAACTATATTCTTTGGTTTTACTCATTGTGATGGATGATTAAGAGAATTTGGCCTTTGTGCTTTCTCATTTTTATACTCCTGTGAAACAAGAAGTCATAGCTAGACAATTTCATGTTCTTAGTCACCCCGGTATGCTAAAAATGTAAATATTAATGTGAATATACTTCAGAGATATTTTGCTCATAAAAATTCTAGGGGTGCCAATAATTGTGGCCAACGTGTTTTAGAGAAAAACATTTATTTCATAATGTGATTTTCCCCCACTTTCAATTATTTTACTTTCATGAAAGGTTCGATTTTTGCAAAACTTTTGAATATAAGATCAAAAGGATAAACAATGCAGATTTATTTTTACAGCCATCTGTGATCAGATTTACCAGGGGTGTTGATAATTCTGACCACAACTGTACAGCTGTTGTAATGTGTAAACGTTTATTCTTTCTGATCAAAGCAACACTGTTTTTGCTTGACATCTTGACATAGCACTGCCTCGTTCCTTTGTATCCATGACTATGAAGTGGCACTTTGACCTGCTGTGGAAAATCAGGCTTAAACCCCACACTATTTGCCCCAGGAGGGTGATTAGAATAATTGGTATGTTGATGAGCAGACTACCGTTAAGTACCCTCCAAACAAGATTGCACAAAACACACTCGCACACCGGCACACACATTAACAAAGCCCCTGTACAACCAAAATTACATTTACATTCAGACCAACTCAACTTCAAACTCAACTTCCTGTAGAGTTAACGTCAATTCAAAGTTAGTCATGCTGCACAAGTTAAAGCATTATAGTTTTTAAACTGTTAAACTGAATTAGAAGCAGATTACTGTGAAGATTAGTTGCAATTTTATAGTGTAACAGAGAGAGTCAGTAGTGGTGGTTGTTAACCTATACCAGCATCAGGGAATAAATAAGCAGAGAAATGTTCAAGATAAGATGCAGTTTATTTCATCCACAACAATGAACAAAACATGGTACCAGGAGTGAAACTATAATGGAGTGCATTGTGAAAAGCGACATGGATTCTTTGAAGCCAACGGGTAGTTTAAAACTAACGGGGAATGTCGACAGCAATTGGCGCACCTTCAAGCAGCAGTTTCAGCTGTATATCGCGGCCATGGGCCTACACAAGGAAGGTAGCGTTACTGCTAACTATAGCACGCCCTCAAGCCATAGAAGTGTACAATACCTTCATATATGATAATGCTGATGACAAAGATACTGTAAGCTGGATAAAGTGCTTGAGAAGTTTGATGCCCACTGCTCTAAGAAAAAGAATGAGACATATGAGAGATATGTTTTTCGCTCACGACTGCAGCAACAGCGCAAACCTGTTAATAGCTTTCTGACCAATCTGAAGCTTAAAGCACAGTCATGCAATTTTGCTACATTGAGGGTCTCCATGCTCAGAGACCAGATCTTGTTTGATGTGGAGGATAAAAAAGTCAGAGAAAGGCTACTGAGGGAAACGGAGCTGACGCTGGAAGAGGCTATCAAGATCTGCCAGGCAAGTGAGCTCTCGCAAATGCATGTGAGGACATTCAGCGAGATGACAGCGAGCGTCAGAGAAAGTGATGGCGCAGCTGTCGGTGCTGTCTCCAGTGAAGGAAGGAGACGCACGCAGACCCGACCTGCACAGCGAACAGACGGACAAGCTTTTAATTGCAAACACTGCGGTTTGCAGCATAAGCCAAAACAGTGTCCAGCTCATGGTAAACTATGCACTAAGTGCTGGGGCAAGAACCATTTTGCAAAGCAGTGTTTCTCAAAAAGAAAAGAGGAGAAGAATAGAAAATCTATAAACACAGTGGAGGACACAGATCTGTGTGAAACATGCTTTGTTGGCATATGAAGATGAAACAGAAAAACAAGTCAATGCTGTCAGAGAGGATAAGTGGACAGCACCATTGGAGATAAATGGGACTATAATAACAATGAAACTGGACACTGGTGAAAAGGCAAACCTGATCAGCACATCTGACATTAAAGTGATGAAAGAGAAACCAAAAATACACAAATAAATGACAGAGTTGAAAGACTACAATGGACAGAAAATAGTGTTTATGTACATGCAGGCTGAAAGTGATGGTAAAAGAAAAAGTACACCACCTATTCTTCTATGTCGTTGCTGAGGACCTTGATTCACTACTGGGTGATAAAGCCTGTGAGGGCATGGGGCTGGTGAAAAGAGTGTATTGCATCAACATATGTACTGACTCTATAACACAGAACTATGAAGATTTTTTTACAGGTCTTGGTGCACTGCCCTTCACATATAAATCCTAGTTAAAAGAAAATGCACAACCAGTTGTGCATGCTGCACGAAGAGTTCCAGCACCGCAGAGAGACCATTTAAAAAAGGAACTAGACAGACGATGACGATGCTGGGTGTGATAAAGAACATCGCAGAACCAACCGACTGGGTCAACTCCATGGTGTGCGCAAAGAAAAAGACCTGAGAATATGTATGGACCCAAAGGATCTGAATGAGAACATTAGGCATGAGCATTATCAGATACCCAAGCGTGAAGAAATCACAAGTGAGATGGCGGGTGCCAAATATTTTGCAAAACTTGATGTATCACAAGGTTTCTGGCAGCTAAAATTGGATGAAAACAGCACCAAATATTGCACATTTAATACACCTTTTGGCAGATACTGCTTCCTCAGACTTCCCTTTGGCATCATCTCAACATCTGAGATATTTCACAGAGCCTTGGAGCATATTATCGAGGGACTAGGTGGAGTTCGGGTATATGTTGATGACATCATCGTATGGGGCTCCATAGTCCAAGAACACAATGCGAGGCTGACAAAAGTGCTGGAGCAGGTACGCAAGTATGGATTTGTCACGATGTGGTTTTGTGTCCTGTCATGTTTAGTGGTTCCCTGTCTGTCTATTAGTCATCCCAGGTGTTTCCCATTAACCACGCCACCTTGTTATCCTGTCTAGCTCGTTTACCCCTGTATTTAAGCCCTGTGTTTCAGCCCTGTCTTTGTGAGTTCTTGTTTGACTGTTTTTGTATGTTGGCTGTTTGGTTCCTGTGTCCTGTTTCCCGAGTCTGAGTTTGTCTAGTTTTAGGTTCATTAAATAAAGTTTGCTGCATGTGGATCCGCTTCCTCCTATCATTCAGCCAGCAACGTTACAGGATTCAAGCTAAACAAGAGCAAATGCCAGTTTGGAGTTGAAGAAATGATCTCTCTGGGAGACAAGCTCTCTGCACAAGGCATTCAACCCGACCAAGAAAAAGTCAATGCCACAAAAGAAATGCCAAGGCCTACAGACAAGACTGGAGTGTTACGCATCATGGGGATGGTCAATTTCATAGGTAAATTTATTACAAATTTATCCACAAAAACATCTTGCATCCGTGAACTCCTACACAAAGAGACTGAGTTTAAATGGACAAGTAGACATGAGCATGAATGGCAAAAACTCAAGGAAACACTAACAACTGCACCAGTTTTGGCATTCTACGACCAGAAAAAAAAAAAAAGAGGATCAAAGTGTCGACAGATGCCTCAAAGAACGGAATTGGTGCAGTGCTCCTACAAGCTGAAGGTGAGCATTGGAAACTAGTGGCCTATGCATCCAAGTCCATGACAGAGACTGAGTGTCGATATGCTCAAATAGAAAAAGAATGCCTGGGGCTAGTGTTTGGCCTGGAGAGATTCCACAGCTACATTTATGGCCTACCCTCCTTCACAGTGGAAACAGATCATCGTCCACTAGTTGGACATTGAGAGATTGATAAGAATATGTGACACATGTCAGAAACACAGGAACAAGCAAACCAAAGAGCATATGGTGGTCACTGAGGTATCAACAATGCCAAAGCACAAGGTTGGAATGGATCTGGTTCAGCTTAAAGGAAAAGACTACTTGGTGATCAATGACTATTACTCAAACTTCCCTGAAATGGCTTTGTTGTCAAACACATCATCAAACTGTGTCATAACCCATGCAAAATCCATTTTTGCCAGGCATGGCATACCAAACACTGTAATGAGTGATTATGGACCATGTTTCAGTAGTAAAGAATGACGTGACTTTGCAGAACAGTATGACTTCAAGCATGTGACATCCAGTCCTCTGTATGCACAGTCAAATGGAAAAGTGGAAAAAGGAGTCCACATTCTCAAACAGCTCCTGAAGAAAGCTGCTGACAGTGGCTCAGATCCTTACCTTGCTCTACTGAGCTACAGAGCATCACCACTGGAGTGCGGACTGACACCTGCTGAATTGTTGATGAATCGAAAACTGCGCACCACACTGCCAAGCTACATGAAACAAAACAAAGATTCAAGGCTAGAACAAAAACTACAACAACAAAAGATGAAGCAGAAGTCATTCTATGACAGGACAGTTAAGCAGCTTCCACTTCTGTTACCTACTGACACAGTCAGGATAGGATCGAAAATCCTGATGGTTGGAAGACAAAAGCTACTGTTCTTCAGGAAGTAGCTCCAAAATCTTTCACTGTGAGGACTGAGGAAGGACAAATCTTCAGACGTAATCGTCGCAGTCTTCTTAAAACACAAGAGACTGTCCCAGAACTCGGCAAAGCCCATACTGAATCTGAGTCCATTTCTCCACCTGTCACAGACTGTAACACCAATGCACATACTCCAGGTGAACTTGTGCTGAGAAGATCTACCAGAATAAGTAGAAAGCCTGAAAGACTGAACCTGTGACTAAAGGGACAGTAAAAAGTACAAACTAAATAAATAAATAAATAAATAATAATAATAATAGTAATTAACTAATACAATGTTAAAGTAAGAAATTGGGTAAGACAGCTTACACTGGTACTTTGTCTGGTTTATTGTTGAAATATTTGTCTTAAAGAAAGGGGGATGTGATGATTAGTTGTAATTTCATAGTGTAACTGAGGGGGTCAGTAGTTGTGGTTGTTAATTTACCAGCATGAGAGAAAAAAGAGGCAGTTTATTTCATGCACAACAATGAACAAAACAATTGCAATCAACATTTGACATTGATGTGAGCTGGAGATGAAATATGAATGTTGGCCAAACACTCTCCCTGGCCACTGACATATCTTGTAAGCAGTCTGTCAAACGAATCTTGCCTGTGGCGCTTGAAAGACCCCTCACTCCCTCTACATCACCCTGTGTGCTTGTCCTGCTCTGTAAGATTGATTGACCAGATATCCCATGATATCCAGTGACCCAAAACATCACACAAGCCTATGTTAAATTCATTGAGCCCTGTCAATTCACATGCACTTTAGGGCAGCATGTGGACTCTGAAGTCAGTCAGTCACTGAAATTTCTTCTCATTTTGCAATGTGTTTGGCAGGACATGACAAAAGTCTGGTGCCTCATTGTGTGAGTACATTTCTTGGCATAACATGCCTACCTGAGGCCTGAGCCAGCTCTCTATTGAAATGAATGGGATCATGTCGCAGTGTGAATGAAGCTTTAAGCAACTGAACGGCAGTAGGGGGGTCCTGTGATGCATATGTATAACTATACATCAATGTCTTGCTCTGGAGGTAGTCATATGCAATGTATTTGCCTGTGTGATGTCACAAATCCCTCGATATCCAAACAAGCTGTTTTTCAAGCTTGATCAAATAAATGCTTTCTATAATGAGGATGTTTTAAGCTATGAAACTTGCAGGATGTTTTAATGGTACCTTATGCCAAAAGATCAAGAAAAGATTATTTATAATGTCATGACCCCTTTAAATAAAATATATATAATGTAATAAAAAAGTATGTAATACATAATTAAATAACAATATAATGTGGGCAAAAAAAAAAAAAGATCCACACACATCCATAAAACTTGCACACATTGCACATATCATTTGCATTATTTTTTCAATATTTTCTGTTTTTGCAGGTTTAACAAATTAAAATATTTCCACTGACCCCCAGAACCTGGTTGGAAATATATATCTTTTTTATATATATTTTAATTTATTTCAGTTAATGCTTAAATTATTTCAAGTTATGTTTTTTTTTTTATTATTATTATTTTTATGTAATAACCCTGATTGTGTGCTGTTACCATGGTATCAGAAATCAAATCTGATGGTATCAGAAACCAAACAGTATGCAAGACAGTGGAATGCTATTCAGACAAGATTTTTTTTTTTTTTTTTATTGCTTTAAACAACAGAATGATACAACATACAACTTTAGAGCCAGGGGAGCAAAGACAACACATATATACAATAAAAAACAAAAAATAAATCAAATAAAATACAATACATAAAAATACAAGACCATTATATCAGTCAAAGATTTTAAAGACAGTACATAAATGAACAGTCTTAATAGCTTTTCTATTAGTACTAGATTGAATTGTAGAAAAATAATTTTCAAATTCTTTAAGGAATACAGAAAAAAGTGGCTTTTTGTTAGAAAACTTACACTTATGGATGTGAAATTTGACTAATAATATTAATAGATTAATTACAAAAGCCTCCTTTATCACACAGTTATCAAACTTTGAATAACCAAAAATTACATTTTCAAAAAGCAAAACAAAATTAAAGAGTACCTTTTTCTTAATAAACAACGACAGCTCATACCATAACTTTTTCACATGACTACAATGCCAAAGAATATGGGGTACTGTTTCCAAGTACAAAGAACAAAAAGAGCAGCTTACATCAATGTCTTTCTTAAACTTACTAAGAAAATGCTTGACAGGGTAAAATTTGTGTAATATCTTGAAAGCGATTTCTTTGACCTTGTTTGTAACAAAGAATGTATGAGGTAATAACCAAACACTTTCCCAATCAAGGTCATTAACAAATTTAGCCCAATAGGCAATAGAGCAATATTTGGTAACAACTTCCTTTAAAAAATAGTGCGCGAATAGATTTGTTATTGTTTTTGGACTGCAAAAAAACTAATTTTACCACATACTGTGTCCGTTGGGTTAATTATGGGTACATCAACTGATGACAGCACACCTCTACATAAGGAAATTATTCCTGAATTGATTGCAGAAAATACAAGAGCAAATTCCTTAGGAGTCACAGGAAAATTAAAGTGCAAAAGAAACTCATCATACGTCATAAGGAATCCTTGAGCGTTAAACAAATGACAAACTAAAACAATATTCTTTTCAAACCAGCTTTTTAAAAAAAATACTTTTGTGCTTATACAAAATACAACCGTTATTCCAAATAAAACAACGCTGCGGAGAGAAGTTGTGCTTGTAGATCAGTTTCCAAGCCAATAAAGCTTGAGCATGAAAGGCAGAAAGTTTCACTGGCAATTTATCAATTTTATAATCACACATTTGTAAAAAAAGAAAGGCCCCCAAGTCGGTCAAAAACAAAATTAGGAATAAAATTCCACAAAGAAGGTTTTTTTCAAACAAAATTTTAACCAATTAATTTTGAAAGTATTATTTAAAGTAGAGAAATCGTCTCAGGTTACGTATGTAACCATGGTTCCCTGAGAGGGAACGAGACGCTGCGTCAAGCGCTGCGGGAATGCTCCTGCGTGATTGCGTCATGAAGCACTCATGAAATCAGTCCAATGGCGTGACAGGACGTCATAGGCGGGTGACGTCATTGACCAGGAAACTATAAAGCACCCCCAGACCAAACAATGACAGCTTCTGGTAGGTCGAACAAGTTGGTCACAGGCATGCCGGGAGTATGGCAAAGCGACGCAGCGTCTCGTTCCCTCTCAGGGAACCATGGTTACATACGTAACCTGAGACGTTCCCTTTCAAGGGAACTCGCGCTGCGTCAAGCGCTGCGGGAACTGAATACCCACGTCGCCATAGTCCTCAAGTGCCTGTATATGTGAAATCGTAATGCACATTATACTAAAAACACCCGAGAACCCGGAGTAGAAGCCACATCCAGGTTATAAAACCTTACAAAAGTGTACGGAGAGGACCATCCTGCTGCATCACATACCTCTTGAAGTGAAACCCCTGACAATAGGGCCATAGAAGCAGCCATACTCCTAGTCGAGTGGGCTCAGACCTTTAGTGGTGAAGGATGACCGGCCGACTCATATGCAAGTGAGATAGCCTCGATTATCCATTTACTTAAAGTCTGCTTAGATGCGGGCTTCCCTTTACTCGGGGACCCAAAACACACAAACAGTTGATCAGACTTGCACCACAGGGCAGCTCTGTGGACATACGCATCTAAAGCCCTAACTGGGCAAAGTAAGTTTAATTTCTCCTGGTCCTGGTCTTGAAACGGAGGCGGAGAAAAGGCCTGCAGCATTATTGGACCCGCCACATTAGTCGGACCTTAGGCACATAACCCTCCTTTGGAAACAGGAACGCTTTCACCATACCAGGCGCAAACTCAAGACACGAGGGAGCAACTGACAATGCTTGTAAATCCCCGATCCTTTTAAGAGAAGAGATAGATAGAAGAAACAGAGTTTTTAATGTGAGAAACTTCTCTGGAACCTCTTCAATGGGCTCAAAGGGGGCCAGGGCTAGGCCTTCTAATACAATGGCCAAATCCCAAGTTGGCACCCTCGAGTGTGCCGCAGGCCTTAGCCTCAAAGTACCACGGAGGAAGCGAGTTACCCATGGGTGTCTCCCCAGTGACGCACCCTCTAGAGGAACGTGATAGACAGATATAGCTGACACGTATACTTTCAAGGTGGAGGGGGACAACGCCGAAGAAAATTTTTCTTGAAGAAAATCTAGCACTGAACCTACTGGGCAGTCAACTGGATTCACAGACTGGTCTGTACACCAGGCAACGAAAACTCTCCATTTTAGGGCATAGAGCCTCCTCGTGGAAGGAGCTCTGGATTGCAACATGGTCTCCACTACCTCAGTAGAAAGACCTGAGTCTATGAGCTGATCCCCCTCAGAGGCCAGGCCCACAGTCTCCACAGCTCCGGACGCGGGTGCAACACTGACCCCGCCGCCTGGGAGAGAAGGTCCCTCCTGACCGGAATTTCCCACGGAGGACCCTCGAGGAGGGACACAATGTCCGACAGCCACACTCGGCCCGGCCAGAACGGGGCTATCAATAAGAGCCGAACCACGTCCCGGCGAACTCTCTCCAGAACTCCTGGCAGTAATGCCAGGGGGGGAAAGGCATACAGACGTAGCCTCGGCCACGTCTGTACCATGGCATCCAACCCCAAGGGGGCTGGGTGCGTCAGGGAATAATATAGGGGACAGTGTGTTGTCTCTTGTCGTCTCGCAAACAGATCCACCTGAGCTTGCCCGAATCGACTCCAAAGGAGCTCCACCACCTCGGGGTGGAGTCTCCATTCCCCCGGCACCACTCCCTGTCTTGACAGAGAGTCTGCCGTCTTGTTCATGTAACCCGGAATATACAATGCTCGAACTGATAGCAACTTCCCCTGGGCCCAAACCAGAACTCGATGTGCCAGTTTCCAAAGTCGGCGAGATCGTAAACCCCCCTGGCGATTTATATAGGAGACCACCGCTGTGTTGTCCGTGCGAACCAGCACATGGTGGCCCCTGAGGTCTGGGAGAAAGTGTCTAAATGCCAGAAACACGGCCATCATCTCCAGCTGGTTTATGTGCCAGGAAAGATGATGGTCGCTACACAGACCCCGAGCCGAGCGACCACTCATGGTCGCCCCCCAACCGGTGAGGGAAGCATACGACGTTAGCGTTAAGCAACGACAAGGAGCTCCCAACACCGGACTCTGGGACAAGAACCAAGGATCTTTCCACATAACTAAGAGACATAGGCATCGCCGCGTGACCTTGATCATGCGAAATGGATTTCCCCTCGGGGAAAACCCCCTGGTCTTGAGCCACCACTGTAAGGGTCTCATGTACAGCAGGCCAAAAGGAATCACATTGGACGCTGCTGCCATCAAACCCAAAATTCTCTGAAACTGTACTACAGTGAGTGACTGGCCTAGTCTTATCCTGCAAACGGCTTCCAGGATCGATTTTATCCTGGCGGGCGCCAAACGGGCTCTCATGGTCTTTGTGTCCCATACTACGCCCAGAAAAGTGGTATTCTGTTGTGGAACTAACACGCTTTTCTTTACATTTAGCCTTAACCCCAACGTCTTCATATAAGCTAGCACAGCATCTCGATACTGGGCCGCCTGAAGTTCTGACTGTGCCAGAATGAGCCAGTCGTCTATATAATTCAGCACGCGGATGCCCTGGAGTCTCAAGGGAGCCAGAGCTGCATCCACGCACTTTGTGAACGTGCGGGGTGACAGTGCTAGGCCGAACGGAAGAACCCGATACTGGTACGCTTCGCCCCCGAAAGCGAACCTGAGGAACTTCCTGTGTTGCGGAAGGATAGAGACGTGAAAGTATGCGTCTTTTAGGTCTATTGTGACACACCAGTCCTCGGACCTGATCTGACACACAATCTGTTTCAACGTGAGCATTTTGAATTTTAATTTCTTGACTGCCCGATTTAGTTGGCGCAGATCTAGAATGGGCCGCAGCCCCCCACCCTTCTTCGGAACTATGAAGTACGGGCTGTAAAACCCTGACTCTCTGCTGTGGGGAGGAACCCTCTCTATAGCCTCTTTTTGCAGAAGTGTCTGTACTTCTCCTTCCATCACCAAAGCCTGCTCGGAGTTTACTACCGTGTGTACTACTCCATTGAACCTGGGCGGGCATGACCCGAACTGAATTCTGTACCCTTTTTCCACTGTACGCAGGACCCAATCTGAGACATTTGGCAGAAGTTTCCACGCTGCCAGATACTCTACTAAGGGAACCAGCCTCTCGAGGCTGGTCTCTGGTGTTCTTTGAGCGGCCAGCTCGGTGACCTGAAACGGCGCACCGGCAGGAAGCAACCGAACTGACCCACTTCGAACCCTCCTCAGAGGGTGCGAGCTTCCCCATGCCGCTACGTTTCCGGGCGGACATAGAGATGAGTACTCGCTGAGGACCGCTGCGCCCTGAAACACCGGAGGTGGCAGGGTTGGCAACACGGCCCCCTGATGGCACCGAGAGGAAACGGGTGCCTCGACACACCGATTCCCCTCGGAGGGGACTGCCATCGAAATCCTGACACCCTTGGCATCAGGACTTCTTCGCCGAGGCCTTCCTGGAGATAATAACAGCCCTCAGATCTGCTTTACCTCGGGAAGACCTTGGCTGAGCGCGCTGTCCCGGCCCCCAGTCTCTCTGTGGGGGAGCACGGGCAGCCACGCTCACCTTCTGCTGAGCTCTATGGGAGGAGGACATACTCGACTGGGGCTGCTCCCACCCAGCAGCCCCAGAGACATAGACTTTTCGGGGAAGAAACTTTTGAAATGCAGCTGCCTGCTTTTTCGCTTCCTGAAATCGTTCGACGACCGAATTCAGTGAGTCGCCAAAAAGACCGGTAGAGGAGACAGGAGCATCTAACAAAAACTTTTTATCCCTTTCTTTAATGTCGGATAAGTTTAACCAGAGATGCCTCTCCGTGGCCACCATTGCTGCCATAGAGCGGCCGATAGATTTTGCCGCTTCCCTGGTGGCCCGAAGAGACAGATCAGCTGCCCTCCTGATCTCCGCTATCGTTTCTCTCCCCACTTCCTCACATTCATCGTCTATATCTTTTAATAAATCAGCTTGATATGCCTGTAGGACCGCCATAGTGTGTAAACTGGCGGCCGCCTGACCTGCTGCTGAGTATGCCCTACCCACTAAAGCCGATGTCGTTCTTACTGGTTTAGTGGGCAGCTGCGGGGCTCTCAGCGATGATGCAGACTCAGGGGAGAGATAGCTAGCAAGCGTCTCTTCCAGCTGAGGCATCGCCGCATAACCATGTTTCTTTAACCCTATTATATTTGAATATTCAGATGTCGCTGGGTTAAAAACTCTGAATGATGCCGGTCTAATCCATGACCTCGACACCTCAGTGTGGAGGTCAGGAAAGAACGGTAAGCCCCGCTTTGGAGGTTGAGATCTAGCTGGCAGAAATCGTTCATCTAATTTACTTTTTGATTGACATAATTCCTGCTCACCGGCTGGCCAGTCCAGATTTAAGCTAGCAACAGCACGAGTGATAACCTCCAAAAGCTCCTCTTGTGTGTGTGTGATTGTGTGTGACTGTGCAAAATCCTCATTTTCACCCAGGCTCACAACATCCAGTTCCTCGGAACTGGAGTGCTGTTGCACCTGCGCTTCAGCACGAGCAGAAGAAACCGCAGCGTGTGCTTCTGACTCGCAAACTGAAGCGTCAGATTCAACGGTTAAAGGAAGAGATAGGGGATCACCCGTCTCTAACCCCGCCGTTAAATCCATCTGCGAACCCCAGGACGAGCGTCTTCGCCATGCCTCAGCAGCAGCGGGACCCGAGCCCTGGGGAACGCGAGCCGAAGCACCCTCCTCAAAGAGTGCTCGGCGGGACCGGAGAGTTCTCATTGCCAACCTCTCACAATGCTCACAGCCAGCCCCCTCGAGAGCTGACTGGGCATGTTCCAGTCCCAAACACATCACACAAAGCTTGTGTGTATCCCCACCCATGATAAAACGAGGGCAGGGAGTGACACACTGCTTAAATTGCTGCTTTCCTTCCATAATATATATATATAGAGAGAGACAAACACACATCAAATAGACAGATACGATTTCACATAGAGCGCTTGTGAAGAGACAGAAGCTGTCATTGTTTGGTCTGGGGGTGCTTTATAGTTTCCTGGTCAATGACGTCACCCGCCTATGACGTCCCGTCACGCCATTGGACTGATTTCACGAGTGCTTCATGACGCAATCACGCAGGAGCGTTCCCGCAGCGCTTGACGCAGCGCGAGTTCCCTTGAAAGGGAACTAGAAAATCAAGGCCACCACTTTTAAGTGAATTTAGAACAACAGATTTACGAATATAGTGCACGTGGTTCTTCCATAGAAAATTAAATAAAATCTGATCAATAGTTTTAATAGTTTTATTGTCCAAATGTATAGATGAAGCAACATAGATCAGTCTTTGACAGAAGGACTCTACCTCTAAGGGACAAGTCCCTTAATAACCAGAGATTAAATTTACTTTTAATCCTTTCAAAAGCAGGATTGAAATTCAGAGAAACTCTATCTATGCTCATTTCTCGAGACAACAACTCCCAAATAATTAACAGCTTCTTTAACAGGGATACCGTCTATAGGTACAAGGGAGGAGCTTTTCAAGGCTAATATTTCACATTTTTTAATATTAAGGCATAGACCTGAGGCATTTGAAAAGAGCTGAATACTTTTAATAGCCTGATGAACCTGGCTGGATTTTTAAAAAAATAAGGCTGTGTCGTCCGCTAGCTGACTAATTAAAATATTTCTACCAGTAATATGAATCCCTTCTAGTTTACTATCCTTAATGAAATGACAGAAGGCCTGTGCTACAATAAGAAAAAAAGATATACAGAAACTGGACAGCCCTGTCGAATTCCTCTTTCTAGAAGAAATCTCTGGGTTGTGCCATGTGCTAACTTTACGGAGCTATTTCCTCCTGCATACAAAGTTTCCATGGCATTACAAAAATAGGGCCCGAAACCAAAACGCTCTAAACAGAAAAAAATGAGAGGATGCTTAATAGTGTCAAAGGCCTTGAAAAAGTAAAAAAAAAGAGTTAAACTGTCATCCTCAATAAGATCAGAGTAATCAATCAGGTCGAAGACAAGCCTAATATTATTGAAAATATGGCGGCCTTTCATAAAACCTGATTGATTTTCGTCAATAATTGAGTATAAAATCGACTTGAAACGGCTTGAGAAAACAAGGGCAAACACTTTATAATCATTATTAAGAAGGCTGATGGGTCTCCAGTTGTCTAAGCAAAGTGTGTCCTTTTTAGGCTTAGGTATTTAGCAAATGACACCCTGCTTCATACTTGCTGTAAGCTCAGAGCAGTTTAAGCTCTCTATATACACTTCGAGGAGGAACGGGAAATAATCTCAGAATAAGACTTGTAAAATTCAGCCGTTATCCCGTCGTTACCAGGAGACTTGTTACATTTTAGTTGAGAAATTGCTTCCTTAACCTCATCAACAGTAATTGGTGAATCACAAAAAACTTTTTCATCCTGATTAATGGAATTAACATAACCAAGGTGCTTACAGAAAGTATCTAAATCTTGTTGAATCTTGAGTTTTGAGTAAAATTTATAACATTATTGGGAAATTTCTTTAGGATTTTCTGAGACAGACCCCTCAATATTTAGTTGATAAATAGAATTGTATTTAGCCCTAGTTTTCTTAAGTTTGAAAAAATAAGATGACATCTGTTCTCCAAATTCTAGCCACCTTTGCCTTGACCTAATGAAAGCACCTTCTGCTCTTAATTTATACAAATCATCTAACTTAATTTGCAAGTCAACTAAATATGCTCTTTGACTATCTGACAAATTTTCAGGTAAAATCCTGGTAATAGACGAAATTTCACTGACAACTTCCAATTCTTTAAGCCGTTTTGTTTTAGCCAAATTAGAACTATATTTTCTTAAATATTTCCCAGTTTCAAACTTTAGCAGTTCCCAATTGGTACCAAATGAATTTTCTTGTTTAGCTTTACTCCAATAATACCCAATAATTCTTTCCAGCTCTGACTTAACCTCATTATGGTTAAGTAGCAAGCTATTCATCTTCCAATAAGAAGAGCCCCTGTTACAACTAGCTTCAGAAGAAAGAAAAATTTTAATACAAACAGCCTTATGATCTGTTAGTGGAGTCGCCGAGATATCCACACAAATATTGTCTTTGTCGAGACTTCTGGAGACTAACCAAAAATCAATTCGCGAAAGCCTAGATGAATTTTTATTGCTCCATGTGTACACTCTATCATTTATGTTCTTGACCCTCCATATATCTATAAGCTCGAACCTATTCATAAATGCTATCAAAGCAGAGTTTGAATTTGTTGGTCGACCAGGTGGCCACCTATCAAGGGATTCCTATTCCTATCAAGAATGTGACTCTTGAAAAAATACAAAGTCAGAACCAAACTGTCTAGTAAACAAAAATAAGGCCTTGCGCTTAGCCTCTCTTAAACCCCTGGCGTTTATAGTCAAAATAGAAAAAGACATTTAAAGAACAAAAACACTAATAACCTGCTTAAAGACAGAACTAGGAAAACAAACAATTATTGAAAATAGGTCACAAAATCAAAAAGTGCTGAAAAAGGTCAGATAACATCAGCACCATATTATACCTCAAAATGTGCAAAAAGAACTATAACAAACGAACCAGAGACAGCCTCTAAAAAGTACCCGTCAAAATCCGTATCACTGTCTTAAAAGTATACCTGACATGATGTCAGTGACATCAAAATTAGCAACATCAGGTATTAAGATGAAACCATCTCAGGTAGAAAGAACGATTTCATCCTGTCTTTGAATGAAAGCTCTGCCTCCGATGAAGTACGCCGTCTTCCCCTCTGCACGAGCCTTCTGGACCTCTGGCCACAGCTTCCTTCTTCTTTCACGATCTCCAGCCGAAAAGTCCTCCATGAAACGCAGACCGTTCTCTTTCAGAAATGACGAATTCTTCGCGGCCTTCCAGACAGCGTCTCTGTACGAGCGGACAGAAAACTCCATAATGGTCGCCCTAGGTCTTTTAGTCGTACCTTGTTGGATCTTCCCGAGACGATGAACCACGTCGATAACTTCTGGGAGCTTGTCCTTTGAAACGCAGGGACAAACCTAGTTTGCAAACCTAGTGCAGACGCTTTGCACTAGGAAGAACTTTTTGGCAGATTTTGACCACTTCAAGGCGGATGTCTTTGCGCGCAGATTCTGGAATCCCGCCAATCTTCAGATTACGCCTTCTCAGATACGTTTCCATGTCATCCATCCTTCGTTGCATCTGCGCTACGGGCCGTTCAACGCCGCTCAAGATGTGTAACCTTATCAACAACAGCTTTCAATTCGGCGGACATGTCAGCGATCTTTTTTCAATGCCATCAGAGCGGCTGTTGATCAACTGCGTTATGCCTAACAGTTGTGACGAGACATCAGCTCGACCATCGTCACTTGCTCTTTTCTTTATGATCGGCGATTTACTCGGGGTGATAGGCAGTGCAGGGAACTCCTCTTCAGTTAAATCTTCCTCAGTCGGGCAAGTGACCACGTAATTATGGCCACCGCTGGCTAAAGAGCACGTGCTATCATCAGCCAATTTAGCAGCAGCCGAAGAGGAATTCAAATGACCACGTTTACGCCCCATTTTAACACAGAACTGTGGAAAACTTAAAGACAGAGTCGTAATAAAATATCAACGCAGCGCACAAATAACTAAAAGTTATAATCTAAACGCAGTTGGTGCAAGAGCTCAAACAAACACGTCTGATCAGGTAGCTATTGGCGCCTCCCCTTCAGACAAGAAGTATTGAGTGTTTAGTTGTTACTATTCCGTCATCTCAACTGAAGCAATGTAGTTTGTTCCCTTTCGAGGGAACTCGAACTGAGTCGATTAGCGACACTTTGGGGAACGCCCTTAGCGTAACGCATCTGAAGTATGAATAAAACTAATTCAATCCTGATTGGTGCTGCGTCATGACGTAACATGTGACAGCATACACGGAAGCTACAAAGGGACGCCGGCACACGACAGAGTTAGCTTTTTGCTCTTCAGCAAGTGCTCTGTGTCTGTCCTATTTGGTGTTGTGTGTCCCATAAGAACTTCAAATTAAGGTCTGCATTGCAATATAGAAACTAGTGGCTCGGATCTCGCGTTTGCCGAGGCAGCGCGTAGATTACGGGTCTACTCTGCAATAACGATTCTGTGACTGGGATCTCGCGTTTGCCAAAGCAGCGCGTAGATTAAAGGGTTTGCATTGCAATTAAGATTCTCTGGCTCGGATCTCGCATTGCCGAGGTAGCGTGTAGATTAAAGGTCTGCATTCCAATACAGAATCTAGTGGCTCGGATCTCGCGTTTGCCGAGGCAGCGCATAGATTATGGGTCTACTCTGCAATAAAAATTATGTGTGGGTGTGAGGCATGCGCAGTCAGCTTCTGAGGGTGCTGGCTGTGTTCACTGAGAAATATCTCGACGCGCACAACTGTGCATTTTCGGGTGTTTCAGCCTCGCGCCTGTTGACTTTCTTCTTGAGAGATGAAAGCCAAATATACTGTGAATGACTTGAATCTCACGCTTGCTGAGGCAGCA
Organism: Abramis brama; assembly: GCF_963993115.1. NCBI lineage: Eukaryota > Metazoa > Chordata > Actinopteri > Cypriniformes > Leuciscidae > Abramis > Abramis brama. The sequence continues at coordinate 4,214,626 of NC_139971.1, forward strand.
CGTAGATTACGGGTCTGCAATAAAAGGGACACATGCGATCTCTGAAATAATACTGTTTGGGTGTGAGGCATTCACAGTCAGCTCCTGAGCATGCTGGCAGTGTTCATTGAGAAATATCTCGACGCGTACATCTGTGCGCTGTCAGACGTTTCAGCCTTGCACCTGTAGACTGTCTTCTTGAGGAATGAAAGCCAAATATATTGTAACAGCTCGAATGTCGCGTTTGCCGAGGCAGCGTGTAGATTACGAGACTGTATAAATAATTATTAAAACAGTATTGTCTGGGCATTATTTGTATCCAGTGTCAAGTGCGCTTTGGGACATATCGATTTTCCAAAGGCTTGCGGCCAGGCAGTGTTTGCGTCCGCACATCAGAAACTGTTTTCCATTATTCCCTGCCGGTCCTCCGCTTCAGGGTGTCGAGAACGAAACCGAAAGAGCCTCCCCTCTGGGGAGCCCTCAAGAAATCGATGTCTGTATCCCGTTGTCAAGACTCGGGACGCATCGGTTTCTGTCTACCCCACAGGTTTGCAGCCAGGCAGCGCTCGCATCCGCACATTGAGAATCAATTCGACCAAACCCTGCCGGAGAGCCGCATCAAGGGATCGAGAACGAATCTCGAATAATACCCGAAATCAGTCTTGAGAGGCTGGTTCCCTTAGTAGAATATTTCAAAGCATGGCAAGACCTGCTAAATATTTATCCTTGGGTCCTACGCACAATAGAGAAGGGTTACAGGCTGCAGTTCGATTCCGCCCATCGAAATTCAGCAGGGTGGTGTGGACTGCAGTCGGCCCAGTGCAGCGTTGGGTATTGGAACAGGAAATAAACTCCCTGTTGGTAAAGGAGGCCATAGAGCATGTTCCTCTGCTGGACAGGGAGTCCGGGTTCTACAGCCGCTACTTCATAGTTCCCAAGAAGGAAGGGGAGTTACACCAATTTTAGATCTAAGGCACTTGAATCGGTCTCTGAGGTTTCCTCTGTGAGGCTCAGAGGATGAGACCTACGGCTCCAGAGTTCCCACATGGGACCTGGCAGTGGTTCTCGAAGGGCTGGTTGAGGTCCTCTTTGAACCTCTGGAGTCGGCTGAGGCCAAGAACCTTTCCCTCAAGGTAGCTTTTTTATTAGACCTTCAGGTGCTCTTTTCATCTCATGGTTGTGTGGAGTTTGCTCCAGGCGACATTAAGGCTATCTTGCATCCAAGGCTGGGCTATGTGCCTAAAGTGCAATCTAATGTGGTATGGCCTACAGTTCTGCAGGCTTTTCATCCTCCACCTCACGTGACGGCAAATGAAGAAAGACTTAATTTGCTCTGCCCTGTCAGAGCTCTCAAGATTTATGTCCAGAGGTCTTCTTCATGGCGGAGCAGTTGCTGGTGTGCTTCGGGTCTCCCAAGAAGGGGCTTCCCGCATCCAAACAGACCATCAGTAACTGGATCATTCAGGCCATCTCTATGGCCTATCAGGTGCGCAGTTTGCCTTAACCTTTGACCGTGAAGGCTCATTCAGCCAGAGGCATGGCATCCTCTAGAGCCATCCTTTCAGGGGACCCGATTCAAGAAGTGTGCGATGCAGCAGGATGGGCCACCCCTCAAACTTTTATCAGATTCTATAGCCTGGACATTCCTTCTACGCCAGACACTCTAGTGCTCTCGTCCTAAGTGTGCCTGTGCGCAGCTTCACACTGGGACAGGCAGGGTTCGTTGTGGCACAGTGGTACCAGCGTCGTCATCAACGCAGTTTGAGCTCCCTCGAAAGGGAACGTCTCGGGTTACATCTGTAACCCCTGTTCCCTGAGAAGGGAACGAGACACTGCGTACCTTCGCCATGTCTTCCCCTGCCTGGGAGCGACTTGCTTCATCGCAAAAGCTAACTCTGTTGTGCGTCCCTTTGTAGCCTCCGTGTATGCCGTCACATGTTACGTCATGACGCAGCACCAATCAGGATTGGATTAGTTTCATTCATACTTCAGATGCGTTACACTAAGGGCGTTCCACAAAGTGTTGTCATCGACACAGTTCGAAGCGTTCTCGAAGCGCTGGTCTGTATTTAAGAACGTTGCCTAATCTATTCCTTTTCTCAGTTGTGAGAACCTGATGCTGCTCTGTTCCTCGCCAGAGAAATCTACGGTTTCACTGTCTCTTGATAAGGCATTGACTCATTTTCACGATGATCGATACGTATTAGTTTTACGTGTACATACATTAGGTTAGGAGAGAATGAATCTAGCAGAGTAACAGTCTCATTTTGTTTATAGGTTCGTGAAGGCGCATACGTCTGCATTGCAGTCAGGGTGCTTTGCGTTCATTCACGGCTGCAGTGCTGTTCTGTTTCCAAAATATTTTGGGTTTTCAGTTAATTGTGTTGAATGTTTTTGTTTCCTGATTGTTATGTTGTTTTTGATTTGTAATGGTCTTTTTGACTTTTAGGATAATTTCTAAAGTCTGAATTGTCTATTGCTGTTTCTTTAATTCTAACCATTTTTCTTTGTGGGTTTCTTTAGTTTTATTTTACTTGCTCTTACCAGTTGCATTAGATTTGTTTGTTTGAGATGTAATTTTGTTTAAGTTGTGGTGTTTTCTTTATTGATTTTTCCCTTGAAATATAATTGTTTGTATTTTGTTGCCATTTGTCTTTGCTCTAAGTAACTGGTTATTTTCTGACTCATTAGCTGCAACATTTATTTTTCTTTATTTTGGTTTTCCATTCGACTAAGTTGATTGAGCTTTATATGTACATCTTTTTGTGTGTGTTGGCAGGGCCTGAGCACCAGGGGCAGAGGACTGGTTTATTTGGGTGGTGGTATCTTCCTCACCGTGTGCTGTGATTGGTATTAACACCTGTGTGTGTGTGTGTGTGTGTGTGTGTGTGTGTGTGTGTGTGTGTGTGTGTGTGTGTGCACAGTGAAGTGCAGTGATCGTGCGGGTGGCGTGGCCTGACTTTCTGCCTCTTGGTAAGCCCTCGTCCCTGGCCTTGACGTTGTCCTAAACACTTAGTGGTCTGTTGAATTGGAACAAAGTGTCCATAACCATTTTAATATTGTTCTCTTTTAAGAATTGTCAATAAAGTTTATTTTTGTATGATGAACCATGTCTCTGACTCTTATCGGTGATACGAACCTGTGTATGCCTTTTGTAGGGGCTCATTTTAATTCGTTGGGTGAAATACCCAGGGTGGCGTAGTTGGAGTGTGAATGGTACAATCTTGTTCATTTATTTTAATTCATTAAGAAACCCCCTTTTTGCCCTTGTTCCCCCCACACAACCTGGGAATCAAATTGCAGCAGCAAAAAAGAAAAGAAAAGAAAAGAAAAGAAAAGAAAAGAAAAGAAAAGAAAAGAAAAGAAAAGAAAAGAAAAGAAATACACTTTGCATTTAATACACTTTGTTTTTAGGAGATGGAGAGGGAGATATTGACCAAGCACACACAAGCTACAGTAAGTTCTTGCTGAGAAGGGAATAATTAATGCTTATTCCCTTTAAAGCACACTTTATTTAGATGCTCACTGGCCCTCTGACATTTGTGTAGGAGTGTGTGTTCTTAAGATGAGTGCTGGCCATCATAAATAGAAACAGCCAGAGATCTGTGGTCACAAGTAGGGAGGACAATATCATTGTTTGTGAGAGAGAAAACGACAGAGCATCTCTTTAGACCTCTGCCTGAGGAGGTTTTTGTTTTTCACTGTCATTACTGTTTAAGATAAATATATGAGCGATAACATAAAAATGATAAAGGACCTTATGGTTGGCGTTTAGTGTGGGTGGGAGAGGAAAGTTTTTTTTTGTTTGTTTGTTTGTTTTTCTCAGATATGGAATACCTAATAAATTGTACTTCTGTGTGTCTGGACAGAAGGGAATGCTTTATTCTTTCATTTAATGTTTGGGAGAAATGAACATCCGCACGTTATTAATCATAAAACTCCTTGAAGTGTTTTTGTTCTAATGAAACTACTTCTCTCTTATTTAGACACTTAATAAAAAAGAAATTGTCAATGATGAAACTGCCACTCATGAATAATAAATATTGAAGAGCTCCATTAGCCCTGTTCAGCGCATGAAACACTTTAAACTGTCAGCGATCATCTAAGCTCTGTCAGAATGAAAGAATGTTAGTTATCAGTTCAGACCTACAGGAGGCTACAGCATCTGATGTTGAAATCATATTCCTCACTTCTTTCTCTTTCGACTCTGCTGGCTTCATAAATAATTCCTAACTTTACACGTGCTGTAAACAACTGTATTTGAGTTTCAACTTTTCTGAAAGTACTGATTTGTATAAAGTAAACGTAAAAATAACATTTACATTGTTAGTAATATTTAAAAAAACAATTAAGGATACTGCCCTGAAGGAACTTACGTTTACTTGATTATCCATACAGCATAAAATCATGTTAAAATGTAAGTTTCAAACATGATCCATCAGGCTTCTTCATTCATCTCTCAGTCATTAATGTATTGCTTTGCATTATATGTTTTTCTCCAACAATAAAAACTACAGACCTTTGATCATAAAACTAAGCATTTAAACATCTTCTTACTAAGACATATTTTTGGTAGTTATTTGACAACTCATGCATTTTATGTAAGTAGTCTGCTAAGATTTCATTGATTTACATTACAATATATCAGAATATTATCTTACTTTTTGGCCATATAAATAACAACAACTTCACCAACTTGCATATTTTTGCTCATTTTGGGTCTCTAAATATATATTTTTTTTTTTTTTGCTTTGAGTGTGAGCTACAAGTTCTTACTATATTATATGAGCTATAAAAACCTGATGTATCAAATATGAAACTATACTAAAAACCTATATGCAAACCTTTATATATATTTTAATTATTAGTTTCAATACTGTCACTGAGTCAGCCACACCGTCACAGTCAATCTCTCAATCATCTCTCAATAACCAGGACCCGCCCACTTACCTGAGATCGTCTCGTCCTGTATCCCGTCCGTCCGTCCATCATCCTGATCCAAATCCAGATCGCCTGTCTTCATGTTCACTCGTCACCTGCACAGAGAATCCACTTCAGTCATCGCCAGCGAAGTCACCATCATCATTCTACAAGTTACCATCCTCTGGTTCCCGTTGTTCCACCACCACTCCGCTTTTAATAAACACTGTGTGCACCTAAACCTGTCTGTCTCCTCCTGTGTTTGTGACAATTAAACTGTTCCTTTTTTCTTTCTTTTTTGTTAAGTTAGATTTTTCTGACCATTATTTTACATATCTGGCTTTACAGGGTTGAGGTATTTATTTGGAGAAGTTCAAAGGAAACTTGACTCATAAATGATTTTAATTTAGTTAAAAATCTGCATAATATATTCCATAATACTCTAAAAAGCATCACATAGCACACAGATACTGCATAAAACAGTACATTTAAAATGATATGTATATTTCATTCAACAAATATTGAATTATTCATTCTATATTGGTTGAATGAAATATAAATACACTTTGAAAGATGTCAACATTTTTTATAACGTGCCATCTTGGATGAAAAAATGTCAGAATGCATTCTGGGATTGCCTTGATCACAGAAGATAAATGCAATGCTGTCTTAAAAATTCGGCAAAACAAGGTATCTTTAAAAGGCAGTCCTTTTTGGAGCATCACGGTGACATAAAACGCACCCTGGGAAGCTCGCTAGTTTCTGGAACAGAGCTTATATGCATTTTCCATCTGCATCCACAAAACTGAATTTTCTACAGTCTATCTCTTCTCTGACATCTCCATTTTCAGAAAGTACACATAAGGTGATTTATTCTGTAGCATTATGAAAAGGTTCAATGCTTTGCGCTTCAAACTCAGCACGACCTCAATGAAACGACTGACTTTTTCCTCTTATAGTTCATGAAGTGTATTTGATCGTGTGACAACCCCACACGCCGATCGCATCATCATGCTGATCACACCACAGAAAGAACACAGGCCTCATTTCCTGCGAGTAATGAATCATGGGATATGCTGACAGAGTGACATGTGGCATCTAAAAAACTGTGGCTGTGGTTTTAATCCTGGGTGAGAAACAACAAAGCGTGATTTAAGCCCCGTGACAGAGTAAGGTGCTACATATGTCAATGCAAAGGTCTGTAACAGAGAGATGAAGGCTCATCTGCCAATAAGCATGTAGATTTAAAGTCGTCAGTAACCGGCCCACGGTGTTGATCCACTCGCTGGCCTTTATGAGGTGAGAGAACGAGTCAGTGTCTGGTGGGATATGAGACAGGATTTGCTGTTCGTGTTCACACAATTTCATATCGGTCATTCACTCGGTGACTAGTAAAGTCAAAAGCGGTTGGGTTGAGCCTGTCAGGATTGGGTTGAGCCTGTCAGGATTGGGTTTAGGAAGAGGGAAAGAAAGAGTTGCTCTTCAAGCACAAATCCAGGCACAAAAGCCATTCTCACAGGTATGTGATGTGGAATTAGATTTTAGTGAAGAATTGCTGCTAGGTTCATGGAAAAGCTACATCAAGTAGGCCATTGGAGACAGACCCAAAAATGCAGCCGGATATACACAAGCGATCAAAAGTTTTGAATAATTAGGATTTTTTAACGTTTTGATGAGTCTCTTCTGCTCATCAAGACTGCATTGATTTGATCAAAACTTAAGTAAAAACAGTGATATTATGAAATATTATTACATTTTTAAAGAACTCAGTTCTATTATATGTTAAACTGTAATTTATTCCTGTGATCAAAACTAAATTATCAGCATCATTACTCTAGTCTTCAGTGTCACATGATCCTTCAGAAATCATTCTAATATGCTGATCAAATATATGCAGCTTTTGTGAGTAAGAGACTTTTTTTTTTCCCAATAATTATTCATATTATTTATCATATTATTTATACATTATTAATCCATACTTTTCAATGGTAGTGTACTATATGCTCTGAAGAAGTGATGTTCAATTCGATCACGAATCACTTATAGGTGCTCTATTATGGTTATTATTATTATCAATATTCGTATTATCATTAATGTTTGTGGAATTCATTTTCAATTAATCATTTGAACTGGATTTATTCATGAATCAGATTAAGATTATCGGTTCTCAAATCAGCAACTGACTGAACAAAGTTCTGTCACTTACTAACATGACAGATGAATTAAATATACACACTCTTTAAATCTCATTAAGACCCATTAAATAAATACACACACACACACACACACACACACACACACACACACATATATATATATATATATATATATATATGCATTTTAAAGAACTTTGTGCATTTTAAAATGTATTAAATGTATTGATCCACAGAATTACAATAAACAATACAATTAATATTATTAATACAATTAATACAAAAAAAAAAAAAAAAAACTATAATAAATATCAATATGTTTCCACAAATGACATTATTGAGGCATTTAAGTGCATGTTATATGTCACGCTGTGATGTCATGGATTTTGTGATGATGTACAAATCCACTGAATAATGTTTTGAACTGGTTCGTTGAAACAAACTTTTCAAAGAACCAGTTTACAGAAATGACTTGCTACTCTGAAGTAGATCTGAAGTAGAATCCATGGATTCGGCAGCACGGATGCAGGTGTAAAAGGCAAATCCCCCTTCTGTGAGGTTAGCCAATTTAAGTAGAGGCTTTCTCTCCGGTTGCACAAGGGTGAGAGGAATGAGGGACAGACGCAACACTCTTGAGTTCTCTGACATCCATTCTGCCACACTTCCCTGGAAAGACATATGAACCCACACGATAGAAAATTGAAAATCTAATATTTGCAAGAGACATTTTTCTTGGAATGTGGGCCATTACAAGCATGTTTGATTGGTTTACAGGTTTTAATATTTGGTATTCGCAGGGTTAAGAAAAATCTCTGGTTTTTGTGTGTCAATGAGGGGAGTCAACCCCCTTTTTTTCAATAGCCCAGATTACGGCAGATTTCATCATGTTCTTATCAACTGGCATTTTCCATCTCTACTAACATTTTTATCTAGTGCACAACAATAGCACCCCCTCTTCTCCCTCTACATGTCAGTCAATCAGCATCAGAGCCCATCTACCCCCCACCTCCCATCATCTTTGTGTACTAAGCTCATATTGTGCTTTGTGGAGGGTTGATGGTTTCTGTATGGGTCACCAGTGCCCTCTCTTGGACCGCATGAATAATAGTGAAAATCTGTGAAAGAACACAAGAGTATAGCAGTTGTGACTGCTGTTGCTACTAATTACCCTGCATGCCTCATTACGCTACAGCATTTGAAGATGAAGAAGAAGAAAAAACAAAGCAGGAGGTTTGAAGAAGAGTGAAAAGGGGAAGGAGGCGCAGGCTGCAAAGAGAAACAGTCTATCCTTGTAACTGGTGTCTGAACCAGATAATCAAGTTTTCTGGTATCTGCTTAAATGCTCCATTAAAATATGAATCATTTTATTTTTATTCACCCTCATGTTGTTCCAAACAGGTTTGCTGTTTTTTTTTTCCATTGTACATAAAATCCTTTTAGAAGTATATTCATTTGGTGTTTTCCATTCAATGACAGTTTGCAGTAATTATGGCAGCCAAGAAGGACACAAAAAAACATGAAAGTAGTCCATAGGACCCTTGTGTTGTCACGGTGGAGGTTGTAGTAACCACCGAAGAAGATGAAGGCAATCAGACATTTACTCAATCCAACAGGGTATTCCACAAAACATAGCAAACACAACACATCCAAAACTGATGACACCGGACACTGAACTGAACTGTGATAATGAGGGTGATTGATGAGTGCACAGCTGAACGTAACTAGTGTCCGTGACAACAAATGAGTGATGAAGGCAGACTATGACGAAACATGACGAGAACATAACCAATGCGATTGTGACAGTGACCTCGTGCTGTGGAGAAGAGGAGACGAAGAGGATGGCAAAGGGATGGTTAAAGGACAATTCCGGTGAAAAATGAACCTAGGGGTAATTAACACATGGTTACCGAGTCGATTGTTCCCTGGGATGCGTTTTCATGAAAATCGAATGTAAAGAGTTTTATCTCTAAAAACAGATTAGCTTATAACGCTAGTATATGGGGCACAGAGTAAGTAAAAGTAAATCGCTAGTTAATACCACTAACAAGGCTCAAAATAGCCTCACACTAACACGGTAGCATAATGAAGGTCCCTACATGCAAACCGAAGCATTGAGAACTTTGTAAGTGTACAGACAGTTTAATAAGAAGAGACTTTATAAAGACAGTACATTACGCGTTAACAGGCAGCAGGCATCTTTGAAAACAGTCTCGACTAATCGAGTCACGAACGCCGCGCTACGTTATATTTCACAAACGTAATTCCTATCGACCAGCTCACTTAGCACGGCGTTCGTGACTCGATTAGTCGAGACTGTTTTCCAAGATGACGCCTGCCTGTAAACGCGTAATGTTCTGTCTTTATAAAGTATCTTCTTATTAAACTGTCTGTACACTTACAAAGTTCTCAATGCTTCGGTTTGTATGTAAGGACCCTCATTATGCTACTGTGTTAGTGTGAGGCTATTTTGAGCCTTGTTAGTGGTATTAACTAGTGATTTACTTTTACTTACTCTGTGCCCCATATACTAGTGTTATAAGCTAATCTGTTTTTAGAGATAAAACTCTTTACATTCGATTTTCATGAAAACGCATCCCAGGGAACGATCGACTCGGTAACCATGTGTTAATTACCCCTAGGTTTTTTTTCACCGGAATTTTTCACCGGAATTGTCCTTTAAGGGTCCTGGTTAAGGGATGGCGAAGAGGGCTGGCTATGGCATGGCAGGCAGGAGGAGGCTCTGGAGGTGGATGGACGACAGGGAGGAGGACGAACAACAAAGTCCATGGTGATGATGGAGGGAGGAGCCATGGAGGAATGCTGGTGAGGGCCACCATGAGGATGACTGGAGACAATGACGGCGAGGATGAAGCCCACGCGCAGCCGAGGTGAAGTGGTGGAGAGATGGCAAAGATGGGCATCCGGAGGTCTGAGGCCGAGATGGAGCGACCGAGGGCAGAGGTGGAGCCTGAGGTAGGGCGGAGAAAGCCACAGCCAACGGGGTGGAGGACCAGAGAGCAGCGGAGGCGATGCGATGTCTGACCCAGGTGGAGCCAACGTGGCGAGGGAGTCCGGCAAATGTTTTTTTATTGTTTTAGTTAACTATAATAACCCTGCTTGAAAGATTTGTGTCACAATCCCTGTCTCGTGGTCCTTTGTTGTATTTATGCACTTTTAGTTTGAAGTGTATTTTCCGTTCACTTTGTTGCAATGCTTCCCCTTTCCTGTTTGCCTTTGTTTCTGTTGATACCTTGTTTGTTTCCTTAGTGATTAATCTCAGGTGTTCCTCGTTACCCTCTTTTTATCCTGTGTATATTTACCCCTGTGTTTCAGTCTTGGTTTGTTGGATGTTGTCTTTGTGTATTTTTAAAGCTGTAATGTTCCTGATTTTTTAATCATGTTTGTCCATGTCCATGTCCATGCTCCTGGTTCTGATTTAGGCCTCAGTTTGGATTATCTTTGCTTTTGGTTTTTAATAAACTTTGCTTCAAGTGGATTCATCCCTCTCTTCGTCCTTGCTAAAATGTAACACTTTGACACTTTTATTGGGACCGAGTTGATTCTACATTGTATTTTTATGTCTGGAAAACTCATTTACAGCTTTCTAACTTTTATTGAATCAAGTTTAAATTCACTTCTTCCATTTTGACAAAAGCTCTTTACAGTGCTAAATGTAAAGTCCGCGACTCAGTATGAAATCAAAATAGATTTTCCTAATGCACATTCCTGGTCTTATTGTGAGCTATTCATTGGTGCACATTATTCCAAATTTCTCTTCGTAATCTTTTTTTATAAAAATGTAATAACTTGCTGTTGCTTTTAAGATTACTTCCATTACAACAACATCATGAATCCCTTTACATTTCATTCATTTTCCCCTGCCCTCCAAACAACCACCCAGTTTTCATGATCCAATTAATTCCTGATGGATAAAATCAACTCTCGTCCTATATACATTCTCGCTGAATACCCTGTTTTACTCATGCATCCATCAGTAAAATGGGTTTCTTGTCGTATTAAACTTTGCCAGCCATGGGAGAAGCCTCAGCTGACACAAACCATTCAACAACAGACTTCATCCTCATCATCTTCAACACCTTGCTCTGGCCTCTATAGTGAGACTTCCACTGCTTGTTCACCCATGTTGCCTGATCTCTCAGTTATACTACTGACACCTTCCTTTGATGGAGTGCTAAACGGTCCTTCACTTAGAGACCCTTATTCCTCTGTGTCATACTGTGCTGTCTCAGGCAGGCTTCAGCCTGGCTCAAAGCAGATGGCAGATTGTCATAATTATATCTCAGAGTCCGAAGCTCAGCGGAGTGAGAGCAGTCTGGAGTCTGTCACTGAACGTCCCCTCCGAGCAGCATTATACGTCTACAGCTGCTCCCATCCACTTCGCCATCCCTGATTTAAAGGCTTATGGAGGCACCTTTGACTCTTGAAGGACTGTAGTAGAAATTGAAATCTATAAATGTGTGCATTTAGAGGCTCACGTACAATCCTCCATCCAAATGGCTGAAATCCAGAGCGAGGGAGCCAAGGTGTGGGATGTGTACCACTTCACCGGAGAGCTTTAAATTACATTATTATGGTCTTGGAGAGAGAGGACTATAAAAGGAAGAGCACCAGCAGAACATCCTCTGTCGTTAAAGGCATCTTGAAGAACTGGCGCAATATCGCAGGAAATAAAGCTAAAAAGCAAAGTTAAGCCATATCAGGACCAAAAGTCATCCTAGCAGTGCTTTTGGGAGTTTATTAGCAGCATCATTTTTATTTCCTTTGAGGAACTTCATGCCTTCTGAGATTTTTTCTTCTACTACTTTCTCCCTCTGGGTCATTGCTAGTCTCTGCCTCAAATGTCAGGTTCACAGGCTGCTAAAAGTACAGCACTTTCTTCATCTGGCAAGCTCTAATCTGATTGGCTGACACAAATTCCAGAATTAAGGACAGTTTTCTATCAGTCCGCTTGGAAACAAAGTTATTTCTACAATACAGTCAGCACTTTGTAGGATGAAAAAAAAAAAGTAAAGTTTTTAAAAGTATACAAGGTTTGTGGCTTCAAATCTTTTGAAAAATAAAAATAATGAATTAATAGAAACATAGATAAATAAGGAAATAAAAAAAAAACACAGATGCAATTTTTAATTTGTCTACTGCTCCAAATCCAATTTGCTTATTTAACTGCCCTATTACGAACTGATTGTTTTTGATTATCAAATTGTGAATTAATATAGTCTATTTCTATCCAATTTCTTGGTTGATGTATTAAATTCATAATGTATTTATTCATTCCTCAAATGATTACTGCGGTCCAAACGTCGGAGAAACTTACTGGAACAGGTTAAAGCTGAAAACTCATTCCCTCAGATGGAAATGAGGCAAAGTGTTGCCATTTGTGAAGAGCTGCCATGAAGAAGAGACAGCAAGACACATGCATAATCACACACAATCTGTGGGAAATGGCAGTTTGCCGTTAGTGATACTGGTGAGGACACAGAGGGGACCTCCATCTGGGGTTTGAAATCACTTTTATTCGTACAACTATTGACCAGTCAGCTAGGCCTCGACTGTATTATTGTACAGAGAGAAGCCCACTGAGGTCCACCTGTTCCTCTATCAAACAGTTTAGACTGGAGCAGCAGAATGAACACCATCTAAGTGAGAACATTCTCATCAATATCAATTTCACCTTGTCAAGTCACATAAGGTTACATTGTAGCAGAATCATTGACCATACATTACCTAACTTATTTCACAGCTATACCAAATAAAACACATGGATGTAACAAAACCAAAAAAAAAAGATTTCATTTTAAATGACTTTATTAGTAAATTAGCTTAATGCTAAAAAACAGTCCATTAATAGTTACAAAACAATCAGCCTAAAAAGATGAACAATGCAGCAATAATATTTGTTTACTGATACAAATATAATATAGTTAATATAATGTAATTTAATCTATAATATAACTAAAACTTTAGCTACAATACAATATGACTCTATTTTAAGTTATCTTTTGTCCAGCTCCTTGTCACTTAGTGAGTCCTTTGGAGACTCGTGAGCTTCTATTTCTATCAAAAGTTTTACAATAGGAATAAGAGGACATGAGAAGTATAAATGGGCTTCACTTTGTACAATAACACACTTGAGGCTAAGCAGATGGTCAATAGATATATGGTACTGTATATTGTCATTATATACTTTGAATAAGTAATAGGTTGGTAAATATGTTCTATAGGCTATAGCAGTGGTGGTTCCCAACCCTGGTCCTGCAGTAACCACAGCACTAATGGAGATGCCATCAACACAGCTCTCCACACCGTGTTAACACATCTGGAACAACCTGGCACATATGCGAGAATGCTATTTCTGGATTTTAGCTCGGCATTCAATACTATCATTCCCAGCAGAATGGTGTCCAAACTCCACAGTCTGGGTGTCAGCCACCACACTTGCAGATGGATTAAGGACTTTTTAACAGACCGTCCACAGTCAGTCAGGCTGGGGTCTCATCACTCCTCAGTCCTGGGCCTCAGCGCTGGGGTCCCCCAGGGCTGTGTACTGAGTCCTCTGCTATACACCCTATACACCCATGACTGTACACCAGTCTATGATAGCAACATTATCATTAAGTTTGCTAACAACACTACTGTAGTTGGATTGATATATCATAATGGCGAGTCTACATACAGAGATGAAGTCCAAAAACTCACTGCCTTGTGCTCTGACAACAATTTGGCACTCAACTCCTCAAAAACAAAGGAGATGGTGATAGATTTTAGGAGGAAGAGGGAGGAACCTGCCCCTCTTTACATCAAAGAGGACATTGTGGAGAGAGTCAGTGATTTTAAAATCCTGGGAACAAACATCTCACAGGACCTCACATGGTCTGTTAATAATGGCCCTTGTGAAAGAAGCACAGCAGCGACTGTACTTTTTGAGGACACTGGGGAGAGTCAATCTGTCCAAGGAACTGTTGCTGTCTTTTTACAAGTGGTCTGTGGAGAGCATCATCACCTACGACATCCTGGTGTGGTTTAAAAGCTGCACCGTGGCTGATAAAAAGGCTCTGGAGAGAGTCAGGAAGTCAGCACAGATCATTATAAGGACACAGCTTCCCTCACTGACTGACATATACAGAGCCAGATGTCTGTGTCGTGCAGCACGCATAATCCAGGACTGTTCTCACCCAGGAAACATGTTCACACTGTTGCCTTCTGGGAGGTGCTACAGGTCCATTCGGGCCCGCACCTCTAGACTTACGAACAGTTTTTATCCAAGTGCCATAAAAGTACTAAACTCATCAATGAACTAAGTATCCGGACTGTGCAATATAAATTGCTTATGGTACTGTGCAATACATTGACTGTTTATACACATGGGATTGTGCAATATACTTTCTACTGCTTATTTTCTATTTCTGTTGAGTTGTATGTACCTTGACTTAGTGTTTTGTATTGTGCTTGTGTGTTAATTTTACCACAAGGAGTTGCTCTTAACAATTTTGTTGTACCGCAGTGCACTGACAATAAAGGCATTCAATTCAGGCATTCAATTCAATTGTAGTGCTGTCCAAAAACATAGTGAACATTATCGAGTGCACTCATTCAATCTCACAATGCACCATAATAAAGAGTGTACAACTGATGTACGCTCAATGGCTAGAGAATACCCACAATGCACTGTGAGAGTCACGCGGCAAATGACTCATTCATCCATCCATTTTCCAAATCATTGGTCCAATGTGGGTACAGTGTAATATCATACAGGTATAAATTACTTTTTAACTGATTCTTAAATTGTTTAATTAAGGTTTATACATAGTTTTCATGACAGTGCCAGTGTGTAGATGAGGTACAATAAGTCACTGACACGAGAGACTAGTTTAGTTAAGACTATAATGGTGATCGCATACACAACAACCCGTAGCCCACACTCATGCGCCACACGGGTCTGCACGTTCACGCTCAACGTCAAGAACCACGTCACGATCCACGTCACACTCCACAAACTGGCGCAGAGTTCAAGATAAATTTATAAAAAGATAAAAAAAGATAAGTTTCAAGTGATTATTAAACAGCAAGCACAACAGTGTCTGAATTCACTCACTCATTTTCATTCACTTCCTCAAGTGAACTATATTAGTGGACTAATAGGGAATAGTGAATGAGGGTATAGGGGGCAATTTCGAACATAGCCCAAGACTTATGGGTGTGTCAGATAAGAGAGACATCAAAAACGTGCAGTGTTGAGGATTCTCCAGGACCAGGGTTGGGAATCACTGGGCTATAGTATGAATGTGTAGAAGGAATGCAATCCAGACATACTACATTCATCATGCTGTCATGTGACCAGGGGCGTAGTTTGTGGGGGGGTGGGGGGGTTGGGGGGGAGATAACCCCCCCAATATTTAAATTATGCATTACAACCCCCCCAATATTTATACCATGATCACAATATCAGGAGGCATACCCAAACTTCAACCCCCCCAATGTTCAAACCAAATCTACGCCCTTGCATGTGACCTACCAGTGTCAGTCGCGTAACTGGCATTCACAACTCCTCTCCCGTGGCATCAACTAAAACATTTCAGAAAAGACCAGATTAATAAAGACCAGATAACTTTGAACAAATATCATATTAAAGCCAAATGACAGTGCACTGAGAGACACTTCGTCGGGTTTTGACGGTTCAGTGCGTTTCCCCTGTCGGTGTCTGTCGGAGCTTGTTTTCACTGATTGAACATGCAGAAATCGGTGCTCGTTTGGTCATGGAATGTCTTAGAAGTGATGAGCTGTAATCTGGTGATTATCCGCGTTTGTCGGTGCTGTGTGAATTGGACTTTAACATTACTGGAATAATGTTTGTTCATAACTTTGACAGAACTGCCACAACGTTAGACAAAGTTCTGAGAACATTCCTAGTAGTTGCTAAGTTTACGCAGCTTATACTGTATTATCTAGTAGGAAAGTGTGCATATTCAGATTCAGCCTTGTTAAAATAGATTTAGCTGCCATTATAGGCTACACATATATTGACCAATGAGAAGCAAGTATTCCAGAGAGCTGTATAATAAAGACTCCATTTGAAAAACACCTACACAGTATGGACCACCGTATCGGCCCCTTTCCTCATTAGCGTGATGTCTAGGAGAATATTTAGCATGACATGTCTCATTCAGCCTCTGTATGACGGATTCCTTTATTCCGTTCTTCGACACGAGTCTCAGCAGGCGGGCGAGAGGAGGGAGGACGGGGCCGGTGGCGTTCGGCTCTGCCTCAGAGCTGCAAGCACAGTAATTGAAAAGTGCAGAAAAGAATTCCTTTCAATCTGAATGTGAAGGCTGCAGCTCATTGTACATCCGCGGTACACATCCAATAAGACACGCAGGAATCACTAAACAAAACATGCCTTGTTTCGCAGCAAATAACTACCGAGGCCTGTCGCGTCTGACACGGATCTATGCAGAAATGATTTCTTAAGCATTTCTTTCCTCCTCCTGCCTGTTTCCTTTCCCTTTTCGTTCTCTCCTATTCTGTCTTTTATCATGAAAAGCCTGCCATAAAAGAGGCACTTGGATTGAATAAACAACTTTCTACAAACGCAGCACTTCCTTCATCCTAAAACCAAGACAAACAAATTCATCTTTGCTGCCGCTTTAATCGCTTATAAATCCAACAATGCCAATGTACACGCAGTACTTTAGAGTCTTATGCAAATTCATCTATGCAGTGATTTATGAGAAAGACATAATTTCATGTGAAAATTAGATATTTGTTTGCTAAGTGCTCAGCATTGATGAACCATTCAGGAGTGTGACAAGAAAAATGACGCATCTTTGAATAAATAACGTCGCAGATGACTGATACATCTTGTTAGTTTTACATATCTCTCTTCCTCCGTCATCTCTTTCTGTACCTGATTCTCGTCCGCGGTGAACCAGTAAGCTGCTGTCAGAAGACTGAATAAGGACCTAAAGAAACCCAGGCGTCCTCATGTGCTTCTAGCGTCATCTGCTGGCGACGGAAATAACTGCGCTGTTGTCTTTTTCTTTTTCTTTTTTGTTGTCTTCTGGCACCTTGTAGGGATATGTGATGCGGTTTGTAATTACACTGCCTCGTAGGGAACAGCTGTGTTTCTGCATTTGATGTTCGCTATTCATTTTAATTTAAATAAATCTGAAGCAATTAATGAAATGCCTAAACTAAACAAACTGGTAAATAGTGCCCATTTTGTTCATATAGACAAGTTAATAAAGCAAGCATATGCTAACACGGTATAAACAATCACTCATCTCGTTACTGAACAAAAGCCATCAATACTAGTAGCTTATTTCTTTCTTATTCTTTTTTCTTAATAAGTTTTACACTTATTCATGTCTGTCCCTAAAAACTGTATCCCTTCATTTAGGCTAGGCTGTTTATTTTCAACATTTGCAGCCAACATCTGTATTAGTGGGCATGGTTTTCATCCGTTCCATTAAGATCAATGTTTTTTTACTCTCATAGTATTAGACTGGAAGGGTTAGGGTTAGAATAAAGTTGACATGTAGTTGCAAAGTTACTTATAGTCAGTATAGTTGTTTTGAGCATCACAATAAAGAGTTGGCAGATATTAAGCAGAAAGTCTACTAATAGCTACTCTATATAGTTGACAAGTAGTTGCAAAGTTACTTATAGTCAACAGAATTTTCAAAAGGGACCATCAAAATAAAGTGTTAACAAAGTGGAAGAGAGCTGACTGCTAATCTGAAACCAAATGAACTTCATGTGTCACAGAATGTTGGAGAAAATTATGAGTTTTTTTTTTTGGGGGGGGGGGGGGGGGGGGGTAAACTATTCCTTTAAAGTTAGGTTTCACTTCAAGGCCTGCTAGTTTAAAATAACCTCCATCTTCCTGGGAAATTTGAGAATAAATCTGGTTATACTTCATAACCAAAAAAAAGAACAACTCCAGAAAAACACAGAAGTGAAGAGAAACTCATTTTGTGCTCGCTGCTGTATTGCTGGCTTCAGCGTCATCCTGTGAAGTCTTATTGAACCCAACAGCACTGCTACTGCTTTTGTGTCTGTGCTGAAGCCAAATCTGCCACGATTCTCCAAAACATCAGTCAGGCTGTCCCCGTTCAACAAACCTGTTGTTATGAGGCAGTTCAGAAATGACAGAGAGAAGGATCAAAATGCAGAGACTATTTTATTAAAACAAAAGTAAATACATGCAACAAACAGAAGATTCCAACCATGAGATAAACAAAAGTAAACAGAGCACACATAGGACAACACCAGACAAAGAACATGAACACTGAGGTATATATACACAAGGGGTGATTGGCAAACAAGACACACCTGGGAACAATCATGAACTAATAAACAAAAAGGACACAAAACAAGGCACTAAAACCCAATAAGTTAACTCAACTCAAACTGACTGAGGAAACTGATTGCTTCAAACCATTTAAGTTTAAAAACAAATACATATGAGTATTGTGAACTTATTGCGTCACATTCACTCATAATTTAGTGTTGGTTTAGTCAATCATTTTGAGTATATGTAACTTTAATATTTTAAGTTCATTCCATTAATTTAAACTAACTGGTTTGAGTTCATTTAATAAATCTAATCAAGTCTAAACAACTATATAGCTACTCAAATGGTTTGAGGAAACCGATTGATTTAAGTTGATTATACTCAAATTAATAAAGTTATATAAGACAAGGGAAAAACATTGGTATAAAGCAATGATGAAAGAAAAGGATGCAATTATTAACAGTATTTATTGAAAAATCATTTATTTTACAAAAGGTACTCAGGCATGAATGTTGTGAAAGATGGTCAGTCAGTCTCCTCACTGTCAAATATACAAAATTGCACAGGATGTCTGTCTGCCGAACTGTGAAAAAGAAAAAAGAAATTGAATTAATCTTCCACTGACAAAACTGGTTTACTCACAGCATAAATGCGAGAATAGAGGTTATGCGTGTGACATCACCGTCGGCCGGAGTGACTGCAGTTACGCCCATTAAGTGGGAAAAAGACTGAGCGGCAGCATTGGTTTTCAGCGTAAATGCTTTGAGAAACACACAAAACACATCTAAAATGGGAAAGAGCTTTGAGATTGACAGTACAACTAGATCTGACAAGAAAGCCGAGGTATTAATTTACAGACTGCTGAAAGCTACAGAACAGAGAAGCAAATGGATCACTGTAATTCATTGAAACAATGGGACTCCAGGCAGCGAACGCTGGATTTGCAGTTATCATTTGTGTCAATATGCTGAATTTAGGGGTAAAATCATACCCTATTGTATTGTTATAAATTGTATTGACAACTCGATCAATTAAATATTTACCATCATATATTCTGAATAATTGGACGTTTTTAAATAAAAACTGACAAAAAACTATACAAGTTTTAGGGCTAGATGATATGATGATACAGTATATAACATTGATATAAGTGATCACCCGGATTTAGACATACATATATTGTATTTATATAAAGCTTTCACAGGCAAATTTGCTTTACGTATTTCCCCGGCATCGAAACCAGGCACATATAAATGTCAGAAAACAGGATTCCTGGCTGCATGTCAATATCCAGGGATCACTGGATCTTTGATAAGTTATTAGGCACACTATATCGAGTCAAACCTTTAATTTAAACTGATAATCGTTTGTTTTACTCGCGTTTTCTCAGTTTCCCTGTTAACTCCAGTCACGCTGCAGCTCTTTTGCCACTCAGTCTGACGTAGGGGGGTGTGTTCCAGCGGGAAAGTGATGAAAATGCATACCCTACCCAAACACATAAAAGTCCTGGCAGAAAGCGATGCATAAGGATGTAGTGTAATGACAAATTATTATTTTTTCCGAAGTGTTGACAACTTAGTGTTAACTAATTATTGTTGCAAACTGGTACTACCAACAAAATATTAGTGCATTCCTAGAACTGGGCATCGTTACACTACATCCTTATGCATCGCTTTAAGCCAGGACTTTTACAGGCTTTTCCCAAATCACGGAAGTGACCTCGACGTCCAGGTTAGCAGTAGCAGGAGCCATCAGGCAAGTGTTATTTAAATAAACTCCTGATGTACTTACAAACTTGCCAATGCCTCGTTTTATGAGTACAGAACCTATTTGTACTACTGTAGAAGTTTGGTACCATTCTGGGCATTATTAGTGGGATCATTTACGAGATACATCATAGGATCCATTAGCGGATGGGGGGGGGGGTTTGGCTCGAGGTCATGGTGCAAAGGACTCTAGGTTGATTTTACTCCGAACCATCCCTTTAATCTTCCACTGAAAAACAGTAGTTTACTCACAGCATTAAAAATGAAGAAATAGGTCAGCTTGTATTATCTTTTTTATTTAGTTTTTGCCGGGTGAATGTCAGTCGGTGGATGATAGTCTCCACACGGATATATCCAAAATTGCGCGGGACACGATTATATACACTAAAATGAGAAAACACAGAAAAATATAAATTTTCCACTGACAAATATGTGGTTTACTCACAGCATAATAAATAAAAGAATATGTCAGCGTGTATTAGCATATCTATTTCTTTAATTTTTTGCCGTGTGAATGATGGTTAGTGTCTGTCAGTTTCCTCACCGATAAATATCCAAAATGTCAAAATGTGAGAAAACGCACAAAAATATAAATTACTTTTCCACTGACAAAACTGTTGTGTAGCCTACTCACAGCACAACTAACGTTACTGCCTCTGATTAAAAAAAATCAATGTAAATGCAATGGCAATGTTGGCTTGTCGTTCTATTTCACTGTTACAGACCGCCAGAGACGGTCGAACATAGTGGAAGTAGTCGCATCTCGCAAGCCATATCGAGAATCTCGCATTGATTTGTCACCTGTGACCCTGATCGATGACGTGTCGGAAGCTATATCCGCTCCGTTCATGTCACGGTCTCTTTGTCATTCTCGCGAAGAGATCTCGCTCGAGCGTGCACAGCGTTTTTGGTGAGCAACTGCTCCCCGCTACAGCTGTGTCTCGGGAGAAATATTGGATTATCGACGTGCATCGGACCATATGCCCACGGGTTGTCCAGGGTTTGTTTGGAACCGATCGCTACTAGCAGTGTTGAGGTGAGTACTCACGTGAACTCAGTGGTTAACCAGGGTTCTGTCAGACTGCGTGTAGTATTGTTTATTGTCTGAAACAACTACTTTATGTGTATGCTCATTGGTTAACCAGAGTGATACATTGACAAGGCTTATCGTGGCAACTGTAACGCCTTTTTATTATAACCCCATTGGTTGACCAGGGTTTTTTTCAACTACTGGTCTGGAAGTTATGGCAGCTTCGTGCTCCCTCTGCTCAGGTCCAATGGATCTTATGGATGCTCATATTCAATGTCCTACTTGCCTAGGCATTGATCACCTCTGAGAGGCTTTAGTAGACCCATGTCCTGAATGTGGTTTGATGTCCTTGGAGATGAGACAACATCAACTGGCTGAATTAGATCCTGAGTTTAAGAATTCTGCTCCATCAGCTGGGGCAGCGTCGCATGTGGGTAGCAAGCGTGTGGCCAGTGGGACTGGAAGGCCTTCAAAGAAGCTGCAAACCTCCTTGGAGTCAAGTACATTGACCCAGCAAGTAGCTGAGCTTGCGAACGCGGTTCAGGTTTTCCAGGGGAGAACCAGACACTTTATCTATTGCGGCCTCTGACTCCTTAGACCGGGAGGAACAGTATTATTATACGCCCATGGAGGAGACGATACCCTCACATTCCCAGTTCCAACGTTCCCATAGCGACGACGGTTCTGGTCTTCAGGATGCGCCTTCTTCAGTGGTTTTCTCTCTGCAGGACACACTCAAGATGGCGCCCGCTAAGCGGAATTTGGATCCAGATCCTCCCCTACCAGGCCAGTCAAACCTCTTGCGTCGCTCAGTTTCCCAGCAAGAGGATTTCCTAATGCCAAGTTGTCCTGACGTCACAGATGTTGTTTTTTCTGCGTTTTGGTCAGCTCCTTTATCCAGACCTGATCGTGTGGCTAGTACACTAGCGGCAATGGCTGAAGCCGACGAAAAGGGCCTTGGTAACATGCCTCCAGTTGAGCCATGCATTTCTTCACTGATAGTGTCACCAGATGAGGCTCTTCGACACAATCTTCGCTGTCCTAACCCAGAGTGTAGACGCACAGATGATCTGTTGGTTAAGATCTATAATACTGTCTCAGGCTTGAGTCGTGTGGGAAATTCCATGGCTCATCTTCTGTTAGCACTTCATTCTGCTTTGAGTACTAACCCACCAGATAATACCGCATCAGAGTTACTTGAGGCTTCCTTACAAGCCTTGGGTTCAATCGCTTTCTCTAGTGGAAAGGCTCTTGGGCTTACTACACAGGCTAGGTGGCAGGTTTGGCTAGCACAGTCTAAACTTCCAGAGGCTTGCCGTAGCAATCTTCGTCAACTACCACTGGTGCCTGGGCAGATTTTTGGTCCAGCCGCTCAAGAAGCTCTTGAGCACAGAGTTCGTGCAGTGGAGTCTCGGTCCCAGCACTTTGAGCGCAGTGTGAATTATGGACCATCCTCACATTGAATGCCTGTTCGTAATGCAAATCTACTCCAACACAGGCAGGGACAGTCTTACAGGCTTGTACAGCAGGCTACTTGACCTGGGTATGACTCGAGAAGGGAGGCATCCCGTGCTCGTAGACCACCTGCTCGCCCTGTGGCGACTTATCGTCGCCACCCCCCCAGAGATAAGGAAACCGCTCCCCATCGTTGGTGATGGTCCAGGGTCTGTGATGGGACATTTTTCAACCTCTCAACTACAACTTTGGAGAGGGATTAAAAACAACAAGTGGCTCCTCGACACACTCCAGATTATGCACACACACTCGGCCCACAGTGGTTCGGGACCCATCTAGAGGGATTTCATTCAAAGTACTTCCTAGTTCGCAAGAAGGATGGAAGTTTCAGGCCAATCTTGGACCTCAGACGCTTGAACAGGAGTCTCAAACACCTTCCTTTCCGCATGCTGCGTGTCAGGGATGTCCTACAAGCAGTCGAACCCGGCATGTGGTTTACCTCTGTGGATCTGAGGGATGCATATTTCCATATCCCCATTGCACCTCATCACAGAAGGTTTCGTCGGTTCACATTCCAGGGAAGGACATACCAATATCGAGTCCTACCATTTAGCCTCTCCCTCTCTCCCCGTGTATTCACACGGTGTATGCAAGTGGCACTAGAACCTCTACAACGGGAGGGCATGTTGATTCTCCCTTACCTGGACGATTAGCTGTGCCAGATCACCTCAGCA
Organism: Abramis brama; assembly: GCF_963993115.1. Classification (NCBI taxonomy): domain Eukaryota; kingdom Metazoa; phylum Chordata; class Actinopteri; order Cypriniformes; family Leuciscidae; genus Abramis; species Abramis brama. The sequence goes on from NC_139971.1 coordinate 4,237,974, forward strand.
AGTAGCCAAAAACACACAGCGCCTACTGGAGCATGTTACTGCTTTAGGACTGAGGGTAAACCTAGAGAAAAGCTGCCTTACTCCATGCCAGTCAATATGCTTTCTGGGATTGCATCTGGACTCCAGAATAATGAGGGCTACCCTCACAGCATGCAGGAGGCAGGCTATACGAGGAGCCATAGCGAGATTCCAGGTTCGGCGCAAGCTACCTTATCTCCACTTCTTACGGCTAGCGGGCCTTCTCACGGCAGCCTCATCAGCCATTCACTTAGGGCTTTTACACCTTCGTCCTTTTCAGCATTGGTTGATAGCCAGGCGGTTGTCAGCAGTTCACAACCGACATACCCTTGTTTTGGTGACAACCAGTTGCTCTGTCTCCCTGAGGCTTTGGAGACGGGAACAATTTCTACAAGGGGGTGTACCAATGGGACCACCCACAGCACGCAGAGAAGTAGTGACAACAGACGACCAGTTGGACCTTGCAGCAGACGACATCTCACATCAACATCCTAGAGCTGTGGGCTTTTTACCCTAAGACACTTCAGACAGGAGTTATTGGGGAAGCACATCCTGGTCGCGGACCGACAACACCACAGTGGTGTTTTTAATCAATCACCAAGGGGGCACGAGGTCTCTACCTTGCCTTCGACTTTCACGAGTGCTGCTGGGCAAACCAGCACTTCCTGTCGATCAGAGCGGCACACATTCCTGGTCACTGCAACAGTGTGGCAGACTCACTCTCTCAATCGGGTCCGAAGCCAGGGGACTGGTGTCTGCACAAGGCGGTAGTTCAGTCAGTTTGGGGACTTTATGGGACCGCAGCAGTCAACCTCTTTGCCAGCAGAAAGACAACACATTGTCCGCTGTGGTTCGCAGAGCAGGAGGAGCAGGGATCACTAGGCCAGGATGCCCTGGCCCACGACTGGCCAGACCTCCTCCTCTATGCTTTCCCTCCAATCCCACTTCTCTGGCCTGTGCTGAGGCGTGTGCAGGTGAGACAACACAGGCTTATTCTAGTGGCACCCTGCTGGCCAGCGAGACCGTGGTTCAGTCTGCTGTTGGCCCTTACGAGTCTATGTGTATGGCCCCTGGGGTTGAGCAGGAGCTCTCACAGTGTTCTGCAGATGTGAGGAACACTGTCATGAATGCAAGAGCCCCATCAACACGTCGCACTTATGCCAGTAAATGGAAGATCTTTGTTTCATGGTGTACAAATCGGTCCGTTAACCCAGTCACTTGTTCCATCAGTTCAGTGTTGGAATTCTTACAACATTTATTGGACACTGGGCGCTCCCCAGCCTCTCTCAGGGTATTCGTGGCAGCCTTGTCAGCACATCGGAACCCCTTGGGGGGATATCGATTGGTGCGGAAAAATTGGTGGTGGCTTTCCTTAAGGGAGCAGTACGTCTTAATCCACTGGCACGGATAATGCATACCCAGTGGGATCTTCAGATGCTGCTTAACAGCCTGAGTTTACCGCCTTATGAACCACTTGAACAAGCTGATATTAGGCGTCTTTCGATGAAGACTGCTTTTCTCTTGGCTTTAACGTCAACCAGAAGAGTAGGTGAGCTTCATGCCCTCTCAGTGAGTCCACAGTGTCTCAGATGGGGGCCTGAGTACAGTCAGGTTACACTCTGGCTGAATCCAGCTTTCCGACCTAAAGTGTTGTCTGATCGCTTTGTGAACCAACCCATTCAGCTTGCGACGTTTAATCAAGAGGCTTCCCAGACAGCTGTGTGTCCAGTGAGAGCATTGCGACAGTATGTGCTGAAGACTGCTTCATGGCGCACCACTGATCAGCTGTTTGTCCGTTTTGATGCCTGTCAGAGAGGCTCACCCTTGTCAAAGCAAAGGTTGTCTCATTGGGTGGTGGATACCATTATACAGGCATATGATTCGGCTGGTCAGACAGTTCCAGCATCTATTAAATGCCATTCAACCCGGTCAGTGGCTACTTCTTGGGCAGCACTACGTGGGGTGCCCCTTTCTGAAATATGTGCAGCGGCTACATGGACGTCACCTTGCAGTGAAAATCTGTGTAATAAATGACATACAGCTACATTTCACAAAATCTCAGAAAAATCTCTGCAACCTCAATTTAATTTTGACAATTTTGTCTTATACCAGGAAGATTTTTGGGCGTTAAGTTGAATATAATGTGCAAGAAGTTACTCTTGTGTTACATCATGAAGCACCATCAGATTCTACAGAAGTTTCCCTGCATTTTTTAGCTATCATAAGGGAGACAGATGGGTGCGTCTTGACTCATCACACACACTGATGGTGACATGACAACCTTCTCGTTGTACAATGTCACTACTGGTATAAGCAGGAGAACTTATATTTTTTCTGATATGTATTTTTCTTTATGTTATTTAAGGTACATTATGATAAATACTTATATACGTGCAACATTTCAGCTGTAAATTAATTATAAATGTTAGCTATATTGTTCATTACCTGTCTAGCTGTAGCTATGTTTATGCTGAAATATAAATAAATAAAGGGTTTTTTTTTTTTTCAAATCATCTATCGCATGTCATTATGTGTGGTGAGCCGACTCACGTGATTTATGTTTCTCACTTAAGAACTTCCATTAAAGGGGCAAAGTGAGCATTGTTGCTCCCTGGTTTTCATGGTGCATTGGGGGACTTTTTAGGGGGTGAACATTTCTGGAAGGATTTTGAGATTGAGACAGCCCTTAAAGCAGTCATGAACTGAGAATTCAAATTTACCTTGATCTTTTGACAGTTAAGAGGTCGTTAGCTACTATAAAAAAAATATCCTGTAATCAAAACTCAAAACTTACAGAGGCCAGAAAATAACAGGATCTGAAAAGTGTGGAATTATGATGTCATAGAAAGACCGCCTTTGCAGGAAAAGATTGACACCTACGTCTATCTCACCGCGTTAGTGAATAGTGACATAGTGAGAAAAGATCGACAACAGGATCAATAACATTACCTTCCAAAGGATCCTAATGCTATTAGTGTTTTGTTTTTTTTTGTTGTTGTTTTGTTTTTTTCAGTTATGTGAAAGTCTTAGCAGTGCATTATTTGATTGTATTTGGTACATTTCACCGTGGACTATTTGGTAATTCAGTCGCAATTTCGGTGCAGGCTTTGCAAACAGACTTTTACGATATGGATCCGTCAGCAACGCCACAAACATCTAAGTAACCATGTTTATTCTAATGCCTGATCTGTGATCAGTAATTTTTGATGTTTAATTATTCAAATTCAGACAGATTTTCTTTGTCTCAAAATCATTCAATACTGTTTATGCATTAGTAAATCAAGCCAGTGACTAATGATCAACTTCACATTGTTTCACTTAGTAGCATGAAAATCTAATTTGTTATTTAAATTGTGATTAAATTATGTTGGTGAAAGCATTCATGAGTGTGCAGAAATTGCGGTGAAATGATGAGATCACTGCATTCACACGATCAATAGAGTCTTTCATCTGCTCAACGTTCATCACTGCAACCTTTCATGTGATGGGAATAGATCAATATATAATGCTATAATCAACACTTTTCATGATTCATTAATCTCGAATAGTAAAAAACTTAGTAAAAGTATTCGAGAGGGTTCCACATGTAATGCTTTGCTATTTCACATGCAAAGATGTCAGCCAATCACAGCAGCATGCGTTTACACTGAAGTCTTACAGACACACCCCTTCAAACAGAGTATTCAAATCAGAGGGCTAAAATCAGGGTAGGAAAAATGCCTTTTATTTCTAAATTATGACAATGTCATTAACATTATAAGTGCACCTCAGGTAACATTATAAAATAATAACAAAAAGAGGCACCCATTTGGGGGCAGAAATGTAATTCTGGTAGTGACAACAGAAATAATAATGTTTCACTCTTAAAATAAAATGTTCTATATGGAACCTTAAATGGTTCTGTCATGTGATTCATACTGTATATAACCTTTTAGGGGTTCCCATCATGATATCATTTTATAATTTTTTTTTTTTTTTTTTTAATCAAATTTAATTAATTAAACAGCTTGTAAACATACTTTGTCATTAGAAAAAAAAAGTGAAATAACCTGTTAAACATAAAAAAGCACTATGATATTTATCCTTATATAGAACCTTTTTAACAGTTAAGAACCGTAGGGTTCAGAACCCACTCAACCTTTTTTATGAGTGAGGTTGTTCTAAAAAGTGTATTTGTTTTCATAACACATGCATAAAAGTTAACATTTTGTTTACAAAGTTCCTAAATACCTTAATTGCATTTATACTCTCGGGTTTAAATGAATGCACTGAAGCAAGGAAATATAAATATATTAAACTATAATAGTGTATTTGCCAGTGCAGGCGGTGTACATTTCTAATTAAGCTACTCAGGTACAAATGCAGCACATCTGTTGATAGTAATTATATGTGTTCACTGAACAGTGCACAGATGAGATTACTGCCGTATTATATGATACACTAATGAACACGTCTTCATGACCAAATTCGTTTGCTCCTCACTGGTGTACAAGCTTTATTCCTCAAAGAAACCTTGTTTATGCTTTTCGGTGGATGCTCTACTCTAAAAACAATTCACAGTGGTTGAAGCAAGAAAAATAGAATATGTCCTTAAATATTGCTTTCAAAGTCATGTCTTATTTTTCACTCTTATATTTGTGGTTTAGTTTGTCTACATTAAGGTTTTTTTTTTTCTGCTGTAAGAAATGTACCCTGGAGCCAGGCCCGGGGTTGGGGCTCGTATGCGAACATCTGGTGGCTGGGCCTCCCCCATGGGGTCCGGTCGGGCTCAGCCCGAAGGAGCGACGTGGGGCCGCCTTCCCGTGGGCTCACCACCTACAGCAATATGGGCTGGAAATGTGTGTTCAGTTGCTCAAACGCTTGAGTTTTAATTCATTTTCCAACTGTACGTTGGTTAAGAATGAAATGGCTAGAATTTATTCGCACCTCTACTATTGAATCCAACGTATCATCAGCGCTCGGATTCGCTTCCATAGTGCTGTCAAGTACGACTTGCAGTCTGTGAGGGAAACTAAACGCTATTGGCTATTTGAAAAGGGGGAGGAGACTTCCTGTTTCAGTGGAAATTACGCCAACGCAACATACAAAGCTGTGCGTTCCAAGGCATTTCAGTGGGCCTTTAAGCAACAGAGAATAATAAGAACCATTATTAATAATTGAGTAGCAAATCAGCATATTAAAATTATTCCAGAAGATCATGTGACGGAAGACTGGCGTATTGATGCTGAAAATTCAGCTTTGATCACAGGAATAAAATCTATAAAAAATATATCAAAATATGTCATTTGAAATTGCAATATTTCTCAATATTACTCTTTTTACTTTATTTTAGATAAAATAAGTGCAGCCTTGATGAGCATAAGAGACTTCTTTAAAAACATTTTAATAAATCTTAATTTTTCCAAACTTCTGACCGGTAGTGTATAGGCCTAAATGTTATGTATGTATGTATTTATTTATTCATTCATTTAATTAATTATTTATTTAGTTAATGATTCAGTGTTTGTGTACAGAGAACAGAGTACTACACATATATGATTCAGATACACACACACACACACACACACAAAAAAAAAAAAAAGCTGATCTTCGCTGCCTGCCTGAAGAAAGCCCAAGAGTCCTCTCTCTCTCCGAGCAGCTGAAGATGGCGAGTGGGACTCTCCTTCCCAATGGTCACTGAATGACAGACTTACTCTGTGGGCCATAAGTAGGCCAATTAGTCTTTTTCCATAACAGAGGACACACTCCAGTGAACAGGCCAGACGTGAATGAAAGAGAGAGGCCAAATGGCACAGCCTGTGTGTCGCGATGACAAATGGGTCCATCGGCGCAGACTTTAATCCTATTAAAAACAGCTTGAGGTATCGGTTTCTAGAGAGCAAGTTTCAGGAGGCCTACTCTCTAAAACCACTCCAGTGTCCGTGCTGTGATGAGCACAGTTGAGTGTGTTATGAGGACATTTGTCCAGTAGATGGCATCAAGGGACCAGTTGTTTGAGATCTGTTCATGCCTTACCAAGACTTTGTTGTTGTTGTTAAGTTTGTGTGAAATAAGTTTGTATTTTTTCATGTCTTGAGAAAGTAATATTTAACAGAGCAATTCAATTCTTGCTTTTAATATTTTCTGTATTATTTTCTGTAGATACTCTTGGAAACATTGTAAAGCATTTTGTTTTACTGTATGAAATAAAGAAATAGTTCACTTAAAACTCAAAATTACTCACCTTAATCTCAATATAATTAAGTCTATAATTAAGTCTATAAGTCATTATAAGTCTATAATGATTTCATTTATAATTTCCAAAGAATTATGTGGTTCTATTATTATTCTTTTTTTCTTTTTTTTTTTTCTTTTTTTTTATAACAAACAGCATGATAATTCTGGTTGGTTATTTGCGTATTATAAAACATTGTAATTGGCAGAGCTGCGTAGCCTTGTGCAAATGAAGAGTGCTTATGAATTGAATATGACCTTGTAGTGTACTTAAAATCTTAAGTATACTGTACTTGAAGATAATGTAACATTAAAGCCCATTAAAGTGTACCCAAAAGAGAGTGCACTTTCATGAATGTTTCTTAACACACTTAAATACACTTTTTAAAAAGTGCACTTTGTAATAATGTGAGAAAAGTTTCAATTCATTTATTATTTCTAATCATGCTTTAAAGAATTACACTTATTGTGATGTGTTGACTGACATACTAAAGCACATGTAAAGCACTCGAGTATAATGTAACTGTAATGTTATTTGATATTACAGTACATACAGAAATTGCAAGTTACAGTATTACACACATTTTCCAGCATATATTTATTTCTAAATTGCAACTTCATCATCATATTAAATACAAGTTTCAATAGAAATGACATTAAAGTATATTTTAGTTTAACTGTGTTTGTCAGTACATTTGGCAGTACACTTTAACCATTTTTCAAAGACAATGGAAGTATTTATGAAATTAAAGATGCCCTGTCCTATAGCTGGGTCATAAGACAACTAATTGCATTTCATATAAATTTAAACTATAATACATTTTCATTTCATTGTAAATAACATGCAATTAAGTGTCTGAAAATGTTACATTCTGTTTGCAGTTTGCACTTACTGTAAGTATATATTTTTAAGTATTTTATTTCCATACTAAGTACTCTTTACTTTATTTTCCATAATAAGAACTACTTATGCTTCTTTTCACAAGGCTTCCAAGAGTGCTGATATACAGTGCAACAGCACTAGGACTTTTCATTTTTTGTATCACTCAGATTATCAGTCAATCAGTGTGTATTGGTTGTGGGGATTGTAGCTCTTTCTGCAGGTTACACAATTACCCCAGTAGGTGGCGACAAGTGACTGTTTTTATAAATCATTGATTCAAAAAATTTTGAATCAATGAATTTCAAACGATCCACCTAGGAACAGAACAAGAGTGTGGCTGTATCCGAAATTGTGTACTTCCCTAATTTATAGTAGGCAAAAAAAACAAAAAAACAGTATGTGACAAAAGAAGTACCCGAATGACCTCCTACTTACAGCGAAATTCTGAAGTGTGTATAGGATGGACACTTTACTATCCCATGAGGCCACAGGAGAGGATTTGTGAATGGCAGTGAAGCTTAGTAGGTCACATGACAACATGATGAATGTATGTCTGGATGGCATTCATGTAGTACCCTCAAATTACATCCATACTACTAAAATTAATTTTAGTAATTGCTTGTTCAAATTAAGTACCAAGAGAGTATGTGATTTCAGACGCAGCCACTGCCTTTTTAAGTGAGTCATTGAATTACTGACTCAACCATTTACACCAGATTTACTCAGGAACGAAACACTTGTGTGTTGCTTGGAGATGCGCAACCTTTAATTCTGCTGTGGATTTGTTTGGAACTATTTTCATCAAATAATAGACAATAGAAATTGGCAATTTTGTATCTTAAATATAAGTTACTTAACGGGATAGTTCATCCAAAAATGAAAATTTTGTCATCATTTACTCAACCTCATGTTGTTCCAAACCTGTATGAGTTTCTTTCTTCTGTTGAACACAAAAGAAGATATTTTAAAGAATGTTGGTAACCAGACAGTTGACGGCACACATTACCATTGAACAACATGAGGGTAAGTAAAGACAAAATTTTAATTTGTGGATGAACTATCCCTTTAATTTTAATTTTAATTTCTTGTCCATAGTACTGATGGTCTGTGAATCGGCCATAAGTAATCACACAAATGAACATCACTCTTGCTCATGTGATTCTGCTTAATAATTGTATTTTTAATACATATAAACATAAACATAAAGGCATGTCAGTGGGATGTACATCATGGCCATTAAATTAATCTTTACAATAGTTTGGTGATGTGCTCTTGCTTGAGCCTTGAACATTGAAAAGCAAATCTGATGTCTGAGTCTAAACCATTCACATAAGCTGAGAGCCATGACATCGTTGTTCACGTTTGCAAGGATCACAAGCCGAAAGTGCCCTTTTGAACTTTGTATGTTCCCCCATTTGTAGAGAGATGGACCACTGCCAAGTAAGCGAGCAGCATTTGGTCACTTCGGTCTCCTCCCACTTTATAGCTTCTGTGCTGGGATCAGATGAGAGAAGAACCCTGCAGACGCCACACAGTCGCATTCTGGGGATAGCAGCAAGCACTGGGGGACGCTGTGATTGAGAACCGAAGAACTGGGTTTGACCTCCCCACCACAAGCCTGATTACCATCAGACCCACGTCAGGGGTTGGGGGTCCCACGGGGCCATTTGCGTACAGTTTCACCATCGCTTTGCATGATCAAAATAACATCTGAAATGTCATATATGCGCCTTGTGCATTTACACTTCAAAGAACATCTTTTTGGCATGCGAACAATAGTTTTTGTGTAGTACAGACCTATTCAATCCGCCGGCCGAATTCGGCCTGTTTGAAAATTTCAGTGGCCAGTGTGTGGTTGCCAGCTAACTATCACAACCAAAAATAATCGTTAATTAGATTACAGACATATTAGAAATTGTGATTATACCCAAATATGGGCCAGTACCCAATACACTCTCATAACAAGGTACAAAAGCTGTTTTAAAATTTACAGTTTAGATACTCATGTGTACCTAATATGGTTTAAAAACATTTTTAAAAAAACTGATCTTTTGAACATTCAGAGAACATTCAGAAGTAATATTTTCATAACTTAATGGGAATTATGGCAAAATATTCTTAGAACAGATTTTTGTTAGCTGGGAAGTGACAGCATGTGTACCTTTTTGCTGAGATAGTAGCATAATCTCCCTTACGCTGTGTAGCCGCATTGGAACAGCGGTTTGGAAAATGGATGGATGATTGCAGCTGCGTTCGCCATCTTTTTGTTTCTGGTTTTCAATTCATTCACTCACAGTGCATTATGGGTATGCTCTAGCCGTTGAGTGTACATTGGTTGCACACTCGTTATTGCAGTGCATTGTGGGATTAAATGAGTGCTCTCGATAACATCCACTATGGTATCGGACACCGCAACAAATGGCTGTCACCTCAAATAGTGCCCTATTTAAGGTTTAGGGGGAGATTTCGGTTACAGCCAAAGTGTGCCGCATGTGTCCGGAAAAGTGAAGCCAAAATATTTGTATCGCCCCCTGGTGGCTGACTGCAGTATAGGTCATAAGCCCCGCCCTCTCCATGTAATCGAATGAGACATGAGACAAAAAACAAAAAACAAAAAAAATCAAATTACACTTCAAATATTTTTTCTAAAGATGGTTTCTGTCATTTTAGGTAGTTCTTATCACGCTGACATATGTTCTACATATGTGTAACGTCATGATTGACAGCTGTGCTAGCGATTGAGTCTGCGGGAGCATAACCAATGGTTATTTGTGTGATATTTTGGCTTCATTTTTATATATTGGAAGGTGAACGTGATTTCACCAAGTACAACATTTTCCTGGATCAATGTCTTTGTTGATCCTGGAAAAACATTCCAATCAAACAATCAGATTTGAGGGACAAGTTTATAGTTTCTATCAAGTTTAGGCTTACAACCAGGGTTAGGTGCTTCTACATCAGTGTTATTCCACTATCATTTCATTCTCGTAGGGTTAGGTTTAGTGTCAACTTCATAAAAACATTTCCAGATTATAAATATTATGCAGATAATATTAATAATGTAATATATTTTCCCCCACAGTATGAATGTGTTTATAAATGAACATATAATTGGCTTTTACAGTATTTAGTTGCAAGGGGATCCTCATGTTTAGGTCCTCTGTTCCTCTGTGTCATAGAATATTTTGATAAATTTGCACATGTGAAGAGTTTTTCTGTGGTTCCTCCTGCTAGACCTATAATGTTTTTTTCAGATATTATAAACTGAATTGTCTAATTGTGATTTTTGTATGAGCTGTAAGAGAATGACAGCTGCTTAGTTATTTGTCCCGGTGGATCGTCTCTCTGTCTGGGAGGTTGAAGAAAGGAGACGCACGGCCTTCACACCCTGGCACATGTTCCTCTGACCCCACAGGCTGCTGCATCAAACTCTCCCTCCACAAACCATAATATTTCCCCCAGAGAAGAGAGACCCTCACACTCGAGAGACAGCCACTCCACCTGTCAGAGTTCAAGAGTTAATGCCAAGAGCTTAGAGCTTGTTTCCATAACGACTTGAATGTAACTTTTGCTTTCTCTGCCACACAGGGCTGTTACATGTGTTGAAAATATCAATCAACAGCCTGGAAGCTTGATGTATTACCAGAAAGTGAGAGGATTGATGGCCAGCCAGAACAAACATCAAGACCAGTTTGTGTTAAGAAAATACAATAAATGGCATTGATTTGATGTCCTGTATATTTAATGTTTTACTGTTTTTTGTTTTGTTTTTGTTTGTTGGTTAATGGCATCTTTAATTCATTTTTTTTTTTTAAATAATTGCAATAATATGATATGAATAGTTTCACTTAACTGATTGATTGATTGATTGATTGATTGATTGATTGATTGATTGATGTCCTGCAGTTTTACTTAAGTGAGTTAGTTTCAACTCTATTACAATTTTACTTGAGGACGCACTAATCAAAATTACATCAAAATTCCAGGAAAACATACGTGTATGAATATTTATCAAGCCTGCTTGTGGCCTTTTTTTGCTGGAAATTCAATTTGCATATCCATTGTAATTGGTCAATGACAAATTAGACCAATGCTTTTAGTTTTCTTTTTGTTTTAGTTTTCTTGGTTTACAATAATTGGTTTCACTTTATTTTGATGGTCCCTTTAACACGTGCTGTTGACTATAAGTAATGTTGCACCTACATGTCTACTAACTCTCATTAGAGTGTTAGTAGAGTATTAGTAGACTGGTAGGGTTAGTTGCCATGCACTTGCAAAGTTTCTTATAGTCAGTAGAATGTCTGAAGGACCAAAACAAGAAAGAGTTAGCAGATATTAAGCAGACAATCTATTAAAACTTTAAAGAGAGTTAGTTTACATGCAGTTGCAAAGTTACTTATAGCTATAGTAGAATGTTCAAAAGGGACCATCAAAATAAAGTGTTACCCAATAATTAACCTCAATAGTTTTTGATAATGACTTTGAAGTTGACATGATGTTATCATTAGTGAAAATCTTTTGTTCAAAAATACAACAATTAAAAGCCTCTGTTTATGCAGGCTAAATGCCTTTGTGAAAGGCCAAGGCTCTGTTCGTCCGCCTGTCCATCCCCTCTGAGGTTTCTGTGCATATCATACGCTGGACAAGCTAAACTGGCAATCGCAATAAAGATTAAGTGGACCATCTCTGAAAGCTCTCTGACAGCTCAAACAACTGCCGGCCGGCTCCACGCTCTCGCCTCTCGCTTGCGGTCAGAAGTCCGATGGGACGGCTCCTGAATGCCATGGACTTGTAAGGTTTTCTTTCACAGTATCGGACTCCTCTTTTAGCAGTCCTGTGCTTCCCGGACCGCACCTCAGATGCCCAATTAGACTGAAAAACAATAGCTCCCTGATCACCGTCCCATTGTGCTCCCTGACATTGTCCCCGCGGCTCCTGTTACAGCCTGACGGTAAACAAGGGCTAATTTAGACATGCAGTTGTTGCTATTGTCCTGCTCTCCTTGATACCCAAACCCCTCTGTCTTAGCGGGCCAAAGCTTGTCCGAGTAGTCCCTGGTGGAGAATAAGTGTTTGGATCAATGACAAGATGATGGGCTCGCGGCTCTCACTGAAACTGCAACGGTCAAAGTAATTAAGTCAAAGACTGAGCGCACGGCAGCGGTCTGCATATAGGCCTTAATGGTATTCAGATGGATGGCGTCTGAAGCGATTTCTTGGGGTGAGAGCGGGGCAAATTACATGACAGCTGTTGTCCAGGCTGAGGGGAAGGCCGGTTCCAAGGCTCTGCTGATAGAGGGACTTTGATTTATGCCTTAATTAGAGGGACATTAAAGGCTGACTTTCCCAAAGACAATTGTGAAGTCCCACACGTATGCCGTGCAGTGCGCTCCCACTTAGCATGAGGCAGACGGCACAGGAATATTGGAAACTGAATCTGACCGCTGCTAAATGAGCTGAAAGGTTCAAGATGTGTCTTGCAGTAGCTACTTCAGAGGAAATACTTGAAGAGAGAAGTACGCCCAGAAAGAACATTAAAAGGCTCGTCTTTTCAAGTAGCTACTGAACATTTAAATGGCTGATGCTGTGTAATACTGCTCTCTGATTTCACTCCAATGCAAATCATCTAATTGAGCCGCACGCATAGCGTTTGAAATATTCGGCCTACAGATCCTTTTTTTGTTTTGTTTTTAGAACATTTAGTCCGTAATCCTATAGGAAGCCCATTTCCACAACATAAGCTTTGGTAAATCTTAATTATGACATACAAATTCAAAACTTTATGTCATAATTAGAACTTGTTTATCTCATAATTATAGCGTTTAATTCATAATTTCGACTAATGACATTAGTTCAACTTTTTTGTCATAATTTTTGTCATAAACACAAAATTTGTCAAAACCTTTTGTGTGATTATTACGACTTTGTATATATATATATATATATATATTTATTTTTTTTACTTTACAACTAAGAATTAACATTTACATGTAATTATTATGATTTTCAGAAGCAATGATTTTTTCAATGAGGCGAAAATGGGATTCCTATGGAAGCTTGTTTCCGCCAATGAATAAAACAAAATTAAAAGATAATTGTAACTTTTTATCTTGCAATTCTGGCTCTTTTTTTTCTCACAATTATGACTTATGGGATATAAAGTCGCAATTGCAAGTTAAAAAGTCCAATTCTGAGCGGAAAAAAGACTGAGTTTGCAAGCTTCTCGCAATTCTTGACTATTTTTCTCAGAATTGCGTGATATAAACTCACAATTCTGCCTTTTTTTCTCCTCAGAATTGCGTGATATAAAGTCGCAAATATGAGGGGGAAAAGTTAGAATTGCGAGACATTAAGCTGGCAATTGCGAGAGAAAAGGGCAGATTTTTTAGATAAAAAGTTACAAGGCCTACCTTTTATTTTTATTCAATGCAAAGCAGTTGAAATTTCTTTTTTGAGTGATATTTTTCGAGTCGCCAGTAGGTGGCGACAAGTCTTAATGAGTGAGTCATTGAATCCATCTATGATTGAATCCTTTCAAAACTGATTCTGTGTTGCTGAGAGAAACGCAACGGTTTATTCGGTTGTCATCGACGGCTCAAAAGCAGACGGTCAATATTGTGTATTAATGTAAGTTGCACAATTTTAACGTGTTCACTGAACTGTTGTATAAAAGAAATATCACATTGTAGGCTACACTCGCAATCGTGCTGAACATATTGTACTCAGCCTGTGGCCTTTCCTACGGCTTAATCATAGCGCGAGCTCAGGTGATATTGCTTAATAATAATGATTTGCCAATCTTCATTGTTTAAGCTGAAGATTTACTTTTATAGTCTCGAGCAATTTGCATTGTGTGGTTTTTGTGCGTCTCATGGATCCAGCCCATGATATTTTTGGCAGGTTCGGATTACTTGTGAAATAAAACATTAGTGTGTTGTTGTAGTTATCATAACTCTTCCTGTTCCAGTTTTTTTTTTTATAGTGGAAATATTTATCAGGTTCTGTCAGGCTTCAGCTCATAAAACGACCGCCTGAGTTTTTATCACTTGTTTGAATGCTCTGGTGAACAACTGCATTAGTCACATGAGTGCCATCACCCTACTATTGCTCGTGCACGTGAAGTGGATTTTGTGTTGAGCTTCAAATTATAAACTCTAGCGGTACAAAATGTAGGCTACTATAAGTTTTGCCTAAAGTTTATCTTAATGTGCTGTTCTAAAAGTCATATTCTAGGAGAGACCGGGGCAAGTTGTCACATGCAGTCAAATGAACTTTATTTCAGTAACTTTGAGATTTTAACTTGAATGGAATTAACTGTGAATTAATTTCAGGACTAGGAGATTTTTCATAAATGCCAGGTTGGGGCAAGTTGTCACATTTTTACTGGGACAACTGTCACAATGGTTTAATATTTTGGTGGACTTTTATGTTTATCATGAATATGTTATGTGCTTAATAACTATTTAGCTTTAAGTATTTCATTATGATGGACATATTCCACCACATATAAACTGATTTTGTGAGCCTATACAGAAATTGACATTTTAAAAAATAAATCTATCCTGAGTAAAAATGACAACTAGCCCCGGTCTGCCCTTGCAATCAGGTTTGTTCAACAAATCACAATTTGACTGTAAATTTTTTGCTGAGATGACGTAAATTACACTGTATACAGAACAACTCTGTAATGCATCTATTAAAAGCTGTCATAAGTATTTATTTAAAATTACAGAATGACTCAGAGCTTTGGCGGCTGTAACTCAGTACAGTGATACCAGCTTAATGTGTGTGTGAGAGAGAGTATTTATACCACCCTTGCTTCAAAGAATAGCTTACACAAAGTCTTGATTGAATTACACGCTGCGTTATAGAATGCTGATGCTGATATCATTCTGGCTTTGACACACTCTGTGTGTGTGTGTGTGTGTGTGTGTGTGTGTGTGTCTGTGTGTGTGTGACAGAGGGTCAAGGCGAAGGAGCTTGTTAATAGTCCGAGGCTTGTGCTGCTGGGACCACTGAACTACCCGTGGCATCCTTCCCTAAGTCCTCTTTGCATGCGTTCAAAGAGAGGGTCTCTCACTTTTCCTTATTTGTTGCTGCTGATTAATTATGTCTAGCACTTGCAAGTCAAGACTGCAATCAGTCATACAGACACCAAAAATAAATAAATCAACAATAGAAAAGTGGCACTGATGACTGTGTGTGTGGCATTTGTCACATGCACACTCTCATACTTCTATACAAATCTTCATGTACTGAAATACTTGTATTAGAATTATATTGGAATAGTGCACCACTTCCAGTTTGTATAAGACTGTGCATATAATATTTTATCTCAGCTTATCAGTTTCCTTCTTATTACATGCAAAGTAGAAGACTGACAACTGTTCACTGAAAGATGTGGCTGAATTTGTCCTGTTCATTCACATACAGCGCCTTTGCACAGTTTGACAGTGATAAAAAAGTAAATTTATAAAGTAAATATCAAAGATGCTGACTTGGGTGATATCAGTGTCATATTGGCTGCTGGCTGATATTTTAGTTTTTTATTTCATCAATACCTGTTGATAATACTTATTTAATTGTATGTGCTTGTGTAGTATTTGTATATTTAGATTACGATACCTAACACTCACTTAATGTTCATCTTAAAAAAAAAAAAAAAAAGTTTAATCTTTAGCAAAACTCAAAATGAATATACATTTTTCATACTGTACATTATTCACTTTTAGAATGATTGATTGATTTGATTTTTTTTTGGTGTTTTAGATTTTATATATTTTATTTCACTTACAAAATGTTAATGCTGTAGGCATTTATCGGTTATCAGCCAGAATTTTAATATCAATGCATTTCTAATCCGACTTTAGTAACACCTGAAAGTCTTATCATAAATCATAAGTCAATTGAGTGCAAGTTTATCATCTTATTTTTTACTTATTTCTGCTGGCATATAATTGCTTTGGCTTTTATCATCCTGTGTGTTCTTCTGATTAGTTCTTTTTTATTTGGCTGTCTGGAAACAAGTTTGTTTTCTTTGCCAGTCTATATAATAGATTTGTCCGACTCAACAGATGGTAAATCATAACTGTTCACTGATAGCATCTTCATTTTAAGCGTACAGACTGAACAAAGAACAGTTTGCATAGTCAACACAGCTGAGTATGAAGTTTAACTGCCATGGTCACTAACAAAGTTATCAGTCGTTTCATCACTCTTGTCTTCTTTAAAACAATTTGTGCCAATTCAAACACTTGTTGCCAAATGGGAAACAATGAAGGGGATTTATGAAATAAGCGCACAGGTGATTTTCCATTTACATAAGATTATACATTCCATGGTTAAGTATAGTTTTTGCCATAGTTCAGTTATTGTTGCTACTTTAAAAGTAGTCTATAATCTGCGCAAATATGGTAATAATGTGGCTACACATAATCACTTAAGCCAGAATTTCTTTATTTCTTTATTTTTTAAAGTTACACGTAATAATTTGAGCCATTTTTTGGGGGGGGAGTAGTAGAAGCATTTTTGCTTAATTTTGTTCCATGACCATTAGTCAAACAGCTCAGATACCACCTGGAAATGACATTAATTAGAGCTGCATGATTAATCGTTAAAAGATTGCGATCTCAATTCAAACACCCACGCGACCTTCTTCCTAAATGACAACGATTTGGCCGTGTCTATTAAACTCTAGACAAGTACGATCACAGCGAACATGCAAATCTATGTTGGTGCTGCCGCTGATCCAGAGAGAGCAGTGTTCATGGATGTAAGTATGAAACAGCTTAACAAACTAGTCTTCAACCACACAGCAATTGAAAAGTTAAACATTCATATTATCACAGAAATACCGGGATAAAAGTGTATAGTTCTATAAAAATTAGTTTATAGTTTGCATGTAAACACTGATGTCGACGGTAGCAATCAAAATAGAGTAAATCACCTATTGAAAGTATCTTTACAAAGATTGTATCAATTACATAGTTACACCAGTAGGTGGCGACAAGTGAACTACGAATTGAATCATTCATTTATTCATCGTTCACCATTTAAACCGATATTTTTTAATAGACTGCAGCAATTAACATTGTCAGAACCTCTAGTAAATTACATGCTATTTTGTTGTCTATTCAGAATCATGGAAGAATCGTGATCTTAAAAAAAAAAAAAATCTCAATTTCTTCAGAATTGTGCAGCTCTAGTATTCATGGTTTTCGTTTATGATACAATCCAATATGACTTAGTACGGGGACAAAGTACGGGTTTTCCTGTAAAATTGTGTAGAAATTGCCATCACACTTTCAATGAGCCACAATTGGTCCAAATAATTATAACATTACCTACTGTTTTTTTCACCCTGCATGTGTCAGATATGCTCAGATCATGTAGCAATCAAATAATGTCTAAATTTGGCATCATTTACTTTTGGCATCCTCAGATTTACTGTAGTACTAACTATGGTATTTTAGTGGAAATTGCGGCTGCCATGCTAAACATATTTTTATATTTAAAATATAAATATATTAACTAAATATATGTGATGGACTGATATTTCTTTAAAATACAAATACTTTCTTTCTATCCCATGGAATCTGTGGAAGTTTACTTTAACAAGCAACATGCCTTAACATTGTTCTTGCATTCATATAATGTTTGCATACTGTACTTATATTCGATGTATAACTGTTGTTAAAAACGGTCAACGTCGTCAGCTTCATTAGTCAACTCCACACACAAAAAAAAGGGAGGTGTAAAATCAGTAACGCGTTGTTTGTGTGTGAACAAACGCATTGGAGGGAAATCACCAAGCTGCTCACATTCCCTGCGGATAACGGAAACTTTAATGAGCGGTTATCAAGCGTTCTGCAGAGTTACTACTGTAGCACACCTGGAAAAGAGAATAGCTGGGCAGCTGTCAGTTAGCACTCACTGTTGCTTTAGTGACTAAAGGATGTTGCATCAATCCCATACCTTTTACTCTAATGTGAAAAGGAAATAAACTATCACCTGTAGCTTAATAACCTATAGCATCCTAGATATTAAATTTGCCAGCTGGCTAATTTGTTGATGGGTTTGACAGGGGTACACCATTGCTAATGATTGTTATTCAGAAAGCAGAGTTCTGTAATCAAAACATGGTTGTTATGAATGACTCAGTCTTGTTGTGACAGACATGCCAAGTATCAGAGTATTGACAAATTTACAGTGCCGCCTACAGCAACAACACCAATGCTAATCCAGGTGGTTTGCGTCGCAGTCAGGTGATCCAGGCCTAAATAGAAATGCCTTGAGGAAAATGTTGTTTATTCTTTCACTGGACTGTAGCAGAGAAAATTCCCCAATGGTGCGCCATCAATGTTTTATGATCTTTATCTCAACGACTACTATGAAAAAGCTTGAAAGCATTGTCTGTGACTGACTGTAGCGTAATGTGTTGAATGTTAGCGGATCACGTTTCTTCAGGCCTAATATAGTCTGCAAATTGGATCTTTATATTCCCCTTTCATCACAGAAAGGCTAACAAGCTAATCACCGATGCCAGCTGCTATCTTTGTGCTAGAAAGTTCAGCGTGGCCAAAAACTGTGACCAAATGTCCCGGTTTCACAAGGTGTGTCCTGACAGTTCACTAAAAACTGTAAAGATGATGTTGGACTGACTCAACGTTAAGTCCTTGATGTTCTGCTAGTTTCTAGCTTTTTTTTTTTCAATTGCTAGATCAATTTCTAAACATTTTCTTAATGTTTTTTTTTTTTTTTTGCAAAGCTAAACATTTGTTTGTCATAACAACAGCTTATCAAATTTGTGATCTCAATAAGCTGTAGAAATGGCCACACAAATACGTGTTAGCAACAAGTTAAAAGAAGCCGAGCTAATTCTTTGCATGAAAGTGCACGGGATTTGGTTTGCTGTCAACATGTTTAGGTTAAAAGGGTAAAAAGAAAAAAAAAGCTCTGGTCTGAGCGGTCTGATCGTCCCAACACTGCCAATATTGTCCATGTGTGCTTAATTGTATTGATTGTGAACTTGTTGTGTATTTCAAACATCAAAAGTAGCATATTAAAAAGCTGTACTTGCAGATAATAAAATATCAAGTGCTTCTTAAGTGCACTTAAAGAGTACACTTTCATAACTATTAGTAGAATGAAAAAGTACACTTAATGTCAAAAGTTTTACTTTAAAGTACAAAGCATGTTTTAATAATATTTTTGTTGTGCTGTTAGCCATAAACCACACTTTTGAAAAGAAAATCCCCAGAAATGGCATACCCAAACTGAAACAGATACAGTTCATGAACCCTTTGCACTAAAAGCACAAGTATGATCTCATTTGAAAGCTAACACTTGGCAGTTTATTGTAAATTCAGAATCAATTATTGTCATAATGAAAAGAATAGTTAGAAATAGCTTCAAAGTTTTGTAAAGTTATTAGAAATGTATTTTTTATGAAATATCCTCATGAAAATAAAATTGAAGTTGGCATTGTATCAATCTAGAAATGCACTGCAGCTTAAGCCACATGTCTAATCATGTTATATTTAAAATCTGAAGATAAGTCTAAAACTCTGAATTTAGTTAAATGTTTTTCAAGATCATGTCTATGACTTTATTTCGATTAGACTCTAAAATGCAAACTGATGTTTATTGTCATCTTCTAAGCATCTATTCAGTCTATCGTCTCTATTGTTTTGTGGTGCAAACGAGCCCCCATTATAATTACTAATGACTGGTTATTCACACTGTTTCAATCCCTAATTTCTTTTATCAAAATTCTCACTTCACATTTGAAACTGTATCAAATGCCCTTCTTGACAAAAATGTATAATTTAAGTAAGCATTCCTATTTACATTTTTTCATAAAAATAACAGCTAGGTGGCAGGTGCATCTTAGGGCTAGCTAGCATGTTAGCTTAGCACACCATCAATACATGACAATTTATGAGATTAAAACCATGTTTTTGCTCCAAACTTACTTTATAACGCAAGTCGAGTGTTTTAAATAACCTTCTGTGATCTGATTTGGCTTCGGATAAAAAAATCAGAAAATATATTATTTTATAGTATTCTGCACGATGATAAAGTCTATATCGATTAGCATTACATTATAAATATAATCTATTATTATGAAAATACCTGACATGGCTCGAAGAGCACAGATAAATCATATATCGTTACAATCATGTTTATTGTCTCCAAAACATCTTTATCTGCATGTTACAGCAATCTCTAATAAGCTTTGTTTGTGTCAGGGAGTTCCTGGAATGTCACATGACATGGCTCTTCTTCATGTGTTCCATATATGGACTAAATGTGCATAGGGCGCCCTCAGGCTGCCAGTGTGTATTGAAAACACAGTACATCGGAGTATCCACCGCTCATAATGATTACATCGGCCCATTTTGGGTATAAATTCAATAAATATTATTCCTCTCTATAGAAATCTGACGTAAACCTATGAGAATCTATCAATATTTCTCTATATGTGCAAATTTTTTAGCTAAAAGCCCTGAGGGACGTTGTTTGGTCAATCGCTTTCATGACGACCGCACAGGAGTTTTTTTTCTGAATGGGAGCGGCTGATGCTCATAATTCATATTAAAGGTATCGACTCATTTTTTTCATTACATATCTCGACACAAATTAATGCATAACTGTCACTATAAGTTTGTCAGAATAAAAGATTGGTCAAATTCTGGTCTTAAATCTTTATATTGATGTATACATTTATTATTACATTACACATTATGTAGATTATACATTACATTTTTAACTAGTTATTTGATATTACATTTAAAGTTACAGTAACATTTTATATATTCCTTAAATTATTGAAAGTGCATTCAGCTGTACACTTTAGCCATTTTTCAAAGATACATATAATTAATTATGAAATTGCATATAAAGATGTACTTAACTCCCACTTAAATGGGTAAAAAAAGCACTCTTAAGTAAACACTGCATGTAAGATACGTTTTAACTACATTTTCATTTAATTGCAAATAACATGCACTTAAGTGTCTGAAAAAATGCTAAAACATGCTTTAAGTATGCTAAAGTTAACTTCTTTTTCACAAGGGCTCATCCAGTGAAGTGGATTTGGGCTGTTGAATTTGAGTGTTTGGGGGAAAAAACAATGACAATTAAGTTTGGTAACACTAACTCCTGCAGAATCACGTGCAGAACTTTCCACTCCCAACGATGCTTTTATGGAATTGCGCTCTTATGCTAATTTGCCCTGTTTAGTAAATCCGTCCCTAAGTCATTACAGAAGTACTGAAAAATGCAGAAATGTTTTTTTGAATGGTATAATTTGAGATGTATGATATGATTTCAGAAGCTCAGAAGGAAAGAGAGCAGGGAAGATGTGAAGGTGCGTCGTGACGGTGATCTGTTGAGACCTTGCCGTGCCGCTCGGGCCACACAATACTGATGTCGTGTCGAGAGGAGGGTCTTTCGGCCGTGGAGTGTGAACAGCGGCAGAGATGTCTCCGGGGTCAATCCTTTAATATTGATTACAAACTGGAGCGGGGCAGCGGGGCCGACAGGCTGCAGCTGTGAGTTTGCACGGCTTTGAAGTGACCCGCGCCTGTTGGCTGGTCCCAGGCCCTCGCGCATGAGGACAGGCTGCAACTATGTGCCCGCCTGTGGGAAAGAATGTCACGCGACGCCACCGCGACGGAGCCTGCCAGCGACAGGGGACGAGATTTAGGAGAGCCACGGTGAGAGTCCTGCCAGCGGCAACTACTGTCCCCTCTCCACTGCTCACAGAGAGAGAGAAGTGAGAGGATCTCAGAGAGAGAGAAGTGCACCAGTAGTCCCGCCTGGACACAGTAGCGTGAGCACAGTTTGGTTTACTCTGAAGCCTGACGCTCTCACTGTTTTGTCTACTCAGACTTCAGCCCAAAACATCAGAGCAGATGGAAATTCAGTTAATTCTTTTTTAATTCTTGCTTCATGCAATATGTGTTATTGTATTTATATTATAATAGTATATGTTATTAATTTAAAAATAAATGTGGGTCAAAATCTTCTAGTAAAACAAAAGCTTTTATTTTGCTTTAAAAAAAAATCTTAATTAAAAAAATATATATTTTTAAACATGATTTCAGATGAAGCACAATGTGTTCTTTGGATCAAGAACATCTAACTGTCAAGATTACATAATATACAAAAATGTACTTGTTTGAAATAGTGCATAATCTAAAATATTCAATGTACAAGATCATAAGGTTTTTAGTTTTAAAAAGTTGGTCAAATACTGTTTTTGAATCCCAGGTTTTCAGTGGTCTCAAAAGTTTGGACTCTCATGTTATTCATTTCCCACAGTTTTACACATAATAGTTCTTCCAAACAAAAATTTAAATAGAATTACAATCATACAAATTAATACCTTTATTTTTGTCTGGTACAGATTATGTTGTATCCTTATTCAAACAACGCATTTAGACTTAAGCACCACTGGCCGAAAATTGTCCCAATTATCAGTCAGTAACAGATAAAAGTATAATTCGTTTAAACAGCAGGGGGTGATCTTACATCAAAGGAGAAATACTTGGCATTCATAGATGCAAGTTGTTTTCTAAGAAACCCCCATGCATCTGTTAATATGCAAAAACAGAAGGCTAATATCAGGGTTAATCTACACTGTGACGACCAAACCTGAAATCTGCTGCATTGTGTTCCATGAGGAAAACTGTTCAATAAACACACACAATCATTTCTTAGAGGGGGTAGAAAATATTATTAGCTGTGTATGGAAATGAATAGATAAAAATAGTCAATGGAAAGTCCCTACCACAAAAAAAAAAAAAAAAAAAAAAATCACATTATTTTAAGTAGGACAGAAATGATGTATAGTATAGTCTTACTCCGTCAACATGCATAATCGCCATCATTTAATAAACTCCTCTTCTGAGATATTGATATAGTTGTGATTTTATAATAATGTGTTCATTTAAACTTGAACAGAAGTAAACTGACATAAAGAGACAGATCGGTGGATCTCAGTTTTATAATGTTTGCCAGGACTCGATTAAGAAGAGAGTTATTTGATGTATAGCCTCATGCGAGCTGAAGCGCAGAGAGAAAATCTTAACAAAAACAAACTGATTTACTGTCTTCACGGCTAATTAATACCTGCCACACGATAAGAATCTGTGTGAAATACGGTACACGCGTATCTCATTCCTGGGTTGGAAACCAACCAAAGCATTTCATTTGAGAATTTCTTAGCGACAAATGTCAAAGAGAGGAGAAATGATTTGTTTCACCTCTTGTACAGGTAAAGTGGAATGAGGCAAATTGTATAATTATGTACTCAAGCTATTTCACATAAGGTATATTATTTTAGTAATATGTTTTATGCTGATTGCAGTGTTTGCCAGCATAGCAATTTTCTAGTTTGTGCTGCGGTGCCGCACTGCTATCATGCTAAATTACTAAGGCTCTGTAATTTACCCCTCAGTTTATGTGCACAGAAATTTGCTTAATGTCTTTATTTTGGGGGTAATTTTACCCTCTCCATGTTTTTTTTTTTTTGTTTGTTTTTTAAAGAAGTCTTTTATTTTCACTTTTAGGCTTATTTTTTAAATCAGAAATACAGTAAATAGTAATATTGTAATATCACAATTTAAATGAACTGTTTTCCATTTTAATATATTTTAAAATATAATTTATTACTGTGATATAAAACTGAATTTTCAGCATCATTACTCCAGTCTTCAGTGTCACATGATCCTTCAGAAATCATTCTGATATGATGATTTTCTGCTCAAGAAACATTTATTATTATTATTATCAATCTTGAAAACTGTTGTGCTGCTTAATATTTTTGTCAAAACAGTGATACATTTTTGCAGGACTGATAAATAACATTATAAATGTATTTGCTGTAAATTTTGATCAATTTAATGCATAATTGCTAAATAAAAGTATGAATTTCTTTTTAAAAAAATGCCTCCAATCCGTTGTAGTGTATCTATTATACACTAACTTCAGATCTATATTGGTTCAATTCTTTCTTGTTTTTTTAGTGTTTTTAGATTTCTTTTTGTTTTTTCTGTCCACAAAGCTAAATAAAGGAGCAGTGATGATTTTTTGTGAGGAACATAAACATCCAAATAATAATATTCATGTGTCATAAGAAGGAAAAAGAAAAAGAGAGAACTCAGAGGAAGAACCGGGTGATAGAAACAGACATGACATCATCTGACATAAATATAAATTAATAATTTTCTTCCCAATTAAGGGTGGAACGCAGGACGAGTCTAATAGTCAGCCTGTGCTATGACCTCATTGTCCCATAACAATGATCCATTGAGGGCCACGGCCTCAGAGCTACATGGCAATTGCTGTCCATAAGTTTTATTTGGCATTTTACAGCTATTAGGTCACACCAGTTCTGTGCCATGTTGAAGGTGGCTATTCTGTGTGTGTGTGCGAGAGAGAGAGAGAGTGAGGGGGGGGAGGAGACAGATGGACTGAGACAGATAGAAACAGAAACAGACCAGTGATCAGAGGAGGAATACTCAAAGTCTTGCTTTAAATCATGCATGATCTTCAGTGTGTGATAAATTAGTGATGAACAAGGAAAACGTGCTAGTCTGATTGTTGTATTTAATTTATTTACACAGTCATGTCTGTCTTTCTGTCCGATTTTGCCGACATAGTAGGGACGAGTGTGTGAGAGACCAACACGCGCACACACACACACATATATATACTGTATATACAGTGTATGTATCTACAGAATCATCTATAAATAAGAGTAAATATGGACTGACATATTTTTAAGTGTTTTTATTAAGTGACCATTTTTTTCTGATTAGCCTAATTCATATAATTTTTAATTTTTTGTTTTATTTTTGAGCTTAAACATCTAGTTTTGTATCATTTTGATTATCAAAGTATTACTTTGAATTGAAACATGTTCTGCATATATTCCTTTAAGTTGTAAATTCAGTTGCATACATCACCGATTAAACTGACTCTTTCCCTTAAGTCGTTTGAAATGTACATGTGATGCTTTCTTTTATTTTCCGTCCGCTTGGCTCTGTTCAGATGTTTGAAACTGTGAGCATGTGTCTTGGCTTCTTTAAGCTGTTTAAATGGTCCTTGAGATGTGAATTTGCAGCTCAATTCTATAGTTTCTCTAACAATCACATATAAAACTGATTTGAACATGAAATAATAACATTCTTAATCCAAGACAAACATGATTGGGAGTTCAGGAATGATCCGTCATGGCCATTACACTGTAATTGAAAGGCAAACATTATTTTGTACCTCAATGAAAGTGGTGGCTTAATGCGATTACTCTAGTGATGTGTGATTTCCAGGCATTTATACTCTTCTCTGTGTCTCTTTCTCTCTCTTTACGATCTGCTTCATAAAGGACAGCGTTCTGCCTGAACGGTGCCCAGACTCCTCTCATGTGAGTAATAAGACTATATGTATATATATATGTGTGTGTGTGTGTGTGTGTGTGTGTGTGTGTGTGTGTGTGTGTGTGTGTGTGTGTGTGGTTCAGGTAAACCCTACATTATGGGGACAAAATGATGGCACTATCTGAAATCCTTGTCGGGACATTTTTTGGCCCTCATGAGATAAACAGCTTATGAATTATAAGTGATGTTTTTTGAAAATGTAAAAATGAAGAAAGTTTTCTGTGATGGGTATGTTTGGGGGATAGCATATCACAGTTTGTACAGGATAAATCATTATGTCTATGGAAAGTCCCCATAAAACATGGGAACCCAATGTGTGTGTGTGTGTGTGTGTGTGTGTGTGAGAACTGAGTCATTTTCAGCATTGGACCGTGCTCTGCTAAACGCCACCAGCCACGCGCTCTCACATGCACTCATGCGTTATATTTAATGACATTTATTTAATGCATGCGTATCTTTAAATAATACCAGCAGGGTGTGAATTACCAGGAGGTCAAAGAAAGTAATCCACCCGTAATATGAAGATTTACCAGTAAATATGAAGATATGTTTCTAGCTCTGACTGACTTTAAATTGTAATTTTGTCCATCCCTGACATGTCATACTGTTAACTTCACCTGAGCTGTTAAACCGTGCTCATTCAGGATCTTGCATTGATTGCATTGATGAAGAACAGAATGTTTAAAATGCATACACATTTCAGTTGATAACAGACCCTCTTTAATGCTTTTAAACTGAATGTACAAAGGAAACTGTTTGCTGAAAAATGCACAACTTAACAACAACACTGAAAAAGGAGCGTGCAGTTTATCTGTCAATAAATTGCATGTGAAAGTTGCGTATATAGTATATGTATATACTACTATATACCCCCGTCATTGTATTATGCACACCCTGAAGATACGCTTTACTATATAACTTTACTAAAAAGCGTATTGGAGTTAAAGTGTTGAAAAAGCATACAAGGCATAGTTTGCAGAATTGTTAGCTCAACCAGCAAGTTTATCCATGCATTTACACGATTAAACATTGCAAAGTTCATAAAGCAAGCCTCATGTAGATGCTTGGTAAGATTGGAAATTAAAACCAAAGAAAAGATCAGTATATTTTGAGTCACTTATATGTGAACTACTGTACAGGAATGTACTCCAGCATGTTTTTCTGTATATTGTTACTGTATTTATAGGATTGTTTGCTGGCTTCATATATGCTCTTCTTGTTGTCATTTCTTTTTCTTTTTGTCAACCAAAAAAGCAATGGCAATAAACTATAGATAGATAGATAGATAGATAGATAGATAGATAGATAGATTAAAATTAAATTGACTGAAATACTGTTTAGTTGTGTGAGGTACTATGAAAAGTCCAAAATGTATTGTATCATGTTGCGAGGATATTTTGAGTTTTCTCAACTTGTCTTTCTTTTTCAATTTTTTTCAATTTTTTTCAATTTTTTTTTTCATAATGTGTCTGCAACACTTCAAGTAAGTAGTAATATGATTCTAGTTGGCAGTAAACTCTGTTAACACTGACCTGGGAATTTTCTAATCTGTTTGTACTTGTCATCTGTTGGTTTCCAGAGTAACCCCGACTATTTTGTCACATACTGGAGCGAATTAACCTCTACTCACTTTCAACCGGTGACAGGCTTAGCTTTATTAAATTGGCACTAGGTTTTTCCCCCATTTTTTTCTGTTGGCAAATGTGTTATTATACGCTGGAGATTTAACCAATTATTTCCACTGCTGCTTATTTTAAAACCTGTTTTCAGTATTTCTGACTCTATACACTAGATATTAAGCGTCTTAATATTAAAATAGTCTCTATATAAAATGTCAGTCTTGCCAAAATTAAACTAATAATGCAGGAATGCAGCATTTCATTGCTTTTTACACTATTCCAAATTATTTATACGCCAGCTAATCAAATAATCACTTTCAATAACTGAATGGGCTGCGTCTAGTTTTGCTTAACGTAAGGTGCGGCATTCTTCTCGTCTCCGTTTTTATCTGTTCTCATAAACACTTGAATCATTTATTATTTTCCAGGATGAGAACTAAATCTAAGTTCAGGTGCTGCTCATCATCAGTCCAATCAATATCAGTTCAAACAGAAATCCAGATTTGCACGCACAACCCTATACACCTTGCTAATAACCAAGTATGTGTGGGTGTGCGAATGTGAGTGTGTTTTGTGCGTTCAGGGTGTTGTTGCACATCTTTCAACAAGCGCTGTGTTGCACATATGCATGTGTGAGAGTATCGAATCTATCATGGCAAAGTATGCGCGGTCTTTAATCATTACCATAACTGATTGTGCCAGGTTTATTTTGTTTTGATTTCCCTTTGAAACTGTTTACTCTGCAGCTTTATTCGTAATTCATCACCTAACCAGAATTAGGCGCAGTGGTTTCAGCGGCCCGAACAAAGCTCACATCTGTCAATGTGAATGGGCCTTTCTTTAGGAGGGCGGGTGAGTGTGTTTGTAAGCGACAATACACCTGGTAACTCTGTAAACTGTTGTTCGTCAACACAATGACTCAGGAATCAGGATGAGTGTGTTCGAATGAAAACATGGTTTATGTATCAATATAGCTTATGTAAACCTTGTCAAAACCTCTTGAATGTACAAAGGGGAAACTTTAATTGCAATTCCATCATTAATCTTAACATCATGCATCTTAGATTGGACTTGGAGTGAATGTTGGGTGTGAGGTAAGCAGAACAGGGATGGGGTGTCATGAACATTAAGAACACAGTTGAGACCTTTTTGGAGGGGGGAGGGGAGGGGGCATTGAGAAAGTTATGTGTGAAGCGAATCTGATGATTGTTATGTTTCACCTGCTGAATGAAAGGAAATCAACAAGCATTTTCCAGTCTATTACATCATTGCTGAACACATGCCAAGCCAAATTGAGCTGGATTTCTTCCAGGTCCACTGCACCTCTCCAACCTTGCTCTCACAAACACACATACTTGTTTACGCCGCCTTATGATGCTTTCCCAGTTGTGTTTGTTATTCATTTCACCTCAGGACACCTTTACATTTTATTTTGGCATGCTAGAAAGATTTCCGGTTCGTCATCCTAAAACTTGGGAAAGAACTAGTATTTTTGTGCCGAAATTTAGTTGGGGTGTAAAAGACTTTTTTTCTTCTGGATATTACCTTTCATGCAGTGTGTAATACAGCTGTTTGTTAATGTAAAAGTTCTGCAAAGTTTCAAAGATCAAAGTCCTTGATAAATGGAGGTATTGTCGATTCTGAACCGCGTGAAACTAGTCGTCTGTAATTGTAACAAATTTGCATAATGCCAGCCTATTGTTTTTATTGGCTGTTCACAAACTATTCACGAGTCTATTTTTTCCTGCTCTCAAACACTGTTGTAGCTGAGGCCTGGAAGAGTTTGGTTTGTGTTGTCAACATGTTGAGAAGTGAAAAAACAACATGTTTTTTTTTTTTTTGCACTGTGAAAGCAAATCAAATTCATTCATTCTATTACTGTGTATCAAGTTCTGAGGAAGATCTGTAGCTGGAATTCAGATATAGCAATGGCAGTTTAGTTTCCGACACGCACTGAAAGCAGTCAGCCAATCACAACAGACTGAGCCATCTGACCAATCAGAGCAGAGCAGGCTTTCAGAAAGGAGGGGTTTAGAGAGAATCTTTTTATCGAACCGTTTCAGACATGAAATGCATGTAGACCTAATGTAGGAGACACCCAAAACAAAATTAGGAACCTTCAAAATAGCACAATGGGGCACTTTATTACTCAGTAATATTGTATCAATTTGACTGCACTGACAACAAAACTTGGGACTAAATTGAGTTGTATAATGAGAATTGTCTTTGAGCTGCTTTAAAGCTGAATCAAATTCATTTCTTATAATGAACTCTGCAACATCAAAACTGGCTCGATGGTGTTTTAAGCCCCCAATGGCTCCTTATAGGCAGCTAACCCTACCCTCAACCTTAAACTTACCCATCCCCTCGCTGCCTTGAAAGTGCGGTTGGGGGCTTAAAACACCAAACACCTCAAAACTGATATTAAACTGAATTTAATCACCACTGGATGACACTATTACCTTCTGCAGAGCTGCGTATAGCAGAATAAAGCTTGTTTCATAATGAACTTTGCACTGTGAGCTAAACTGAATCAACACTGAACTGAATTGAGTGATTCATTTTCACTATTATCTTCAAATTGACATCATGACCGAATAGCTGTATTATGTTCACAGTGTGTACGGCCCAATATCTGCAATCGATTTCAGTATGCATTCTACTCTTAATTTACTTTAATACATTTTACCCTGTTTATATCCATTCTGCAGACAGGTCCTCAAAAATCAGGCAAACATCTTTGAGTATGATGACCCTGTCTGACAGCTCATGCCATCTCTCGTATGTTCACATTGTGTTCATTGAGAAAGCCATGCTTCTCTATGCTAGCTGGCCATCTTATGCGTCATCACCACATAAATGCTGCCTTAGATTATGGGGTTGAAAGATGGCCTCCTTTCTATCACACAGGGCAGATAAGTCTATCAACGAATCAGCCTTGCAGGAAGGGAGCTGCTTAAAAGCTCATAAATGTCTCCTTTTCTTCACTTCCTTTTTGCCTAATCTTGTCCCTCTGGGCAAACGGATGGCACTCTTGCACTGTGCAGAACCTTAAGACAGAGTTAAGCAGTTCAGGAGACATAATAAAGAGAAAGACTGCAGTTATGTGAAAGTCCAAAGGGCAATGCAATTTGGTGTAGTTTTCAATTAGAGGAATCCGACAGAATGGACGGGAATGTTTCAGCACAAGCTTGCTTTATGTAATTTTAAGTGTTTGTTCTGGCTGTAGATCAGTCATAAATGCTGTACCTGTTAGTCAGTGCTAATGCATTTAATTATGATGCCTTGCCAAATGCTAATGTGATTTATATCCTGGACGGTCAGCCTGCCTGCTTTCAGAAAACTGAGCAAACAATCATGTACCAGAGTATCAGGCAATTATATAATGTTGCATGTGAGGAAGTTTTAAATCACTAGAAAACTAATACATTTTGCAAGGTGTACTAATGACTACATATTGAGCAGTGTATACTGCATACTACAAACTATATTATGCTTTTTTTTTTAAACAGTATGTAGTATGCAACAATACACATTTGAAGCAGTATTATGGTACATATACAGATTTATATTACACTTGAATTATTATAGGGGTGAATTCAGGTTGATTGCATTATACTTTCTTTGAAAAGTAGTATGTCATTTCCAGCATACCCAGTGATCACTACAGGTTTCTAAGAGCTTTTGATTGATTTATTTTTTTGACATATATTTGAGAAATTATAAGGGATGGAGAAACGTTGCAGGCCGGACCTGAACCTGCAGCATGAGCATGTGCGGTAAACAGTGTTGGGTGTAATGCATTACTAAGTAATTAATTACTGTAATTGAATTAATTTCCTCTTGAAAAAGTAATGTAAGGAAATACTCTTAAAGGGTTAGTTCACCCAAAAATGAAATTTCCTTTTCTCTGGGCCTCTAGTTGGTTCACGTAGTGTTTTTGCGCTGCGCGTCTGTGTTACACGTCACACGTAGGCTCACAATTGGCCGACGCTGGTCATGTGTGTGATGACGTGTAACACAGACGCGCAGCGCAAAAACACTACGTGAACCAACTAGAGGCCCAGAGAGAAGGAAATTAATAGTGGAATAAAGTCGTTATTTTTGTTTGTTTTTGCGCACAAAAAGTATTTTCGTCGCTTGATATACTTAAGATTGAGCCACTGTAGTCACTTGGACTATATTAACGATCTCTTTAATAACTTTTCTGGGCCAGCAAGTTTCGGTCACCTAGCAGCCTATGGAGAAGTGATCAGCTCTCAGATTTCATCAAAAATATCTTAATTTGTGTTCCGAAGATGAACGAAGGTCTTACGCGGTTGGAACAACATGAGGGTGAGTAATTACTGACAGAATTTTCATTTTTGGGTGAACTAACCCTTTAATTTTTCTGTAATTTAATTAGTGACTTCTGATGTAATTGCATTAAATACTATATATAGAACAATTCTATAGTGGATTTAACATCAAAATGTAACGTCTTATTGTAAAATGTATGTTTTTAATGTAACCTTCACCCTTTTAAATATTTTGGTCAGTTCAAGAATAATGCATGCAATTTTATAGAATTTATTTAAAATAATTAAAAGAGCAGTTTCATGTCTACCCTTGCAGTGTTCAACTGGGATTTAGAAATGAATTTGTAAGAAGTGATGCAATACTTTTTATAGGGAGTAATTAGTACAGTAATCTAATTGCACTGTTGAAGATGTAATTAGTAGCTTGTAATTAATTTCTTTTTTAGAATAACTTAACTTTCCAACACTGGCGGTAAATGTCACACCACAGCTCTGATCGACCGCATCAGTCTTCTAGACTAAAACAAGGCATTGAAGCTCATCCACCGGAGCTTCGTATGTTTAAACACTTCATATTTTCTCACCGCTTTTAGATGCATGAGGCAGCACTGATGCTTAGAGATTTAATCTGGGAAATCTTACAAAATCCCATTTTCCATTCCAATTTTAAATAATCCAATCCCTACAGTCAGTGCAAGTATGTACAGGACAGACCCCACAGCAAGAGTGTTTGCAATGTACTGTGTAAGATTGCAATGCTCAAATTAAGTAGTTTTGAAGGGTTTGTGAGTGTGGCAAAACCAGCAACCTAAACCCTTTCTATAGGCTGCTGTTTGAACAATGTGTAACATAAGCATCAATTTCTCCTCAAGAGAATAAATCAAACCATAAGCATAAACTACTGGGGTTTTTAATGTAGGCTGCCCTCATTTGCCATTGTATCGTTTTGCTTGCGAATGGAAGTGGCCTTCCGAATGGTTGTAGTATTTTTTGAAGGAAAGATTATTCCAGCGACCTTTATCTTACCCAAGTCTAAACTAAAAATGTGTTCAAATACTCACGTTTTGAAATGTTCTGCCCTCATTTAGTCTTTATGTATTCATGTATGTATGTATGTATGCATGCATGGACTTATGTATTTATTCATTTATTTATTTTCTGTGAATCACAAAAATTCATTAAATTACAAGTCTAAAAATTATGAAAGCACCATAAAAGAATGATGTAGTCTATTCTATTTGTGGGCTATTCCAGATTTTTTTTTAGTGTAATTGAATAGTGTAGTTTTATTATTAATTGAAATTGTATAAGTGTTGATGTATTAGTTTAATTTAATATTTAGTGCTACTATAATAGATTTATAGTAAACAAAATATTGTGGTCAAACAAACTTTCATGTTTTTTACATCATTCAAACATGTGGATTATTCAAACTACAACAATAACATTATATCCAGTCTTATTTAACACTTAAAGGAACACGCCGACTTTTTGGGACTTTAGCTTGTTCACCGTATCCCCCAGTGTTAGATAAGTCCACACATACCCTTCTCATCTCCGTGCGTGCCGTAACTCTGTCTGACGCACCCACCGCTAGCCTAGCTTAGCACAAAGACTGGAGGTAAATGGCTCCAGCTAGCATACTGCTCCCAATAAGTGACAAAATAAGGCCAACATTTTCCTATTTACATGTTGTGATTTGTATAGTCACAGCATGTACAAATAACAAGGTCATCTTAAACGTTTCTTATTTAAAGGAACACGGCGACTTTTTCGGACACTGCTACTTCGGCGGAGTGATTTACTCCAACTCTGAGCGAACTCTCTGCTCCTCACCACAGGGCTTCTCAGGTGCTGTGAGCAAATCACTCCGCAGAAGTAGCAGTGCTTCGCCTTCTGAGAATATAGTTCCGTATGTATACGGTTTTAGAAAATGGCTGTGTCTCATATGACCTTGTTATTTGTTATGTGACCTCCAGTCTTTGTGCTAAGCTAGGCTAGCGGTGGGTGCGTCAAACAGAGTTACGGCACGCACGGAGATGAGAAGGGTATGTATGGACTTATCTAACTCTGGGGGATACGGTGAATAAGTCCCAAAAAGTCGCTGTGTTCCTTTAAATAAGAAACGTTTAAGAATGCCACTTTTCTCACCCTACTAAATTCAAATTGTATCAATTCTGTGTTTCTATTGACTGTTTGTGGTTTCGCCAGTTGTCTAGGTGTACTTTTTTTTGTGTGTGTGTAATTGCATATTTTATATTTGCATATTTGAGTTCAAACTGAATTAGAACTATTTGTGATTAGAATTAATAATGATATGAATTTAAAACAGCTGCTAAAACAGGAATGCGGCTTCTTAGAATTTGGTTTGGTAAGAAAGAAAAAAAAAATCTGGCAAAAACAATTATGTCATGCAAATACAAAATTACATTAATAAGAGGTGTTGCCTGCAAACTCAACCCATTTCCAAACAAAGCACACTTCGTTCAGGTAAACTGCTGATTTCTACCCTCTGGTGATGTTGTCATGGGTTTAAATCGTGGCTGTCATAGAATAATTGGATTATTATTACAAGTTGTTTCCCAGGAACAATTTTTTTAGTCCTGTCTTGCTCTTCATTTTTTTTGACATGTAAACAAGCTCTCAAATTAAGCATTTATTGTTGCTAAAGGTACAACCACATGAAACACCATGGTAAAAGAAAAGAAAAAAAAAACTCACCTTTTCACCCACTCCGAGGAAGACAGGAGTGCATGTCCCATCCTGAGCCACCAGCACCTCTGGGCCCTTACAGCAAACATGGAAAACAGTTAAACAGTTAATGCTCACTGACAGATTGTCATGTTGTAGATTCCTTGATGTGGAACGTCATCTTTGGAACAATCAGGAGAATGTTTTATGGAAAATATGAGCACTTTTTCTATTGCAATAACCCTTGTCTTTGTTTTTGTCTTACTTAGTTTCTTAAATGCATGTTCTCTGTGACATGTTAGTGTGTGTGAGCATGCACACATATTGCACATGCATGTTGGTCTAGGTATGTTTGTGTAGACTAGCAAGTGTTTTGCTGCTAGCTCAAAATTTTATTTACATGTTCCTGTTCACACCTAGACCTCGTCGTATATATCATGAATGACAGGTGGAGCCCGAGATGCGGCACTCTGTCCACAAACAACCCAACATTAATCGAGCCCTATAATTGTTTAGAATTTATAGTTTTGCATTGCCTCCGAGCGGATGAGGCAGATGTTTGCACAATCTGCCAGCTGAGGTGTTTGGATACGCAGCACTCAGTGCGGGCATTCTTTCAGCATGATTCCACTTCAGTCGCCATTTTGTGCTTGGTTTTTTGCGCAACTTGAGTATGTTTTCTCTAATATTGGGTCAGTACTTTGATTTTAAAACAGTATGGCAATAGTAACTTATTTGAATTTTACTATAACAAAGTTATGTCTGTTAAGTGGATTCATTACAGGCAGGTTGATTTGTCATTCATATATTTAAGTGTGTGTGTGTGTGGCCTGGAAAATCCTACATTATGGGGACAAAATGTCCCCACAAAGATGGCAATATCTGAAATCCTTGTCCTTGTGGGGACATTTTCTTTTTTTTTAAGTTGATGGAAAACAATTGTGTGTGTGTGTGTGGTTCAGGTAAACTGTCCCCACAATGATTGCAATATCCAAAATTGTCTTTGTGGGGAATTTTTTTTGGTCCCCATGAGGAAAACAGCTTATAAGTCATACTAAGTGATGTTTTTTAAAAATGTAAAACTGCAGAAAGTTTTGTGTGAAGGGTAGGATTACCCCCCATTGTGTGATTTAAAGAGTAACTCTCGCCAAAATTGAACCTAGGCTCTTTTTGTTAAATTTCGTTTAAAAGCATAATTAGAATGGAAACTCCACTTTTAAGTTTGACCGTATTTTCATTTTCGGTCAAAGTGCTTTTTGAATGGGAGTGCTTGGGGCACTTCTATGATAGCACCAAAATCGCTATTTTTAAACACTAAGAAGGCTCGACACAACATGAAACTTTGCTGGAAGTATCACCAGAGGCTCTACACATGAACTCGAGCATTGACTACATTGTTTGTGTACACAAAGTTTTCTAAAAAGAAAGGTTTTGTACGACTCACTTTATCAGTTAGTGTTTCCGGCCACCGGCATTTTGTCAGTCAAAAATAGTCGATCTCCGAATGCAACATAACCGGGAGGAGAGTAAAGATGGAAAGCTCCTAAAGCTTAGTTCCATATAAATTCACAGATAATTTGTTGTTTTGTCGTTAGTGAAAATCAATATTGACCTTGTATTTGAAAAAGGATCCTCATATAATAATGAAATGATTCAGTGATACAGATCGACTATTTTTGACTGACAAAATGCCGGCGGCCAGGAAGAACAACAGCTACAGTGAGTTGTTCAAAACCTTTCTTTTTAGTAAACTCTGTGTACACAAACAATGTTCTCAATGCTGTAGTTCATGTGTAGAGCCCCTGGTGATACTTCGAGCACAGTTTTATGTTGTGTCGAGCCTTCTTAGTGTTTTAAAAATAGCTATTTTGATGCTATCATAGTCGTGTCCCATGCACAAAAGCCATTTTGATCTAAAACCAAAATACGGTCTATCTTAGAAGTGGCGTTTCCATTCTAATAATGCTTTTACACGAAAGTTTGACTCGGGTAGATTAACAAACAGAGCCTAGGTTCAATTTTGGTGAGAGTTACCCTTTAAATAAGTTCAACCTCAAACCACACTATTCCTTCCAAATGAATAGTCTGTTCTGCACAGTAGACAGACAGCTTGCTTAATCCCACTGTTCTACAGATGCCCTGATGGCACATTGCCAGGTTCACCCAGGACAAGCCCTGACACTAGCGCCTGCTCCCATCCAGCTGCTGCCAAAGGCCTGTCAGTAACCGCTCAAAGGGGAACGAACATTACTTATGTCTTGGTTCCATTGATAGAAGGATGTATTGCATATCCATAAAGGACTTGAATCTTGTGCACACGCCACGCCTGATATGTGAAAGAACAAGAATAAGCCCCGCCATTCAGTTCTACAAAGTTGCAAAAGAACTACATATCTCTCATATGTAGAAACAACTGCAACATTGACTGGTTGGGCTATGTAGCTTTGACTCATCTTACATCACAGCATGTTTTTGAGAACATTCAGAGCCTGTGATTAATTTCATGAGCTTATGTTAGAACGTAACCATCTGGTTTTCGTCTTGGAGCCTGTACGACAGCAGCTGACCAGTAAAACCAACTTGTTGGGAGGGAAGCTCGTACAGTATGCAAATTTAAAAAGACTTCCTTGGTCATAGATTTGTGATTTTACTGGAAAACTATGAATAATTATGCTTTATCCTTCTGTACTCATGCATGCAAGTCTGCATGCATAACAAAGTCTAGCCCTAACTATAATGTCTAACCCTAACCTCAACCCTAACCCTAATCTATAATGGTTTTGCCCCAAACGCTCTAGATGCTTCTTGTAAAGTCAATCACTAATTAGGGATTTCATGAAGTAATTGAGGATCAGTGGTATCTTATTCATGGAAAACACCAGGGAGCAACCAGATACCAGCGAGTGTGTAAAAGAAACTGCACCTGCAAAAGACATAACAGCCACGGTTCACACACACACCTGTGTCATGCACTTGGCCTTGAGCACACTCACAAACACGCTGTCCTCAAGGGAAGGGAGCTGTACTGAATGGGTTTATTAGTGCCTGCGCAGTCATTTTAGCTTCACTTAAACTGGAGCAGCACTTAACCGTGTGATGAAGCAACACGAGGGCCATTAGCTCACGCAGACATTCGCTGGGTGCCGAGTGACATCGCCCACAGCTGCGATTCCCGATGCCTGCCAACATGTCCACTGCACTGGATACGTGACTCCGCAGGCTTCAGGAGACGCTACAAGATTCATTCTACTATTAATCTTTTTCAGATGTTGCATGTAAACGTAGGGTCAGGGACGATGCTTTGAAACTGTGTTCATAACTTTAACCACAGCAAGGCTGCTTTTTTGAGGAAAGACTTATTTTGTTCAGCTAAATATTTGGCTATACAAAGACATGACATGGGGGAAAAACTGCGGTAACATTTTAAGACGAATGCTATGCAAACATACTAGTTTGATATAATTTGCAACTGCTACAGCAGCGGAGAAGATGCATTACATTAATTTGCATAATTTAACTAAAAATCACTGTACAGATGGTGACACATAAATGCGGACATGACCACATTCAAGCAATTTAATGGGCTTAAACAGCTCGCCCTTTTAAAGCAGTCGCACACGTTCAAGCTCTGATAATATCATGGCTCATTTTGACTGGATCATTGAATCAGTGAGTTGACTAAAGAACAGCTGCAATCAGTCCGGGTCAGTCCGATTCTCAGATTGAATTGTTCAGTGTGATTTGTTAACCAATTCATCAGGTTTATTGGAAAGAATCAGCTCGTTCATGAATCTTCTGTTCAAAATAACGAGGAATTATATGTTTTTATGAAATGTAGTGGAGTACGATATTATGCTTTGGAATGTAGTAGAAATAAAAATACAGATACTAAATAATTGCTAACTACATTTAAGCTAATTAAGGGGACATTGCGTATTTGTGTATATACAGTATAAATAATGCAACCCATGCTCATTGGAAATACATGACTGCATACATTTCTGCAAAAAAAAAAAAAATTATATATATATATATATATATATATATATACATACTGTATATGTTGCTCTGGGTACGTTTCACTGCACTTTTCAGATGACATGTCCACAAGTGGCTCTATAAGCAATATAATTTGTTCTCTATTGCAGATGCAGGTTTATTAAACAACCCAGTGTCATGAAAAAACTTAGCATAGCAGTTCGAAGATGAAATGAAATAGGGCTTAATGCGTACCACCTACACTAAACCCCTACGTTAAACCTGAGCGACAGTGTTAGCAGTGCACACCATGGTAAGCAGAAGCAACCATGCCATTTTAGCTTGTTTCGATAAGTCTTTGAGCTAAGCTTTGAGATAAGTCACAAGTGCAATGTTGTACCAGATGAGCTCCTGAGCAAGTTTACTAATTACAGAAAAGCAATTATCAATTATCAGAAAAGCCAATTACATGGAGCTGGTTATGTGATGTGAAACATCAAAATGTTTTAGTTTACAAATCGTGCACTATGATAAGTGTTTTTAGGTCGTATTGTGCAAGGATCTGCATGAAATTAAGTCTTTAATAATGGATCATTTGTATGAAAAGAAATAAAAGCTGTTGGTGTTTTACTGCCACTATAATGTTCATTTCAGCTGAAAACTGCTGTGAAAATATTGTACAGGTACATTTTGCAGAATTGTACAAAGAATCAAAGAAGGCTGGGTTGCAATAATATAATTTCTAATTTCTTCACAGTCATATTTTTCTGGCACAAGTTTACAGTGAAGTAATTGTATTACTCACCATGTGTTCTTATAATGTTATTTTTGTAAACTGCACTGCACACTTAGTGAAACGATATTTTATTCCACTGCATACCTGTATATGGCAGGAATGGCAATAAACTTTCTCTAATATTCTAATAATGGAATGTTGTATGAATGAATCCCAGTTAGGGTGACAGCATCAAAAGGTACACTAAGTACTAATAGGCAAAACTTTAAAAAGATACAAAAAATAGAATTTATACAGTGTATATCCGATTTGAAAATTTAGAGATGAACATCAGCATTTAACAAAACAGGCCTATAGGGAAAAAATGGCTTGACTTACCATTCAGTCCATTCATTTACATACTATCCAAACAGTCCAATTCACTATGAATCAGACTTTGCATTGCTGCTTATGAGAGAAGCTCATTTAAGAACGTACATTTAATCATTTGCACAGTTGTTTGAGAGTAAAGCTGCGTATGCAATACAGTGTCACATTAAATGTAGCGTGTTGTGCAACACATTTGAAAGCTTGGTACTGGAAACGCTGCACTGCTGTCACGCCACTGCTAAATGTAGTTAAGTTAGTAATGTTGCTACTTTTAGTTAGTTAATCCCCAACACTG
Source organism: Abramis brama (assembly GCF_963993115.1). Lineage (NCBI taxonomy): Eukaryota > Metazoa > Chordata > Actinopteri > Cypriniformes > Leuciscidae > Abramis > Abramis brama. The sequence continues at coordinate 4,277,519 of NC_139971.1, forward strand.
CATAACAGTGTCACATTAAATGTAGCGATGTAGCATTGGAAAAAGTGCTTTACCACATTATATAACAGCTGTACCACTGTTACGCCACTGTGAAGTGTTATGTGTTAAGTTAGTAGTATCACTAGTTAGTTATTGCCAAACATTAGATAAATTGAGCCCATAATTAAGTTTTAAGCATTTTACTGTTTATCTGGCTGTGGTTGTTACACACTTCAGCGTTGCCCTGTGTAGATCCTCCATCACGCCAAATGAATTACTGGCATGAAGTCCCAGATTGCTTAGTGTAATTCTACCTATGGTCTTTCCCTGAGCACCACTTTTATTGTAAACCATTTCAGCATTGCGTTGTCCAAATGGTGTGAAAGAGTGGCTTGCTGAAAAGCAAGTATGTCCTTTAGAGTAGCATTGGGTTTCTTGAGTTCTCTATTTCTATGTGCAAGTCTGAATGTGTCCGGCGGGCTTTATTACTGAATGGCTAAATCATTTTTAGAATGCACAGTGATTGATAGAACTGGGTGTGTGTGTGGGCATCTGACCAGGAAGACAGAGCTTGAGAGTGCTTACATATATACACACACACACACACATTGTTGTGTGTGATTACCTTGTCATAGACATGATTTCTGCTAATCCGAGATGCTCCGTTTCAGTGTCTGTGTGTGCATGTGTCCTGTCAGATAATGTTTTTACATGGTGCACACATGGGAGTGTGTGTTCTGCACATCTGTGGAATGCGCTGGTCTGCCCGGTTGAGTGGAACAGCATCGAAACCGCCGTGCAAGTATCGACCTTCAAAATAGAATGAATCTGAAAGGCCGCAGAGAACGCATACCAATCAAGCCTTGCATTTCTTCTTTCAGACATTCATTCAACAGTGTTCAAAAACTTTCTCTCTCTCTCTCTCTCTCAGAAGAAGAAGAAGAAAGTGAGAGAGAGAGAGAGAGAGAGAGAGATGGGAGGCCTGCTGAAGTGCAAGAATTGTAAGCAGGGGTCATCAGAGGTCAGACACTGTATTTGTAGATTAGCTCGTGCACAGACAAGTTATCACTACAGGCCCAGTCCTAATTACCCTGCAGCAGTAAAAAACTACAACTTAATTTTCAGTTTTCAGATGTAATTTCAGGCCCCACACACAGGAACTGAACTGGAGATGACATGACATCACCAATTCCTGATGATTCTGATTGTAGTTGAGTAAAACCATAAAAAAAGAGAAAATATTTGGTTACACTTTATTTTGATGGTCCCTTTTCGACATTGTTGACTATAAGTAACTTTGCAACTACATGTCAACTGACTCTCATTAGAGTATTAATAGACTGTCTGCTTAATATCTGATAACTCTTTATTGTGATGCAACAGACATTCTACTGACTATAAGTAACTTATAGTCTTACAGTAAACTGTCCAAGTACATGTCAACGTATTCTACTAACCCTAACCTAATAGTCTACTAATACTCTAATGAGAGGTAGGTGTAATGTTACTTATAGTCAACAGATTATATAAGGGGGACCATCAAAATAAAGCATAAACCAACATTTCTTATTTTCATGTAATTTTACTTGAACTGTTAAAATAACTAAAACTGAAATAAATAAATAAAAAGCTATATAGGCCTAGACATAAAACTAATAAAAATGGCAAGAAAACAACAAAAAAATTACTAAAATTAAAATGAAAACAGAAACTATAAAAAAAAAAAAAAAATTCATTCTGGTTACCAGTGCCATTGGAGAAAAGTAGTATTTGCTGTAAGGGAAGTGTGTAATAGCTAATAGTGTGGCTACTAATGACTGAGTACATGAATGACCAAGCAAAGTCATACTTACAAGTGGGAAACTAGGGATTCAAGATGATACACAAGTTGTCGATTTGAAACATGGCGGAAACACTGAATATAGATAAATATATCATATAATGTCTTTAATCTATATAGATTAGTGAGCCGAAATGTCTGTAGCAAAAAAAAAATTTAAAAAATTATAATCTTATGCAACAATGCATAACATATGTATTTAGTGGATATCATATGTAAATAAATGGTAGAAATTAATTTTTATCATCAATTTGAATTATTTGATTATTTATGTTTATTGTTCACAATAGTCTCTTGCTTCGTATAGGCTACTTCCATGCAGGGTTATAATACAAATCTATTTAAATTCGACTAATATTTAGTCACTAAATTTATGGGTAGATCCTGTGCTGTTCTCCGTTATAAATGAATAGTCCTACTTGTGGATGTTGGTTGGTCAATAGTACAGCTTTCCAGTTATGAAATATACAATATAGTATGTTGTAGTATGTTGAGACCAGTCTTGGACCATTTTTTTAAGGTCTTGGTCTTATCTCGGTCTCAGCCACATGTAAAACTTGCTGCCTCATATACAATCAATAACTCCTAGACTAATGTGATTTTATATATATATATATATATACTCACCTAAAGGATTATTAGGAACACCATACTAATACTGTGTTTGACCCCCTTTCGCCTTCAGAACTGCCTTAATTCTACGTGGCATTGATTCAACAAGGTGCTGAAAGCATTCTTTAGAAATGTTGGCCCATATTGATAGGATAGCATCTTGCAGTTGATGGAGATTTGTGGGATGCACATCCAGGTTACAAAGCTCCCGTTCCACCACATCCCAAAGATGCTCTATTGGGTTGAGATCTGGTGACTGTGGGGGCCATTTTAGTACAGTGAACTCATTGTCATGTTCAAGAAACCAATTTGAAATGATTCGAGCTTTGTGACATGGTGCATTATCATGCTGGAAGTAGCCATCAGAGGATGGGTACATGGTGGTCATAAAGGGATGGACATGGTCAGAAACAATGCTCAGGTAGTCCTTGGCATTTAAACGATGCCCAATTGGCACTAAGGGGCCTAAAGTGTGCCAAGAAAACATCCCCCACACCATTACACCACCACCACCAGCCTGCACAGTGGTAACAAGGCATGATGGATCCATGTTATCATTCTGTTTACACCAAATTCTGACTCTACCATCTGAATGTCTCAACAGAAATCGAGACTCATCAGACCAGGCAACATTTTTCCAGTCTTCAACTGTCCAATTTTGGTGAGCTCGTGCAAATTGTAGCCTCTTTTTCCTATTTGTAGTGGAGATGAGTGGTACCCGGTGGGGTCTTCTGCTGTTGTAGCCCATCCGCCTCAAGGTTGTGCGTGTTGTGGCTTCACAAATGCTTTGCTGCATACCTCTGTTGTAACGAGTGGTTATTTCAGTCAAAGTTTCTCTTCTAACAGCTTGAATCAGTCGGCCCATTCTCCTCTGACCTCTAGCATCAACAAGGCATTTTCGCCCACAGGACTGCCGCATACTAGATGTTTTTCCCTTTTCACACCATTCTTTGTAAACCCTAGAAATGGTTGTGCGTGAAAATCCCAGTAACTGAGCAGATTGTGAAATACTCAGACCGGCCCGTCTGGCACCAACAACCATGCCACGCTCACAATTGCTTAAATCACCTTTCTTTCCCATTCTGACATTCAGTTTGGAGTTCAGGAGATTGTCTTGACCAGGACCACACCCCTAAATGCATTGAAGCAACTGCCATGTGATTGGTTGATTAGATAATTGCATTAATGAGAAATTGAATTGAAATTAGGTGAGTGTATATATATACAGTGGGGAGAACAAGTATTTGATACACTGCCGATTTTGCAGGTTTTCCCACTTACAAAGCATGTAGAAGTCTGTAATTTTTTTATCATAGGTACTCTTCAACTGTGAGTGACGGAATCTAAAACAAAAATCCAGAAAATCACATTGTATGATTTTTAAGTAATTAATTTGCATTTTATTGCATGACATAAGTATTTGATACTTCAGAAAAGCAGAACTTAATATTTGGTACAGAAACCTTTGTTTGCAATTACAGAGATCATACGTTTCCTGTAGTTCTTGACCAGGTTTGCACACTGCAGCAGGGATTTTGGCCCACTCCTCCATACAGACCTTCTCCAGATCCTTCAGGTTTCGGGGCTGTCGCTGGGCAATACGGACTTTCAGCTCCCTCCAAAGATTTTCTATTGGGTTCAGGTCTGGAGACTGGCTAGGCCACTCCAGGACCTTGAGATGCTTCTTACGGAGCCACTCCTTAGTTGTCCTGGCTGTGTGTTTCGGGTTGTTGTCATGCTGGAAGACCTAGCCACGACCCATCTTCAGTGCTCTTACTGAGGGAAGGAGGTTGTTGGCCAAGATCTCGCGATACATGGCCCCATCCATCCTCCCCTCAATACGGTGCAGTCGTCCTGTCCCCTTTGCAGAAAAGCATCCCCAAAGAATGATGTTTCCACCTCCATGCTTCACGGTTGGGATGGTGTTCTTGCGGTTGTAAGTAAGTAAGTAAAATTTATTTATATAGCACTTTTCACAGATAAAAATCACAAAGTGCTTCACAATAAAATATAATACAGTAACAAATTCAAAATACAAGAATATTAAATAGAAATAGAAAACATAACAAACAACCATAAAAAAACCCTTGACTAACTAAAAGCCTGCTTGAAGAGCAGTTGCTTTTTGAAAGAATCAATAGAGTTCGCACAACGCAGAAAGAGAGGCAAAGCATTCCACAGCCTAGGAGCCACTTCCTGGAATGATTGGTCACCTCTAGTTTTAAAATAAGTGCGGGGAACCACTAATAGCCTCTGATCTAATGACTTGAGACTCCGGGTGGGAGTGTGAAGCTGTATCAAGTCAGTGATGTAGGTAGGAACTTGACCATGCAGGGCTCTGAAAGTAAGGACCAGGATTTTAAATTGAATTCTGTACTGGACTGGTAACCAGTGAAGTGCTGCTAAAACAGGTGTGATGTGTGCTCTTTTCTTAATGTGAGTTAAAAGCCTTGCAGCAGAGTTCTGAACAGCCTGGAAACGATAAAGCTCCTTCTTACTCAAACAGGTAAAAAGACTGTTGCAGTAATCTAAACGAGAGGAAATGAACGCATGAATGATCATCTCCAACTCACCCTTAGTCAAAAATTATCTTAATTTGGAAATATTCCTCAGTTGAAAGAAACTGTTTCTAACTAATTGTTTAGTGTGGAGCTCCAAAGACATAGCTGAATCAAAAACAACACCTAAGCTCCTGAGGCTTGGTTGGACAGACGAGCCTAAGTTACCAATATGCTGTATTGTCTTTGGGATTTTACTTTCAGGGGCGATAATTAGTGTTTCTGTTTTGTCTGAGTTCAGAAGCAAAAAGTTGTCACATAACCACTGTTTGATACTAGTCAGACAGTTGATTAGAGAAGACAGTTTAGAGAACTCAGTTTCCTTAAAGGAGCAGTACAGTTGTATACAGTGGCGGCTGGTGAAAAATATCTTAGGAGGGGCTGTCATATTCAGCCGGTTTCAATAGTCTGGTAACCATGGGAGTATTAGGCCTACTTTCTGCCCTTGGTATGTGTATTGTGCTTTGATGTTTATTTTGTTCTATTCCTTAACCCAGTCCCAGTGGTTCTCAAACTTTTTAGAGTTGTACCCCAAGAGGCTTTAATATCCTTCTGCGCACCCCCACTCTTCAGTCACACCTTTTTCAGTAAGGGACAATATTTGCCCCCTTTAAATAGATTTTTTCAAGTGCATTTTTACCTTTACAAATACCTTTATAAAATAAATAATGCTTTGAATAAAAAAAATGTTAAATAGATAAATATGCAATGATGGTAAAAACGAAGTGATGCTTTTAAATATTAAATTAAAACCGCCAGTAGGTGATGAGTCATCGAGTCATTCATTCAGTAACGAAGCAAGTGGCTGTATTTATGAATTAATCATTGAATCATTGACTCTAAAGATTCGTCCACAATCATTGCTGTGTGCTGCAGTTCTGCTGTGGCTTTCATTGGAGCTATTCATTTATTGTAAAAAAAATACTGACAACTGTGTTGAAAATGAACATCACTTAATATTAATATTTCGTTTGTTGAACTGTTGTATAAAATCAATGTCACATTCGCAATCGTGTGGATCTTCATATAATGTGATCAACATTAAACACAGGAACTCACACAGGGTATGTTTTTGTATCGAAGAGAGTTTGAATTATATTGATCTCCATGCACAGCCGATGTCTATATTTGTTCTTCATGCTAGTAAGTGCTAACTTAAATCCCTACTTTTACAAAGGTAACGTACATTGTCGAGAACGGCAGTATAGCGCGATTTGCCGAGGCAGCAATCTGCACGAGACCTGTCATATAGCCTATACACGCTGCTTAAATGCAGAAAGTTTTGACCGCAAAAGATGAGGTAATTTGATCGTATCATGTCATGTATTTACAGCATTTAACCTGAGAGAAATGCATGCTCAGTTTAAATCTTATTTTAAGATGAAGTAGTATTAACGTTAAAGGAACGGCAAAATTCAGCATTTTGTTCCCGCACCCCCTTCTGTCACCTCACGGTTTGAGAACCACCACAAACCCAGTTTGAGAAACACTGCCTTTACATATCTTTGTAAAACGAAAAATAATAATAATATTACAAATAATTATTAGTATTAACCACCCAAATACAATTTAACACAAACTGCATGATACCAGTGCTCTGTGAAAAAGTCAGTAATTATTTAATGCCATATTACAAGACTGAAGCATTCTTACACAAAAACAAACAAATTGCACAAACTTTCCATTTGCATTTGAAATTTAACTCAAAAAGTTTAGTTACTTTCTCAGACAGGTCCCTCACTTCAGTAACTGTCCATGCTGGATCTGTCCCTGTTGTTTTAAAAAGTAATCACGGAAAGCAAAACAAGGCATTAGCATGACGCATCCAGCTAGCCAGGCCGATAGACCGCTGTCTGATGTAGATAGGCACACATGAGCGTGGGCGGGCACGCGCAGCTTGGGGCGCTAACAGAAGCGCCCATAGCTGACTAGATTTGAGCTCGCTGATTGGCTACAGTTTATGTCAAACGTATATCTTAAATCAGCAATTGGCTAAGCTGCTCCACAGACCCGCCTCTCTGGGGCGATTTCTCCAGCGCCCCAGAGCTTATGAGACGTGCACGCAGGTGGAGGAGACGTGTTGAAAAAGCAGACATTTTTAATTATTTTTCATATTTTTCACATATACTGGGTGTATTTAATATCTTAAACACACAAATACTGACAATTTGTATGTATGATTTATGTATGTTTTACTTATTTATTTAATGAGTGTGGCTCATAAACTGTGGTCTGGCTCATGGGGGGCGGCGCCCTAGCGCCCTCTATTGGCCAGCCGCCCCTGGTTGTATATCATCCGCATACAAATGGTAAGATATGTCGCTAAACTGACTAATTATCTGTCCGAGAGGAAATATGTACAAAAGGAACAGAATAGGTCCCAAGACAGAACCCTGAGGTACCCCACACGACAACTGCAGTTTCAGACATGATCTGATTCACATAAACACTAAAACTTTTACCAGAAAGGTAGGATGAAAACCATTTTAAAACTGATCCAGACATCTCAACCAGATCACGAAGTCTATTTATCATAATATTATGATCAATAGTGTCAAAAGCAGATGAGAGGTCCAATAGGACCAACACTGTATATTCTTTAGAGTCAGCTGACATCATAATATCACTAGAAACTTTAAGTAATGCAGTTTCCGTGGAATGTTTTTTACGGAAACCAGACTGGAAATTGTCAAACAACTCGTGCTTCTCTAGAAAAAGGGTGAGTTTCTCTGCTACAACTTTTTCTAGAATGTTTGACATGAATGGAAGTCTAGATATTGGCCTGTAGCTTTTAGGTTGTAGCGGATCCAAACTAGTTTTTTTTTAGTACAGGCTTAACAACGGCATGTTTAAAAAAACTAGGAACAACACCAGTTAAAAGTGAGGTATTAAGCATCTCAACAATACAGGGGCCAATAGAGTCAAAAGCTTGTACAAATAGCACAGTAGGGACAACATCCATAGGACAAGATGAGGGATTCAAAGAATGTAACAGAGAGGTGATGTCATGTAATGTCACAGGTGTAAAAGTGGACCAACAATGAGCAGGAGACAAGTCACAGGCAGAGATCTGAGACAGTGATGGTGAGATGTTTGCCCTAACATCTCTAATCTTATTAACAAAGAAGTGGAGGAAATCATTACAATCAGATTTAGATGACACGGTTGCTTGAGGGCTAGAGGGATAAACTATTTTATTAATGGTGTCAAATAAGATTCTGGGATTGTGCTTATTCAAGGATATAAGCTGAGAAAAGAAGCAAGTTCTCACCTTTCTCAGCATCTCGTTCAAGGTAACCCTTAGTTCTTTAAGGTGGAGCCTATGAACCTGGAGTTTAGAAGATTTCCAAAGACACTCCACTTTTCTACAATTTCTCCTAAAACTCTGGATTGCTTCATCAATCCAAGGACAATGTTTTTCATGGGAGACAGTGCTTGATTTAACTGGTGCTACTTTATCTAAAATAGATAAACACTGACCATTAAAAGACTGAATAAGCACATCATCATCAGTGCATCCCATCAGAGAACATGGGTCAAACAAGGCAGAGAACCTCTCAGCAGTGTCATGATTAATAATCCGCCTTTGGGCCCTAATTCTCAGGGGCGGAGGATCTCGAGGAAAGTTAATATTAAAAAACACACAGCTATGGTAACTCGCATGTACATCTTCCACACGTGCATTTACTATATCTAGACCATGAGAGAAGACAAGGTCCAGGGTGTGACCCTTAATGTGTGTGGGTCCAGTAACATGCTGAATAAAATTAAAAGAGTCTGTGATAGAAAGGAGATCAACAGCTGTGTTACATGTAGAATCATCAATATGCAGGTTAAAGTGCCCAATAATTAAAACCTTCTCAAGTTTGATGATAGACGATAGAAAGTCAGTAAAATCTGTCAGAAAGACGCCTGCCGGACCAGGAGGACGGTAAATTAACACACTGTAAAAAGCGTTAAAAGAACCTACTTTGAGCATCTGTGATTCAAAAGAGTTAAAACTTTCAAAGTTTATCACTCTACATATGAAACTATCATGATGCACAACAGCAAGCCCACCACCATGGCGTGCCATTCGGGGCGTCCCAGTAACAGAGCAGCCAACTGGACAGAGCTCGTTTAGGTGAACAAACTCATTTTCCCTTTGCCACGTTTCCGTAAGGAACATAAAATCAATATTCTCGCTAATAAAAAGCTTGTTAAGAATAAAAGTTTTGTTAGAAATGAAACGAGCATTGAACAAAGCAATGTGGAGTGATGATGGCAGACCGGCATCCTCAACAGCTGATTGTGACGGAACTGATTGCGGAACTGACCATAAACAGCTGACGCGTTCACGAGATCTCCAGCTGCGGCGAGTAGTCAGTCGCTGGTCAGACAGCACAGTAACCATCGGTAATGGCAGGTCCACGTTCCCATAAACAAGTCACTGGTACAGAAGAGGTTCTCGTCCAATAGGTAGAAACATCCCGGGGCGCTGCAGCTGGGGAGCATTTTCACCCGCAATCTGATGGGAAACCGACCGCAGCCACCGGAATCGTTCTCCGCGATATGGCCAGAGCACCCCTGTCCAGGATTGTCGCCTTCTCTTAACTTGAGCGCCAGCTCTGCAGCCCCTTCTCCTTCTCCTCGGTCTCTTCTTGGGATTACCAGGAAAAGTTTGTCTGAAGTTTTCCCAGCTTTCAAAGAGTCCTTCCATAGACACTCTGATGTCCAACAGCGAGCGTCGATCATAAGTCCGTGATCTTCGTACTCATCCTTCTTCTTCCTCCAAACACGGCGAGTGAAGTTTAGACCAAAACGCTTTATTTTTGTCTCATCAGACCACATGACCTTCTCCCATTCCTCCTCTGGATCATCCAGATGGTCATTGGCAAACTTCAGATGGGCCTGGACATGCGCTGGCTTGAGCAGGGGGACCTTGCGTGCGCTGCAGGATTTTAATCCATGACGGCGTAGTGTGTTACTAATGGTTTTCTTTGAGACTGTGGTCCCAGCTCTCTTCAGGTTATTGACCAGGTCCTGCCTTGTAGTTCTGGGCTGATCCCTCACCTTCCTCATGATCATTGATGCCCCACAAGGTGAGATCTTGCATGGTGCCCCAGACCGAGGGAGATTGACCGTCATCTTGAACTTCTTCCATTTTCTAATAACTGCGCCAACAGTTGTTGCCTTCTCACCAAGCTGCTTGCCTATTCTGCCGTGCAAAGGCAAAAGACCGTAACTTCATTTTTGGTCGAAAATGAGTTATTTATATTTTTGGCACATTCAAGACCTCCTTTATCATGTGGATAAGTATCTTGAATCAATTCCGTTGTTTTTGCGAGAAAATAATGAGTTGTCTTAACAGTAACTTCCAAAAGCCCATGAGAAACAAAGGCAGAACACCGTAACATCAGTTACCGCTCTTTGGCTTTGTTTCGGAACGCTCAAAATTGAGTTACGGTACTCTGCCTTTGTTTAGCCGCGCGTCAATATGAAGTTACTGTGCCGGTGTTCTATCAAATAATGCTACCTACCAGATTGTACGGTTATCTGCCTTTGTAAAATTACGGTGTAGACTTAAGCCATAAATTAGTATTAATATTGATAGCATCACTGGTAGCGTCGTTGCTAACTTAACTTACTGTCCATCTGTTAAAATGGAGAATATATCAGATGTAAGTAGTCTACCTTTTGGTGCAGGTGAGGACACATTTGAGCTACACGCGGTACAGTCTGAGCTGGAAGCTGTTGAGAAACAGATCCACGACCTTTTAGTGAGAAAAGCCGAGCTGATAGACCGGCGTTTGGCGCTTGAAACATCACGCGCCGATGCACACAAATCAGTGATTAACGTTACTAACCCGCTGACTCCGACCTCGTCTACTCCGTGCGTTACTCAGCATCGGTCACGAGTGTCGAGGCCGTGATCAGCTATGGTCTCGTTTACGCCGGCTCCAACATGCCACCACGAAGCTTGGATATTTCCGCAGCGGAAGACGCGAGTCAGGTCTAGACCAAGAAAACTCTCTCCGACCCTCCCGGTTTTCGAGATATCCACACAAAACCGCTTCTCCCCTCTTCGCGAAACAGAACGCGATGCTGTGATCATCGGTGATTCCATCGTTCGACACGTACACGCTACGTTAAATAAAAGTAAGGTGCATAGTCACTGCTTTCCTGGTGCTCGTGTTTCTGAAATCGCTGCTCACGTTCCCGAGATTCTGAACGAGCGCGTCGGAACTGTGGTCCTGCACGCGGGAGGGGCCGACATCAAGCTGCGCCAGACGGAGGTTCTGAAGAAAGACTTCAGGAATCTGATCGATACGGTACGCAGCACATCGCCTGATATAACGATCATTGTGTCAGGACCGCTTCCCACGTACCGACTAGGTCATGAAAAGTTTAGTAGATTATTCGCGCTAAATGAATGGTTAATATCATGGTGCAATGAGCAGAAACTGCTCTTTGTAAATAATTGGAATCTGTTTTGGGAGCGTCCTAGGCTTTACCGTGCTGATGGCTTACACCCAAGCAGATTCGGATCGGATCTTCTGTCAGATAACATCTCCAAAATGTTAAATACCTTTTGACTAGTAACCAAAAGTCCAAATCATAGTCTCTGCTGCACCAAATTAACTGATATAAATAGTGTAGAACATTGCATAGAAACTGTGTCTATTCCTCGTTTAGTGAGATCAAATAATAAATCTACTGCAGGATCTAGAAAAAATCTAATTGTTATTAAACCAGAAAATGTTGCTATTAGTAATCAAAAACAATTTCTAAAGCTAGGTCTTCTAAACATTAGATCACTCACACCTAAGGCAGTTATTGTAAATGAAATAGATAGATATAGATGATAGATGATTTAAATAGATAATAGCTTCGATGTACTTTGCCTTACTGAAACTTGGCTTAAACCTAATGATTATTTCGGTCTAAATGAGTCTACTCCATCTGGATACTCCTATAAGCACGAACCCCATCTGATTGGTCGTGGCGGCGGTGTTGCAGCGGTCTATAGAGATATTCTCAATGTTACTCAGAAAACGGGTTATAAGTTTATTTCGTTTGAAATACTTGTACTAAATGTTACGCTCTTAGATGTTAGAAAAAAATCCATATTATCTCTAGCCTTGGCTACCGTATATAGACCGCCTGGGCCTTACGCTGATTTCCTAAAAGAGTTTGCAGATTTTCTCTCAGATCTATTGGTCAATGTAGATAAAGCATTAATTGTTGGAGATTTTAACATACACGTAGATAATCCAAATGATGCGTTAGGGGCTGCGTTTATAGATTTATTAAATTCCTTTGGGGTCAAGCAAAACATCACCGGACCAACTCATCGTCTTAATCACACACTCGATTTAATTATATCATATGGAACCGATCCAACCGATATAGATATCATTCCACAAAGTGATGATGTCACTGACCATTACTTGGTAACTTGCATATTACGTACTGCTGTAATATGTCATGCTGTGCCGCGTTTTCGACCAGGCAGAACAATCCTTCCATCCACCATAGATAATTTCTCAAATTGCTTATCTAATCTGTCTCAGCTGCTGCCTGAACCCAAACAAACAGATGAACTAGAAGAACTAACTAGCAGTATGATCACCATTCTCTCTAGACCATTGGATGTTGTTGCACCCATTAGATTAAAAAAGGTCAGAGAGAAAATTAAAGCACCATGGTACAATAATACTACGCATGTTCTAAAGAGAGAAACCCGTAATTTAGAGCGTAAATGGAAACAAACTAATTTAGAGGTCTTTAGAATCGCGTGGAAAGACAGTATGTCACGCTATAAAAAGGCCCTAAAAGCGGCCAGGGCAGAGCACCTCCGCAAACTAATAGAAAACAACCAAAACAATCCTAGGTTTTTATTTAACACCGTGGCTAGACTAACAAATAAACAGACGTCACCCGAACAAAATATCCCGTTACAGTTTAGTAGTAATGATTTCATGAACTTCTTCACTGAGAAAATAGAAAACATCAGAACCACAATTGTAAACGTTCAATCCTCAATCGCACCTTATAATTCAGCCTCAATTATCATGACGCAAGAACAATTACAGTGCTTTACAACTATAGAACAAAAAGAGTTAAATAAACTTATCACTTCATCTAAAACAACAACATGTTTATTAGATCCTATACCAACTAAACTACTGAAGGAAGTGTTACCTGTAGTGGAAGAGCCTCTCCTCAATATTATTAACTCATCTTTATCTTTAGGTCATGTTCCAAGAACATTTAAACTGGCAGTTATAAAACCTCTCATTAAGAAACCACAATTAGATCATAATAATCTAGCAAATTATAGACCCATTTCAAATCTACCTTTTATGTCTAAAATACTAGAAAAAGTTGTGTCCACTCAACTGGGCTCTTTCTTGCAAGAAAATGATATCTATGAAAAGTTTCAGTCAGGATTCAGGCCGCATCATAGCACTGAAACTGTGCTCGTTAAAATCACAAATGATTTACTCTTAGCTTCTGACCAAGGCTGTATCTCAATACTAGTTTTATTTGATCTTAGTGCTGCGTTCGATACTATAGATCACACAATACTCTTAGATCGACTACAAAATTATACTGGTGTTCAAGGACAAGCATTAAGCTGGTTTAGATCATACTTATCTGACCGCTACCATTTTGTCTATTTAAATGGAGAAAAATCGATCATAACTCCAGTAAACTATGGAGTGCCGCAGGGATCTGTGTTGGGCCCTCTGTTATTCTCAATATATATGATGCCACTTGGAAATATTATAAGGAAACATGGAATTAGTTTCCATTGTTATGCTGATGACACTCAAATATATATTTCATCACGGCCGGATGAAAACGCTAAATTATCCAAATTGACAGAGTGTGTTAAAGATATAAAAGATTGGATGACGCGTAATTTTCTTTTATTAAATCCAGACAAGACAGAGGTAATACTTATCGGTTCAAAAAACCGCCCACAGAACCTCTCACAATACAACTTTGACATCGTAGGATGTCCTGTTACTTTATCCTCTACAGTAAAAGACCTGGTTGTTATACTCGATTGTAACCTGTCTTTTGAAAATCATATTTCGTATGTTACAAAAACAGCCTTTTTCTACCTTAGAAACATTGCTAAGCTACGTAATATGCTATCAGTTTCTGATGCAGAAAAGTTAGTTCATGCATTCATGACCTCGAGACTAGATTACTGTAATGCTTTATTAGCCGGTTGTCCTGCATCCTCAATAAACAAGCTACAGTTAGTCCAAAATGCAGCTGCTAGAGTTCTTACTAGATCAAGAAAATATGATCATATAACACCGATTTTATCATCACTACATTGGCTACCTATAAAGTTCCGTATTAATTATAAGGTATTGCTACTGACTTATAAAGCCCTAAACGGCTTAGCTCCAGTCTATTTAACGGATCTTCTATCACCCTATAATCCATCGCGCTCTTTAAGATCAATAAATTCAAGGCTTTTGGTCATACCTAGGATATCCAGATCAACCAAAGGAGGGAGAGCATTTTCACATTTGGCTCCAAAACTCTGGAATAGCCTTCCTGATACTGTTCGTTGCTCGGACTCGCTCTCCCAGTTTAAAACTAGATTAAAGACGCATCTTTTCAGCCAGGCATTCATATAATATTGTTAATCTCACAGTTTCAAACTACAATCCAGCCTCTAGTTCATAAATGCCAGAGGAGAACTGGCCCCCGACTGAGCCTGGGTTCTCCCAAGGTTTTTTTTTTTTCTCCATTAGGTCACCTGATGGAGTTTTAGGACACCATTAGGTTACTTGATGGAGTTTTTTTCGGTTCCTTGCCACTGTTGCCTTTGGCTTGCTCAGTTGGGGATATTTTGGGGATATTTAATTTTATTCTATCAATCAATAAATTCCACTAGAAACAAACTTTGTTGTATTATTTTATTTTAATACTGTGAAGCTGCTTTGATACAATCTGTATTGTGAAAAGCGCTATACAAATATACTTGATTTGATTTGATTTGATTTGATTTGTATATATATATATATATATATATATATATATATATTAATACTATAAAAAAGCATATAATTTGTAAGAATCAATAAATACAATTAGAATAATAAGACATTTCTCAAGTAGTAGATGTGGATCTTTCACAGCTTTTAGATGAATTTGAGGAGTGCTGGTGTGGTTTTGGTCTTGTCTTGGTCTCAACACACTCTGGTCTTGGTCTCAACCTATATTTTGGATGCTGCTTAAAGGGATAGTTCACACTAAAATTAAAATTCTGTCATCATTACTGTATAATCTCAGCAGGTTGTCCACTACCATTAGTTATGACTATATTCTCAGTAACAGAATCTTGTATCTATTGTGCAATCATTTATTAGGATGCACTAATTAATTAACATAGGCGTTTTTGTCAGACAAAGCAGTCAGGAGAGTTAGTAGATTAACGTTGGGTTAAACGCGGTTAAAACAACATTCCTTCTTATGTTCATTCATGTTTATTTGATGCTATAAATGAACTAGAAGGAAGAGATGATCGATTTACGAGCAGCTTTAACTGAGGCTCTACAGCGATCTGTCAGACACATTAAAGAGCCACAAAACTGTATTTATTGTTTAAATTTCTTTAAAGAATTACCAAATTTGAAAGTTGAGACTTTGTTTCATATCAAAAGTAACCTGGTCTGTCCTGTCTGTCAGTGTGTTGTCAGTGTCCTCTCTCCTCCACGATGTGTGTTTCACTGCGAGAGAACATGGTGGGCGTGAGAGCGGCGTGGCTTGTCAAACATAGCAACAGTAACTATAATTGTCTTTGTGAACGATCAATTATAAGAATCATTGATTATTATTTTTTTATCCATTCAGTAGGTTGAATCAACAGATAAAACAATGTTGCATCTATTGTCTGATAGGTGAACTGAAAGAGGTGAAAAGTTAAAACAATTACTTTCATGGAATGTGCCATGAATGATACTTGGCTTTGTTTCCTGTGGAACTGGCTCCTTAGGCGTTTTGGCCTTGTCACCTCAGGCTCATTGAAACAACACCCATTTCTCACAACAATGTTTGTTTACATGTCTCCTAGCAACCCCACAACATGTTTCCGTGTATAGTTAACATTTTGGCATTTTGTGGCTTCTTCGTTTTTCCCCCTAACCTTAGTTATTAGCTGTGTTGTGTTCTCACCTGACAATCGAAGGTAGTTCTATCATTTCTAATTATTTATGACAAAATAACGTTGAGGTATGAGACAGCCAGACATTACATCTTTGCCTATGACATCACCGTCTTTATTCCCACCTGGGCCAACACTTTGAAGCCATAGTGTTTAGAGTATCAAGGTCTCTAATAAGAGAGTTTGAGACACGTCCTCTTCCTATGTCCTGCAAATGACAGCGTTTTGAAAAACATCGCATTCATAACAAATCACAGTGTTCAAAAGGCTTTGCGCAACCTTTCTGATCAGCGCATTGTCAATTATAAGCCCTAGAAATGTCCTATAGTAATGATTATATTCACACAACCATCAAGTAACTACACGCAGTTTTGAAGATTCGTTCAGTGTTAGGTGTGGTTATTGAGGAGCTCAATGAATGGAAATACAAATGATGAATTTTCATCATCTTCTGTCAGCTGAGATTTAGTCTGAAGATTCAAAAGAATAAAGCCGGATTACGGTGAAAAGTAATCCATCTAAAATTTATCCAGTAACAAAAGATCAGAGCAGAGTGCCAGCAAGTGTGTAAGTGAAGAGGCGTGCAAGCATGACGAGTAATTGTGTTTAACAGCAATGGAGTGGAAATGAACGCAGGTTTGCAACATTCATGGTGTAAGATTTTTAAAAAACACAGAGATAAGACTTATGTACAACAGCCAAAGATGCAAGTGTATGCAGTGTTCATGCATTTTTGAATTGTTGGTCTTAAAACAGTCTGATAAATGAAAATGAAATGTCATTATGGATAGACAATGCTAATCTGTGCACAAACAAAGAATGATAACAGTGAATTTACTGATATTTCACTGTTGTTCACTAATCCCCCCAAAAAAATCAACACCGGCTCATAGGAAAAAACCTGCCTGTTGAGGCATTTTTGCACAAATTATGTTGCATATTCCATCTTTCGCGATACTTTAAAAGTTAAAGGTCCAGTGAGTGGTGCCAAAAGCCTGTTCAGTTTCATCCTAAACAGATGAACGTGAATCACATTCTGAATCTAGTGTAACGGAGGCCAGCTACTGAGAGCTGTGCAGGTACCGTAGTCTCTAGCGTCCTTGTTAGCGCTCCTGCCCCCCATGCTGGAGATGCCGGTTCGAGTCCCGCTCGGAGCGGGGTAAGTAGGACCGGAGGGGTTAGATTGGTGCCGTGACCCGGATGTGAGTGGGGTTTAAGTGGTGAGTGTTACGGAGGCTCGCTAGTGAGAGCTGTCCAGGTCCCATACTCCATGAAGAGACCGTAGTGTCCTTGTTAGCGTGCTCGCCTCCCATGCGCGGTAGGTTAGAGTCCATTACATAATGGAAGCCAGCTAGTGAGAGCTGTGCAGGTAATCCTCACCCGACTGATCTTAAGAGGTGCACTAGAGACTGCGGTGCGCGGCGAGTAAGACTGGAGGGGTTACACTGCCAACATTTTATTACATTGGCTATTGTAGCTGTCGTTGCAGTTGGGAAAGGAAATGTCCGGTGAGTGGCGCTGAAAGGTTAACACGTATGAAAATAACGTACCAACTACACTAAACCCTAAACCTAAATCTAGTGTTTTTAAACGCAATTGTGAGATAAAAACACATTCGCTGAAGCAACCATGTCATTTTAGCTTGTTTCTACTAGTCTTTGAGCTCTTTAATTGTGACTTGTGTTTCACGGGACTCGTACTCGAGTGCTTCGCATCACAAGTGCAGTGTTGTACCAGATGAGCTACTATGCAAGTTTACTTTGTCAGAAAAGCCACATAATGTGGCTGGTTATCTGGTTATGTGATGATAAACTTCAGAATGTAATAGTGTACAAATCATGCATTATGATAAAAGTGTTTTGAGATCATAACATAGTATTCTGCAAGGAACTGCATAAAAATAAGTATTCATTAATCGATAATCTGCCCCGTAATCATAATTTGCGTGAAAATAAATGAGTAGTTGGTGTTTTACTGCCACTAGTGTTTATTTCAGCTGAAAACTGCAGTGAATCGGATCTATAGGTACATTTTTGGAGTTTAAATTTTTCAGTGCTTTTTTATTTATTTTTTCTATCACTGCTGAAACTAGTCTAATGCCATAAGGTTTGTGTAATGTGATTTTAGCGATGCCATGCTGAGCTATTAGGGCTTCAGACCTGATAATTTGTGCAAATTGCACCTGTTTTGTTTGGGTTTTGCACTAAATTGCTGCATTTTATTACGGCCACTATTTCAGCATACTCTTGAAACCGAATTCTATTCATTAAGAGTTTGATTTGTTGACTATGTTGAAGTAATGGAGAAACTATTATGTTATTTGTTATTACTATTATGTCATTTCATACTTATACTACGTTATGATGTATTAAGCATGCTTGGCAACCACAGTATGCAAGTGTAAAAAATGTTACGAACCCATTTCTCTGAATTAATTGTATTAATTAGAGTGGAAAGGGAAACAGTTAGTTCAGATGTTTCTCTGTGAGTGTCTCTTTCTCATTTCCTCTCTCTGTCTCTCGCTCCCTCTATCTCTTTTGCCATAGAGCAGCTGTGGAGGAACAGGTGCTGGCCCAGCGTCGCTGCGTCGGGCCTGGTTTTCTCAGCGGGCGAGGACCAAGTGGATAATCTAGTTAAATCTCCCTGTAATTCGGGAGGGATTGAGTTCTTCAGATGAGCTAGTGGAAACCTGCATGAGTGTGTGGGAGTATAACAGGAACAAACTGGCCGCGCATAAAACACAGACACACACATTTACTTGATTCTGTTTTCTTGATGTCTGCCGGGAGGAACAAAAAAAAGAAAAGCCACTACTGTCGCTACTGTGGGTCGGTGGTAGTAAATGTGCGCTTCAAAATGAATGCTTCAATTTTATATGAACTGTTTTCTTTGCCTTTTCTGTTTATATCTAATAAAAACATGCACTTTCCTCGAATAGGGTACACAATAGGGCCTAACACTTATAAATACATTTTAAAAACCTGTTTTGTGTGATTTTTGTAATCTATACATTACATAAAATTTACACAAAATTTTATAAAATTTCAAAAATAAAAATGATTGAAACAGAGTTGCAAATTTAGTCCTTTTTCACAAAGTTGCAAAACTAGCTCATTTGAGGGTAGTTTAGGGGAAAAAATGTTAGTTAGAGAGGCCTATTGATAATATCTTTCCACGGTGCTTGAAAGGATTGAAACTTGAAACAATTTATTGGTTGTCACAATTTTAAGTAATGCTACATTTCAATTCATTGTATTTAATTCCTAAATATTATGTTTTATAGGTATATTGTTTAAAATATTTAATTAAAAACACTTCAGTTAAGTGGTTTGACAATCAAAATTCAGATTAAATCAAAATTTGTCAAATGCATTTGGGAAGGTCAAGACATGCAGGCCAAAATCAGCATTTGTATGTATTTGATCTATAAATTTCATGCTAGGTTAACTCTGTTAAGTAATAATAGCTTCTAATTTGTGCCTTAAAAAGGTTATTGTGCTCCAATGTGTGTCATATGCATGGAATGCCACCAGTTTCTCTACAGTAAAAATGCATTTCCTTCCCTCATCTTTTTATGTTTCAGTTCTAAACTTGACAAAGGAGCAACTGTGTGCCTTTATTTGTTTTATTGCGGAAGAAAGGCCTCTGTCAGAAACATCAAGATGTGCTCTGTTTGACATGCTGTATGTAACAAACACAACTCTGACCAAACATTTTTAACACACGCACACACACTCACACACAGATACTGACAGCTCAGCTAGGATTACTGTCACCATGATAAGTGTGTACATCTTGACTGAAGACATCACTAACACACACACAAACAGCAAGACGTGCCCCTCCAATAACAATACTCAGGGGGGGGGGAAAAAGCAATTATGAAAGACAAGGAGAAGAAACCAGTTGTTTATTTATGCCACACATCTGCTCCGAAAGGAAAGACAAAAAAATCATAGTGCTGGAGAGTTGATAGATTTATCACCTCAATAAAATGAAGAATTTGTAACGTAGACCTCAATATAATAACCACAGAGAAGACGAGGGCTCGTGACGAGCTGTGGTTGAGGGTTTTTTTTCCTTCCTAAAAGGTGTGTGAGGTCTGTTGTGTTAAAGATTGTGCTCCGATAAAATCAGTACAGTCAACACTGTTTCTAAGTAAGCTGTTTGGAAATGTTTTTAATGAAAGCTTGTTTCCCAGTCTCCATAAGTGATAAGAGCATTAGCTCATGTTTTGCCTGAGGATGATTCAACCCTCCATCGATCCAGTCAATTGTTGCTCGTTTTGATTTTTCAGTCATGTTAAATCCCAGATGTGAAGTGTTATAATCAACCTCCTCATGCACTTGTAAATTGTTGTTAGATTTAAAAGGATAGTTTGCCGAAGAAGAAAATTCTGTTTATTTGCTCATTCAAACCTGTATGATTTTATTGCTTCCTTCTACGTTTGTTAAAGAATTTCTGGAGAATTTAGTGGCCACACTTTTCTGTGTAATGAAAGTGACTGAGATATAGGGCTGCCAAACTCCAAAATGTAAAAAAGTAATAATAATTCACAAAATAGTAAATATGATTTGTGTGCTATATTACAATTTTAGTGTAATACTATATAGCGTATCTCATCTCTTTGATTGCTTGTATAATCAAAATGTAAACTATATTATCGACCAGATCTAATCTGCTTAAATATATTAAAGTGCCCCTATTATGCTTTTTCGAACATTACCTTTCATGCAGTGTGTAATATAGCTGTTTGTGAAATTTTAAAGATCAAAGTGCACGATAAATAAAGTTATCGTCTCCTAAAAGTGACGTCAGCAATACCGCAGTAACAATGTTACAAATTTGCATAATGCCAGCCTACGCTCTTCATTGGCTGCCCGTGAACAGCGTCTGCTTTTCCTCGCTCTCAAACACGTAGTTGTAGCTGAGGTTTGGAAGGGTTTGGTCGAGAATACACTGTTTTTAGCGCTGCATAGGCCATCCACTTACCATGCACTTCAAAATATTTTAGGATTTGCACTGGAATTGATATGGAAAAAGCGACGCCATTGTTGCTGTTCGGATCACTGTGTATCAAGCACAGAGGAAGCTTCCGGAGATGAAGTTCAGAAATGGCAATAGGCGTTTGGTTTCCCACATGCACTGTAAGCGATCGACCAATCACAACAGACTGAGCCATCTGACCAATCAGAGCAGAGAAGGCTCTCAGAAAGGAGGGGTTTAGAGAGACTGAATCTTCTAAATAACTCTTGAGAAATGAGGTGATGTGCAATGTATATTATGAGAAAACTAAAGTGTGGACCTTTGATTCATGTAAACCTATTGTAGGAGACTCCAAAATAAAATTAGAAACCTTTAAAATGGCATAATAGGGGAAGATATAAGCATCAATCGTCATGATTCTCTGTAAATCTTATTTGACACAATGAGAGACTGACTGAAATTTCGTTATTTACAGAAAATTTCAATGGTGTTCGATTTCTGAACAAATTTCAGTTTTGTGCCAGATCTTTTATTGAATCCGTTGATCCAGTTTACAGAACATGAATTAGGTGTTTTTCCATGAAGTTGTTTGTGCGGATGACTGTGGTATTGGTAACCTAGTAACCAAAAGTAAATAAAACACCATCAGCGGCAAATGTGTTTCCATCTCCCATTATTCGCATTTACTCTTTTTCGCACAAGTCAAAAAACACCTTAAGCAAGCGTAAAAAAAAATTGCGTAAAAAAGTTTTTACGCATTAAGGGTTTTTTTTTTGTTGTTGTTGTTGCTGTTTCCATCACTCGTTTCTGATGTGATGCTTCAAAATGTGCATAAAAACAGGGTTATGGAAACATAGCTAATGTGAATAACTACTTAAATAACTATGTTAAATAACTAAGCAACCAGAAAATTATTCCAAGTATCTCCTTTCATGTTCAGCAGAAGATTAGATCTAGAAACAGTAGTCTGCACTCTAACACTCAATGCAAACATTGACTCTGATCTTTAATTTTCAGTCCTGCTTCCCAGATTTACTGCTATCTAAGCTGATTAATTGTGCTTTGGGATTACAATATTACTGAATAATCTCAGAAAAATGTATAGTATCTGCACACTCTTATGTGAGGATCATTATTGCATTGAGCAATATATGCAGCGGTATATACTGTATGCGTGTGTTTGTGTGTGTGTGTGTCTGTACATGGGAATGGGAGTGTATGCAGGTATGCACACATTGAAAATTCTTTGGAGGCTAAAGGTGATTTCCCCCCCTGTGGGTAACAGCCTCACAGAAATAATTAATTTGCTTTCTGTGAGATTCTGTCACTGATTGATAAATGTGAGGATTTTGTGTGGGGCCTCTCTGTTTTGACTCCTATATGTCATTGTTTTTAAGCAGACTAAAATTAAGCGTGTCTTGACTGTACGCTCAGAATTAACATAAATTGCCTCCAAGGCCACTGGAGAACAATTAGCCTTTGTGCTAACTCCAAGTGACTCATTCACGGTGAACTTGAAAGTCCAAATGACTCACCCAGAGAACAACTTCCCATATACCATTTTAATATTTTCTCTCCAGCCATTGGAAGCTGTTGTAGGGTAATTTGAAATTGTGACATACTGTGTTTGCACAATTGTCTTGGTATACAGACGAGCCAAGACAGCATTTGACTTGTGAAATGTGTAATGTAGCCACAGCTTAAGGAATTAAATATGGCAATATGCACAACAGTGCAGTGATGGGAAATCTAAAGCCCTAATATAGAATAGCACTATACAGTCAAGTTAATATGTTACTTGCAAGAAGTAGCTAGCTAAATTACTGTTCTGTGTGTTTGTGTGTGTATGTGTATAGAGTGTATGCATATATGTGTGTTTGAAAATTATTTAAAAAAACAATGTGTTTTTTTTTTGACGGGTAATTTTTGCTGATTATCTCCTGATCGGTGGAGGAACCTCTTGACTGCACTTATTTGAGACGAACCGTCCTCTCACTCATCATTAACACACAGCGGGGTGGACAGCTTCTTTTTGCTCTGTAGTCTAATGAGGAAACATCTTCTGTGACTGCACTGGGCAAATCAAATCATTACCACCCACGCTGTATTAAAGATAAACTTGGAAGTGCATTAATGCGTCTGTGAAAAGATTGTCGATGAACTGCCAAGTGGTTAGTATACATGATCCCGCTGCTAATGAGAAGTCTATGACTGGAGCAAACATGTTTTTCATCCTCGCTTACCTTGGTGATTATTTTACAATTTAAAAATGAAAATATATCAATTCAGTGGCCTTATGAATATAAAATAGCAATTGATACAATATTAATAATATTGTTATATAATAATTATGGTGTTGCTTTTTTTAAACAATTAACATCTTAAAACTTGCCTTTTTACTTGTCTCACTTCTAATGCAACACAGTTTCATATTTTCATGTCAAATGTCACACTAAATACAATTATGAACAGCTATTAAGTGTTTAGGAAACTGTTCCCCAACCATATCAATTGTTATCTTGTCTTCTTTCCTGTAGTCTGAAGTCAGTTTATTTAGTAATTGGGGACTGTATAGATATACGTTTAGTTCATTAGAGACACTATAGATATCTGTGGGTTTGAAAGAATGATCTCTTTGTGCTGCATGTGATTAAAAGCTTACACACATGCTTGAGTTTCAGAAACACACACGAAGACACACCCACCCACAAAGACAGATTCAGAGTGACATAAACCCTGACACTCATTGTTTTACTCTGTCATCTCACCCCGTATTTTTTGGTTTCATCAGAGTTAAGTGCTTATGAAATCTTGCACTTGCCTTTGGCTCGTTGCCTCCTCTTCTGCCTCAGTGAACAGCAATGCATCGTGGGCCTGCAGGCTCTGCACTCACCTTGTCAAGACCGAAGGCACATCAGATCGCTGAATATGTGGCAGCACGCCAAACCTGAGCAGATAACATCTCCAAGGAAATATTACAGTATCGCATAGTCAATGCAAATTGCCTAAATGTTTATAGCAACCAGGAGCAACACACACAGGCATTTAACACGGTGGTTGAGAGGAATGCTGGCATCGTTCTTCATGGAACCGTGCTTTCTGATGGGTTTTGACAGCTCATCAAGTCGACATGAAGTCATCAGTCAGTTGAGTTTGTTGTTGAGAAAATGGCCTTATTGTTTAACAAAGCGGCCACTGTGCATGCGGTTTGACCTTTTTACCGTGATCGGTCCTGCCAGGATCTGAACTTTGGTAATTACAGGCCACAATGAATGAATTTACAGCATTTTTACCACAAAACCAGTCATAAGGGTACATTTTTGGACATTGAGATTTAAACATCACCTGAAACCTGAATGAATAAGCTTTTCATTAATGTATGATTTGTTAGGATAGGACAATATTTGTCTTAGATATTTTATCTTCATGGAACATGATCTTTACTTAATATCCTAATGATTTTTGGCATAAAAGAAAAATCTATCATTTTGACCCATACAATGTATTGTTGGCTTTTGCTAAAAATATGCCCGTGCGACTTACGACGGGTTTTGTGGTCCAGGGTCACATATATGAATTGTGTACTGAATGCAAAAAGGAAAATTAGACTTTGTGTTCACAGGATGATCATGAAAATATTCAGTAATATTCCAGCAAAGACATGAATGAGCTGAGGGCAATTGTGGTTGCAATACCAGTATAATGTTCCTGAAACTGTGTCATACTTGGAAAAACATCATGAACCGCACTGGTTACACAAGTCTGGGCTCTCATACACACACACACCTAAACGTAATACTGTTGTGAATGAGAATGTAAAATTATTCAGTTGGTAATTGAGAACAATTGGGAAATAGGTTTATCTGAAGCCGTTTCATTGTATTTCCTTTGGTTAGTGTTTTATCTATACGACTTCAACCAAAGTTTGTCTTGACATGCTTTCCTTTTCCTGTTCGGTTCCTCTGTTCATCAGTTCCTATTGATTTCAGAAAAGTAAACCTAAGAAGAATAATATAAATCACGTAAGTTGGCTCAACATTTAACCTAAAGCAGCTGCTCTTTAATAAAGCGTGCAATAACTTTGCAATCAGAGGTTATGCTTGTAAAACGAAATATTGTTTTAATGCTTTTAGCCTTTTGTGCAGCTCACCTAGACGAGCTGGAAAAGTGTCAGGCTGAGTTACTCCTACCTGAAGACCCATGAAAGCTCTTTTTGCAGTGTTATTTTCCCCATTTCCCTCTCTTTGATGGAGTCATAGGGCCCGTTGCAGGAGCCAAGGGTGTCTTAAAAATATATGAACCTGGTAATTGCAGCGATCAGATGGATAATCGTGTCCGGACGATGGCGTGGCAAGAACGGGTTATGTTTTTCTTTCAAAAGTACACTTTCATATAAACTTCTTTGGTCAGTAATCTAAACATCATTGACGTTTAGGTGTAATTTCAGGCGTTTTATGTACACGTGAATGGCTGTACGTGGACGTGTGTGTACATGCACTCCTTGTGTCATCATTTGACAGACAATGACTTTTTGTTTATTTTGGAGGCCAACCTATATTTTTCTTCATTCCTTTCCCCCTCTGGCCTACGTGTGCTATAGCTCCAGCGTTAACATACCGCATTAAAGGCTGTCAGTCAAACTGACAAACCCCACCCACTGACTCTCTCGCGACCCCGTCCTGACCTCCAGCGTGTTGGAGGAAGCAGGTGCCCACAGAGAGCTCTGACATCCACCTCTGTCAGAGCGTTCGTTAAAAATGAGCATAAATGGCCTATGATGGGAGAAGTCTCTCAACACCTGCCACTCAGAAATCCACGCTTCCTCTTTTTTTTCTCTTTTTCCTGCTGGAAAGCATCCTGCAAAAGCACACAGACGGCTTGTTCATAACCAACAAAAACCAGAAAGAAAACAGACGGCCTGACGTTAATACCTTTAATTTTCTTCTCCACAGCCTTGGTCGTGGTGCCGAGCATTTACGATCAAGGGTCTGAGATCCGGTCTATCAACACAGGAAAGTGTATGAAGGGGATTAGGAAAAGTGAGGACATCAGTGCCGTTCGAAACACTCAACTGCATCTACTGATGGTGTTCTTTTGCACATCGTCCCTGTCGGGCGGAAACCCTGTATGTCCGAATACGGTACTTTTCAGGAAATGGGAAAACACTGCACTGTTGAAGTTGATATTATTGATATGGTCAGACTCTTGCATGTGTCATTCTATTATTAACATTTGACCAAAATCAAGCTCAAATGTAGTTACAAGGTTTTTGACCAGCGAATTTCTGACTTTTGAACTTTTGTCCATCGTTAGAATGGCTGCATCTGAGGCAGCAAGTGCATCACGTCACATCAACTTACAGGTTATTAAGTTTATTATAGCTATGTGGGTTTTTCTGTCATTTGTCCAAAATCTCATGTTATAAAAGATGGAAGTGTTACAGACAGGCTATTTAAAGCAGTATTGCCTATGATTCAATGACAAATGCTCGACTAAGACACTCCTCAAATACATAAAACATTAGCCTTTATATATAGGCGATATATAAAATGATGTACTTATTCAAACAACCAGTTCTTTATCTACCCTTGCATTGCAAACAAGCAGAGATGGTGCGAACTGCACATGGCACTTCATTCCCGATAGAGGCGGGGCGGAGTTATGAGGTTTGACTGACAGTCTGAGGATCCAATGAAGTTGTGAGATTTAGTCACAAGGTCTTTTTAATGCTATTCATTGCTTAAATATTAGCAAAAACACACAGACAGACTTAAAGGGCGACCAATAGTAATGATTTATGAAAACAAAATGAAAATGGCGAAGTATCTGAAAAACAAGGTTCTCTTACGAGAGGTTCTCTCGTATTGCGTAAGCTTGCTTACGCTGCGGGAAAAGTCTTCTTTTCTCGAGATACTGAAGCCAAAAATTATCCTTAATTTCATATTTTGTCAACGCAGTGCAGCTGCGGGCAGCTGAGCTAGAGCGGCATACTGCACGCTCATTGGCTGCCGCGCGGCAACTGCTTAAGCCTACCAGTGAGCCTGGCGTGACGTCACGCCCAATGAGGCAGCTTAGGACAGCCTGAGGAAGCCGGACGAATCTTCGCCGCCTTCAGCCTGCCGTGCCAGCTCAGCTATCCGGCGATATCCTTCTTTGCAAAAGCTCTTTTCTGTGTGTTTTGCTTCCGCAGCACTATCTAAAAGAGCGGAGGCGTTGTTGCAAATGCCTCGCACCACGTGCGGCTCATGCCGCTCTACGCTCAGCGACAGAGACCGCCATCTTATCTGCGCTCTCTGCCTGGGCCGGGACCACGCAGCCGTCGCGCTTTCCACGGGCGGCTGCACCTTCTGTGAAGAGCTGCCGATGTCGACCCTGCGGGCTCGACTCGCCCTCTTCACAGAGCCTGCTCCAACCGTCGTTGGGCCGCGAAAGAAGAAACGCCGCTCTCAACGACCACCGGAGCCCGAGACTCGAGCCAGGGCCTCGCCGGAGCCTCTCCCGCGAGCCTCGCTCTCTCCTTCTCCGCCCCCGCTTCCCGACGCGCAGCCGACGGCTCTCGCCCTCGATGCCGTCGCCTCAGGGGATGAAGCGGATGACAACGCGCTACTGGACACGTGCTCATTAATGGCGTCGGACAGCGAGGGATGGTCCGGTTCTGTCCGCTCCGCCTCCTCCACCAGAGCGTCCAGCAGGACTCACGCCAGTGTGGACGCCGAGCTTCTCCGCCTCCTCACTTTGGCAGTCGAGCGCCTGGGCCTCGAATGGTCTCCGCCAGCGGTGTCCCCGCCCAACAGGCTCGACGGATGCTTCCTGCCCGCCAGTCGACAAGCTCCAGCGTCCAGACCAGCGCCTTTTCTACCGGAGCTTCACGAGGAGCTTGCTAAATCGTGGAATGCTCCAGTTTCGGCCAGACTCCGCTCTCCGGCCTCATCAGCTCTTTCCCGCGTGGATAGAGCCATGGAGAGGGGGTATGACCGGATCCCACCGGTCGAACAGGCGGTTGCAGCGCATCTTTGCCCCCCATCCGCTAGATGGCGTTCAAAGACTGCCCTCCCGTCTAAGGCCTGCAGGACTACTTCGGCGTTTGTCAGCCGCACTTTCTCCGCCGCTGGGCAAGCCGCCTCAGCCCTGCACACAATGGCGGTCCTTCAAGTTCTCCAAGCCGACCTCCTCCGCCAGCTCGACGAGGGAGAACTGGATAAGTCTGCCTTGACCGACCTGCGCAGTGCGACGGATCTCTCCCTTCGCACGACGAAGACAGCGGCCCAAGCTATCGGACGTTCCATGGCTTCGCTGACCGTCATAGAGCGCCACCTCTGGCTAACGCTAGCCGACATGGGGGAACAAGAGCGGTCCGTGTTTCTCAACGCCCCGCTCTCACCCACCGGTCTCTTCGGCCCTGCGGTGAGTGGCCTCGTGGACCGCTTCTCTGAAGTACAGAAGGCGTCACAGGCCATGAACCTCTTTCTGCCCTGCCGCTCGAGCTCCGCTGCAGGCCGCTCTAACACTCAGCCTCCTGCACGCAGCTCCACGCAGCGCCCGTCTCGACCTCCAGCTTCGCAGCAGCGCCAGCGCGGCCGACCCAGGTCCCGCTCCACCAGCCAGCACAGGCCGCTACCCCCGCGGGGTCCCCGGCCTAGAGTTTCGCTGAAACCCGAGCCTGTGAAGTCCTCCTAGCACTCGTCGAGAGGAAAAGACGGTTGAGTCCCGCCGCGGCCGGACCGCCGTCAAAGCTAACTTGTATCCCTCTGCCAGTCCCCTTGATAAAGGCTACTGCAGTAGTGTCCACCGCAGCCAACGAGCCAGTTTCTCAACTCTCTCGCCTGCACACAAACGCCGTTTTTACGGCGACCCAGATAAATCAAATAAAGAGTGTAAAATCTGGTCATTCGGCTCACGCCGTCAGTGTTATGAGTGTAGTAAACATGCCCACGTCCCAGTGTTCATTGCTACACACAAGCACAATCTCCCCTGTGTACCCCACAGAGTGCACTCACATAAAGCGCGCTATGGCCGCTCGAGTGTTAGTTGTAGGTCACGTGCCCACGCCCCAGTGCTCACACCTACACAGTGCTCGCTCTGTCTCACACATTCGGGGTCCAGAGCAATCCGTCACCGGCTGTGTGTTAATAAAGAGCCCTGTGCCCGCTACACAGCACGCACACTCTCATGTGAACACTCACGAGCCCGCCCCACTTCCGCGCCGCGAGCCGTCACACACAACGCTCTCTCACAGCGTCACTCAGCCGGCTGCCGCTATCAGCGAGCCCCCGTCTCCCCTCACTGCCACTGCGCGACTCGCGCACATACCGCCACAGGCTCCTTGTCCCGCGCTGTGCGGCGGGCGGGACCCGGAGGCGATTCGACCCCTAGCTATGAGTGCGAATGCATGGAAAGCTATTCCGGGAGTGTCGAAGTGGGTACTAAACACAGTGATAAAGGGCTATTCGCTTCAATTCGCTCGCCGCCCCCCGCGCTTTCGCGCCCGGGTCGAGACTCAAGTGAAGGCGGATGCAGCTCATCTGCTTCACGCAGAAATAGCGAATTTGCTGCACAAGGGGGCGATAGAACGAGTTCACCCGCCGGTTACCGAGGCAGGCTTATACAGCCGTTATTTCCTCGTACCCAAGAAAGGCGGAGCGCTCAGACCTATATTAGATCTGAGACATTTGAACAAAGCGCTCGTGAAACGACCGTTCAAAATGCTCACGACCAGTCAAATCCTCGCGCAGATTCGCCCGGGGGACTGGTTCATCTCTCTCGATCTGAAAGACGCGTATTTTCAGATTCAGATTATACCCCATCACAGGCCATTCTTGAGATTCGCCTTCGACGGTCAGGTATATCAGTACACCGTCCTGCCGTTCGGCCTGTCCCTGGCACCCCGTACATTTACGAAGTGCATGGATGCGGCTCTCGCACCCCTGAGATCGAAGGGAATGCGAATTCTGAACTATCTGGACGATTGGCTCATTATAGCGCACTCAACAGAGGAACTAGTTTCTCACAAGACAGCGCTTCTCGGTCATTTGGAAAGCCTGGGTCTTTCCGTGAACTGGGACAAGAGCTCTCTAACCCCCAGCCAGTCTATCACTTTTCTGGGTATAGATCTGGATTCGGCGGCGATGACGGCCAGATTGTCAACACAGCGCGCACGCTGTGTTCGACACCTCGCCGCTTCCATTCAAGTGGGGAAAGTTTTTCCCCTGAAAACCTTTCAGAGGCTTTTGGGCCATATGGCGTCAGCCGCAGCGGTCCTGCAGCTGGGTTTACTTCGAATGCGCCCGCTTCAATGCTGGCTAAAGTCGGAAGTGCCCCGCAATGCATGGTTTTCGGGCCGTGCACCAGTCAGAGTGACTCAGCGCTGTGTCTCAGCCCTGCAGCCCTGGCTGGCGGCCGAATGGTATCAGCGGGGAGTGACGATGGGGGTCATCGCACACCGCAAAGTGGTCTCGACAGACGCGTCCAACATGGGTTGGGGAGCGACTCACGAGGGCAGTCCGATTTGCGGCCCATGGTCGAATACGGAGAAAAGCCTTCACATAAACTGTCTAGAGATGCTGGCGGTCGAGAAAGCGCTGAAGCACTTTCTACCGCTTCTACGGGGACACCATGTGCTAGTTCGCTCGGACAACATGTCAGTGGTGTCTTACGTGAACCGCCAGGGCGGAATCAGATCCAGAACCCTGCGCGCTCTCACAGAGCGCCTCCTATCCTGGGCTCAGGGCCCGCTGCGCTCCCTAAGGGCAGCTCATGTACCCGGTCGTCTGAACGACGGCCCGGACAGACTGTCCAGGGACAACGTTCCCCCGGGGGAATGGTCTCTACACCGCCAGACGGTCCAAACGCTTTGGCGTCGTTTCGGCGAAGCGGAGATCGACCTCTTCGCCGCGAGCGAGAACGCTCAGTGCCAGAGGTTTTTCTCAAAACACGAGGACGCGCTGGCCCAGACCTGGCCCAGCGTTCCACTGTATGCGTTCCCACCGATCTCGATGCTGCCTCAAGTGCTAGCGAGGATCAGGGAGGCGGACTGCGCAGTGCTCCTCATAGCTCCGCGCTGGGAAAACCAACCGTGGTTCCCCGAGCTAATGAGACTGGCAGACACAGCCCCATGGCCGATTCCGGTGAGGAGAGATCTTCTCTCTCAAGCCCGAGGATCGATTCTGCATCCCCATCCAGAGCACTGGTCTCTGCATGCGTGGGAAATCAACGGATATTCGTTGATCTGCCAGAAGGGGTAATTAACACGATCACGCAGACCAGAGCCCCCTCGACGAGGCGGCTCTATGCGTCTAAATGGTCGGTGTTTAGCAAATGGTGTGTGGAAAAGGGTTCTAATGCTCAGTCCTGTGGAGTCCCACAGGTATTAAACTTCCTCCAAGAGATGTTGGACGCGGGCAGGTCCCCCTCCACGCTCAAGGTGTACGTCGCGGCCATAGCAGCGTTCGCCGATTCGGCGCGCGGCCGCTCGCTGGGCAGGAACGAACTCATTACCCGCTTTCTGCGCGGGGCCAGGAGGATGAACCCTCCTCGGCCCCCGTCAGTCCCTATTTGGGACCTGTCTCTGGTCCTAGAGTCCCTAAAAGTGCATCCCTTCGAGCCTTTGGACTCTGTGGAGTTGAAATACTTGACGCTTAAAACCGTTTTTCTGCTAGCTCTGGCTTCAGTCAAACGAGTGGGTGATTTGCATGCGCTGTCCGTCAGCGCGTCGTGCCTCGAGTTTGGACCTAACGACTCGTTAGCCATTCTCAAACCGAAGCACGGTTATGTCCCCAAAGTGTTAGGTACTCCCTTTAGGGCTCAAGTCATTACCCTATCGGCCCTGCCGTCATCCGGCAGCGAGGAGGGTGTTAACCGCCTTTGCCCGGTCAGGGCGTTAAGGTGTTATGTCATGCGCTCTGCAGCCTTCAGGCTCTCAGAGCAGCTTTTCGTCTCGTTTGGAGGGCGCGCTAAGGGTCGCGCCGCCTCGAAACAGACGCTATCCAGATGGATAGTGGATGCTATTGCAGCAGCATATGCGTCAAAAGACCTGCAATGTCCGTTGGGCATACGGGCTCATTCCACCAGAGGCATGGCCTCATCGTGGGCATGGTCCAGCGGGATTTCCATTCATGACATTTGTATGGCGGCGGGCTGGGCGTCCCCCTCTACATTTGTTAGGTTTTATAACCTGGAAGTTCCCGCCCTGCAGGCTAAACTTCTGTCAGTCTAGTCGTGTTCATGTCCTGCTCATGTGCGCAGGCTGTATTATCGATTAGCTTGTCTGTTGAGCTGCACGCTCAGGGTATCAGTATGCATAGACCGGCCGTACCGTTCTTGTGTTCCCTAGGTGTGCTTATGAACATGTGTTGGCCCGCACCGCTGGCCACCTGTCATTTCACCTCTATGCTTTTCATAAAGAGTCATATGTGATCGTTAGGCGCGCACGGCGTGGACAAGGGGTTCCCGCAGCGTAAGCAAGCTTACGCAATACGAGAGAACCTCTCGTAAGAGAACGATACTTGGTTACTCACGTAACCTCGGTTCTCTCTAGAGAGGGAACGAGTATTGCGTTCCCTGCCGTGCTTAAAGCCTATAGCTCGTGTCGCTTCATTCGACAGAAAACAGAGAATATAGCCTACGAGCCTTCCTTATATACGCTCTGACGCCGCCCATTCTGGCGGGCTGTGACGCGCGCGCCCTCATTGGGCGTGACGTCACGCCAGGCTCACTTGTAGGCTTAAGCAGTTGCCGTGCGGCAGCCAATGAGCGTGCAGTATGCCGCTCTAGCTCAGCTGCCCGCAGCTGCACTGCGTTGACAAAATATGAAATTAAGGATAATTTTGGGCTTCAGTATCTCGAGAAAAGAAGACTTTTCCCGCAGCGTAAGCAAGCTTACGCAATACTCGTTCCCTCTCTAGAGAGAACCGAGGTTACGTGAGTAACCAAGTATCGTTTCCGCCCGACATCGACGGCATACTGTTGTTTTGCTTTAATTCAGATCTGATAACATATACAGTACATGCATACATAGCTGCTAAATTAGCCAATTAATTAGTTAATGGCTGCCATAATCAATCGAATACCTACACAAACATCTGGAGTGGTGTGTTACTCATTTCATATGGTTATGCATTTAAAAATAGCTATTATGCTAGATCCGGTGAAATGGAACTTTTAGAGTTTTACATCATCTAAATAATTTATCAAACACTTTAAATGTAAACAATTTGTGGAGTTACTGTCTTCAATGTCTTAAAAATTGCAGGCAGTATCTTCACAAACAATCTGAACTTTTCTAAAATGTAGACTACATTTTGCAAATTTTAATAAGATTATATTGATGAAAAATAGAAGTTGAGGGACACAATGTTACCTTCAAATACACAAAATGTGTATTTTTCAATATAATATATAGTCCATCTCAAAATAAGCTTAATTAAATAATAAGCATTTGAGTTAAAAATGTTATACTGTTGCCAATGGGAGATGGACATGCATCATTTGTTACATGTCACAATAAAATATAATACAATTGTGCAAATATTGCATGATTTAATGGTATTTAAAGTGTTTTACAGGCCTGTAGCATTCAGGTCAACTGGATTTTGGGTATTTAGCAGATAAAATGCATTTTTTTTGCACTGAAACAGTTTAATGAATTCGCCACTCACTCTTTGCACAGTTCACAATTTGTTTTCTCAAATAGGAACGTCAGTAAATTAAATGACATTGGCTTCAAAAACAGCTGCACGGTGTGACTGTACATCATCCATTATTGACCAGGGAATCCATTGTGCAGCCGAAAGTAATGAATCAGTTTTTCAGAAGTTCAAATCTTTTTTTTTTTCTTTTTTTTTTAACAGTTAGTTGGAATCCAAGTCTTCCAGCCTGACTGTGTTCATGCACTATTGAAGCATATCATTTCCATAAGACATATTCGTTTTTGCTACGGCCTGTCAACAAATACGTAATTGCGCAGCGATTTCCAAAGGCAGTTGATCCTGCATTACACAGTCTGCAGCGTGGCAGTCTTTCCCGATCCCACTGATGTTTCCTTGGCTCTGATAGCAGCTTCTCTTATAAATCCAAGTAGCAGTGTAAAATGTGGATTACAAGCTTGTAGCGAACGTTTCATGAAGTGCATTAAGAGTTGTTTTTATCATAATAGGAAACCAACAGTTGAGGTCTGGCACAGGAACTCCTGTGCCCGTTTAAACACTGTGTGAGAGTTAATGAACAGTGTATGTGTCAGTGCTTTTAAATTGGCGTTGACTTAGGCATGGATTGCAGCACAAAGAATTTGCATTAAAGTCTTTTTTGGCTCAAGCTTTAACGGAGCCTTAGATCATGTTGAGAGAAAACACAACCGCAGACCAGGCTGCACTGGTGGCTTCTGGGAGATCTGTGTGCAGCTGTGCCCAGTGATGACTTATAGCTCGACCAGCTGGGTGACAGTGACCGCTGTGCCCTCCTCTTCCATCTTCACTGTCTGTCCATCCCCATCGCTGCCTTAATGGAGTGTTTGGGCACCAGAACAGGCAGATCACATGTCCTGCAGACTCCATGCTATCTGTGTCATGTCTGAGTCGTCTCTCTGTTGATCTCTCAGGGACCAGGGTTGAGGTTTTGGGCACCGGATGAATAGTTCATCGAAAACTGAAAATCTTGTCATTATTTACTCACCCTTGTGTCATTTTAAACCCTGATTATTTGCATGCTCCATTTACCGCAGACGGGATGCTCTTACTTTTTCCACATAATGAAAGTGCATAGTGACCAAGGAATGTCAAGCTCCCATAAAAATGACAAAAAAATCACCATAAAAGTAAGCTCAACAGTATCCCGTTGTTTATGTGCTTCTGTAGCATGTGAGGAACGGACTGAAATTTAAGTTGTTATTCACCGAAAATCGATTTCTTCTGCTGTATTGGAGTCTTTTGAATACATGTCGTATATTAGAATGAAATAATATAAATATCAGTCTGTTCCTGTCCATAAGAGTCATATTGACTACTTTTTTTTTAATACATGTTTTTATGTTTCATTTTTGGAGTCTTACAGAGTCTGGGTTCACTTTCATTGTAACAACATGAGGATGAATAAATCGTGATTTATTTGTAATTCCCCAAGTCAAATTAATTTGAATAGTGCTTTTCACAATATACATTGTTTCAAAACAGCTCAACATGATATCTTAATATCTTCATGCCTTGTAGTCGCATTTAGTAAAATAGAGCTGGATGAAAATATAGTTTACATTTTGTAACAATAAAAGCAAAGTTGAGATTTGCTATGTATTGCTTTATGTGTATATGCTGTATGTATATGGTTGAAGTTGGATATACTTATATATACAATTTTATATAGAGCTGTGACAATATAGTTACAGAAGTGGCCAAAAAGTGGGGGGCTCAGGGGGGATTTTTGTTTTTAATGACCCTACAAGTTTGATTAAACCATCAAGATATGAAAGAACAAACCACTAGTTTAAGGTATGTATCTAGCAAAATTATGTTGTCAAACTACAGCTACAGGTTTTATTTTACTATGCAAAAAACATACACTGACTACAACATAATTCATCATTTATTTATTGCGTAATCACAATAAAACAATTGACTCAAAGCACAACTTCACAACATGCTTACCAAATCTTTAACACAATTTGAATAATATTTGAATAAAAGGTGAAGATGTAAATTTTTCTATGCCATCACTTTTGGCCACTAACTGTATATGTCAGTAAAGTCGGATACAAAACAGTGTATTGTTTTTTAGAGGTGGTCTGTCAAGTCAATGAGGTCTAAATGATAAGCATTCCCTCAAAATCCCCCAAAATGACAAACAAGAGATTGTGTTGTTCTTTAGGTTTGTGGCCCTGTGTACAGTATATGTAAGGCAGAGTGTTTAATGTGTGTGTAGGCGGCAGCGCCATCTCGCAGACGCTGGACAGATTGTTGACCAGTGTATTAGACTGAGTGAGCGGGGGTGGACTGCTGAAGGGTAATTGCTACTGTAAATACATTTGCAAGTATCTAAAATAACACCAACCAGCTGTCTGCATGGAACAGCATTAACCGGAATTTATTAGGTGTGAGATGAAAAAGATTGATAGACTTTTGATGCGCTGATTGGCAAATTGACTGAGAAAATATAGAGACTATTAAACTGATTGTTCGTCTTCCAAAGATGATTTTTCCAAAACTAAAAATCACGCTGAAATCAACATTAACGTAGTTTTCAATATTCCTAAATGATTCACTGGTGCACATTATTCCAAATAAAAAGATACCGTACCTTTCCAGCTGTCATTATGAATCTCTCTTACTTTTCGACCCCTCTCCTGCAACCATCATGCTGGCATATGAATCGTTTTTTGATCCAGTCAGTTACTGTTATATGCTATAAAGGGTTCTACATCTCTCACTGAATATATATAGAATATAGAAGTTCAAACTGAGCATCAGAATGAGCATGGTTGTTAGTGCCAGACGGGCTGGTCTGAGTATTTCAGAAAATGCTGATCGACTGGAATTTTCACGCATTACCATAATTTACAGAGATTAGTCAGAAAAAGAGAAAATATCCAGCGAGCGTCAGTTCTGTCTGTGGGTGAAAATGCCTGGTCAGAGTTCAAACTGGTTCAGCTTATAGAAAGGCAACAGTAACTCAAATAACCATCATTACAACCGAGGTCAGAAGACACACCGGTGACACTTCTGTCAGCTGAACAGGAAACTAAGGCTACAATTCTCACGGACTCACCTTAATGTAACAATAGAGGATTGGCCTCCACAGTCACCAGATCTCAATCCAGCAGAGCAGCTTTGGCATGTGCTGGAACGGGAGATTCACATCATGGATGTGCAGCTGATAAATCTACAGCAACTGTGTGATGCTGTCATATCAATATGGACCAAAATCTCTGAGGAATGTGAACAGCACCTCAATTAAGGGATTAATTAGGTGTAATTAAGAATAATTAAGGCAGTTCTGAATGGGGTCCAACACGGTACTAGCAAGCTGTGCCTAATAAAGCTAGTTGCGTGTGTGTGTGTGTGTGTGTGTGTGTGTGTGTGTGTGTGTGTGTGTGTGTGTCCAATTGTTTGTGTACTGATGAAATATTATGGCTTCATGTTGAAGCATGTGATTTCCTCTGGCTGTGAATAACACTGACACCTGTAGACATAATTTATATTGTCACCTAGTTACAGCTTTAGCTCTTCACTTTTACCCTTGTAATATGTAATTATTAGTGCTTGCTGAGGCACCATCCTCCTAGCACTAACAGCTAACATAGCTAACAGTGACATAGCAAAGACACTTTTTAGCAACTGCATTGCATTGGGACCCAATTACAGCACACTTGCATTGTGGTGGCGAGTTTTGCATGAACAAGCCACTCTCAGAAGTAAATAATTTAGTAAATATTTTATGTATTTAACCAAGTTATGTTAAATATTTTTCATATTTAAGGCAAGACACAAGAAAAAGTACTGTATTGTTTTTTAGTGCATTGGTCAATTTAGTGATTTTGGGCTATTTCGCTTCCATAACATGTCTTCTAAAAGATCTTTCCAAAATTGAAAGTTTATTTTATTGCACTTTGTCTATTTGTGTCAGCAGATTTCAATTGCAATGCAAATCTTTAAAGGCTGTTTTCTCAAAAGTATTTTTTCTCCTGCATTGAGTCAAAAATCACTTCAGTAACACTTACATGCACTAAACTTTAGTTTTATTTCTATCTTTAATCTGAAGATTTTTACAGAGTTTGTCCATATATCATTTACATGATTTATGTAACATTTTATTCTTAAAAACGTCTCGGTTACGTATGGTAACCCTTGTTCCCTGAAGGAGGTAATGGAGACGCCACGTTGGGACCGACGAATAGGAATCTCGCTAGAGAGGCCAATCTACTTTGAGTGTAACTAACAGTGTTTGGAATAACGCCGTTTAAAAGAACGGCGTTAGGTAACGACGTTATTTTTTCAGTAACGGGGTAATCTAACTAATTACTTTTCCCGTCATTACAACGCCGTTAACATTACTGGACTTTAAAGTCGTTGCGTTACTATGCATTGATTGAATAAACTGTGTAATCCGAACGCACCCCTGGCTCGCACAGCTAGTGAGGAGGTGGGTTAATAACGAGTTAAGCGATTATGATTGGCTAAGGCAGAGTCATGTGTTTCATGGTAGCCAATCAGAGCCAGTGTTTTTACACACATGCCAGCACACGCGCCACAGAGAGAGAGAGGCGCGGGCACGATCGAAAAGGCGCAAAGTGTTTACATTTGTGTGAGTGCGTGCGTGCGTGTGTGTGTGTGTGTGTATGTGTGTGTGTGTGAGGTGCGGACGCGATCGAACAGTGGAAACATAAAAACATACTCCGTAATTTTGTTTATGGATATTCAAACTGCAAAGTGTTTAAGTTACTGCTAATTAAAATTTTAAGGAAAACAAATATAACGTTATTAATCTGAAATGTAGCAAATTAATTTTCAATTCATTCAGGTACAATTACCAAACATATCTCAAGGTCTTTTTGTCTTTTTATTAATTTAATTAATGAACTAATTATATAAAACTATTGTCAGTGCACTACAAATAAACTGGTTCTATGCCTTTACTTTATTAATAGAGTTAAATGCACTTTATATGGTGTAACTGTTTACTTTTCTTACAAAGATAATGCTTGAAGTGCAGGATAAACCTCTTGCTGTCTGTCGACATGCAATAAATATCGAAAGTTATGTACAAACACCTGCTGTTCTACTCATTTCAACTGACTTGTGAAAACTGCTAAAAAAAAAATCCAAATTCTTTGACATATAGTAACTTTTTTTTTTAACAGTAACGCAAATAGTTACTTTCCCTGGTAATGAGTTACTTTTATTTTATAGTAATTCAGTTACTAACTCAGTTACTTTTTGGAACAAGTAGTGAGTAACTATAACTAATTACTTTTTTAAAGTAACGTTCCCAACACTGGTAACTAAAACGAGCCAATGCACATTGGCATGCGATAATTGCATCAGCTGCACTGCATTGTGGCACCTGCATATAATGAGCAGGTGCATCGCATCTTCAGCTTTTCGATGAGGAGCCCAGCCGGTGACCTGGCTGCCCCAGCGGAGCGCAGCAGATGTGGCGACGGGAATTGGCGTCTCCGTTCCCTCCTTCAGGGAATGAGGGTTACCATACGTAACCGAGACGTTCCTTTTCAGTCGGTCACTCTGACGCCACGTCGAGACCGATGAATAGGAATCCCTACCAAAGGGCCACAGATGCTGACCCCATCCAGCGCCCTGTGCACAGAGAGTACACAGAGAGTATCTGTCACTGTTGTTCTGTGATAACCCATACAGTGAGACTTTTGGATAACACTGGGAAAGCGTTCCCTTTCCGTTAGGAAGGAGAATGCTGTGGAACCCACATTCTTCCCCGAAGGAGTTATGTGGAGATATACATATGGAATAACCCGAAGGTTGTACTGCATATGATATACTGGGTGACTTAGCCCAAGGGAAAGACACAGGCTTCCGTTTAGGAGTAGCCGTGGAAAAAAACACATATGGGATCCAGCCTAAACCCGGTTCTCAAGGATTCAATGGATAAAGGCCTGATAAAAAAGGTTTTTCACTCTGGAACAATAAAGGGCGCAGCAAGCGGACAGAGCCGTGCCTCTCAGTGCTTCTACCCATTTAGGGTGAGAACACGGGAGGAGACCAGCTCTACACGTAGGCTATAATATCTAGCGGACGTGTTAGGTGTCGCCCAGCCCACAGCGAGGCACCACGTGCCAGCGCCCAGGAGGATGCAACGCCTCTCATGGAGTGAGCATGCAACCTGAGTGGGCAGGGCACGCTGTGTTCTTGGTAAGCCAAGGCGATGGCATCCACTATCCAGTGGGCCAACCTCTGCTTGGAGACAGCCTTTCCCTTCTGCTGGCCTCCGTAACAGACGAAGAGCTGGTCTGAGGTCCTGAGGCTTTGAGTTCTGTCCACGTACAGTCGCAGAGCGCGGATGGGACAGAGCAAAGTGAGGGCTGGGTCTGTCTCCGTCCAAGGACCACACATGGAGTTTCCAGAGGTCTGGACTCGGGTGCCATAGGGTGCCCCGTCTCTGAAGGTCCTTCCTCAGCAATCAACATCTGCCCTCAACTGGAGCCCTGAATGAAACGCTAGGTTCACCCGTTTTTGAGGCAGCTTCTGATGTGCTAGAGGAGGAGGGTCTATTCTACTGAAGTAGACCTCTCCTGGTGGCCACCAGGGAGGGGGCTACAATGGAGAATAGACAAGGGGACCCTGCACCTAGAGCGCCGAGCGGCAGCCCGGCAGCTCGACGGCACACGACACGCTGAGGAGCGAGAGTCCGGGTTTTGCCCAGCGGAAGCTCTCGCAGATCTCCACAATCTCCCAGAGTGTCGAGCAGACCTGCAGCTGTGCTTTTACTCATAAGCAGCGGCTGGCCAACAACAAAGGGGACTCAAGCTTTCCAGATAAAGAAGAGTCGACCGGCGTGCCGTCGTGGTCATGTTCCCATGCAAAAAAATGAACCACCCACGAACACAGTCTCACATGTTTCCCAGGTATGCGAGACAGTGATCGTGGCCGTCAGTGAGGACAGGAAACGACCCATCCAGAAACACTCATGTGGAATGTCATCTTTAGAAAGACACAACTCACACCCATGTAAGCTCTTTTAGGAGACTCGCTCTGTCTTGGTGCTGAAGCACACAGGGGAAAAGATCGCGGCAACACTAACAGGGAATGTGCAGCCTGTAGACAGTGTGCACTCACTCTCATTGAAGGCGCAGTTCTTACCAGCTGTAAGAACAGCTTTTTAGCGCTCACTGAACGCACATACACATACACGAGAGGACTCGATCACTGCTGTATAGCACCATCACACCAACACCAATGAGGAGAAAGCGTCTTCCTTGAGAACTGGCTCTTTTAGATAACACTGCTTGCAGATTAGTAACAGAACAAACAAACCACTCGGCTCCGAAGCGAAAAGCTCATTATATGCGTGTGCCGCAATGCA
Organism: Abramis brama; assembly: GCF_963993115.1. NCBI lineage: Eukaryota > Metazoa > Chordata > Actinopteri > Cypriniformes > Leuciscidae > Abramis > Abramis brama. The sequence continues at coordinate 4,318,701 of NC_139971.1, forward strand.
GCGCAGCTGATGCAATTATCACATGCCAATATGCATTGGCTTGTTTTAGTTACACTCGGAGTAGATTGGCCTCTCTAGTGAGATTCCTATTCGTTGGTTCCGACGTGGCGTCGGAGTGACCGACTGAAGAGGAACAGGTAGTTTTATTTTTTTTTTAAATGTTTGGCTGTTGATGTTATAAATGATAAAAAGAGATATCCAAATTCTCCTTTTTTGACTTTTATATGTCAACAAAATGAAACAAGAACATGCTCAGATTTCGGTTCTGAAAATTTAGTGCATATTACATTTTGCTTCATTTGAATACTTATAACATTTTTAGAAAATTTGTAATACAAAACAATTCAATTAATGTACAGTGATTAATCAACTGGGGAAGTATTACAATTTTTATTATATTTAAACCGGTTTCAGACAAGATTATTTATAGTGCACTTTAAAGCTCCATCGTTGAATGTTTGTAGTTCGACTACATAATCAGAGGAAAGTTACAGCATTGCTGTAAAAACATGTAATCACTGTGAAACGTTCTCTGTCAGAGTGATGAAACTCATCATGATGAATTATGGATACAGAACAGTGTGTTTGCTGTTAGTTTAAGTATGTGCCCTTGATAATGACAGGTTTTCATCTGCAGGTGAAGACAACAGGGTCATTGTTCGTACGATAGAAGGGTGGATCCTTTCCTCTGGACAGTTTGCGGTTTCTTCTCTTGGTATGTAGAAATCACCTCCCCTGTCACAGCACAGATAAAGGAAACACACGGATGTTAGCTCGAGTCGTGTGCTTTTTTTTCATTTTTTTTTTTCATTTTTAGCAGTATGCTAATCGCGAAAGCTAAACTGACAAGTGAAGGTGGGGATAGATGTGTGTCATGTGACAGACGTCAGGAGGTGCGGGTGATGATGACGTCGCTCAGAGTTACCAGACTCCACTGACCTGACGGTGAACCTGAGGGCCAGGAGACAAAATGATTGCCTCTCTGATTAGAGCAATACCTGCGGGCTATTTCCATAAACTGACCATACCACACAGCAATTACCCAGAATGCAACAGGCCTGCTGTGACCTGCCATGCTAAAAGAGACTTAGCAGACCTCTCTATCTGGGGTGGCTGTACCTGCAGGATCATTAATGCGATCTCCTCACATAGATGTACATGAGTAAATCATCACATATAGTCCACGGAGGGTTGACCCGATGCTAAGCTGTTGGGTCTTAGATTAAACCTATAATGCATTTGATAAGAACATTTTTTTTATGAAATATGATTTTGAATTGTATGTGTTTAAGATATCTCT